>NW_026441997.1:0-1200000 GCF_026898425.1 Galleria mellonella
GTGATGAATGCAACATTGCTAATACAGTACGATTACGATTTTGACCGGGACAACAGTCACAAATAAAAGTAATTGCTTGATATTTCCTCTGGTATCTACAGATTTAATATATTTGTTTAGTATTGATACAATCTTATTTGATCCTCGTTTGCCATTAGTTTCATCCCAATAGTAACAGAAAACATTACTAGTTCCATTTTCATAAAAGCAAATATTGTATACTGCCAGTTTTCTACTATAATACAAGGGCTGGTAATTTTTGGATAAATCTCTTAACAGCATCTATAGTAGTTTTTTTTAGTTCTATTTGATAGACATATAATTTATTTGTGTTACTTACAAGTACATAAATTATAAAAAGCGAGAAAAGAGAAATTATTAAAAAAATACATAAAGCCAAGTACAATTTTTCCTTTTGTGCGTGTGCCGTAACAATACAAAATGGTCACAACTCAGTTTATTGCTTTGCCCTCAAAAGAGCAAAATACTGATATTCTGTTGTGGCCAAAGGGGTTTCATATATTTCTGGGTTCAGATATCCCTCTCATATTTTCTTTCGTGCATCCAAAAGTAGAATCTTTTACAATATTGTAAATTGTTTTATCAGAAATGTTCAGAGTAGCTACTAAAAATTGTTGACAAACATACTTTTTACCTTCGCCTTTGTTAATTAAATATTTAATAGTGTAGTTGCGCTTATCAGTGTCTGTACATTTACGTTTGATGAATCCTTTTTTGACATAGATACTAACCAGTCACGGCGACGTGTTTGGTCAAGATCCCAAAAATCATTGAAAAATTTCCTCTTCTTACTTCAGATAGAGAACCACAGTTATTACCAGATTTTTTGCCAGAGCAAGGATTAGGCGCTGTTTTAACTATACCAGTCTTTGTAATATATTCTTTACCAGATTTTATATTTGTAGTTCGTTCTTTTCTTAGGTTTAATTTTTTAGCTTTGGACGTAGATTCTCCGATAATTTCTAGTTCTTGGTTATCAGGACTACCATCGTTAGTTTTAGTGTTATTTTTTAAGTATGTTTTACTTCTTATTATTTTTCTTCTATTTCATTGTATATTATTATCATCTTTAGAGGTTACTTCTTCTCCTTCTGACCAATTATCTGAATCATTTATGCCATAAAATATGGAAAAGTCTTCTTGATCTGACATATAATCAATATAACTAACATCTTTCTTAGGTATTCTTTTATATTTAATTGGATTTAATTCATTGGATTCTTTACTTAAACCCGTCGATGTAGATGGTGCTACTGATCATGGTCTGATGTTAAAGAACGTGAGTTTTTCTCATTTTCGTAATTATATATATTTGATGCAGAGTTATCAGATTTATTTAACGTTATGATATTATAATCATGATCAATCGATACAATAGTAGTGCCAGGAAATGCCACCTGTGTAGTTGATGCCGTGTTATCTATTATCGTGCTTATAATGTCAATGGTAATAAACACATACACATTTTCTATTTGCCAAATATAATATTTGTATTTCGCGTACTGGTAAATTTATCTAAGCGCCATTTTTACTCATTTCAACGAGTCAAATATATGCAGTAAAAATATATACCGCTAAAAGCAAACATATTTTTATACAGGTAAAAATATCTAAGGTATAATTTACTTTAATTTTATTTTTAGTTAAATTACATAAATTGCAATATCACAAAATATTACATCAGGTAAAATTACATAACCAAATTATTTATATTTTTTTTAAATAGGTACAATATACTAAAACAGATAAAAACGAAATTTCATAACAAGTAAAAATTCCTACTTGCAAATAAAAGTGAAAGCAAAGATATGAAAAATTAAATAAATCCATATTTCAACTTTTAAAATGGCGTAAGTAGCAAATATTCTTTAAATGACATTTTTTTGTCGGTAAGTAAACATAAAATTGTAAATTTAGCTAAAATCCCGCAGTACTTAACCGACAAAAAAATTATCGTAGAATTTTAAAACCTAGACCAATCGACGCAGAAAAATCAGGCGATTCGAATGGTATATAAAACTCAGTTTAGGTATTTTTGTCGCTTAGTCAATTTTGCCTTTCAACCGTCGATATGTAGATTTAATAAAACATGTTCTCTCTATATATTTGATACTTTCCACGTATTGTTGACTTCCTTACCGTGAATTCAGTAATACGTGGAATTTAGGTATTGTGGTTTAAATAAATAATAAATTGACAAACATTAATAAATAATGGAAAGGTAAAATATTTGTGTTTGTATAATTTTGCCTTTTTTGATTTAGGGTTTACAGGTAGGTTATATTTAACAAATTACTTTTTTAAAATTTTTAATGAAAGTTTGCTTGGTTTTAGGTATGGTGTGTGTTTTTTTAAGATTCGGACAGAGACGGAAATGAAAGTTAAATTAATTATTTATATTTTTATTTATATAAATTTTTGTAAAAAAACAAACTTTGTGAACAATCGAGTTCACTCTTTTCGTTCTGTTGGATTAAAAATGTATTCCGGGATATATGACCGACCTATCTGACTAGCTTATTATATAATTGAAATTATATTTATAACACTAATATTGTAAATGCGATAGATGTTCGTATGTTTGTTAATCAATCGCTTTTTAAATTTAAAAATCAGTAAGTACATAGAATAGCTTATCGAATTAATATTAAATTTTAAAATTTTACTTATCATTTCAATACATAGGTTGATTATATCTTAATTTAACACACAGTATAATTTATATACTGATTTACCGCCGACAAATTAGCGGGGAAAAGCTAGTTTTTAGTATCACAATCACAATTTAATTAATCACTTGTAATGCCCAACTGTGCGTAATGCTAAAAAATATAATAATATAATATAATAATAAGTATTTCATAATGAATAATTTTTTTCGAGCTGTGGTGGTCACTAGTGCAGACGTGTCGTCGCCGGAAGGAAGTGAGCGGTTCAATTACCGTGCGGTACCGAGTGCAACGGTGTGGTCACATGGTAACACGACGCGATCGATATTGCCTCTGTTTGACGTTTACTGTGATTTGCTCTGTACCGTACTTTGCGGCTTTTAAAGTGCTTTTACAAACCAATATCCGCGTTGGTTAGGTTTCGCGCCATAATTTTTAACAAAAGTATGCTTATTTTTTTTAATTGATGTATAATTTTTTATAGATAAAGTATTGCAAAAGGCAAATAAGCTCGTGGTCAATATTATGAAACGTTGCATACAATCGTAGCTTATGGATAAAAATATTAGAAACATCACTGTAAGTACTAAGACGCTGATGGAACTCCTTTTTTATTAGGATAATTTGCTGTACGTTTGTACCCAGTTAAATTGCAAATTACTATACTGATATATCTAAAAAAAAAAAAAAAAAAACTATTGTTTTGAACGTCATGAGTGCTGCTTATTTAGAAGGTGGCGACTTGGGTACAATGAAGGCTTCTAATCTCGATAATGAGCAGTTCAGAGGTATACCTATTCGTGTCGAGCCGAAATGGGCAGTATTAGGGCATATGTGTGCAAGGGACCTGAGTATTTACTCAAGTATTTCTTGTATTGATACTAAGCCAAGTAAACCTACTGTATCGTAGAATTATGCATATATATACTATATTACTAAAGCACAACTATAGTTTATTCATAGATAAGAAAGTGTAATATGTTAGTTCACCAAATTAGATATACAATATCTATATGTATTGGTTACATTTTTGTTATGTTAAACATCAAACACCAATAAATTCTAATTTAGATTAGACAAGTTTCTACGAGTATTTGATTTTTTCTGCAACGATTTTCAATTAAACAATTTTACCGTATGTAGTTTAATAAGCTATTGTTAGCTATAAGATAAACGCCAGCATAAATTTTTCCAAGAAACATGTGAACAACAAAACAAAACGTTATTGCCCTGAGAAATAAACCATTACTGTCCATTGTAAGGTACATCTAATTATGTACATAAATACAACTAATGTACGTCTTAAACCTCCCTTAACATTGTATGTTATAAAATACTTAGATTAAGAATAGTATCTGCGGTCCCATTTTCTTGTACATTTTCGACCAAATAATATTTATTCTGAGGTATAGATACAGTTCTTAATCTAATTATCATTAGAAATTCAGATGTATGTATAGCACAACATCGCTTGTAAACATAGATAGAGAGTGGGAACTGCTTCTCACTCTACGCTGGTAAATAATACCAAACAGAAGCTGAGAATAGTGATTTATCGGATATCTTTAATATGTGAGTATAGAATTTTTTTGATAGAAAACAGCAACTACACAGCGGTATTGGATATAGCAATTTATCTGAGTAGCTATGCCTGTGGAACAGCTATGGGTGCTTTCTATATCTTACCCCAAATACATGCAATTGGCACATGATTGACATATATTATCAAAGCTTTAGTATTCTCATAGATTAAGGATACTACCTGCGGTTCTAATAGATATGACACACGCACACAAGACACCATTATAAACAAAACACTGTAGTATAAACAAGTTTGGAAATATTTTTTGGTCTTGCTCTCTCTGCACTATTAGCAATGATTTCGGTATTCGTCGCGAATAAGGAAGTGCATTTTTTATTTGCTTGTTTGTTTAGTGACATCATTCTATTGCTATTTCATAATGCATATACTCATAGCTTTTTTGTAGTATTCTCTTTCTATCACTTTTGTATTAGTCTGAGTGTCTTAATTTCTATAGCATGAATGTCGATTGCGTGCAATTTTCGCTTTTCGACAAAAGATTATTTTGAGCCAGTAATTACCAACAATATTGCTGATTATGAAGTAGCATAGATTAAAGAGAATATTTGTGGTACTTTATTAACAGAGACAGGTACTTTATCGTTTTATAGTGGATTAGCAGATATCGCAAGAATGGTTGTACTAAAGCGCTTTTGCTTTAATCCTTACAAAATGGTGTCGTTTCTTGGAAAAAACGTTTTCTCGTGTTGCATTCACATTAGATTTCGGTGAGATGTTACCACAATAGCGCGATCGTGACTGCCGTAATGATTCGGAGCGACGATAGCCCACTACTCCACTCACTTCCACCATCAGGTTTCTTATGTCGTGAGGAGATTTAATTGTGAATTGCAGGCTAAACTGTGTTTTTAAGTGGTCTACATATTACTTTAATATTCTAATGTTTTTTTAGAAATGCACAGATGCACTTTTTTTTAAATGGTGATAATGGAATGGTAACCCCACCCGCGCTAACGGGCCACGGCGCTAACCAGTGAAGGATTATAGGTGAGGATGAAGTAAGTCACATAACCCATCGTGACGAATTCAACAAGAATAGTTTACAATGGTTTCCAGGAGGAACCACGTGGTGGTCAACATAATAGGGCATATTGCTAGCAATGGGGCTATCAAACTGCATTGCTAACAATCCCTTTTCCCCGGCATAGATGCACTTAGGTTTTACAGTACTGTAGCCTGTATGTTTTGTTTGCAATGAAGAACAATAAGACATCAAAGTTTTATAGTCTGTAAAGACATTTTATATTGAAAATATTTTTCTGCTGAAGTTCTGTATTAATTTTGTATTTAGTTTATATTTACTACAAAAGAATAGAGCGACTTCGTAAATGCATTACATAAAAATATTTAGGGCACGGAATCCAATTTGTAGACAACAGATAGTTTTTGTTTCGCAATAAATAGTTTATTCTGAAGAGAAAAAAACAGCATCAGTACTAAATTAATAGTAAATTAATACTAAAAATAACTACTCGTATTTATTTATTAAACAATTATCAAAGTTAAGAATTTGCGACGTAAGCGTATGATATATTAACAAAAAATATATGAGGTGTATTATAGACGGATTGAGATTCTTCTATTAAAAGTCGAATAAAAAGAAATTGATAGGTAGACATAGGAAACCAGATGAAGCTATTATAAATGTTCCATTTTACAACGTTGAAACGATGCTGGAAAAATCTTTTTCTGCTCATCCTTCAAACCGGGAATCTACACGCTACGCAAGGCACAATAATATCAGGATTATCTCAAATGTACATGTAACATCGTTATGCACGTTTGCTCTGGATATTAAAGCTGATAGTATCATCTGTGGTGTTATAGTTGTGAGGTGTGAACTGTTATTATGGAAAAACTTCAGCCTATATATATAGTATGTAGATACTTACACGTACAAACAGTGTTCAAATCCAGATTTAACCAGAATTACCATTACGTTTAAAGTTACTGGTTTGTTTAATTGTTTCGTATGTAGAGTTGATAGTTTACATTTCATAATAGTATTAATTTGTATTATGAAAAATAAAGTACCTATTCAATTTGTAAATCGATGACCAGTATAATATATTGTAAAAAATTAGGGGGTTTTGCCAGTAGTTGCTATGCTTGGCAGGTGGATTGGCAACCGCTGTTAGGCTTTGGAGATGTCTTTAAAAGGGACGCTGCTGCTCATCCCTTTTCCTCGCCCTCCATTACTCTCCTTTAGTTGGGTCTTACGACATCCACGGGAAAGAAAGGGTTGGCCTATTCTATGCCGGGACCACAAGGCCAGTTATAATGATTAAAAACACGAAATTCTATCAATTTCCAACAAGCATCACCATTAATATAATAGATTCGTATTCCATCTATATGATTTATATGCACAACGTTGACTTCATTAGTCCAGTCTTTTATCTACAGATTATTAGCATTATTAATTGAACAAATGAAGGTACAATTGAAGTTAATTTACAATATTGTTTCAGTCCTAATGACATTAACGTGAACGTCAGAAATAAAAAAGATCTTGTAAGATTTATTGAACATTAATGTATGTATTTATAGGGCATATATATGTATAGGGCAGTGGCAGCCCTTTTAAAACATCTCTAAAGCCTGACTGCGGTTGCCAAGCTGCCTGTCAAGCGTGGCATCTACTGGCAATACCCCCCAAGTGGGAGGCTTATTGGCAGTAGTGGCCAGTTAAAGGCTGACTATATGTATTTCATATTTGATATACGCAATTATTTTATAATATTATATTGCATTGCATGATCACTTCAAAGGCAGTGAAATTCTAGTTTTAAATTTGTAGGTATATGTTATTATGTAAAAAATATAGTGAGTTTTGCTTACCGAGTATTTTACAACAGGGCGACTGTGTCCATGGTACCATTCACTCAAGTTTCACTTTATTAGTTTTGTATTTTCAATCCCGTTATCAGGTTTTTCTATCGTTCGCTTAAATGGACATAAGTTTCATACGTCTTCTATTTTATCAACTGATTTTAAAAGGAAGTTCTCAATTTGGTTGTATTTTCTTTTTTATGTTTATTACCTCATATTGATTGATTCTATGGAAACATTATTTCAATAGTTTAGTTTTTAAATCAAAATAATCGAAGTTGGTTAATTTTTAATTGTACTTCTTAAGACTTGCATTCGTTGTGAACTGATATAACCGATTCACCATTTCTAATTATTTTTTTCAGCATGACGGTCATGAGCTTGTGACGGTTCGCCTATAGTACAATAGGTTTAATGCCATAAGTACATAGAAGGGAGACAGGGGTTCCTATGGGTGACCGCTGCGAAAGCTGAGCTATTTAATATAAACAAACTTTAAAGTCAAGGTTCACAATAGCGTACAGAGAAGACGTTACCATATATGAAATATTGACACAGAAGGGAAACTCCTTTGATGTGTTTTCAAAGTGTAGTGGATGTCCCAAGAAAATTAAATAAATTAAACAAAAATATATTATATCTTATATATAACCAAATTATAGTTTACCTTTTATCATCAGGTGTAAAAAGGATGCATACATCACAGTTTAATAAGGTTTATGAGAGTCTTTAAAGTTTTATAAATTCGATAATCAATTTAATAGAAAATACCAAAATACATTAACATATAATTAAATTGAATTTGAAGAAAAGTTCAGTTCGAATAATGGGCTAAATCTGATTATTGAAATATCTACCCTTCGGTGAGATAATCTATGACGTTACTAGATGAAGAGAAAGAAAAGAAAAAAAAAAAAAAGGGACGGCAGATCGGCGGGCGCGCGGGAGTCGCTTTTTAGGAATTGCGCAATAAAAAAAAAGAAAAAAAAATGGCGGGGAGTCGTGTTTTAGGAACTGCGCAATAAAATAAAAAAAGATAACTGGGATATAGAGCTAGGAGTGACTGGATCTATGAAGGGGTTTAAGATCTTAGTGCATCACTATCGATTAAGTGTGTGAAAAGAGTCAATGGAAGACTGGAGAATCCGGTGAGCTTGTTCCATTTATTACTACGTAGTTAGATTTTTGACTGTGATCACAGGCAAAGTTTATACTTAATATTTTTCCCAACAACTATTAAAATACGTATTTAATCGAGTCCATATACCTTTAGGTAATGCGTATATAGTTAAATGCAATCACATTTGAACAAAGATCTACATCAATATAATTTACGTAATAATAATACATACTTACGTTATTCTACTCATATACAAAATTCAATTATATGGCTGTTTGATAGAAATTCATCGATTTGACTCAATATTCTAATTGTCCAGTTTTGGCAAATACTTATTGAATCAACTATAAAACTATTATAATACTAACTAAATTCATATCTAGTTACTATAAATTATTTATTTATTGAGGATAAATAGACTGAGGTGGCTGTGGTCTGGTCTCATTGCTGGGGAAACAACCATTGATGAGACAGAGGGGTTATTGAGTGGCGACTCTGTATATGCAAGTGTGGTGAGGGCTGCCTCCATTGGTTGGAGTGACTGTTTTATGTGTATTATGGGGACTCGGTGGGTGCAGGAGTTTGGGGCCGTTCCTATTGGCAGTCTATGGGGAATTGCCTGTGTTCAGTCGTGGATTGGTGATGGTTGAGACGATGATGATGATGGAATAGTTGTATTTATTACACTATTACAGTGTTGATTTGGAACACCTGCTCATGCTTAACGTCTCATGGTAAAGTGTTTTCATACCATTGCTCGGTCAACTGTACTAATGATTCTTTTGTATACTTTTAATTACCCATGATTACATGTGGGAATTTGTTTTACACCAGATGTACAGAGAAACAGCTTAGCTGTTGCAGGTGATTTTATGTGAATGTATTACTTTTAATACATTAATGTGTTAGTAGATAAATTCATGTAACGGTGGGATGTTTATGGTAAACAAGCCTGTATTGTTTAAATAGATATTTTGTCTTGATTTATTATAAACTTTAATATTGATTTTGTTGTAGTAAACAAGCTGATAATAACAATTCTGTGTGTATTACTGATTACTAATAATATTTAATTATGCTGATATTATAGGTGTGGATTTATTTCCTAATGGTAATAAAAGTACTAAAAGATTCTCTGACTATAGTTACTCTTAACTAGGTATGAGGTTCAGTATAAAATTGGTACTGTATGATACTTGTGAAGCTATGTATTTTACTCATATTTAGAAAGGAAGTTGTCCCGGCGATAAGGTTTGTATGTGTGTTGTTTGTTCATGTTATATAGACTAGACAAGTTCAGACAGGGTTAATATTAGTGAATATTTACTGGATTTATATTTAATATACATGTTTGGAATATTTTATGGGAATAGTATGGAGATATACAAGTAGTAAAATATAATATTAGTATTTTATAAATTTAATTATTGAGTTATATGTTTATGTCGGACTGTATCCAAGGAGATATTATCCTATTGATATCAAGTTAGGACAATTACTTTAAATATTAATAAAGCAAACACTAACACTGATTATTCACTTCTTTAATAAATTTACATTAGAGGTTAGGAATCAAATAGATAGCATATTGGGAAAATCTTCACCACACATGTATTTGAGGAATGTTCTTGATAATTAGTACTGTATGTATATATTATTGCAAGTACAATTGCAATAAGAATGTTAAACTTCTAATCTTCTGTTCATTCTTGAATTTGAAAGTAAGCTTGGCTACTGATATGAATATAAAACTGTAGCATTACTGGATACTATTAATTATTTCTGGTGTAAACCATGATTATTTATGTCACTGATAATTTAGTTGTATATTACGGTTGATATATGATGATTTTATATTTAGTTATATTAAACAAATACAAATAAACAAACTTGCTAGTATTTGTTACGTTGACAGTTGTGATAGATAATCAAAATTCAATTCAATACATCAATACGTCATTCAATACGTCATTAATGTGACAGATGTCAAACAAAAGGAGATTATACACGTTATGATTCTATATCTAAGTCTATAGAAAATTTATATAATTTTCTGTTATTTTATAATACCTGTAGGGGAAATATTGGAATTATTTATATGAGAAATTTCACTTAAAATGATATGATAATTATTTAAAGACCTAATTTCTTAGGGATTTAATCATGATGATTTAAACACTAAAACACTTGTTTATCTGAGAAATCCTCTTAGTAAATAGGTTTACTAAGACACTAAATGGAAGTAGATATAGTATAACTATAGTACAGCTACAATAATTGTATGGGACTTACTGTCCTTTCTATACAAATATATATTTAATCTATATCTTTCACATTATAATTATGCGGTATATTGCCTCTACTACTACAACATACACAAATGGGACTTGTTGTCCTTCCTATATACCTATATATAATAATTGACCTGGCACTTTAATGTGTAATTTATCAGTATTTATGACAGCAACCAATTAGGACTTGTGGTCCTCTCTATAAAGCTACATAATTGTTTAATCTGATTATTTCACAATGTGATTAGTCAAACCTCTACAAATATTACAAAGGGGTCTCTGTTACTCTCAGCACAATAATAGCTTGTTGGACTTAGTGTCCTCAAACTTATGGAAAACCCAGCTGGTTATTTCGCGAGGCGTTGTTGACTTGTGATTAATCAGTGTCTTTTAAAGGACTTATAGTTCCTTTAGATATATCTCTCTGAATAAATAATTGGTTGGTTCACAATGTGGTTAATCAACAATAATATTATATATGATTGGCTGGACTTATAGTTCATTCAATAGCACTCATTACTTTTAGTAGCTCTCGACCTATGTGTTGGACTACTCGTTCTTGGGCTCCGGCCTGGTCAACAGATTTAACTTGAACCTTGAGTATTCTTGGTATTGGGTAAATAATATTAAATTGACAATGCTATGTTATGATATAGCAATTATCAACATTATATGGCTTGGCCGGTTCCGGGGTGTGGAGGGTGTCCCCTATCACACAAATCTTCATCTCTGTCGGACTGTCTTCACAGGTGATCTCTAGTGTCGCATTGTGGGGCCGAAGGGTTATGTCCCAACAAAGTAAGTTCTGGTGTCTGGGTGATCTCGCTTCTTGGTCTGATCTCTTGTGGAGCCGAAGGGAAACCCCCATTGAGTAAGCTCGTAACAGGGTGACGCTGGGAAACAGTTTCGTACTGTTAGTGGGTGATCTCTATGTCGCCATATAGGACTGAAAGGGTCATCGCCCATGAGTAAGCTCTCGTGTCGGAGTGATCCTGGGATTTCAGTTCCGATCCGTTTGCCTCTGGCAAGCACTAATTTATACTGGAAGCATCGTGGGGCTGGTGGAGCCACTGTAATGTTGAAGTAAATGTACTTATGTTTGGTTTGGAACTGAGAATACTCATTCCCTTATTACCATCAGAGTGCATTAATAAATAGTAATACCCTTCCCTACCTTTTTGGAGGAAGAGTTATAGATAGTTGGAAAGTCTTCCACTGGTCCGGGCGTGTGAGGGGCCCGACCGCTCCCCCATTTTTTTATTATTACAGTTATTCTGTAATTTACTATTAAATTAACATAACTTCCTAGTTACATGAATTATGAGTATAATTCATTAATTATTCTTAATCCTTAAAGATTTATCAATCATCTTTATTATTTAACTCCTATCATATACCAATTAAAGAACCTTTTGGTTATTACACACACAACGGGTCCTACATTACTAGACGATCACACATTTATTTATCTGGCCAGATGATCAAGTGTTCTACTATAAGATCTGTTCAATATTAAGTGTTTATTGTAAGGGTTTATATGATTCATAGGATGTTTGGGGTGTATAAGGCAATATAGGTATGGGATTATATTGAGGATGTTAGGTCATTCTTTAGGGTAGGTTTTCATTAGATTTTCATGGGATTTCATTAGGTAAAGCCTTCGTAGGCTTTTCTTAGGCTTTGTAGGTTTCCATGTGTAGGTTAGTTTAGAGGGTTATTATTATAAGGGGTGCACAAAGGGGGGGACCATCACAATTGGTGCCGTAGTGACCAGGATTTAATTGGTTCATGGCTATTTACACATATCAGATCAATAAGAGCACTTGGTCACAATTGGAGCTTGTGACTTCAGGGATTGGTTATTAAAAAATGAAGGAGTATAAAGTTAAACAGTAATATCTGCTAATAGTATAACTCAAAACCAACTTTGATGATTATGACTAAATAATTATACCGTCATAGATCTAGGATTTGGACCTAATTTCATGATCTCTATGTCTATAGGTAAATAGCCTATTTTACTGTTATTTTATGTTATTAGGATTTAATTTATCAAATTCATTCAATCGTTACCTATTGAAGTCAATTGTACAACAAATTACATAATTTGGTTTTTTTTTTCTCATTTACTCTATATCAGTTGAATAAATTATATTAAGAACTACACTAATAGGTACATAACAATAGCAGCAAAGATAGCTTGCTACGTTATACTCAGTTCACACTGATCTAATTTTATGCTATAGGACACATTTATTATTCTTTTGCTTCATTAATTCTCAATTGTTACTGAACTATTAATTTAACATTATATTAATTTTATAAACAATAATTATGCTATAATGACTTATACATAAAATTTATTAATCTCATTTTATTATTAAAGAAATAAATTAAGATGAATTAATGACATTATTTATTTCTGAGGAAATATCCAATTGATTTTTATTTCATAAACTTTTATGATGCAGTGACATTGATTTTATATATATATAAAAAAAATCAAATATTATATAATTATGATTTGATTTTAATTTAGGATGTTTAAATAGCTTATACAATGTTTTATAGGGGTTTCAAATTGAAAGTTAGACGTTTCATAAAAGATCATTAAGGTTAGTTAGGGCCTTTAGTTACTTTATTTGATTACCTAAATTTGAAAATTTAATTAGGTATTTTCATATTGTTAAATTTAATTCCAACAATTTATTAGGATGCTATTATAAATATTTTATTTAGTTTTCTTCACATAATTTCTTTATTTCACTTTACAATTATAGTTCAGATTTTATTTGATTATTTACTTATTTTGACTTAGACACTTTATTATATAAAAAAAAACCCCTTATACTTATATCAGAGGGAGATTTTGTAGGTTATTTATTCAAGTACACTCTTTACATGCCTAAGTATTTTACATACTTAGATTTTGCGCACACTTAGTTATTTAGTTCTTTGTAGTTGCACATAACACAAGACATCTGTATCTTTTGAAATAATAATTTATTGTACAAAATAAATTAATTGATGTATCTAATATAGTTGGTTGTATTTATGTTGGGTTTGCTGTTGTGATCTTTTGGAGGAGGCGATGGGGGGTGTCTATCTACCTATCTAATGTGGTTACATAATATTTTATTATAAAACTTATTGATCATGTTATTTCTGAGAGTATTAAGAAATAGTCATTGGTAATTTAAGTATATTAAAGGAATTTCTTATAATAAGAGTTTTAAACTATGGGGGCCGTTTGTATTATTTTATGCAACATATTTATAGGAGTCTTAAAATTGGGGGGCCGTGCAAAATTTGTCAGACAGGGGGGCCGGTGGTGATTAATTTATTATTTATATAAGCTTTACTTCTATGATTAATAAATAAAAATTAAATTTATTTGAATTTTGTTACGGACTAGTATTTTTTTTATTCAATGAACACTAGGTTATTTCTTAGATGAAATATGTATTTGTGGTTACTTAGACGCTTCATAAAGTTTTATTCGTATTGTTTAAATTTATTTTAACAAATTTATTTGAACATCTTCATTTTAATATTTAATTAACTTGGGATTTTATCTAATCATTTGTTTACACTTAGACAATTATTTTAGGATTCCTTTTTGCATTTTTTTACATTTTAATGCTTAGATTTTTTCACTTCATTTCGCTTTAGGTTTTCTATTTAGGCTCTTTCGCTTTGTTGATACATTACACTCATACATTTAGGCTTTTAATTATGAACTTCCATTTAGATGTTTTAACTCGTATCTTTTAAATAGATACTTTATCTAAATTTACTGATACAAATAACGTATCTATTAGGTTCTTTACTTGAAGCTCTTCACATATTTAGGTTTTATACATTTAGACTCCTCACATACTTAGGCTTTTCATATATTTAGGTTTTATAGATTCCTTTACACACATTTAGGATTGTATTCATTTATGCTGTTTATGATATTGTAATTACATGCATTGAATTTATTACATATAAATAAACGAGTATAAAAATTTTAATTATAAAATTTAATGGATTCACTCTATCATTACAGCGTATGCAAATTAATTATAAATAATTATTTACAAATCTATTCATAAATAAATATTATGCTTAATTATTAATATATTGAGTAGAAATTTTAAGGCTATTCATACACATAACATTCAACAACACATAACTTCGGGTTTAAAGATCCTTTTGATACTTTTATTGTTTTGAGTCTTAAGAATGTCAGAGTGTTATGCTAGTATCGATGAATCAATGAAAAATTTAAATGATGATCTTAAGCTCTGTAAAGTTAAATTATATACACATATGTGAAGTACATTTTTAGGGGTGGAAAAAAAATTTGTAACAATAAACTTATCTTGTTGTAATTATCAATCCGGTAAACTCCTTGATAATTAGGGGGCCGGATGTGACGGTTCGCCTATAGTACAATAGGTTTAATGCCATAAGTACATAGAAGGGAGACAGGGGTTCCTATGGGTGACCGCTGCGAAAGCTGAGCTATTTAATATAAACAAACTTTAAAGTCAAGGTTCACAATAGCGTACAGAGAAGACGTTACCATATATGAAATATTGACACAGAAGGGAAACTCCTTTGATGTGTTTTCAAAGTGTAGTGGATGTCCCAAGAAAATTAAATAAATTAAACAAAAATATATTATATCTTATATATAACCAAATTATAGTTTACCTTTTATCATCAGGTGTAAAAAGGATGCATACATCACAGTTTAATAAGGTTTATGAGAGTCTTTAAAGTTTTATAAATTCGATAATCAATTTAATAGAAAATACCAAAATACATTAACATATAATTAAATTGAATTTGAAGAAAAGTTCAGTTCGAATAATGGGCTAAATCTGATTATTGAAATATCTACCCTTCGGTGAGATAATCTATGACGTTACTAGATGAAGAGAAAGAAAAGAAAAAAAAAAAAAAGAAAGGGACGGCAGATCGGCGGGCGCGCGGGAGTCGCTTTTTAGGAATTGCGCAATAAAAAAAAAGAAAAAAAAGAAAAAAAAATGGCGGGGAGTCGTGTTTTAGGAACTGCGCAATAAAATAAAAAAAGATAACTGGGATATAGAGCTAGGAGTGACTGGATCTATGAAGGGGTTTAAGATCTTAGTGTATCACTATCGATTAAGTGTGTGAAAAGAGTCAATGGAAGACTGGAGAATCCGGTGAGCTTGTTCCATTTATTACTACGTAGTTAGATTTTTGACTGTGATCACAGGCAAAGTTTATACTTAATATTTTTCCCAACAACTATTAAAATACGTATTTAATCGAGTCCATATACCTTTAGGTAATGCGTATATAGTTAAATGCAATCACATTTGAACAAAGATCTACATCAATATAATTTACGTAATAATAATACATACTTACGTTATTCTACTCATATACAAAATTCAATTATATGGCTGTTTGATAGAAATTCATCGATTTGACTCAATATTCTAATTGTCCAGTTTTGGCAAATACTTATTGAATCAACTATAAAACTATTATAATACTAACTAAATTCATATCTAGTTACTATAAATTATTTATTTATTGAGGATAAATAGACTGAGGTGGCTGTGGTCTGGTCTCATTGCTGGGGAAACAACCATTGATGAGACAGAGGGGTTATTGAGTGGCGACTCTGTATATGCAAGTGTGGTGAGGGCTGCCTCCATTGGTTGGAGTGACTGTTTTATGTGTATTATGGGGACTCGGTGGGTGCAGGAGTTTGGGGCCGTTCCTATTGGCAGTCTATGGGGAATTGCCTGTGTTCAGTCGTGGATTGGTGATGGTTGAGACGATGATGATGATGGAATAGTTGTATTTATTACACTATTACAGTGTTGATTTGGAACACCTGCTCATGCTTAACGTCTCATGGTAAAGTGTTTTCATACCATTGCTCGGTCAACTGTACTAATGATTCTTTTGTATACTTTTAATTACCCATGATTACATGTGGGAATTTGTTTTACACCAGATGTACAGAGAAACAGCTTAGCTGTTGCAGGTGATTTTATGTGAATGTATTACTTTTAATACATTAATGTGTTAGTAGATAAATTCATGTAACGGTGGGATGTTTATGGTAAACAAGCCTGTATTGTTTAAATAGATATTTTGTCTTGATTTATTATAAACTTTAATATTGATTTTGTTGTAGTAAACAAGCTGATAATAACAATTCTGTGTGTATTACTGATTACTAATAATATTTAATTATGCTGATATTATAGGTGTGGATTTATTTCCTAATGGTAATAAAAGTACTAAAAGATTCTCTGACTATAGTTACTCTTAACTAGGTATGAGGTTCAGTATAAAATTGGTACTGTATGATACTTGTGAAGCTATGTATTTTACTCATATTTAGAAAGGAAGTTGTCCCGGCGATAAGGTTTGTATGTGTGTTGTTTGTTCATGTTATATAGACTAGACAAGTTCAGACAGGGTTAATATTAGTGAATATTTACTGGATTTATATTTAATATACATGTTTGGAATATTTTATGGGAATAGTATGGAGATATACAAGTAGTAAAATATAATATTAGTATTTTATAAATTTAATTATTGAGTTATATGTTTATGTCGGACTGTATCCAAGGAGATATTATCCTATTGATATCAAGTTAGGACAATTACTTTAAATATTAATAAAGCAAACACTAACACTGATTATTCACTTCTTTAATAAATTTACATTAGAGGTTAGGAATCAAATAGATAGCATATTGGGAAAATCTTCACCACACATGTATTTGAGGAATGTTCTTGATAATTAGTACTGTATGTATATATTATTGCAAGTACAATTGCAATAAGAATGTTAAACTTCTAATCTTCTGTTCATTCTTGAATTTGAAAGTAAGCTTGGCTACTGATATGAATATAAAACTGTAGCATTACTGGATACTATTAATTATTTCTGGTGTAAACCATGATTATTTATGTCACTGATAATTTAGTTGTATATTACGGTTGATATATGATGATTTTATATTTAGTTATATTAAACAAATACAAATAAACAAACTTGCTAGTATTTGTTACGTTGACAGTTGTGATAGATAATCAAAATTCAATTCAATACATCAATACGTCATTCAATACGTCATTAATGTGACAGATGTCAAACAAAAGGAGATTATACACGTTATGATTCTATATCTAAGTCTATAGAAAATTTATATAATTTTCTGTTATTTTATAATACCTGTAGGGGAAATATTGGAATTATTTATATGAGAAATTTCACTTAAAATGATATGATAATTATTTAAAGACCTAATTTCTTAGGGATTTAATCATGATGATTTAAACACTAAAACACTTGTTTATCTGAGAAATCCTCTTAGTAAATAGGTTTACTAAGACACTAAATGGAAGTAGATATAGTATAACTATAGTACAGCTACAATAATTGTATGGGACTTACTGTCCTTTCTATACAAATATATATTTAATCTATATCTTTCACATTATAATTATGCGGTATATTGCCTCTACTACTACAACATACACAAATGGGACTTGTTGTCCTTCCTATATACCTATATATAATAATTGACCTGGCACTTTAATGTGTAATTTATCAGTATTTATGACAGCAACCAATTAGGACTTGTGGTCCTCTCTATAAAGCTACATAATTGTTTAATCTGATTATTTCACAATGTGATTAGTCAAACCTCTACAAATATTACAAAGGGGTCTCTGTTACTCTCAGCACAATAATAGCTTGTTGGACTTAGTGTCCTCAAACTTATGGAAAACCCAGCTGGTTATTTCGCGAGGCGTTGTTGACTTGTGATTAATCAGTGTCTTTTAAAGGACTTATAGTTCCTTTAGATATATCTCTCTGAATAAATAATTGGTTGGTTCACAATGTGGTTAATCAACAATAATATTATATATGATTGGCTGGACTTATAGTTCATTCAATAGCACTCATTACTTTTAGTAGCTCTCGACCTATGTGTTGGACTACTCGTTCTTGGGCTCCGGCCTGGTCAACAGATTTAACTTGAACCTTGAGTATTCTTGGTATTGGGTAAATAATATTAAATTGACAATGCTATGTTATGATATAGCAATTATCAACATTATATGGCTTGGCCGGTTCCGGGGTGTGGAGGGTGTCCCCTATCACACAAATCTTCATCTCTGTCGGACTGTCTTCACAGGTGATCTCTAGTGTCGCATTGTGGGGCCGAAGGGTTATGTCCCAACAAAGTAAGTTCTGGTGTCTGGGTGATCTCGCTTCTTGGTCTGATCTCTTGTGGAGCCGAAGGGAAACCCCCATTGAGTAAGCTCGTAACAGGGTGACGCTGGGAAACAGTTTCGTACTGTTAGTGGGTGATCTCTATGTCGCCATATAGGACTGAAAGGGTCATCGCCCATGAGTAAGCTCTCGTGTCGGAGTGATCCTGGGATTTCAGTTCCGATCCGTTTGCCTCTGGCAAGCACTAATTTATACTGGAAGCATCGTGGGGCTGGTGGAGCCACTGTAATGTTGAAGTAAATGTACTTATGTTTGGTTTGGAACTGAGAATACTCATTCCCTTATTACCATCAGAGTGCATTAATAAATAGTAATACCCTTCCCTACCTTTTTGGAGGAAGAGTTATAGATAGTTGGAAAGTCTTCCACTGGTCCGGGCGTGTGAGGGGCCCGACCGCTCCCCCATTTTTTTATTATTACAGTTATTCTGTAATTTACTATTAAATTAACATAACTTCCTAGTTACATGAATTATGAGTATAATTCATTAATTATTCTTAATCCTTAAAGATTTATCAATCATCTTTATTATTTAACTCCTATCATATACCAATTAAAGAACCTTTTGGTTATTACACACACAACGGGTCCTACATTACTAGACGATCACACATTTATTTATCTGGCCAGATGATCAAGTGTTCTACTATAAGATCTGTTCAATATTAAGTGTTTATTGTAAGGGTTTATATGATTCATAGGATGTTTGGGGTGTATAAGGCAATATAGGTATGGGATTATATTGAGGATGTTAGGTCATTCTTTAGGGTAGGTTTTCATTAGATTTTCATGGGATTTCATTAGGTAAAGCCTTCGTAGGCTTTTCTTAGGCTTTGTAGGTTTCCATGTGTAGGTTAGTTTAGAGGGTTATTATTATAAGGGGTGCACAAAGGGGGGGACCATCACAAGCTTCAACACCGCTTATTGTTTTAATGTGGGTATCACTGTAGATACTGGTCATATCTATTTATAGGAATCACAGTGATGATAATATGTAATGGGATTGTTCCAATGTTCTAATGAGCGGTTTTAATAAATTCTAAATTTGAATAAATAAAAGTCGGTATAAAAGTCAATGCGAATTCAGTAAAGGTTTATGTTTATTGTATGTATCTTATAATTACGTATTAATTTTAGATGGTGAGTTTTAGAAGTATAAATTGTGATAAGTTTTGGAATTGACATATTAGGATAAGTAGGTTTCTGTGTGAGATGAGACGCTGTGAAGCAAAACTACGTACTTCCCTTGACGAAAACTTCCGGATGAAGTCGAAACATTTGCCGGAAATAACAAATATAGTAAGTTCATAAATATCCCGTTATACATATACATATATAGACATCGATAAAAAATGAATATAAATTTTAACAATAAATATAAATATTACATTTTTAAGTAGACTTCTGTTTGTCTATTCTTATTTGTTCACGAAATACGACTAGTAATTTAAATAAGTAATTTATTTAGCCCACAGTTAAGTAAATCGAAAATGGTAACGCCGTACTCATTTACTATAGCTGTAAACAAGAGGTAGGAAATGCGAACATAGCTATTCAAAACTTTAGTATAATCCATTCTGTGACTTTTGGTTTGGCCTTGGTTTGGAAAAGCGCGTACACCACAATACCCAGTCCTTTGTGAACAATATTAACAACTCGTAAGAGAGATAGTTGAAACAGTTTCGACATTGTTGCCGGTTATCATTGTATTACAGTGAAGTTTTGTTTAGTCGCATACACATGATGCGTATTTCATTTGGTAGATGTATGACGGATGTTGTATATGTGATAATGGCGCGGATAAAAATAGATGAACACGTAATTGTTAAAGGTATAATAAAATAGACCATTTCGGCTTGTATACAGCATAAGCATTTGATCTATCTATCTATCCTATTTAAGAGCTGGGCTCTTGTCGATGGAGCTCTTGAAGCATTTGATATGACGATAAAATCTAATAGTGAATCTGTGAAGGGTTGGTCGGGCTTGGACTAGCGTGTTTGTGTTGTCAAGATATGTAATAGCAAGTTACGTTTAGTAGGCGATATCATTTTTTAATAAATACTTATGAGCTCTATGACCAGCTCTATTACCCGAGGGAGACTTTGTATAAAAGTCGTTTGCTTGGGTACTTCTGTCCCATTTGTGTTTCTACCATGAAGTCGTTGTGTTTGAATGGCTATGCAACTTAGAATGGGAAACAAGCTGATGGTATTAAGATATAAATATAAAATTGAAGATATTAAGCTGAGTTTTATTAAATTATAAAATTCGTTAAGAGAATGTTAATGATTTCGCTTAGTAGAAACGTAATGTCAGGGTATTGTTTGTTACTCAGCATATAGAATTGTAATTGACATTTGTAAGTTAAACGTATTTTTTAACAAGAAATTAGCCGGTTCTTAAGTTAGCCTAAATATATTTTTCAAGTTGTTTTTACTTTCATTAGAATCAATCTATCTATATTAAATTTTACAATGAAGCGAATTAGAGGTCAATAATTAAGATACTGACTTTACACATTGTAATTTAGGTATTGCACAGCATTTTCACGACATTTGCGCCTACGAAAAAACCAGACGTAAATTTTGTTGGCCTAGATCTTAAATAAGATACGCCCCATCTTCCAGAGAGTGCCATTAGCATAGACATATTACATCTTGTTTGTAACAGTCTCTTAGCGAGTTTCTTTCGTCGCAGTTTGTAACTTTTAACCAATTTCGGGCCCTATTTATATGACAGTAGAGGTGTAAATTTGTATATTTCATCTACTATTGTTGCTGACCGTATAATTAAAGTAAATTTATTTATATTAGCATCGATTGAATGCTATACAGCGATAATGATTTGATTACAGGAAATTCAGTTTGTTTATGCGGCAATGTTTATCACTGAAGAGGTAAGATTCGTCTAATCATCACATTGCTTCCTGGTAAAATGTCTGCAAGTATAAATAATATGCTTAGGGCCGTTTAATAACGCGAGTGTGAATAATGCAGTGCTAGAGTAAAAATAAATAAAGTATGCGTAGCTGCTGACGTCGGAATCTGACGTTCTTCTACGTAGGTATAGTACACGTATGAGCTTCAATGGCTATATGCATGCACAATGGGAATTTAACGTTAAGTTTTAGTTCGTTAAATTCCCGTTGTAATTCATATAGATATTATGTTAAAAATGAACATATGTTGTAAAAATAATATAATTATCTGATGAATTAAATACGATTGTAGTATATTTTAAAGACATTACAGTGGTGGTAATGTAGACATTGCCGGTTATATAGAGTTGACAATTCGATGTCGGTTTATCTATCATTGCCGTGACAAACGGTGTACAATGTTTAATGCTTCTTGCATTAATTTGATGGAAAATATGTCGACATTATTCCCGAGTCGAAGGGGATTATATATATAATTTATTATTTTACTTGGTTAAAAGGACTTATTGAATTTTTTTTCCATGTTTTACATTTCTTAATAATGTATATTTTAACTAAACCGATTATCATGATTTAATTAAGAAATACTATATTAATAATTTATACAACATTAAGCTTGATAAATAAATCGAAGACGCTCACTAGTATTGCTTTGTTTATGTCCAATTCTAAAAACAAAACGGAACATTCGTGAGCAGGCGGTTCACGGTAAACGCAGAGGGAAAGAAGCCGATGGGATACATAAACAGAGTGCGGGAGATTCGTGTCAACGGCCGCGGCTTTGGCCCCGCCCCCCTCGCACTTCCCAAACCCTGCCGTGCCCTCCATGCCGCGGGTAGCGATTTCAAGGGTGGATTGGCTACAATTTTTTCCTCCCTATACCGATAGTCTTAGGGCCAGCTAAGATAGCTACATCAACATTAATGTCTTTTATCACGCTCCTTTTTTATAAGAGCTTGCTGAATTATGTTGATGCCCACTTGTATATTATTACATACATATCCATATTATTTAATATTTTAGTGGGATTATTGAACGCGATCTCGATGTACATCTTCGCCATATAAAAGTAACTGAAATTATCAGAAATAAGTAGAAATAGAATAGAACAAAACATGATATATGCAGTTAACAACAATTAAGGTCTGTTGCTTAGCAGCATCTTGGATCGATATAGTCTGAAGGCCGTTCGTAGTAATGGGTCGGTTATATAGTTCGAAGAATCGGTAATCGGTGGAGAGTAAAGTTCTGCAGTGGTAGACGTGTGTATGCAAATGCACAAGATAGATAGACCAAAACTCACTATCTAGAGTTAATATTACCTATTGTTTTTAAATACGTATAAGTAAACTCAGAAGTACTTCCTTCCTTCCTTGTACCAATCTTGGGACACCTATGTTCAGTGGATCATGAACAGCTGTTATGATGATTAATTCTTAGACAGACAGAGATGAATAACACTCGCTTGATTCCATTATGAGGTTGATCTTTGTTGTTTAGTTTCTTTAATACTGTTATTTATGAATATTAATATTATTTAAATGTTAATAATATTTGGTTCGAGTCTGGTACAATGTTAGATATTTTTGCTACAGTTTAAGCTAGTATTTTCTTTTAAAAAAAATCTGTAATCTTTACAAAAAAAATATTAGCTGAAATCTTAAAGGTCAAATTTCTGATAGGTAGTTCGATCGTGATTAAGTTTAGAAGACCAAGAAAGGATATAATGTTGGATTTAGATTCTATCTGGGTAATGATAATATCATACAATGGTATGATATTATCAGATTATGGTTTAGTTACTCAAGTAATATATATACATATTTACACGTGGTTCGTGCTCGTTAAATGTGTGTTGCCCTTTTGTTACATATAACAACTAGTTTGATATTTCAACTCCATTGATTTGTTTGAGCTTTTAAATTTATATTATGTAATATTAATCGCATATATATGGTACAATATAATGTGAAGACAGTTTGTCACTAGAAGTCATGGAGTTATGGTAGGTATGATGAAATAAAATACGTAATAATATTTTTACTAAAATGTTGGTATTTACTAATAAAAGTATAATTATATCTGACCTGTTTTTCGCTGCTAATATGGCTTTCTATAGGGAAAATAATTTTTAAAAGCAGTTTAGTATTATCCATTGTAAACAAAAAGACAAATCTTCTTTATAACATGAGTTTATATAAAAATATTATTATAATATGGAAAACAAATTTTAACAAAAATAAAATATAAAATAAATAATATTTTTGGGAGTTAGGTCTGTATTCACCATTATCCATGACAATACGTAAAGGTTTTATTACTCTAGAGAGATTTTTAATATTATCATTCAAATAGTTAAATTTCGTTGAAGTTTTTGAACTAAAAAGCTTCTACTTTTGCTGTAAAATTTCAAAGAAAATTATGCAGACATTCTTAGTCTTAAGGGAAGCGTAACCTTATTAAAATTTTGTCATTATGTCGGAGTCTGTCTAACTACTTATAGCTTGCGGTTTTGTTCGCATAAATTGAGATAAAGATAAAAAATAATTATCGAGGTAGTTGTCCTTTTATGTACCAAAAGTCTGACTATTGGGTTGTTTCAGCGTGTTTGAATAACAATCAAGCGTGTTTGAATAACAATCATCCAAGTACTTAAATATAAAGTTTAATTTCCTGGGCGATTCAGGAAATAAATATCTAATTATTATATCTGTTTTCTCTTACAAAAGCTAATCTATTTTATAATATAAGGAATTATAAACTGATAATGGAATCATACATGAATGATCAGGGAGACCTATTATGATCAAATAGATTATAATAGGTATGTTTCGAAGCCACAAGTATGGCACGATTTATAAAAGTGTATGGTACGAGAGAGCGCATATAGGAATCAAAAGTAAATTTCTATTTTAACGTAACTTAGATTTAATAATGCGGTATCGATCTGATGGATCATATATTTTTTAGATTTTAAGCATAGCTTTTCCTATGTAGTTAGGCATTTGCTTTTACATTAGAAAAAAATAAAATTCGTCAGTTCTCAATCAAATTAGACTTAAAAGAAATTAGACTCTATCTGTTTGTAATGGTGTAAAGGTATAGTTATATAGATTGTGGGAAAACAGCTTTATTAAAGTCCGACAGCACACCTGTAATTTCTCCGGTGTTGCGGGTGTTTATGGGCGACGGTGGTCACTTATCATCAGGTTAGCCACATTTGCCTCTGTCATAAAAAAAATTGTAGGGATTAAATTATGTTCAGTTATCGTTTTTATTTGTATTTTGTTTTCTATAATATATCATGGCAAACAAATATAATATCTAAAAAGTTTTTATAGAGTCGGCGACATACCATCATCTTTTACGAATCATCTCACAAAATTGTAAGTGTGGTAAAGCATAACCAGTCAATGGATTAATTCTGCTCGGGATTAGTTACTTTCTCGTAATAGGACCGGGCTTAAGCATATTTCATCCCGGATCGTGAACGTATCTGGCGGTGTCGTTCGTGACGTGAATGGAGTGAGACGTAAAATGTAACCCTCCCTTTAGGTTGGTGGGAGCTATTGATCTACGCTCTTTGCGTCTTGTCTCGCGAATTCGATAACTCATCGCTTGTAACTAGTTCGGATATAACTTTTTCAGTTATTGTTTTATTATCTGTAATCATCTGCTTCATTGATATTTGTGACAGTTTACGAGTTAATAGTGCTATAGACAGGGATTTATTATAATATTTCAATGTTTGCATTTAAGGTTTATTATGTTATTATTATAAAGGATCGTAATCTAGATTAATCTATCAATTTGTTAAGGTTGTTATTTACTTTATTATTAGTAAAAAGTTTTAGTTGAGCTTAAAAAAAGGCTTTAAAAAGGAGGCGGTGCTATTTCGACTATGTATTTTTTAAACTTGTGTTTATTACTCTAAGATATGTATTATATACATACAGGTTGTATACAGAGTAAAAAGTAATAACACCCTTTTAAAATGAGTATTCTACCAGTGAAAGTGGAGTTGTATTTTCCCCAAAACACATGGCTCGAAAAAAGGACAACAAATTTCAAGCCTTCAATTCGAACACGGCAGGTCCAGTTGTTAGTATGAGAGACTCAAAATTATACCTTAGGTAGGTTAATCTATCAGTGTATTTAGTTAAAGCACTTCCGTTGTTAGTAAAAAGTTTTATATAATCTTGTATAGATTAGAAATATTGTAGTGAGATCATTTTTCGTTTGCACCCTATATTTACGAGTATACTCACGTATAAGATATACGTTTTGAGCCTGTACGTAATCATAGTGTAATAACACACTTCGACATTGTTATCATGGTAAATTACGTGATAGATTTTAGGGTTAACGGAAGCATTGTCACGTTAGATTCCAATATGCTGGGAGAAATTTAGGCACAGCGAATGCCAAGTTCATCACAACGGTAATAGCAAAGATGGCAAAATACCTTTCATTAATCCTTCCCTTCATTATCTAATTAATAATTATATGACTACTATATATACTACAACAGTACAGCTGTGCCATACTTGTTTCGAAGCGATGACCTCCCTATAATTCCTCGTGGCTAAAGCAAGAACTTTGAATTTTTTGTGATCAAGGGGACCATATTATAACTGGCTCTATTGCCAATATACTTTATTGTTTACGATTGCTAATCAATGTTTTTTAATTTTAGTCAATGTCACACTAACCAATCGTCAAAATTCTAAGGTACTTCTAGCAATCTCACAAACTGCAAATTGTGAATTTTATTTAGCGTTTAGCCTATAAAAAAAAAGGAAAAAATAACAAATCTCGAAATTTCATTATTCATATTAAAATTACATTCATTAATTAAAATAATCTATCGCGCTTTTATCTGAGTCACAAGATACTCATTCAAGGTATGCTAGAAGAAAGCCCCAGTAAAGCCTGTTATATATCTTTATTAAAAATAAAATATAAAAATATAATCTTTGTGTACAATAAAGTATAAATAAATATATTTACTTGAGAAAAAAAGGAGGATGATCCAAGAAAAGTAACGAGATCCCATGTTAAGCTTCGCAACGCAGTTTTTCCATTAAAAAATATATCGTCTTAATTATTATGTGTTAAGATTTTATATTTACTTCAGGCACTATTTTGATTAAAGTGATAGTTTAATTAGGGAAAAAGGAAATAAAAGTTAGACGCAAAGGGAAACCTCTAAGGTGTACGATAGAAATGGATTCATAGTACGAAATCCGTCATTTAGGTATGTATTATTTATTTTTCCACTGCATGTAAGTAATTTGTATGTCAGTTGTAAATAGGTGTATATTATTGTAACTATTTAGATTATTATCAATATTTTATACTACATGGGTTAATAATATTTCTGATTTTCTATAGAGAATAATATGTCTTTGTCAATAAAGAATAAATAAATAATAAATTACTAACAATTTGAAATAGTAGATTGTACTATCAACAAGGGAGATACTTAGGTTCAATTATTTTAATACACGAAAGTGGTATGATATATACTATATATACTATCTGTCTACTTGGTATAAGCTGGCGAGTTACCAGTGAGGGAAGATAGGTAAGGATGAAGTAAAGTCAAGATATTTCCAGATTGCCCCTAAACATACATAATATTGTAATAGTACATTACCGCCGAGGTCAAAAATAAATCAATTGACGCCAAGTAATATTGGAAGAACGAGGCGAAGCCGCGAATACTTTCCAAGTGATTTTAAAACTTTTTAAATAAACGAGGCTGTTAATTGCTAACTTGTATATAACTTTTCTTCAATTTGTAAAGAAACGATAAACTAATGCAAGAATTTATATTAAAAGATATATTTTAGTTCCTACAGTTTCATAACCTCACTTAAACAGTCACGACAGCTGTCCAGCAATTTGGTTTATGTCATGTTGGGAAAGAAAAGAATAAAATTGTTGAGCTATTTCCATAATTGGCGTCTTGGGAATGAAAAATTAATTAAAACTGTCCAGCAACCTCTATTATTGTCGTGTTGGGAATTGCTGGTGTGTTATTTCGTAGTGTACTGAAAACTACTGATGTACGAATAGTGTTTGTTTAATAATTTAAGTAATTTCTGATCGAATAGGAGATAAACATTTTACAGTTATAAAAATTGTATCAAAAGCTGTAGTAAATACGAGATATGATTCTATATACTCTATAGTATAATAGCAAAGCGAGCTCTACTTTCGAGATTAAAAAAACTAAAATTTCGTTACTGAACTCTCAAAAAACCGCAATATCTATAAAGGCATTACGACCGGACTATCTTTATGGAATATAACCCATAAGTTCGGTACAATGGTCGATATCGAAAACTTGGCGTAATGGGGGTAGTTTATTTAGTGGCGATCAGAGCGGAGTTGTCGAGTGAAGTCCGAATCGAGTCAGCGGAAACACGTTATCGAGGGGCCGCGTGATATATCGTCGATTCAACGCATACCTCGAGAAAATATCGCCGAACGCACGCGATATAAGTAGTAACGAATTTCTTATGTTAGCAAGGGTGAAATTTTGCTGAAAGCTTTGTTAAAGGTCATCAGAACGTAAGATATTGATGCCTAAAGAAAATAAAAGTTCAATATTCAGCGTATACAATATTTATATATTAGTATAATAGTTTTGATTCTAACTCCAATATTTACAGAAACCGGTTATTCGATGTTATTATTCATATCGACTAGCTTTACCCTTTGGTTTATTGAAGACATGAATTTGATCTCTAGTCAAAGATACAAACTTACAATACCACTATTAGTTAAGCAAGTTGTCGTAAAAAAATCATTTCAACAATAGGGGTGTTTTAATGCGACCGTTTCTCGTTCTAAAAATGAATTATAGTTTTGATTCCGCAATGCAGTGGGTTGCATGGCAGGGCAGTGGTTACTGGCAGTCGGCTGCAGCGACCACACTATTATGTGAGTGCCGTATGAATACAACGTGTGGTAGTACCATGTCAAATTGTCAAACATGTTCTAAAGATATTTAAATAACGAATGCACTCTGTATAGAGATTAGAATATTTGATTAATTTATTTCTATTTTTTACCAATAAATTTGAAACCTTTTGAAAATATTTCGATGTTTGCTATACTATGTATACGATAGAATAGATTAATATTGAAATTTTAGCATACAAATAGACGCCAGGATGAACATAAAGGATAAGTTTATTTTATCCTGGTACTACTCATGAAATAAAATTCACAACAGAATATATGAAACGTGAGCTAATAATGCCCACGCAACGCTTGTTCTCTGTATATTTTAATTGTACACAGATTTTTTACTATTTTCGGATAAGTATGAGAATTTACCCAGACAATACAATAAAACAATGAAACTTTTTTTTTATAAGTGACTACTCCAATTTATCCCTCTTATTTTATTGGTATTTAACGTAATTAGCAATCAGATTCAAAATAGCTGTTTCTAATAAATCATTTTTATAATTATTACAAATGTTTGGCGGTGTCGTCGTACTAAAAATAAATAATATATTACGTAATATACGTAATATATTTTTGATTAAAAAAAATAAGGAAAATCAATAACTAAGAACTTGACATTTTATTGTTTAAATATATCGTATTTACTAAGTATATTCTATAAATTACTTATGTCTAGAAGAATATTCCCGTCTGTGTATAAATCATATTAGGGGAGACGGCGGATGTTGCCGATTTAGCTGTGACGGCGACATTGCTTTTGGATTGATTGTTCTCAACACTAAAATCAATAGTAACGATTTTATTATTGGTTGACGCGGCGACGCGACCCTCGACATCCGAGAAGCAGGTTGTGTTTTCTGTGGACTCTGTCGATTTTGAACTGACATTAAATAAAATGAGATAAAGCAATTCAATTATGGTAAATATTATATATAAGGTATATAATAAAAAAATAATATTACTATTTACACATTTGACCGTCATGTACTATTGTAAACTCAGGGCAAGTAGTTTAATAGTGATACAGTTTGTTTTTATTTCATATGAGGTCGTTTATATTTGATTAAATCTTATAATTACACACTATATATTAAAGATATGCTGTTTTGGATATACAATGCACATTGATTTGACGCGTAATCCCTGACAAGCTTTGAAATTTTACAAAAACGTGACAGAGCTAAAATAACGTTTCAACCATGAATATATATTCAATTAACTTGTCAATCACTGGAGGCGATTCCAATGAATATATAAAAAATGAAATAGAAACATCCGTGGATTAAATTTAACTACGGTCGGTAAAATGGAAATTAAAACTTCGAACATGTAGCAACATTTTTTAATAAATTAATCAAATGCCTTAAAATTTTATCACTTACTCTCTTAATATTTATATTCATATATCACATTTTGCAAAAGTACCCGAATTTGAGAAGGCTCATTTATTGTCGTATAAATACTCAACAGGAAACTATAAATATTTTTTTAAGCAATTTAGAATTGCAAACAATCTGACGCGGTCTACTTGATAACGTGTAACTGTCACCTATAGCTATGAACAGTACCATTGACATAACAGAGGATACTGTGTCGCCCATTATACCTCTCATGTGTACTAATTCTATATATTTTTTATTTTCTAAAGGAGTTTCGAGATTTATCTGAGTTTCAAAAATTTATCTGAGTTATTAAAATTTATCTGAATTATTAAAATTTATAATATAAAATTAAATTATTATCAAAACTCCTACACATTACCAGGTAAATTAACATAGCAACATTACTATGTAGTATTTAATAAAATTTGTACAACAACATATTAATTACGCTTTACTTGAGGATAGTTCAGTCCCCAGCGGCTTGTAGCAATTTCTTTGCTATATAATTTACGTTTACGCATCGCGTGCGACATTAAATTGAGTTTCAAATGGAATCAAATCTCTATTTCGGCAAATCTCGGCTTTTTACGTGGTCATTAAAAGGAAGTGCACTAACACTCCTGATTTATACCACTTTTATGGTTCAACCGTGAGATACTTTCATTACGTCCGTAGTTTTCAATCATAACGTTATTTAATGACTTTTATTATTGCTATTATTGCAGTAATATCTCTAAAGAGCTAATAAAATATAAAGCTGAGGTCTTAAGTTTTAAAAGCACCTAATAATTCTTTTACAGTTGAAAGTTGAGAGTAAGAATTAACTTTCAAGTAAATTAAAAGGAGGTGGTTATTAATTTGAGTGTATTTGTTATGCGATTTCATCGTCAATACTGAATTGATTTTCTGACTATTTTTCCATCAATCGAAAGAGTTTACCTCTGTATTAGTCTCATGTTTTTTTTACACCAAAATCTTAATTTATAGGACCGATTATTCGAACAGTGCATCCCGTTTTGTAAATGGGCGTACAGCGCAGACACATGTCTGTTGAGATACACAAGTACACCTGTGTTTATGTTATCGTTCCTCAGAAACGAGGTTTATTACCTACGCTTTGTCCTCGGCTGTGCTTAGCACCCATGTAAAGTAAAAATCCTTTCCCAGTAAATTGCTCTCATCTCTGGGGTAATGGGAGTGAAAACGTTTCTTATTTTATATCCCTTCATTCTACGCGTCATTAGCCAATCTTTTGTTTATGTAACGGCATTCGATTATTCTATTATCTTTTTTAAGCAAATAATATATTAAATTTGTATATTTATATATATATGAGTTTCGTGCCGTTCGATATATGATTGCCGTGTGGTTCCGGTATAAAATACGCCACCCCTTTCTCGTGGGTGTCGTAAGAGTCAACTAAGAGAGGGCGAGGGATGAGCAGCAGCGTCTCTCTCAAAATATCTCTATAGCCTGACTGCGGTTGCCAATCCGCCTGCCAAGCGTGGCAACTACTGACAAAACCTCCCAAGTGGGAGACTGATGATGATGATGTAAGTAATTAACAGTTATAAACGTTGACATAAAGATTATGTAAAAGTGCGAAGAAATTATCTGTATCTGTATGATATGTATCTGTAGAAATAATTTTCTTAAGTAAATTTTAAAAGGTAACTGAATATACTTTAAATAAATTTAACGTCTTCATCTCTTTTTAAGTTTTTAAATTTATTATTAGAACATATTTTTAGTTTAAAGTTGTGGACAATTATTTTAGCTGTGGTCGTAGTACTCATAGTTATATACCAATTGTAAAAGTTTTCTTATTATTTGAAAAGGGTGTATTGAAATGGGGAGCAATTCAGCCCAGAAGAATGTTCTCGGAATGGTATCCCTCGGCGTCAGTGCACACACGCTCTGCGTAAAAGCGTCCTTTTCAGATGTCTGCGAGGGAGGAAAGCTCGGTATTTCCACTTGCAATAACCGAGACTTGGGGGATGCGTCATAGCTGCATTATTCTTTTTTAATAGGAAAAGAATAAATGTAATATCACTAAAAGCATCGCGTTATTTATTTATATATTTTTTAATAGTTGATATATATGAAATATATATTAATAGGTACCTTATACCCTATAAAAATACTAATTAATGTATCGAGTATAAAGCATCGTCGAGCTTTTAATATTATATTAAATATTTTGGTTATTAAATTATTTTTGTTATAATTGACTGTTTAATTTGCAAAGGAAAGCAATTTAAAGTTATTTTTTATGTGTCGTTTTAAAAATGTTTAAGCAACTTTCTTTGAACGTAAAGTTATTATTTTAATAAAACTTTACGATCTCTTACGTTTTGGGAATTCCTTAAGTGTAGTTACAGTTCAGGACAGTAATATATACAAGATAAGTTTCTGTACAACAACCTGGTTTTGTATGTGAATGTATGGCGTGCTCAGCTATTATGTATGGTATAATGATATAAGAAGCAGGAAGTTGCGGCAATATAAGTAAGAAAGTTTCCTTACGAGCAAAGCCGGGCGTGCTCGGGGGCCATCTGATGAGTTTAAGAAGTTACTCCTTCCTCGTGCTTTGTTCTAGCTGCGGGCGTGTTCTGAACGCTAAATAGAACAGCTGCCAACTTTTAAAGATGCATTTAATATGAAGAGATGTAGTTAATTTAATGTTATGATACATCAATATACTTTTTTTTCTACTTGGACATATTTATTACACAGGGTTAATTCCCTCTCTATTATCTTATTACTAACATAATAAAATTGTAATTACATGTACGAGAAGACTTAATTAGAACAATAGTAGACAAAGCAATAGAAATTTTTAGAAAGTTTATCTGTTTGTCTGTATGTTTGTTCACGCAAAAACAATTGCGTCAAATTGCAAGCTATATTCACAGTTGTGCTCCTGAATATTTAATTTAAAATCTAGTGTATGTTTTATCTTGATATGTCGTCTAGAAATGATAAATTTAATTGGTTTTCCTACTTCTGTAATCCACGCGTACGAAGCAGTGTACAAAAAGCTAGGAAATTATAATATCGCACAGTATCATCTAATCTAAGCCGAGCTTGTGCTACTGGGTACTAGACAATTGATAGAAATACATAAATCCTTTTTTTTTTTAATACATACATATTATACATAGAAAACAACCAGATCGATGCAAACAGACATACTAATGAATACAAACAAAAAACGGGGATTCGATCTCTCGATAATCCGATAGTGAAGCAGTGTGTGAACCACTATTATCTAACATTTAATGTGTATTTTGTTTCCTATATTTTACTACTTAATACGCATCGTCAATTAAGTAATCGGCGACGCATGCGGGGTTACAATGGTTACATTTATCATCAGAGGGCTTGTTTTCCATTTTTATTTATTTTATTTGTTAATATGGCCGTGTGCTTCCGGCATAGAATAGGCCACTCCTTTTTTCCCGTGGGTTTCGTAAAAGACAACTAAGGGACGGCGAGGGATGGGCAGCAGCTTTCTATTGAAAATAGCTCTAAAGCCTGACTGAGGTTGCCAATCTGCCTGCCAAGCGTGGTAACTTTTGGCAAAAACTCCCCAAGTGGACGGTTAAGGGCTGATATGATGATGATGATTTATTTATTCATAACAATTCATTTCACGTTGAATTATCCTAATAAAACGGACGTTTATAAAATAGATGTTTTATGTGATAGATTCATATTTCCGACGATTTTACTTAAACAAAGATTTTAATTAAAATGTATTAAGTAAACAAATTATAAAGGGAATCAAATTGAACGGAAGAAGTAGGGTAACTATTGATTTTAGACAAATTATTTTAGCAATGAAAATTGTTTAAGCGTAATGGCTAATAGTGTTAAATTTAGTTATAATTGATTTTATATTGGAAAGTTAGTCTATTTTAAATATCTACGATGAATATTTTTTTTTTCAAATATTTTTTCTTAGTAAATAGATATTTATAAGTAGAACAAATATATATTATCGTGTTTCGTATATTTACACACTATATTAAATGTTGATTATGTATTATTGAAATTTTTATTATATAACTTTCTTAAGTCTAATTCGTCTGGAATCTGGAATATGTAACTGGCAATAAACAGATTTATTAATATTATTATTATTATAAATGTAGGTTGAAGGTACATTATTATTATATGGACAAGTGTAGATTAAATTTCCGTAAAATATTTTCGACAAGCATTACGTTATAACTTTCGCTTTCAATTTAAAAACAATTAACCTAAGAGTCGTCAGAGTGAAGAGACGTGACCTCGCGAGAGTTGGGATTGGGTTGACGTCAACATTTTACAAACAAATTTCGTATAGGTACTGCTATAGCTGTTTAGTAAGATTGAAGTCTCATAATATAATTTACGTAATTACAAATTAATATATGGTTTTCTCAATTAGTAAACTTCCATGTATGGGACATAATGAAATATGGTTATATTCCATAGAATTTTTTGAAGAAAAAGTGTGCACTATAGTTTAAAAAAATTGATTGTGTTATAAAAATAAAATTAATTGAAAAAGATACTATAAAATGAATGCTAGATATTCTGCAATATATATTACACAAGTAACCCGCCCCGGTTTCGTACGGGTATAGTGTGAGGATGTCAAAAATATTTGAATATAAAATATAACCCATGTTATTTGCTGAAAATATAAGTTTCTTTAGGCGAATGAATTTTTGAAATAGGTTAAGTATATTTTGTTTGAATTAGATAAAGTTGTTCATCATTATTACAAACAAAAAAATAAAATTTTATATTTTATAATATTAGGCTAGATTATTTAATCTAAATAGTATTTACTTAAAATTAAATAATTAGTAGACAAAAACTTCCTAATGGGGTAAAAATATCCTCTCTTTCACGCTTTGGGAGAGATAAGATATTTTGTGCGATTGTGTCACCGCTTGAGCAACTGCGTGCCCGGTAGTCGACCATTCTTTCTGTTTATTGCAGTCTGCAACCGCTGTACCTCTATTATACCTTTCAGCATCTTAAACACGTTATATATTGCGCAACTTTAACTCATTATAAACGCTAGTGCCACACTTGTCGCCCATTCGATAGTCGATTGGAAGATGATTGGGGTTGCTCAATTGAAGGCTGACCACTCTCTTATTTTAGTAGCAGTTTTACTTAGGCCATCTATGTTACTTACTCTATGTCTCTTACTCGCTCTACGTTTAAATATATATGTTGCAGTTAAAACTCTTAATTAGTCAAAAGTACTTTTGACTGTATGCTTTAGTCAGTAATACCTTTGAATAAAATAATAGTTAAAAGTACCGCAAATTTGCAGTCAAAAGTATTAATAACCAATAATTTTCAGTCAAAACCACTTTTGACCAACCTGTTCAGTCAAAAGTAGTTTTGACTGATTTTGCTAGCAATAGTACTTTTTAAGAGTTTTGACTGCAAAATATATACTCAATGTATCCAATAGAACAAGTATTCTGACACCCGTATCAAATAGCAATGATGGGATGTCTGAATAAATGAACCTCCAACTATAAATAAAAAGAAATATACATTTACAACTATATATTAAATTGGTTGGCCCGTTTTAGAGACCAGCGTAAACGAACATCGAGACACGGAATTTTTACATATTAAGTGGTTTACTATCTCAAGCTCATCGCAGTGATCGTGCAAGAGTTTAAACGACATTAAAAACTTTTGTGTTCATTTAAATTTTAGAATAAGCCTTCAGTGACGGTAAACATCGCTAGAATCCGAAAGATGTCGGTCGATAGAATCTTCCCGTGCCATGTTGAATTATGTGCTAAGCAAAATGTGGGTAAGACGAATGTTCTGTTCGTAACGATATACTATTAATTATTCTGTACTATTGTAGTCAATAGCAACAGTTGACTGCCTATTATTAGTCTGAGAGTAATTCCAAATATAAACGGGCACAGTTTTGAAATTGTGAGCTTATTTAATAATTTCGCCGCAAAGCAATATTTAAGATTTGCTTTTTTTACTAACATTACTTATTTGATTTACTTCATAGGATTAAAATAAAAATAGACAAGCTATTTTTATATTATATCTGCAATATTGCATGGCAATCCGATTTGGTTTTATGTGGATGTGTTCTAGAGGAAAATTGTAGAATCGAGCTCGCGATCTCAACTGAGACGAAATTATTGATTTCAGCGCAGCGAGGGCGCAAACTTTTGCATTTGCCGTCTTTACCCGATAAATTGCTTATCTTTTAGTATTATTTTCTTCCCTAATTTTCCTTTAAAGTCCATCAATTGAAATTAGAATGGTTAATATTTCCTTTGTGGGTGGGCTCCTGGGCGCTGGAGACTAGAGACCAACGGTATATTACGAGCTTCTGTTTAATGACTTGAATGGCTTCATTAAGAGAGTTAGCTTGATACGTGACTAGAATTTTAACTGCTTTAAACTGGCCGTAACTGGGTACTCGTGGCACGATTTTTTTTTTTGCAACTATATTAGCATAGTGCGAGATTCTGAACTGAAAGGTCAGAGTGTGCTGGGAACGCTCATATTGTTCGGAACGTAACACGTGTGCTGTATGAGAAGTGAACTGTGCACTGACGGGCTGGTACGGGTTAAAAATAGAGGACCGGACATTGAACCGGTTGCTCCGGACATCACAGTAATGAAAGTGTCCCATCTCGCGGAGTTCGCATTTTCGCAACTGAACTAAATTTCCGCATCCCCATATGTTCTATATTTTACTATACCTATTTTCTTGTATTGATTTTTGGTATGAATGTCGTATAAAATAAAATTCAATCAAATTAATCTTCTTTTATGTATCTACTTAAAGTTCCATTTTTTAAATAGATAACACTTAATATTTTTATTGTAATAACAGACTGCTCAAAATAAATTAAATTGCAAGTTATTATGTGTGTAAACGAGACAATACGCTTAAAACGTGCCTTTTATACAGCGTTAGTGGAAAAACAGCTACTTTATCTACTTATGTAAATTGTTAAATTACAAAAAAAGGCAACTGAGCATTTTAACGAGTAGGTACGCGTTACGTACATAATAATTTAAAGGCATAATACGCGTTTCGTTCCGTTGCATAGTAGAATGTTGTCGTTGAACTGTTATTAGTCAATATGGTACTTGTCGCATAATCATTAGCCGGTGCTGGCTACCACCAGTCTATGATTAGTTGCAGTAGGCACGCGCTGCAACCGAACAGGTGCTTTTACTATTTGCCTATTAATAGATCCTACTTGTTTATGGAAGCAATGAGTGTTTATTGTACTCTTAATCTATGCGTCCATTATCCATCTTTAAAATATGATACTATGAATCATACTAATTTAATATAATTTAAGCAAATATCCAATGATCACGTAGAATTAAAAGTTATGATCTATAGATTTTACTTGCATGTTTGTTATGAATACAATAACACTACATTAAGAGATAAATAACAATTTACGATAAGATACATTAGTGATAGCTTATATTGAAAATAAAGCTAACGCTGTGCATGACAATTAACGGTGTACAATTTTTGAATGCTTAGTTATAAAGATTATTTATAGCGTATTAAATGTGAAAAAATATTACTGTAGTCATGTCTAAGTATATATCTCTTTATATTTTGTTATTATTAATTTGTTCGTAATTCGCATACACCGATTTTTGCAACAGTGGATACTCTGAAACTAATGCGCTCTTTGTTCGCATTCAGTTCGTAAATGTGAAACACTTCTGTAAATATTTTCTACAGAAGCCTCTTTGTTTGATGTGACATGCCTCGCGTGGGCTTGACCATTGTCCGGGATTGTTTCGTGCCCTTTGATATAATAGCGTGTGATAGAGGAATTACTGACACTCCAGTACTAAACTGTTTATATTGTAGACAGTGATATGATTTTGTTTCATGACTTGAAGTGTACTTGTGTAATGAACGTTACGAGTATGAGTGATGACAGATAACGATCTCATCATATACGCACTTAACTCTTTAACAATAGGACGTTATCATTTGTAAAGGTACACGGTAATACACACTATATTTTGATACAATTTATACAGATACTAGCTTTTACACAACTATATTTGTGACAATTTGTGTAGAATTAAATACTTTTTATTACTTATTTTCACGATAATATTTTTAGTTCATGATCATCATCATATCAGTTTTTAACTGTCCACTGCTGAACAAAAGTTTCCTCCTAGGGCGGTTTTACCAAGAGTTGCCACGTTTAGCAGGCGGATTCGTAACCGCAGTTAGGCTTTAGAGATGTTTTGAGAGGGACGCTGCAGTCCATCTCTCGCCCTCCCTTAGTCGCATTTTACGACACCCACGGGAAAGGAAGGGGTGGCCTCTTCTATGCCGGGACCACACGGGAAGAGCCTCATTATGTTAGCCGTTAATTGTCCACTGCTTATAAATTTTTCACCTAATCAACCCCATAAAGGGGGTTTTGCGAGTAATTGCCACGCTTGGTAGTTGGCTTGGAAAGCGCAGTTAGGCTTTGGTGATGTTTTAAGAGGGTCGTTGCTGCCCATATCTCGACCATTAAGTTCCCTTAGTCGTCTCTTACGACACCCACGGGAAAGGAAGAGGTGGTCCGTTCTATGCCCGGACTACATGACATTTTTAGTTATTGTCAAATTTCTTTCTAAGTTAAAGCCGTTTAATATTAATCGTTTAGTTGCCGTTCGTAATCGTTATGGATACTATATTTCGTACAATGAAAAGGTTTTTTAAGAAAATCCTCAAATACACTGAAAATACTCGTTAACAGATACTCTGTTGTCATAGAACGCTAAAAAATCAACATGACCTGCTTTTTAGCTCGGAAAATACCTTTATTAAGGAAACATGAAACGTTATCGAAGCTACGGTTAATCATGGTTGATCCGTAGGTTTTTTGGCTATTTGTTTTGGATGTAGGAAAGTAACTATTTATATTAAATCCTTTACATTTGTAGTAAAATGATGCTAATAATAATTTTTTTCTTATTTAAAACAAACGCATAAACCGTAGGTATAAACATAGTTTCGCTAAAACTGAAGATTATCGATTGTCCAGTCGCGCCTGATGTCATTACTTATTCATTGTCTCACATCGTCTCTCCGTGTAAGGCAATGGTCAATTACTTGCCCATCAGACAGGCAATATAAACTTACTTTGTGCAACCTACTATGTAATGATAGACCAGTTGTAGTATCTCCTGAGCGTATTTGCAAATGCGCTGAGCAGTCACGCCCGTTTCGTGTACTCTCTCACAGTTGCCTCCAAAACTGATGAACCAAACGAGCCAGACTATCGTAGAATAACATCTGTAGGCAAGCAATCTGCTTTGTCAAACCTACGTAGGTACAGAAAAATAAATAGTGATATGCTTACGTAGAAAGGGTTTGCCATAAAACTGCTTTGCGTGTATGCATTATCAAATAGCAATACAATGACGTCATTGAGCAAACGAACAAATAAAAAATGTATCTCCTTATTTGCAACATATAGTAGTGACATAGAATAATTATATATAATTTAAACAAGTAATGTAAACATAATGCCAGGTACAGAAAAACTAAATTTTTACTAATTCATGTTTAAAATTTATTGGGATATCAAATTTTTATAAATAAAATAAGTGATATCTAACTCTATAGTTGTAATATTAAATATTAACTACTTGTTAAATGTTAGGTTTTCTTGCAGATCATTTCGATCATGATACAAATACAACAATTTAGTTTATGTTTAATTTTCACAACATTTTCAATACTATATACAATCCTTATCTCCATACCGTAGGTGGCGGAAACCACCAACAAATGCATTCCCAAAGAGGGTTGACGTCAGGCAAGTGGCAGGTCGTAAAACTAAAAACCAAATCTTTTTGTAATATGGATACAATCATATTACGCCGACCACAAATGATTGGGATAAGGGTAGGAAGATAATTATTTTCAATACTATAATATACAATACAAATATTTTTTAATGAATATAAACATAAATATATCTTAAGGCTGACATCTGTGTATATAAACAATTTCTTGGTATATGAAATCAGTAATATTAATACAAAAAACTGACATTAGCAGAAAGATTGATGTTTACACAAATGGTATAAAATGATGAAATTTTATATAAGAATCTATAGATATATAGATATAGATATAGGTATATGTATAATTATTATGTTGCTTTGCAAAACCTCTATTCATACTATTTCATGAACAAATAAACCTATTACCTTTTCTGTAATATAACCGACCATAATTCTGGCTGGCACCAATGTGGTTCTAAAGAAAGCAAATAAAAGGATTCGTGAGCATAAAAGTTTAGATTATAGGCAGTAAGTTAAGCTTTATTGCGTCGGTGTGATGTGGGTTTCTTTCGGTATTTCTTACGAGTACCGCCCATGTTTGTTATACTTCAACTAAAAGCAAAATTAGCAATTCCATATATTGACGGGTCGCTACATTCTCGTTTATATAGGTCTGCAGCATACTAGCATTTATAGGTTGTTAGTAATTCTATTCCAACAAAGGATAAGCGTGATGTATATGTACATATACACAAATATCTATGTATAAACTTTTAACCATTTTTAGCAATATTAAAATTATACAATTGTATATAAATAGCTATACATATTTGGGCACAGGACTGTGTCTATTCAGTTGGATTTTGAAAATCTTTGTAATTTTTTTACTAAACTAAAGGGAGACATCTACTATTTCTTGCGCATGAAATGAATTTTTTTATGTAATTCATTGTTTTCAAAAATTTTGTGGTTTTTCTTTTCTGTTGAAAAACTGGAGACCCGTACCTACTTCGAATAGGTGCAAATTGTACATAATACAGGATCTTTATAAAAAAAAATGTTTAAATGACAGTAAAACAGTTTAAACGTAAGTGAAGAAACAAATGCGGACAGAGACTTTGTTTTATAATACATATTTAGAGACATATCGACAACTAAGCAAAGTTATAAATATTTATTGTTATAAGAAAATGTTATGATGTTGCTATAATTTATTCATGAGTTACACTCTAAGCTAGGTTTTCTTGTGGGAATATGTGTAACGTTTGTTCTCAGATCTGGATGGGTTTCAGTTTATAACGTTTTACTTTTTGTCTGATTTCCTAAATCAGTTTTTTTTCATATAATTTAGTGATGGCGTACCCCAGCCATATGATTGACGATTCTTAGTTTTGATTCTTAGTCTTTGATATTTTTATAACGTACTGTGCTACATGTGACGCGGGATATCTATACCACGCGGTCAACGGCGCTTCTTCGTAGGTAGTTTTTGTATGCTTGTGAAGTTTGAGAACTTTACATAGCTGAATTCGCGCGTCGCGGTACGATTTTAATATAAATATCACATTGCTGTTGCGGTAGTTCCAAAGTATTTCACTTTAAAATATTATTATTTCTTAATATTATGACATAATGTCATAGAATAGGTACGTGATGATTATACATAGATTACATGTAAAAAACAAGAAAAAAAAAAATTGAAATTTCCCGAAAGAATTTCCACTGATGTTAATTTTAGAATAGTGTCTGAATTCACTGTTTCAGTTTTTGCCAACCTGTCCCTTATACACTGTATATTATTTTTTCGTGACCTTTGATTATATCTTGAGAGAGGGCAAAGGGTACGAATGGCCCTATTGAATGTTTTACTAGGATTGAGTGCTCAAAAGGGTACTGTTTTCGATACTGTTTATATGTAATGATGTATTATTTGGAAAAATACATAAAAATACTAGATTTTTTTTTAAATTACCTACATATTGAGTAGTTTTATGATTTGTCTATTTTCAGGCTAGCTCCTTTAGGTTTTGGACAGGCGGAAAACGACGAAGGTCTCTATCCTTATACTTATTTTTTATTCATTCACTTTCATAACTGGTCATAATGTATTATATGAATATGTAATGTATAATTATGGTAATATAAAAGTTAATTAAAGTAACCTTTGTAAATGCCAACGTAATATCTAATATGAAATAACAAAGGAAGATTCATAATAATGTATATTATGTTAATATTTCTGTTTCAGCCTAATGACTGTCTCCAGTGGAAGATTATAAATCTTGATTACAACTTCTTAAACGTTCTATCGAGTTTTCAAAATAATAATGCGAATAATATAAGCAATTACTTATGCTGATAGGTATTTCTAAAGCAATATAGAGCTTTACTCATTTACTTTTAGTATATTAATAAAACGCATGTTTCAAATATGACATGTTCAGATTTATATAGAATTCTATTAGAATCTACTACAACTATATTACATGCTTATTTAATTTGCGGTTTAATTCACTAAAGACGGAGACATGAAACAGCACCTTTGGCCGAAAGGCTCTTCAAAGTGTGTGCCCGTATCACGCTTAATGAAGCCGTGCACAGCAGTTTTAATTGCTCGGACAAGGCCCGTATACCACACTCGAGTCCCCAAATGACCCGACAAATTGATGGGCACACGCGATCCCTTACTTACATTATTATAGCTATTTACCGTAATAACACTTTTCAACTTAGATTCTAATCCGTTTTTTTAAACGAATACTATTTTGTGAATATCGATAGCAAAATATTTAATATTAGTTATACTTTTTACCGTATTCAACTTGTAACCAGATTTACGAATATGTAAAGATAAAAAATAATCCGACACCAAATATCTCTGAGCCGCCTCAAGGATCTAGGGAGGCTTCAATGAAAAATATCTGTCGATTATATTATTCAGTATCCGGAAGGCACGAGTTAAGGTGACGTATTGGTGTAGGTTCGTTCCGGCTGACGAAATATTGAACATAAGGGGATAACGGTACACCCTTACGCCGTTCAGTACTCACAGTTGCATTACATCCTGCGATTTTGGGTAATGCACACATATATATTTTCTTAATGCTCACAATTCACATTTAGTACTATTAGGAAAGTAATCTTACTAGTATAGTAAATGTGAAAATTGGTTAATATGTTTAGATGTTTGTATATTATTATGTTGAGGTATATTATTATGGTTGTTGAATAAAATTTGGTACATGGATAGGTTAATAAATAGGATACTTTATATACTAATTTACGTGGCTGAAGCCATAGGAAGTAGTTAGCATATTTTATAGAAATGTCTTTTACTCTTCCTGATCATGACTATAGTAACAGAACTAAGTTACATCAGCGGAGACTAAGGCTAAACAAGATAACCCTATAGTTAAAATTAACTAAAGTTATTTTAGACTTTTTCTTCAATAGAATAATTAATTGTTTAACTTTCGTGTTCCCTCTAGAATACCTCGGAAACAGATAACACCTTTATGTCCTCCGTTAAGAAGAACAGTGTTAGGAGCCAACTCGCCTGTACCCAGATTGTGTAGGATTCTGAATGCTCACAGCGATCAAATTGACATCAATTTTGGACCCACCAACAGCAGATATAGCTTATTGCGGAAAATCTTAGACATAAGTTCATAATTACTTATTATTCAGATAATCTTACTGTTATTGTTAATGATTTATTAAATATTATAATAGTGCATGTGGTGTTCGCGTATAAAAGATTTTTACATTAGGCAAAATTATTTTTTGTGTTATTAAGTTGCATGTAAAATGTAAAAGTTGTATGTGAACCTTATTAAATAAATAAATAAAATAAAATTTTTGGCCTTATAAAATATGAAATTTTAGTAAGAGTTTATATGTGTAATTTGATATATAAAAGATTATTAATCACGAAATCTCCAGATTTATACTTTACAAACATAATATTTTCATAGAGACATGCCTTTTAAGGAATGGCTAACAGTTTTCGGGAACATCCGGTTCTGCGTGGGCAGAGCCTTGGACTTTTTTCCTAATAATATTACATAATACAGACATGTTTTCTCAGGATTTGTGAAAACGATAGTCGTAATACATTTTAGAAAATACTGAGAGGGTACATAATAAAATGAAACGATTTTCCAGACCAATGTTTCAATAGCGTCTGAATTTTTATATTAGACGAAGTTATATATTCTAATTTATATACTTGGTCTTATTGAGTAGGTGTACAATAATTAGAATAATTTTAATAACATATTTTCTCTGCTTAAATTAAAATCATATTTATTAATAGAATTATATCAACTTAAAGAAATTTTGTTCTATAAAAATCAGAATGTAGGCCATCTAGGTATATATAGGTATATGTATATATAGTTACGCGGACGAAGTTGCGGGTAAAAGCTAGTCAATATGTATGTGCCTAATATTTTTTGTCATACATGTCATTGTAATATTTGCTTCTATTAAAGCTTTATTCTAGAAATTACACTCGACAAACATGCATGATATTAATTAGCGTCATCGCCGGCGGTGGCACCAATTTTAGCCGACTGTTTCATTGGTCCGGCATGCCATGTGCTACATTCAGTGCTAAACAGATTGTCGATTAATGTTTTAGTTCAGTGGCCGTGCAATGTGCAGTTTTATAACGGTCGTCATGCCTGTCATATTATACCACTATTGTCGTTTGATCATTTTATTGTTTATTATAAGTATCGGCCACAGTCGGTCTATTTTTACACTCACTCATTTATGCTTTTGCTCCTGTAAATGAGGTCATAAAACTGTATGACCTCCAAAAATTATTGTCCTTTTTTCTATTTAGAAATTCAGTATCTGAAATATATAAATAAATGTTTCTAATTTAAAAAAAAAATCAATATTTTGTAATGTAAATAAACATATCGAGATTTCTAATTTCAATGTTAATAAGTTAACTTTGATTAAATATTGGTAATAATACTTCACTTTCTATGATAAAATAGTACCTTTACCACAAAGATTAAATGCTTTCTGTAATTAGTATACGTGCGCATTCATTTGCGAATTATACATTAAATATATATCATAGATATCGTATTTCTATTTAGATGTCGTGGTCAAAATTAAATAAATTAAAAATTCATTAAATTAAATTTAATTAAATAGGCAACTGAAATTAAATGACCTTCAGAGGTCCTTATTGAACAATGGACTATTTTGAGAAACATTACTCTAAATTCTGTTATTTATTTCAAACAAATCCAAGAAGGAAATAATTCCTATAATATTTTTGTAAAATTATACTTACTATTTTCATTATTATATTTTTAATATAGTTTTTCGTTTTCTTTTTCAGGTAAAAATCATGACGTCATCGTTAAGACTGGTTGGGTTAGTAACATATTTGAGAAATCACCACACTGGATTAAAAGCTTTGTTGATTCTTTTTCTTTTATGTAGATAAAATTATTATAGTTAGTAATCGTCGTATGTGAAATTTATTATGATATTATACACTCCTTGACTTTTAAGGTTTAAAATAAAATTATGTTAAAATCATTTTGTTGTGTTCAAGAAATTGACAGATTGATTATGCAGTTAGGATTTATTAAGTATGCTCATTTCTTAAAATACTTTTATGTGCATTTATTATAAAAGTTATTAAAATCAATTTAATAAATTTTAATGTTTAAATAATTATCGTCAATATTAGGTAAAGCTAAATGAAAAAATAATGCGATTAACAGCTCTATATATCTTACATTTTTTAAACCTAAATATCGGTACCTCTCTATTAAACACAGTTAGTGAATTAAATAAAATATTCATTCGGACATGGTTGAAAATTTTAAAATTTTATCACTATTCCAATTCATCATATCAGCCGTTAATTGTCCATTGTTGGACATAAGCCTCCTCCATAAGGGGAATGGTTTTGCCTATAGTTTCCTTGTTTAGCTGGCGGGTTGGCAACCGCAATTAGGATTTAGTGATGTTTTAAGAGGGACGCTAGTGCCCATTTTTCGACTATTAAGTCCCCTTAGTCGTTTCTTACGACACCCACGGGAAAGGAAAAGCGCACATGGTCATAGCGCCACATGGTGAATCCAATTAATCTTGATTAATGATAATAAGTATGTTTAAACAGATTTATACAACAATTTAAAATTTTACTCCATAAGAGTACTTTTTTTGAAATCGTTTAACAAATCTTTCTAAGTTTTTATTTCTATGTAATGTTGGCAATTATTAGGACATTAGGTTTGAAAAGGACTTTCTATTAAATTGTTAAAGTAATTATAACTACACTAGGTATATCAATGTTAATACATTAGGGCGATTATACTTCGTATTTGTTGAATTATCATTTTAATAATCATTGATGATTGATGATAACAACTTTATTTATATATTTAAAATTGTCCTCAATACATTAAAATTTTTTATCATAATTGATATAGTTCTGTAGAATACAGAATTACGAAAAATACGAGTAGGAGTATTTGGAATTGTATTCTCGAAAGGTTTTTTTTTACCAAGAAGGTGTCAAAATAAGCGTACAGCCCTCGTGTGATAGTAAACGGTCACTATAGTCTATAGATGCCTACAACACTAGGGGTGTCATGGGCACGTTGCCGACCCTGAAGAAATCATAATATATTTTTTTGAAGCACTATAGTTATATACGCTTATTTTCATATCTCGTATTTCAGAGGAATATATTTACTGTATAAAAATCGTTTTTCTATAGTCATGCATCGCTTTTATGGTTGAGTTTTAGTTTAAAGGATCAGATATGGCAGTGGGTCATATTACCTAGATTAAAATAGATAATAAAAAAAAAGTAGTGTAAGTAGTCTGAAAGAAGTAATTGAATAAAGGGCTGTTTAATATTTTTTTCTCATTTTATAATTTTTTCTCATATATGGTAATGCGCAAGGGTTCTATGGACGTTATGAAAAAGACGTCTGGGAGGGCCAGATGAATCTAAAATTCCTCTATGGACTTTAAATTCAAGAAGTTGGTCATCTCAAGCTTACGGGGCACATTGGGGATGTATAGGGATTAGTCGTCTACAGATATTGATTGATGAAATCGAGAAAATGTTATTGAAAATAAAATACATTATATAAATAATATCTTTTCCATTGAAAGATATTTTGCAACATTCTGCTTACGATTTTCGAGCTCAGGTTCCTTTATTAAAGTAGTAATGTATTCAAGAATTTTTATTAAACCGGTTCATTATTAAAATTCTGTCTAATACCAACCAAACCTTTTACTGAGTTAAAATTAAAAGCATCATGTTTATAATTTCTGTTGTTGTATATTACTAGTATTAATAAATTTTTAACTGGACGATGTTTGTGAATGGGAGATATTTAAGAAATATTAGTATATAGGTCTTAATAAGAACAATAGACAATACAACAATAAAACAATGATTTTTAGACATTTTGTCTGTCTGTATGTTTGCTTCGGTATCTCGCAAAAATTACTGCACAAATGGATGCATGAGGATGAGGTTTTCAAGGTTATATTCCTGAAGTCCAAACTTAATATGTGGTATATGTTTTATCTTGATACGCCATTTAGAAGTGTATTATTTCATTGCTTTTCCTGCTTCTGAAACCATGGGTACGAAGTAATGGGGAAAAAGCTAGTTAAAATCCATACTAATATACTGTGAAAGAGACTTTGTTCGTGTGTTACCTTATAACACTTTAATGGCTTCATCAGTCACTGTGAAATTTAATGTACACGTACTATTGGCGGTGAAAAAGGATATAGGCTACTTTTATTCCGGTTAGTAAACATATCTCGGTCACGCGAACATAGTCGTGGGTAAAAGCTAATACAAAATAGTAATAAAAAATATCCTGACAAATTCCGTTTTACGTACGCTCTCGCAGTCTCGCTGTATCAAGCCCGTAAAGCTGAAACTAGATTCAACTTATTAAAGTTTCATGACTCTATTGTCTGCTTCATCTGTATAGGCACCCTGGAGCGCCTAGCGACACGCAGATTTTACCTACCTAGGTATCTTATTGAATGTTTTTTTTGTAGTATCCAATTTATATGCATGGCTAAACTTTTACTGAATTAATTTTGATTTTTTTTATATAACTTGGATTGGAGAACCATATGACAGTTGGTTCACCTGAAGGTACTAAGTATAGTAACCGTTATGAATAATATTATATAATCGCAAAATACTCAGCCACTCCCGTGTTAGTTATCATTACTGTGATAGTACGCCTTGAACTCAGTAATTTTACAGCTATATCCAACTTCAACGTTCGCGTCATAGCCGCTCATAATTAAGGATCACGTATTGATCCCGAAACTAGTCGAGCTTTCTCGATCTTAATATACTTCAGTTAAACCGGTAGTTATTACATTAAAATAGTTCCTTGACGCTAAGACGATTTTTTAATAAATAAGATCTCCTATTTTTTTTTTTCAATAAAGAGTATGTCTACAACCTAAATGTGAACCTCTTGTTATTTTGAATTCGGTTGTACAATGCTGGACAGTTCTAATCATTTCTACATTTCCGTTTACTCGTGGCGTTGCTCACGCGAATTAGGTTAAAATTTATTCATGCATATGTGTTATGAAGGATATAAGGTTTATGCTTAGTTGAGTAATAAACGTTCAAACGTGTAAATATTCACCAACAAAGGTTTCAAATCTGGATAAGTTTAGATGTTTCAAATATCTAGACATCTTTTACATCTATATTTATAATAATAGTGGGATAAGTAGGACATGTATTATTATATCTATATTCTAGACATTTTATATTCTAACTTGATTATTTGTCAGAAAAAGTAATAAGTTTGATAAGCATTTTTTGTATTATGTAAATGAAGAATGGCACATTTATGAGGACCATTAATCAAGAGATCATTTACAAAGTCCAATATTGATTGATTATATGAAGTTTTAGGGTTCCGTACAAAAAGTTACAAAGGTGCAACTTTATCCGTCCGTCCGTCTGTCATAGCGCTATATCTCAGCAACTACTAATGTTATCGATTTGAAATTTGGAATAGTTTAACATATTGTAGTAGTGTAACATATTGCAATAGAAATTATTTAAAATAAATATATATTTACATTCTTTGCTAGGTGGTTCAAAAGGCTACTTAAGCTGCTTACTTGTCTAAGTGGGGTATCATATGAAAGAGCTTCATTTGTACAATTCAAAACAGATAATTATTTATTTCTCTATGACGTAGTTTTTGACTTACGATCGAAAATGTGAGAAAAAAATCTCCTATTTCCTTATCTCACAAGTTTGTGAAGCGAAATGTATGTGAATATTGCAGAGGGAGGGAGGGGGGGAGTAATGTTTCTAACTAGAAGAGCAGTTCTTGAAAAATTATTAAATAACTTCTGATATCAAACTCAGCTATGAGGTCCAGTTTTTAATCATAGTTGTTATCCAAAATAAGAAATTACGAACTGCAACACCATTACGAGTAATAATGAATATTCGGTGTCTCTTTCGTATAAGAAATACACTTCAAATCTTTTTATATCTTATCTATGTACGAAACCCTCGACGTGTTAAAATAAAAAGAATATTTATTGATGTTTTTAAGATATTTGTCTTGATTCACACTACCGCTGGCAGGTTTCATATGTATGCATGTAAAATGATTTAAGAACAGTGTTTGTTTGCCTTCTAAATTATCTAATAAACGTATCCGGCTGTAGTTTTTGTATGAACAGATTTTTAAGCGATTTTTAAAACAAGGAGGTCCTTTATTAACATAATTTTGGTATTTTTTTTTCATAAGGTTGTCATTTTTGGTTTCTATTCATCTGATTTTTGAGTTTATGGTATTTGCGTCGGCAATTTTGAGTTGATTTCGACAATTATTTGTGTATTAGATGCGGTTTACTCCCGTTTTAATCATGTATTAATTTTGTGACGATTGACTCACTATTTATTTATTATTATACAAGCGGTAGAACACACAAAGAGAGGCAGTCTTGCCTTAGACTTTATGGGCATGATACCGCTTGTGACATAATTTTAGTAATATGTAATTGTAAATTAAAAAATAAAAATTGTAATCGTTTATAATATTTACGTGTTAAAATTTTCCTAATAATGCACAGACAAATTTACATTTATGTAGCATTAAATTAGATCTGAAAATTGTATCCGTATAAATGTTGGTTTCAACCCGAATACTACCTGGCCGCTAAGCCGACGATTCGCTATCTAAAGCCCATGACATGTTGGCCAATGGTAATTACATGATTACAAATATACGACTTGTTAAATTCGACTAAAATCCCTATTAATATTACAAATGTTAAAGTTAGTTTGTTTGTTTATTGGTTTGTATGGGGGTGCTTTGTTATTAAATGTTTAAACCCATCATAATGAAAATTGCAGCTTCTATCGTTACTATAGTTAATATTGGAGTAATATAAAAATTGAACTTGATGAATTTTAAAAATTATCAAAATTGGTTCATAATTGGTTACGTAACCGGGTAATATAGCCACAAAATGTGTAGGCGAAAAAAGTATACATCTTTTGGAAACCCCTTAAAAAGTAAATAAAATACATGGTACAATAACCAGTATAAGCAACAGCAGGCATCAAATAGGCAGCACCTGTATACGAGAATGCTACTCATGTCGGCAGGCGGCATGTCATGTCGAGTAGGTTGGCCACGAGGAAAGCACGCGGCAGTGGTAGTGTAGACATGCGCAGTATTGCGCAGTGTAATGCCGACCGAATGTGGGTTGGGGAGCGGTGTTACCAACTCGGTTTCGGGTTTTAGGGCTAAATTGAATTGAAAAGGGCTAGATTAGTCTAAAATAATTTGAAAGGTTTAATTGATTATAGTATTTTATTATATTAGTAGAAAGATTATCTTTAAAATTGTGTAAAGATATTGACTTAAATATAATTTTGAGGTAAAGTAGGGGACTCAGGACCGTATTTTGAAATTAAAATATGAGGATGATGTGTATCTCTTATAGCACACGATAGATGACGATGATAATAATTATAGTGACTGATTTCGATGAAGTTAATTTTTACTTATTATTTACTAGACTTATTCAATAAAATATAAATTTATAGATATATTCACTTGTAGAAAATTCACAAAATATCACAAAGTAGTAGTAAAGCAGAACTAGGATAGCTCTTTTGAGTCATTGTTGGTAAATTCTTTTGAAAATAATGTCGACGCATATTAATCCACATTATTTAAATTAAATTAAAATACGAAAGTTTATTTTAAATTACAAAGGACTGGAAAAGGAGAAAAAGTGTCACATTTAGCCCACACAGGGCTATTTTGGCAACACTGCTAGGGAGAGCATTCGGCTCCAATCTTACGGGAGGGGGTTGAACCGCCTCTCACACCTCGCAAACGATATTAAAACCTCCATATTTTACGGGATTCAACGAGTGTCATTTATGTCTCTGTTTTCACAACAATCATGGAATCAAAATTAAATTTTCAATATTCGGCCATTCCGTACATTCATCCTGATGAAAACACAATTAAATATATGCGCTTTGAATTATATTTGATAGGTACTTAGTATATTTTGTATTATATTCCATAAATTATATAATTATATTAATATTCTTTTCTCAAATACGCATCGTTAATGTCGGTATTATGAAATCTTCTGAAACGCAATTTCGATCCTAATAAAATTTGTTATCAATGGTTGGCAGCAGTCCAAAAGCTAGGAGTTAGGTGTTCAATGAGTTTGGAGTTCTCATCCTTCTTCCTGTAAAGTTTATATCGGAATCACATGGCGTAGTATACTATATAAGTAATCTAAATAAATATTATTTGTCTCTGCTTTTAAGAACAACGGTAAGAGTCGACATCTACCATTTTGGATAGATCACATATCGAATATACATAAACATAGCAAAATCAAGTATTAGTCGGTAACAGTTGTTAACACACAATACTTTGATACAATATACAAGATTATATATTCATATTCATTTATTCTATAACAATTATACAATTGTGTTTGAAATAAGTTACAATATTTAAAAAAAAAAAAAAAACTAAAGAAATAAATAATAAGGTCAATTAAAAAATAATAAAAAAAATGATAGCTTATAATACGTAGTAGATAAAAATAATGAAATTAAATTACTTGTCAAACACGTAATTAGTATATTCGTCTAAAGTATAAAAACACTCTTTCAACAAAATATCTCTAATCTTAGTTTTAAAAGTATTGAAATTGTCAGTGATTTTCATATCAGTGGGTAATCTGTTAAATAATTTGAAAAGCCGCATTGTTTTGCAACTCGGAGTCTAGGACAAAATATAGACATGCAATGAGCATAATTACATCATCATCATCATATCAGCCGTTAACTGTCCACTGCAAAACATAGGCCTCCTCCTATGGGGGGCTTTGCTAGTAGTTGCCATGCTTGGCAGGAGGGTTGGCAACTGCAGTTATCATTCGGTCATTATGTTTTCTTAGTCGCTCTTATGACATCCACATGTTTTCGTACTTTGTATAAAATATAAATATTTTTTTACTTTTAAAAGAATAATCCAGTTAGTTTTAAAAGGTGAATTATTTGACAATACATTATTTTTAATAGTAATAAGGTTAATTGTTAGTCATGATCTAAAATCTGTAAACTATTTCTGACTATCAGTCAGGATTCAAGACGCAGACACAATTGGTCTATTTGTGTCTGACGGCCAGACATCCGCCGCTTTAAATTCACCTATTTTTCTTTACAACGTTACTCAGTATGGAGTAAATAAAAAACAAAGGTTTGCGACGACGAGGGTCCAAAACAAATAATAAGTATATAAAATCCTAAATGCAGTAATAGTTACATTCATATGTATGTTTTGATTTTTGGCACGCGTCCAAAATGTGTCTAGATACAAAGCTGCTAGTGTTCAGTAGGCCATTCCCCTCCGTTGTTTTGTACGACGAATATCTTGCTTGAATTAATCTAGAAATATGAGATACTGTCACTGTGCCATGTATGTAATGTAGTCCTCCTTATTGTATTTTATTTTCCGTCATAAATTAATGTTTTAGCAAAAATGAAATTTAAAATTACCTAACTTTTTTATACTACTTATAGACATATGTTTCCGCGTTCTAAATTCAAATATTAGATGTCGGGCGAATTTCTTGTGGGGCAGAATGTACTTGACTAGTAGTGAAGAAAAATGGATATCATTACGTCTCTTCAGAGAAAATTCGACCTCGAGCGAAGCTTGACCGGCAGGTATTTAATTACAGTAAATTAAATGTCACATTTGTACAGATGAAAACTTAGAGAGAACCATTTATGGGTCAATGTTTTCTCTTCATTTATTTGTCTTTGAACTAGTTCTACCCAAAACTAATGTCGCGGAATAGGATTATAGCAAACGGCGGATTTATATCGCAGATTTACGAAAATCCTCCCGGACAAACAGGAATAGCGCTTGCTTGTTAGGATCTATGATAATGTGTGTTGTTTGTTTGTATTAATATAACCATCCTAGTGTATTGTACATGGTTAATATATATATATATATATATATATATATATATATATATATATATATATATATATATATATATATATATATGCATAGCATCTATCTTAAATAGGTCTCCAGGAGATTAGATTAGGAGGAACAAGGGTTAGAAATTAGTTTTTAAACCTTTTATACTAAATCGAGATACATATTAGGTACTACTGAATGAATGAACAAATGAATGATTAAACGACAAATTTATTTGTCTGAATAACATTACGAGTATTTAATGTTAACAACGGTATCTCTATATTCAACCGTGTGGCGTGAAAATATTTAATTTTTATGGTTAACACCAATATAACTAATTAATCCCTTAATGATACAAAAGTATCTAAAATATACTCTTAATTTAAATATAAATAAACATGTTTAAACGTATAAAAATTTGAATTTGTAAATATTTACAACTGGAAACGTCACCACCTATCATATCAGAGAGACTTACCTTTTGCGACTTATGATTAATGGTAAACCTTCAGAGCACCTGTCACATGTTCCCTATGGAACCATTATCTCATATATGTAAGTCCAGTACATTTTTTTAACCCGAATCTCAATATGTGTAGCTATTTTCTTAATCATAAAGTGAGATGCTTGCGTGAGGCTTACACGCGGAAATATTTAGTTTTAACTCTAGACCGTTTTGTTACTGTATTATTCGCATAATTAGTAAAAGAATAAAAAAAAAATACCTCCAAAATTACGAATTATTTTCGTACGACATTATAATTTACTGACAACAGGAATAAATAATAGGGTACTTCGTTAAAAATTCTGAATGTATTCACAAAAATTTAAAAATAATTATTGACTTGATCTTATATCTCCAATTCAAATCTCCAAAGCGGTTATAACAATAAAATGCTTTCGATAAATAAAAAAATTATACTGACTTTTTTAATTTGTTATAATGTGGTGATTTCTCAACTATGTCTACGATAATTTTAGTATTATTGTTATATTATTTTATTATTATTATATATTATGTTATATTACTTAGTAAGTTATTTTTTATATTTACCTTATAGTAAGCTGTTAAGATTCAGAATGTAATTAATATTTACGTACTAATCTGCCTTTATTAAATAATATCTTCGGAATTTGGTGATGGTTTAACTAATTAGTGTGTGTTATTTCTTTTTCACGCTTACCATTTTACAGTGGCTTTAAAATGTAAGTATATGCATAATACTTTAAGTCGTAAAATTCTTAATAACTGGAATTTTAAATCATATTGATAGGTACGATAATAAAGATAAATTATACAACATACTATATGTATATTTTAGAATTTTATTCTGGGCATTATTTTGTATATTATCTGTGATATATTGTGTAGATATATCAAAGACCATGGTAAATTTAAAAAAAATGTTATTCAAAGAATACATTGTTTGGAAGTATATTATATATTTGCTGGCTGATTTTCTTTATGGGATTTAATGGATTGCCCATTATTTATTTAAAAAATAAAGCTGAAATATCAAACGCCATTTCTTATATATTTTTCTAATAATAAACCATCCACACTAAAGTATTTTCCTACCATCGATCATTAATGATCGATGACTCCAACATAATAAAGAAATGAGTAGGTGTCATTATCATTTCCTTTCCTGTAATACATTACTTACAGGAATATATGAATATTATTTTAAACATCCACATCTTATATTTCTTGGATTTTTTTATGGATGATAATAGAGTGGTAATCCTATTTTCGTCATCGGTATACGCTGGCAGGACACTAATGTGGAATGTTAGGTGAGGATGAAAGCAGGGCAGTTGACTCATCGTAACAAATACTTGAAGAATTAATCACGATAGTTTCTAGCGGGGATCATGTAGAAGTCGACCTGACAGGGTGCATTATTAGCAAAGGGGCAGCTAGTTCTATTACTAACAACCGCTTCTGATTTGATTCAATTTTGTTAATATACCAATCATCATTTTCATCATGTCAGCTATTAACTGAACATAGTCCTCCCCTATACCCCCATACCCCCCTTGTATGCCAGTAGTTACCACGCTTGGCAGACGGATTGGCAATTGCAGTTAGGCTTTGGTAATATTTAAAGAGAAACGCTGCTGCCCTTTCCTCGACAATTAAGCTCCTTTAGTAGTCTGTTGTGACACCCATGGGGAAGAAAGGGGTAGGCCGGGAGGAGACATTAAAGAATTCGACAAAAAGCAAAATTGGACAAATGATATAAAAAGTTTCAATTTTTACTCTTTAGAGTGCATTTCATTTTTTGTATCTCTTTTATTCATACAGTCACTAACAGATTGTGGTACTGTATACCTATTATATTTATTTTTTGTAAGTATTACACTCATCAAGTAAATTCTTAATATAGGTTACTATTGAAATCCCTAATTTAAGACAATTAATGATTTCAAGATCAGTATATTATTTATTACTTATACTTCTGATGTAAGTCGAAAAAGTCATTAATTTGTTGCAGCAAATTCAGCAACAAACAGGTGTTTAAGATAAATATAAAATACACTTTGATCGTTGTTACGTTTTTTAAGAAAATTGTAATTAAATACTTATATAACTTTACATGTTTATCCATTTTCCGTCTTATTATTCTGGTACTAATTAATAGCATGCCTAAGGTATGAATATTAGTAAAGCAGTAATTATTGTATATTTGGGACCTAGCTCATGGGCTTATAATTATATCCATTCGTACGATAAATGTTGTAAATATTAAGTTAAATCTACTGTATATTCCTAAGATAGAATATTAATATAGAATGGAGTTACATTTGTTGCCTATATGACATTACTGGGTCAGGTCCTAACATAAATTACCATTCCTTGTTGACTTAATACATTATAGTTAATGTATTACAGTTGATTTGATAGGCATTATGATTGTATATTAATCAGTCTAGTATCGTTTTTATCTGTAAATATTTTGGTGTCTCATATACTATTATTTGAACGTTTCAGATACTGACAATCAGCGCGTCATCATTCACGTTAAAGATGTAAATGATGAACCTCCTTACTTCATCAACCGTCCACTACCTATGCAGACTGTGGTACAACTTAATGCTGCTCCCAATACCCCAGTTTTTACTCTTCAAGCAAGGGATCCGGATACGGATCACAATATCCATTATTTCATCGTAAGAGATAGAACCGGAGGGAGATTCGAAGTTGACGAACGATCTGGAGTGGTCCGCACGAGAGGGACTGATCCCTTCCAGTTGGATATGGAGTATGTTTTGTATGTGAAAGCCGAAGATCAGGTAAATAATTTTTTTAATTTGTTTATTCTATTTTGTTATTTAAGGTATTTGGATCGAGGTGCTATTAAGTTTTTACTTCGAATTTCTAGTAATCTTTTGTTTTATTTATACTTGTATACAATATTATGTAAAGAAATATATTTCTCAAATATCAACTTTGTCAGACGTGGTTAAATTATATCTAACCTATGTTGATTTGTTAGTAAGTGACCCTTTGTGGACTTCTTACTTGAATATTATATTAGGTAGACTTACATTTGTTTCTGTTAAAATAAATTGTGAAAATACCCGCACCATGCCCTGTTGTAAGTTTCGTCCTTAAAAATATTTCTTCTTGGAATGAAACCTTATTTGACCTGATAACTGATAAGTAATTCAATATATGCGCACATGTCACCAAACTTTATGACTCAGTTATATGGTGCTCTCAATTCCGATGTTCTTATAATAACTTTGAATGTTAAATAATCGAATACGTCAAAGTTTAACTCGCGAAAATCTTATAAATATAATGTGGAGTATCTGGTTATTTCTGGATGACGAAAAATAGGTCATCACTAATAGTGCACTTGTCTAAATCATTTTTGTAAATTTGTTAACATTACTGTAATTGAAACAAGACTGAAATTAATACGAATGTATCATTAATATATTAATTAATATAAATAATGTATTATTGATATATTATGCAATTGATGACATTTTTCTTAAATTTACGAGCTTTTATCACATTGGATAATTATAATTAGTTTTTACTTATTATATTATCAAATTGTCTAATTAATATATATAAAATGTGAAGGACATATTCAAAGTACTCTAAATCAACAAAGCAAACGATTAGAATTAATTTAATATACTTCTAAAATTAGTTATAATTAATAACTTTTTCAATATTATGGCACTTAGGATCCTACGGGTTGTGCTTTTACTGAACGGCAGAAGCGTAGTTAATTAAAAAATGTTAATATATTGTTGAGTGCTAGCTGTTTACCCGCTACTTCATACGCGTTGACTTCTGAAGCAGGAAAATCAACGAAATAGTCTATTTTTACATTGTGTATGAAGATAAAACATAAGTTAGATTTTATGTTAGACTTTCGAGCAATTTTGTAACTGTGAAAACCGTGTCAGAAAGATAAAATTTTTAAAATTGTAATTTGTTTGTTTTGGCTTCTATTGGTCTTATTAAGAACTCTTATATTACTTTTTCTTAAATATCTCTCATGTACAGATGTCATCTATTTACAATTTTGTTATATTTTGGTAATTTATCGTATACTAAAAATATTATTAACGCTCCGTATGGAGTAGATAGAAGCTACGGGTTCACATCCCAATGGCTTCAAAATTTTTCATCACTTAATAATTATAGAAATATGATTTTTATGTTTTAAAGATATTTGTAAGAAAAAATAATTTGTCAAATGTATATTTTACAACTTTCAGAGTGGTCGTGTTGATGAAAGGCGATTCCAGTCTACTCCTGAGGAGCGACTTAGTATAGTTGGTGGCAAGCGAGCTCCCCAGTTTTACTTGCCAAGTTACGAGGCCGAGATAGCGGAGAACCAGAAAAAAGATTCAGAGTAAGATTTTTGTTCTTTTCATTTTTTATATGTAAACTTAAATTGCACACATCACGTACGAGTCCCAAAAAGTGTAATAAGCAAGTGTAGTAATAAGTAGATACCAAAATTTTGTGAAACAAAAACGTTTGAATAATATTGTATTTAATTTGTCGTTTAAAATATTAATATCTGATTGCTCAACAGCCATCATAACATTGAGTAGAAAAATGTAATTTTACCTTACAAAAACGTTAATAAATAAATACTTATTTCCTAATAATTTCTGATACTGGTATTCTTCAAAATATCCCTTCAAAGTTGGAAGTTGTCAATTTGCCTGTTTTTTTTTTATTTGGAACTTATTTTCATTATTCTTTTTCGTTTATTTTTAAAAATTATAACGGCGTTTGTATGTTTGTTACTCAATCACGTTTAAATTATTGAACGGATTTGAATAAAATTTAGTATTATCATCATCATATCAGGTCTTAACTGTTCACTGCTGAACTTATGTTCAGTTTCCCCCTTGGGGGGTTTTGCCAGTAGTTGCCACGCTTCGCAGGCGGACTGGCAACCACCTGACCTTAGAGATGTTTTAAGAGGGACGTTGCTGCCCATCCCTCGCCGTCTCTTAATCGTCTTTTACGACACCCACGAGAAAGAAAGGGGTGACCTATTCTGCCGCGACCACACGGCTACACGAATAATAATGTTTAACATAATGGTGTAATTTTTAACTTATTCCACGTGGTCAATGTTGCGGAATACAGTTTTTAATACAAAACAGGGATATAATTTTAGTTCATATTATCGTATAACGAAGAAAATAACTTGTATTTTTTATATTCCAGTATTATATCTGTAAAAGCAAAGTCATTTGCGGATAGAGAAATCCGTTACACCCTCAAGGCCCAAGGACAAGGCGCTGGCACATTCAATATCGGTCCTACTTCGGGCATAGTGAAGTTGGCGAAGGAATTGGACTTCGAAGACTTGAGGCAGCCTCATGTGTATTCTTTGGTTGTTACGGCAACCGAAGATTCCGGCGGATTCTCCACGTCTGTTGAGGTAGGTATCGAGGTTACTTTTTATTTTACTACTTATGTTTACAGGTTAGATTATATATTATAGATAGAGTATCTTCAAACAAATATTTCGCCAATTATTTGAGATTGTGTTGCTCAAAAAATCGGATTCAATTGTGGCCAAATCAGTATATTGATTTAAAGACTAAATTACCAAATCGATTTTGATAAAATTTCAAATGTATATGTACACAAATATCTTTCCTGAATATTTTGAGTCATATATGAGTAGGTAAAAGAAGGTAAGCTATAAGTACTGATGAGGTGTAATAGAAAAAATAGTTCCCAATAAAAATTTAAAAAGTTTAGTTAAAAAAAAGACGACTGCGAAAAGAACGTTTAGATAAAAATAAAATTATCAGCTATCGAATGAGCTCATTAAATTTTGAAACATTTTTAACACTCTATGCTTTATCTATATAATGTAAGGTTTACAACTATTTTTAATCAATTTACAAAGGTCCTCGATTTGTCTGAATTTTTTTGTGGCTATGTCACCCGTGTTGTTTACTAGAGGGAAACTTTGTACAAAAGTCGTTTGTAATGGGTCTGTCCCATTTGTGTTTCTGTCGTGAAGTAGCTTGCATGACTGTTTCTATTTGGAGAGCAGGGTATGATAGTGAAATTATAGGATACAGATGCATAACATCACAGTCCTCAGGAATGACAACACATTTAGGGTACCATGGATATCACACTATATTATGTCATGATCATGATGCCATTCATGTTTATAGAGGACGATTACCGCTTTCCTTTAGAAAGGCTGTCCGTTTGCTTTTTTTTATACCACTAACGCGGCAAACGTATACGGCCTATCTAATAGTAAGTGGTTATCGTAGCCTATGAACGACTCCAATACCACCAATGGTAGGCCCACCATGAAATATTTTTCCAAATTTCGGGGACGAATGAAACAGATTTGATGTTAAAAATACATAATATATACCGTTTAAAATTATTAAAAATGTTAAAAAATCGTTCCTCTGGACTATTAGGATAGGATTTATGATGAACAAAATGTTAAACTCCGTTTACTGGATCGATTTCGGTACGAACAAAAACACGAAATTGAGCCCGAAAATTCGAAATTTCATTTCATGGTAGACCACCAGGGGCATTACACGCCCGTTATCGACCCTGAAGAAATCTCTTTATGCCTTTTTTTGAAGAACCCCATACAGTAGTATCTAATTCTAAATCAATTTTAATAATTCTTTTTGCAATTACTCTTGTGTTAATTCAATATTAATTTCGTAACTATTAAAATATCTTCTAAATATAATATAAATAATAAATTTTTCATTAACATTTCTTCTTTGCGGAGCGAAAAACGCATTTCTTGCGAAGCACATTTTTTTTTGTAAACACGTGATGCCGCGTTCTAAATTGACACAATATCTATGTTTATTTCGTTCGTATATCTGTTAGTTCATCGGTATGTGGGTGTTTATGATTGGAGTAGATTTTTAGCGGAGCTATATAAATACGCTTGTTCGATATTGGGTAATTTAAATATCTGAATCTATTAGATAATTGTTGATCTATGATAGAAAATAAATACTATTTACATATATTAGTAGGTATGTCTCTTTAACCCTTTGAATTAGAATTCAGTAAGTATTATTTCAGTGTATGGAGTATTTGTAATACAATTTAATAATTTGTACTATAATCTATTTACACACTTCAAAATATATTTATTTACAAAGCTTATGACAAATATTAACTATTGTAACAGTATGTTACAATGTGTAAATTGTATACCAAGCTGAATAAAACATGGATACAAATGTAAATTATAATATTTTACACATATAACATTTGAATAAGAGACTAAACAATAGACGTCCACAACAATAGTATTAGAGGACATTATTATAGTATAAGGGGCTAAGTTCTTTAGACTGTGTTTTGGTTTTAAATAAAAATGATGCTTTTATTATAGTAAAATGTTATATAGTTTAGATTTAAAATAATTAAAATAAATATGATTAGGTTTTTATTTATTATACAGAAATGTGGCAAGTGACAATTAGCACTGACATTTGGTACAAAAATAATAGCTAATTCTCCTGCAAATGTTGTAGACAAAGGTTTTACTTTATATAATTGTGCAAGACAAATTGAGATTGTTGTCAATCATCTAATTGTAGGGGTATTCTTATCCTTTTGAATTTAGTTTTTTGATGATACATACCTAATGTTTATCTCGATTTTTGTATAAGAGTTATACATATTACCAACTGTATCTTTAGATATCTCACCGTAGGTGTTGAGTTTAACACTTCAATAATAATATTTTTATCGTGTTTCAGTTAACGATTCGCGTTACGGACGTCAATGACAATGCACCCAAATTCGAGTTGCCTGATTACCAGGCTCACAACGTCGACGAAGACATTCCTCTGGGCACCAGTATTCTCAAAGTTAAGGCCATGGACGCCGATTCAGGAAAGAACGCCGAAATAGAATATCTCGTTTCAGGTGCTTATATAATTTGTACAGATCATTTAAATTTATGGCTACTAACGCCATCTAGACTTCATTTTGTTTAACAAAACTTCCACAAATACACGACAGATGTCGGTAGTTGTGAATTGTTACAAGTCCAGTTTTCTTTCAAATATTGTCTATGTAGAATGTATTTTTTTTAATGGATGATAATGGAATGGTAACTCCGCCTGCGATATCGGTATACACTAGCGGGGCATCATGGCACGGTGAGGGATGAATGATGAGGATGAAAAGATAGATCAGTTAGCCCATCGTGACGAATTCAACGATAAATTCGTCATAGTCGTAGAATACTGATAGATCTGACAAATATTAAATATATATATCCGTCAGTATTCTATGACTATGACGAATTAGTCACGATGGTTTCAGGGAGGAATCGTGGAGGTTGACGTGATAGGGTATATTGATAGATTGAACTAATCTCCTCATTACTGACAATCTCTTTCCCCCTGTAGAATGTATTTAAAAACACTAAGTAATTCTCCATATTCAAACATTCTGACAGCTATTTTCGTTCAATTTAGTTTCTTATTTGTGAAAATATAATCACCGTAAAAAATTAAACACGCAGTTTATTATTTAGGATAAATTATATATTGTTAATTCAACCGTGATTGTCTAAGGTTATTTAATTATTTTATTTAATTTATTTGAATCAGAATTGAACGTTTTGTTTATTGTAATAATATTGAAAATTAAGTCAAATCTGATAGATGAGATAGATGCATTGATATCATATAAGTCAAACCTCTGTCATTTGCGATAGAGTTGTGTTTGTATGGCTGTGTTTCCAGATAGGAATTTGCATCGATATACACCTGATAATAAGATAGATCCACGGTACTGCTCATGTGTATAGGCGACGGTTAGCACTTTCCATTAGGTGGGCCGTCAGCTTGTTTGCCATTCTAAGTTGTATAAAAAAAATACAATAATAAGATAGATACTCTTTGTTAAATTCTTCAAAAGATCCAAATAGTAAAGTATTATAGATACAAATAAGAAGTCATCATTAATGGTGGTATTCCATTGGATTATTTTATTGGGAACTGTGTTGTTGTCATTAAATATTAAAAGCTATGAGAAGACTTATATTCCATTTTATTATTATATTTTATTTAAATGTCTATGTTTTTAATCATAATAGATATTAATAAGTAATAAAAAGGTTGTAAAATAACTAGGTAATTATTAAGAAAAACGTATTTGTTTTGTATTGTACACTTCATAAAAACTGTGTGTTCCAGATGATCATTTCAGCGTCGATTCTAATGGAATAATAACAAATAACAAACAATTGGATGCCGATAATAACAACGCTTACTATGAGTTTGTTGTAACTGCAAAAGATAAAGGAGAGCCTGCTAAGACCGGAACTGCTACAGTTAGGGTTTACACAAAGAACAAAAATGACGAAGAACCCAAGTTTTCGCAACAAGTATATACTCCCAATGTTGACGAAAATGCAGGACCAAATACGTTAGTCACTACTGTAGTAGCATCGGATAAAGATGGCGATAATGTTCGATTTGGGTTCGTTGGTGGTGGTACTAGTTCAGGACAGTTTGTTATAGAAGAAATTACTGGTGTGATTCGACTGCATAATAAAGCTATATCATTAGACAGAGACAAATACGAACTTAACGTCACAGCGATGGACGACGGTGCTTGTTGTGTCAACGGAGATGCTACGATACATACATCAACCGCTGTCGTGGTAGTTTTTATAACAGACGTTAATGATAACAAGCCTATATTCAAGGATTGTCCCAGTTATTTTCCAAAAGTCGAAGAAGGGGCGCCAAACGGTAGCCCCGTTATTAAAGTGCATGCTACTGACGAAGATAAAGGGGTGAATGGTCAAGTAAAGTATTCTATTGTTCAACAACCAAATCAAAAAGGTACGAAATTTACTGTGGATGAAGAAACCGGAGAAGTATCAACAAATAAAGTATTCGACAGGGAAGGCGACGATGGCAAGTTTGTGTCGGTAACAGTAAAGGCGACAGACCAGGGCGAACCTTCATTAGAAGGCGTTTGTTCATTTACTGTAGAAATAACAGACGTGAATGATAATCCTCCACTATTCGACAGACAAGTAAGCAATAAGAACTGTATATAGTAGTTTTATATGCACATATACATATTTGCATGGCGATACACTTTAGTATAATTTGCATGTATATCAGGAGTCGCGATTGTTGTTTATTGTTATAATATGTATTACAGAAATACGTGGAGAATGTTAAACAAGATGCTAGTATAGGCACAAATATATTAAGAGTTTCCGCATCTGATGAAGATGCGGATAATAACGGTGCTATAGTTTATACTCTAAGCGCACCATATAATCCAGCTGATATAGAATATTTTGAAATTCAGCCTGAATCTGGCTGGATAGTTCTGAAGAAACCTCTGGACGTAAGTATGCTTTTAAGTTTATAGGTTCACATCCAATAACATCCTGTGTGCTTATGATAAGAGTGATGAGTGAATGGGATCAACTTTACTATAAAGTTTGGTGGATGAGTGCTACCTACAAGCCCTAGGATTCAATTGGCACACACTTTAAGTTTACTTACATGTAAATAGTTCTAAATTTATCTGCTGCTGTAAATTGCTGTGAAGAGGGGTAAATCCTGGCTGTGAGGAGTAGTTGTCCATTGAACGGCAGCGCAAACCAGCGCGGGCCGCTCGAGCCGTCCGCGCCGCCGCCGTCGGGGGCTTGTTCTTCTTGCAGCACTATTAGTTTGATTTGCCGCCAACGCCGGCTCCGCACTAAATCTTCGTTAAGATTTATTTCCGCAGCACCATCTTGCATTGACTATTCTACCGATAAATACGACTTGTGTATAATACTAATAACAGAGTTAATACTGCTGTAAATATTTCACCGTTGAAACCTATGTTTAGTTCTAAAACATGTACAGTTTCTGTAAGAGCACTTATGTATAATATTTCGCACTAACTAGTTTTTCGAAGTTTATTTTATTGTAAGTAAGATTAATTGATTTAAGAAGCTTACGCTTTGAACATACCTATCAGTATTATATGTATGTACATGTTTTGTTACTAATCTCTGATTTTATTTTGCGGAGCGATATGGATTTTCCCACTGGGGCAGTTCGATTCCTGCCTTGTCAAATGTGTGATCGCTCTTGTAGACGACTACTCATACAATAATGTCATCCACTATAGTATTATCATTATAATTGTAAATTTTTTACAGGGCACCAGTCTATTGATATAATTGTATTTTATTAGCATTAATGAAGATGGTCAGATTGCCTGCTAGGCAGTTTGGCCATCTGGCCAGTTGTGACATTATTCCTTCTGTGAAAGGGGCAACGTTCTCAAAACCAAATTTGTACAGTTAATCGTAACGTCCATCGTTTGTAATATATTCATTTCAATGAGTGTCGTTTCGTTGTAGTCGTTTGAGGTCGCTAAACTCTTTTTATGGCAACCCGACCTTTCCGCCATGTCTTGTATGCAGAGCTGCATGCATTTGCCTGCTTTTATTAAGTTTTTTGATTTTTTAAATTAGTTTAGTTACATTATTGTAAAAAGTATTTATAATGTACAGTTTGTCTTTTCCTTATTGTACAGATCGAAATTTGTAAAATATCAGAAATATTTTATTTCCAATTTATTTTCTTGCACCATCTAATATTGGCTACATTAAGGAAATGCCGTAAGTAAGAACGAATGGTGCTTGTATGAGAAAGCATAAGTTGTGACTGGTTACTATAATATAATATAAACAAAGTTCTGTTTAACTTTTCTCTTGTTTTTATTTGGCTTACTGAAAGGATGCGTGACGTACGTGAGATTGTTAATTATTTACTATGTAGGTTTTAAACTGCAAAATTTCTTTTAGACAGCCGATAGATACAATCTGAAAGAGGATCGAGATTTGAGTTTACTTTTAAATTATTTTACTTGTTTATTAGCAATGAGTACTTATGTGTTTATATTTTAGTTGTGTTATGTTTTGTTTCTCCCCGCTGACCGCTGACCTCTGACCCGTGTATGTGTAGCGGGACAGGTATCGCCTGCGGGTTCGCGCCTCCGACCGGGGCCACCCGCCCTCCTCCGCAGACGTGGACGTTGAATTAGACGTGGTAGACAGGAACAATAAGCCCCCCATCTGGGACATGTCCACGTATGGCCCCGTTCACATCAAAGAGAATGTCACAGTGGGTACCGTAGTGACCAGTGTGAAAGCAAGGTTGGTATAAGGCGCAGCGGGCTCTCGGGCCCGCCGCACCTCTACTCCTTAACACTACTAACGACGTGGTTTTGTCTGTTTCCATCGACTCTTTCCCCGATAGCGAGAAACATACAAGTTGGAGGCTATGGCTCAAGACAAGGGCTTCCCGCCCTTGTCCAGATCCGTCGAGGTCCAGATAGATGTAGTGGATCGCGCTAACAATCCCCCCGTGTGGGACCACACCGTGTACGGCCCGGTCTACATTCGAGAAAATTTGCCCGTGGGTGCCAAAGTGGTGTCCGTGAAAGCAAGGTGCGTGTGTAACTGTTCGGCACGGGCACCGCACGCAGCCCCGTCACCTGCACGCAGTGTGCGACGCCGCGGCGCGCGGCCACTGATCCCTTTCCATCTCGGCCCCTAATCCCATCATATCTCGATCTCGGATGTCTGTGTTCTTCGATGCAAAAGCTACATTTAATATTTCGCGATACGTTATTTGACTATAAATGATGCAACGACGAACAATATTCCACCCTGTTCCGTTTATTCTCGTTTTTGGATTGACGTGAACTGCACCTTTCTATACTATATTACATGTAGACTAGGTAGGTTCACATTAATCCATTATCGCATTACCTAATTGAAATAGAATTCCTCGTGTCTGTGCGCCGCTCGCGTCTTCAATTTATCGTACTATTTGCCTCTCACATGATAATTGCGACTGTCTCTATTCGTTGGATTACAAATGCATCGTCATGAACACAATATGGTTATCGTGATTCACTAGCGTGCATTTGCAAGGGCTCACTGCTTACATGGAACGGGGATCACAATTAACCGGGCTCAGATACATGAATTAAAACAAGCTTTAGTAAAATATTTCAATAGCTTTATATAATTAATAGTATAGATAATTAATAGTATAGATAATTATGATATTAGTTTCTTCTATTCGGTCGGAAATTGCTGTATTGTAAAAAAATATATATAAAAAGGCACGATCACGGAAATAACACGTTAAGAATGATTAATAAGAGAATAATGAAATTTACTGAACTGTTTTATGTCTGTTTTAAATCTTGGAGTCAATGATACTAAATTGAGGCGTTCATGAGTTTTTTTTTTAATACACATAAATTATTTGTTTTTGTGCACATAATATTCATATTTTAATAGATTAAACATACATTTCTTTTTTTAAAGAAAATAAAACTAATTTAAAAAAGAATGAAATTAGTGTGCGGATTGGTTTGAAAAAAAGAATGTATGTGGACACACACAGTGTTTACCTACCAAAAAAGGTGCAATTGCAATGCAATTTGTCACCAAAATAATTACTTTTTGCATTTTTTAATAAGAGTTATATCTTTATATTTCTTTAATTAATCTAATTTCCTCGCAAATTGGAGAAAAGTACTGTTCAAGTCCCGGACTAAGTAGCAATTAACAATTTAGTTATAAAGGAAATAATTTCCAAGTTATTTGACTTGTCCTCATCTTTGTAATATGATTACTTGGTCGTCATTTGCTTTATTTCCGGCCTAGACGGTATTGTATGTTTTGTTCCTTGTATTTAATAAATAAAATTGTATATTGGCAAAAAACTTGAAATATTTTATTAAAGTTAGTAATAAATTGAATGCGTTGCTCGGATCGTTAAGGTATACTCATGTTTTTGAACATCGTACGTAAAAGGTATGGTAAGGTATTTTTATTATAATTCATTGTATGCATGTAGGTCGGTGCATCGGTGCATTTTAAATTACACCAGTCAAGACTTAGATATGTCTAAGAATCGAAAAGCATGTCAATAAATTTATTTAATGTCTAGTCAGTAGAAAGTTTCGTTTGTAATATGTATTTAAAATTACCTATTTTATTTTTCCATTCATTTGTTAATCATCTGTGCTTGAAGTTCTTACAATTTGAACTAGGATTGTTTTATCAAATTATTATACTTAATTAGTAGTAGTTTACAATTGTACAACTATCTGAAAATAATAATGTTGTACTTCTTATCATGTATTTTTATCATCATCCTTTATGGGAAATAATTGCTACAATTCCAAATAATTATTGAGTTCATTTTAAATTTGTTTTTACAATTCTTGTAGATTTTGATGTCAATGTAACAGTATCTGTTAATCAAATAAGAAAAACATTTTAAGACGTTTAACTTGTTCGAGAAAAATTAATTTGGAATGTTAAGTAGGATAGGATTATTTTTCAATTAGAACCGTTTCTAATAAGTATATATATCATGGTGTTGTAATTAACTATTGTTAGAGATAAATGTTATTGCATTTTTAATTTTATTTTTATAATAATGCATCATTCATAATTATCACAAAGAGTGCTGGCCGATGACAATGACAGATTCACCTCTATTATCTTCTCTGTCCATCCTAAAATACACTTTTTAAACTTACACGAGCAAAGCAAAGGAAATTATAATTACTAATACACCTTACTAATTTTAACATTTTATTTTAATTATCTAGTTATTTCTACACATTATACCTACATAATAATTAGTCACAATTAAGCCTAAGCTTAAAGCGGTTTAGCTACCTTGACCAGAGAGAGAGAGATTCTATATAAAGTCTGCGTGTTTGCCTCAATTCATAACTCTGCCAACGAGTAACCTTGTTAAGTGTTACACTTGTATATACTGCATGTAGCAGTATTGCAGTTTGAAGTATGAAATAGTACCATAATTTTCGAGTACTGTGACTCAATATTATCATATGATGTTGCCTCTGGTATTGCAAGCATTCATAGGTTGAGATAGCCATCAATCATCATTAATTATGTTTTATTTTTAATGGATCATTTTTTATTTAGTACCTAGGTACTAGTAGTCTTCTTTAGACAGAACATTTGGAATTTATTTAAAAAAAGAAATTATTTTGTTTTTAAAAATGAGTAGTTACTTTTAGTCATATCTCTGTTTACTTCATAAGGGACCTGTCATGATGATGGATAGATAGCAATCTAAAATATAATATTTATTGAAGGTACCTTACTTTGTTTTACAAGCAAATCTACCGTCTTTAAGTTACTTTATAATTTATTTTTCAGTATGATTGATTGTGGTATTAATTTTATTCGCAAATTCAAATGCGTATTAGTATATTTTCTTTTACTTTAGTATTTATTGTTATCGTGACAATAAATATGTCTAGTCCGCATCATTAATTATTCGTCCTTAATCTATGCCTCAGACATATTTCCGTTAATTTTATTTATTGGGTACCTCTTATAATATGATGCTGACTATACTTGTACCTGCTTAAAACATTACAAAATCGGAATCATTACATTCTTTTGTTTTATTTAGTATAATGTAGTACCTAATCAGATATCGATGTCGTTACGTGACAGTAGATGTTCCAGTAACTGTATTATTGTATATAAGCTGTGAAAGTTGTTATAGTGTTTTATTGTATTTTCAGCTCGGGCATTGAAAACAATCCGACCGTGTTTTACCGCTTGATGCCCGGATCGACGGCTCAGACTAATAAATTCCATACATTCTATTTGCAACAAAGAGCCGATAATGGATTTACTTGGGCAGACATAAAAGTAAATCACCCATTGGACTATGAAAGCATTAAGGAATACAATCTAACTATTCGAGTTGAGGTAAGTTTTGGAACCAACTTCAAAAAATTGTTCACAATTTGATTGCATCTTTTGTGTTAATTTTTATGATTCTTTTATAATCAAATATTTATGTTGGTTTTGTTTCGTTTTGTTTTGTGGAAGAAAATATTTATGTTAAGTACTGGATATACACATATTTATTTCATGGGTTATTGTTGAGTAGATGTAAAAACGTCATTATTCCGTTATTTTAGGGTTACGATTTGAAGATTACAGTTAATACACATTACACACAAAACATTACACGAACACTCAGGGGGTTCTTCAAAAATGGGGTAAAGAGGTTTCTTTAGGGTCGACAACACATGCTTAATACCTCTGGTATTGCAGGTGTTCATAGGCTACGGTAACCACTTATCATTAGGTGGGCCGTGTCCTTTTTTGCCATTTCAGTGGTATTAAAAAATTTCTTTCAACTTTAGATTTTGATACCCATTATATTGGTATTTCACTTTTACACACTTTTTGTACACAGTAAAATGTACTGACATTTACCTGCATATGCAATAGCTGTTAACATACATTCGAGTACCTAGTCTAATCTACATACTTTTATATATTCATTCAACCCTTTATAGAATTAAAGGATGGTAAAGAGTTTAACCAATATTATCCATTACGTGGGTTCATTATAGAAATTGATTCGATCCCGACTAACTTTCTTAGTTCGCTAACAACTCTGATAGGCTTTATATTCTCTACCAAGTTTTGTATACGATTGCCAATAAGTGTATAGACCCTTTCGGATTGGGTTCAGAAACGATTAGAAGAGTAGATAGGTCTGTGTAGAAAGTGGAATTAAACAATGTTTTGGTTGTTGGCAACAGTAGCTGTCTGGAAGTATATATCAATGAACTATTGTATCATTAAATAAATAGAAATGAAGTTATCTCATCACAGAGAGTCTTTGTTCAAACTTGTCACCATGGATACCTCTGTCTTGCTTGTTTCCGACAAACTCTAAGGATTTACTTTATTCCAGTTTAAAGTAATCGACGTAGACTTTGACGGAATTATTTATTCTAGATTAAAGATTGAAATCGAGTTATATTTATTGATGTTACAATATAATATTTCGAGTATTTTTGAAGTAATAGAATTGTTATGTCGGCTTGTACTATGGATACTAGATAACCGATAGCCCTTATTTTTTTGTGTGTGTATATATATATATATATATATATATATATTATACGTAGTAAATATTCAGACAATGGAACATTTGTATTCATAAATATAAATGTATGTATTATTTCGGGATCGAACTCGCATATATTGTAATGTGAAGTCGCTATACCGTTACCTGATGACATTGGTGTTTTAGCAGATACAAAAAGGAGTTGCGATATGGAATTGGAATTATTAGATACCTTTATCTGCGATTTTGTCCGCGTTATCGGGATAAATACCAGCCTACGTCCGTCTCTACATATAGTGTGCACATGTATACTAAATTTCATAGTGATTGGTTAAGCCGATAAGTTGCTAAGAAGTCGGGTCGACAACGCGTGTGCTACCTCGCATTTGAAAAAAATTACTTGTAAAATCCAATGTTTACGGATAACTACATTACTTACATATTTGGCAGATTAGTAATATCATTACTTTAGTTATTGTCTCATGAATTATTGTTAATTAATTATTAATATTAATTACGTTAATTACTTCTATATTAATCCGACCGAATTTATTAGGAAATCTAGCATTTACTCATATTTAAACTCAGTTCTCATGGAAACACACTTATTAAACGTTTTGTTAGAATTAATATGTAACTAGCTGGGCCTGTAATTTCGTTCACGTAACTGATATAAAAATGGTCTATATTTTTCTAAAATGACGAGAAGTTTCATGACAATTAGTTGACGCTTCAAAGATCAAATAGATAACAAACAAATTCATTTTACCATAATAACCAATAGATTCCTGTTACGATAAGATTGTCATGTGCACCTTGTCGATCCTGCACAAATTTTAATATCCTTTTTGAAGAACCATATTCTGTAATTTTCTTTTAGGAAAACTTAAGCTGACTTCAATGCTATCTAAGGGATGCAAAGCGGCTATAATGACTTAGTTTTTTGTTTTGTTTAGAACAACGGTGCCCAACAGCTGGCTTCAGAAGCGACTGTCTACATCATGCTGGAAGACGTCAACGACGAGATTCCATTGTTCACGGAGAGAGAACAGGAGACGGTTCTGGAGGGAGAGCCCATCGGCACGAAGGTGACGCAGGTCAACGCAATAGACAAGGATGGAACATTCCCGAATAATCAAGTAAGAGGCATTCTATAATATTGATTGTACTGGTATTGGTAAACAATTCCATTTATAAATACATTTAGGTCCCTGCTAAATAAAAAACTAATTGAAATAAATGTGCCCACGACTATAATCCCCTACGGGATAGTCGAGAGAAATTTATTTAAAATTAATGATTAGGATGGTGATACTTTATGCGATATCGGTGTACGCAGTCAAGGGACCAGTGAGAGATAAAAAGGCGAGGATGAAAGCCACGATGGTTTCCTGGGGGAGACCATATGGAGGTCGATTTGACAGATCTAGTAGTTCCAATGCTAGCAATAGTGTTTACTAATAATTTCTTCCCTTCCAATAAAATACATATGGCACTTTAGTTGTTATGGTAACGTAACATTTGAAATGCCCACATTTCGCCGAGCGTATTAGAATTCAACGTAGCAGGAGGCGAACCTACCGCCGTCATTCGAATTAATTATTATTATTCAGTAATGATTGGATTTCCTCTCTTTTTATTATTGAATAATAATTATAAGATATCAATATAAACTACGTTCTTTTTACGTAGAATCCTTAGAGACTCTATATATATATGGTATGTTTAATATGTTTTAGACGTTTTTCTTTGTCTAATGCTGGTATTTACCTTAAATCGGAGTGGAATTTAATCTGATAATATTTATTATTTCATAATATATACGTATGTATGTATAAAATAAATGTATATGTAATATAATGTAGATAATATGAGTATTATATATGTTATTTATATATTATTATTTTATATTATTATTGTTTTTGTTTTTCTACTTATTTGCTCATCATATTGAACCGTTAATTATATTTTGTATTTTTGTCTACGGTCAACTGATAAATAACGTCATATGCTGTTGATTTCGCCATTTATACTTACTGTTTATAAAAACTATTCTACTCGCTACTACTTGTGTAAAATAGTTTTTAAAATCACTTGAGTAGTTTATGAGTTTATTCATTACAAATAAACAATAAAATATTTCTTTTTTATAATAATAGCATAGAAAACAACAATATTAGTAATAGAGATATTGGTTCTTCTTTAATCATCAGCATACGATAATGATGAAATGGATATAGTGCAGTGCATTCTCAAAATCTATTGTGCCATATACAAAATTAGTCTCATATACGTGCATAAATGCATACATACACACATACATAAGCACATATATATATACTTGCATACATATTTTCACTTGAAAGTTATTCCATTTAGTAGTCGGGTAAAAACATGAAATATCTGATAAGAGCAGCCCAAGCCTCAATATCGTATGTTCCAAAAGGTTAGCGCTACAACTAATGTAATTAACAAATTTCTATTAATTAGTTTTGTTTCAACTTTAAAATTACATTTTCATGTGGCCATTGTCCAATATACTGCGGTGTTCGGGCACAGTTAAAATGTTGTTTTAATTTATATACATAAACAAATGTCAATCTAGTATTTAATGAAAATAAATGATGCTCTATTTGTTTAGTTACTAGTTATATTGGTGACTTTTTCTATGTAATTGTAATAAGTATAAAGAAGCATATTTTTCTTTATTTCAAATATTATTTGTATGTCAAATGTCATGGTGATTGATTTAGCCGTTAAGGTCCCAAGAGACAGACGCAACAAACAGATAAATTCACTTTTACATACATCAGTTCTTTAGGATTTGAAATCAGCACACAGCGCCTTCCATAGTGATAAAGTGAATGTGGAGCCAATATATGATTAATTAGCGCAAACTCGACGACTTCCAGCCACCTGAATAAGCTGGCTTCCCAAAGAGCTTTAGCACCTTGAACCACATACATATGCTACGGCAGATTATACAGAAGACAGAAGAGTATAATCTGCCACTGAATCTGGCGTTTGAGGACTATGAAAGTCTTTGATTCAATCGAGATATGTCTCGATTGAATCAAAGACTTTCATAGTCGATACTTTAGTCCCTTCAGTAATGCCAGGTTGACTATATGTATAGCGAAGTGTGGAAGTGTATGTACACTAAGGTTACGATGTCTATCCGAGTACAGAGCCAGAGTACGAAACCTATCCCAGTGCAGAGAGGTGTAAGATAGGGTGACGTAATTTCACCGAAACTCTACAGTTGCATTGGATGATGTTTTCAAATTCTTGGATTGGAAAAGATATGGTATAAACATAAGTGGCAAATATATCACTCACCTTCGATTTGCCGATGCCATAGTAATCATGGCATAATCCCTGGAGGACTTGAATACTATGCTCGATGACCCCAATAGTGCTTCTCAACAGATAGGTCTTAAGATGAATATTGACAAGATTAAAATCATGTCTAACATTCATGTCACATCTATACCGGTTACGATTGAGAACACTACGTTAGAAGTTGTCGATAAGTATGTACGGAATATGTATGGAATAACTTGTTCGAATAGGTAAGTCCAACTTCGCCCGAGAGGTCATCCGACGAATCCAACTCGGCTGGACAGCGTTCGAAAAACTATGACACATCTTTTCGTACAAAATACCTTAAAGATGAAGATATTTAACCAGTGTGTGACTTATGGAACCAAAGCATGGTCCTATACAGTTGCCCGTATGCAGTATCCGCAAAAGAGATATCAGTGGTGGGTCGAAGAATCGACAGGTAGGGAACAAAGGTTTTTCAGGATACGCGCAAACGCAGTGTAGGACGACCTCACACTAGATGGAGTGATGATCTCAAATGCATTGCAGGGAGTCAGTGGATGCAGGTAGCTCAGGACCGTTCCTTGTGGCAGCCCGTGGGGGAAACCTACGTTCGATAGTGGCCAGATAATGGCTGAGATGATGATGATATCAATAATAGGGCTTACTCCCATTTTCCCGACTGTAAAAAGAATTGTCAAAATTAGTACAGAATCGGCATCGATATTGCATAATATACATATACAAAAATCAGACGGACAGAAATCGTTTAAAACATCAATGTAATTTTTAAATAGCTATTTCATTTTATCTACTCATCTTGGATAATCTATAATAGTCCCACTATTGAACACGGATCTTTCATATTCATATCAGTCTACAATTATCACGCCGGCTAGGCTGTTTATTCCATTTAAAGTTTTTTTCTCTTACCCTGTAACTATCTCGTATATATAAATGGAACGAATTCATCAGACGCCTCTTACGGTACCTTGCAGATGAAAGAAAGTAATGACACTTTATATTTTTATTCTACTCAGAAGGATAAGATAAAAATTCTAAATACCGATATAATATTATTTAGAATTTTTCCCATATATAATATCAGAGATGAACGCGCTCCGTTCATCTCCTAGATGGCTGGTTGAAGTAAGCGACAATATCGTTAGCACTAATGATCGTAATATAAAAAAGTAAAGAAATAAACGCTATTTTTGTGTATTTAGAGAATTGATGATGTCTAATGGATGTAAAAATGGTGTTTCTAGTGCAGGTTTTTTGAAGTGAAAACTTCTTTAGGCACGTTGGGCATTTTTGAGGTATTTTTTCTTTTAATATTTTGTAATTTACATTAATACGGAGTGCACCATGTCATCCCAAAATAAGCAATGATTAAATTACGGTCGTGGATAATTGAGATTTTCAATTTTTTTTATTGTAAACACATATAAATGAATATGAGTCTTTATACAATATAAAGATACAATCCCGTGACCGTCAAAGGATAAGGCAATGTGTTAAACCACTACATCATAAAGGCAGTCAATTCAGTTGTATTTGTTTATTAATTAATTTTATGTTTATTAATTTGTTATTAATCGATGGTCTTTACTGTCTTGTTGATTCAATACAATTATTGCAATATTTTACAAGTATTATAAAATGTTTTTTTTTGATGATCACTAATTATTATGCTTGTTTATAAATACATTTTATATTACTCAATATAAAACATATTTCATAATTAGATATTTTTTTGAGAGTTTGAGTTGAGAGAGTTAAATGAATTTATATTTTCGGGGTTAATTTTGACAATGTAAAGTTCTTGTTGAACAATTATTGTGGAGGAAATTGCGGATAGCTTGTTTTAAAGAAAAATTGTGTTTGAACCTCTGTTTAAAAAGCCTTTTTTTAGCCATTTGTGATTTGTATTTTATCAAAAACAACGCGCCCTTTCCTGAAATTACTGTTTAAAACTGAATAATATGTAAGTCCTATTTTAAGATTTTTTTTCTATCTATAAATGTGAAATTAAGATCAGTTAAGAGAGATCTATAAATGTGAGTTTGTAAAAATGTTTAGATGTTTGTTAGTTAATCACGGTAAACGGCTGCATGGTTTGAATGACATTTGTTAATTCACGCAAGCAACGGCACTGGATAAAGTTGAATTAAAGGTAGGCATTTCGACGTTGGTATTTTCTGCCAACTTCGTTATTTGACGGCGGCTTGACGTGAATGTACGTAACATAAACTAAGAGATAGTATTTTAAATATTTAATATTTATATAAATATTTAATATTCAAAATTATATTTATCTTCACACTAAGTCCCTTACGAAATAGGCAGAGTAGATGTAGTTAGTGATATTTCTTTATATATTCTTTTTTTATGCAACTAAGAATGGCAAACAAACTGACGGCTCACCTAATGGAAAGTGGTAACCGTCGCTTATAGACATGAACAGTACCATGGATACAAGAGAGTATACTATTTCACCCATGATATCTCCCATGCGTTGCCATTTCTCTGTACCCTGTAAATTCACTGCCATATCTCACCCTTTAAACCGAAATAACCAAGCAAACACAACTGCTTTATGGTAGAAATACGAATGGGACAGAGATGCCCAAGCAAACGACTTTTGTATAACGTCTCCCGTCTTAAGGTCCTTATACATACATTAAAATTTCTTACTAATAAAACATATAAGTTGCAATAACCATTGGTGATGATAAATACACATTTCGTCGTTTTAAATTCACTCTGCCATAAATAATTACCCTGTTAGCCTAAACAAATATTTGTTAGAGAGCTCGTTCCAATGTTTATCATATTTTATTTCAGAAAATATATTTGTGTAATTTATAACGAATGCTATGTCACTGTTGCTAATAAATAAAATCATTTATCATATAATAAAATACCACGTAGGCAGATAGTGATTGATGCGTGATAATTTAATAATAGATTTAAATGTATATGCGGGGATCAAAAAATATTCGCTGGATATGTGTATTTGTGTAAATATGCAACGAGTGCAATTTGTGTCTATAATTTTCGGGACGCGCGCGTGAACTAAAATACAATATCCATCCGTTGTGTATGATTGCATTTTGGATTGGTATAAAATTGTACTTTATTAAATAGATTGCCTCGGTTTATATAATTTATTTTGTGGATCATTTATTTTACTACGTTTCTTATTTTATTGTAGTTAAATTAATGTCTTTATATAAAATACACTTAAGTGTAAGATATGTCACTTATATTTGAAACTTGCTTCAATTTTATTGTTATGTATATGTTATACTACAATGACCTTAATCATGTAGAGGAAATCATTGAGATAGAAACAGCTATAATATATACTGCAATGGTGTACGTTGATTGATATATAAAATAATAAACTATATTTTTTCTGTAGTGATTACGTTATTTTTTTCGTAATCAGTTTAAGGGTTTACTTATCGTCAAACAAATAATGTGTGATCATTTATTTACACACTGTAGGTGTGTGAATAATTGATTACATAATAAATATATACGTTATATATACACAAAAATTACAGCTGAATTAAGAATCTCTTCCTTTTTAATGTCATCTAAAAATGATTAAAATCACCATTTAATATCAATGTTAAAAGTTACGTGTTAGTTCTTTTCGAATGGATATTTGACTTACGGTTATTTCAAAGTTGTTACAGTAGAGAAGTTTTCGAGATGTTCCACCTACTGAGGTTAGTTTGGAACCTTCTGACTTCAGTGAAACTAGATAATATACGCGTTGATTCAGATGGCCTGTGAATTGTTTGCGAGCTGAAACTTCTCATTGTATTATATCAGAGTTTCTGAAACTGCATCGTACAAGGTGCTTAAACTATGAACATGCTTAATATACTACAATACTGTTAAGTACATGTTTATATCACGTAGAATGTATAAGGATTATAGCTGGAAAAGCTTTAATCTAAGGCTCATACGAAATTTTAATCCACGGTATCAGTGTTACAAAATATTTTTATGCCCAATATTTTCTATTATTCTCTGACGCAACTAAAATATTTTTTTAAACCGCATAAGGTTATCGCTGAAGTTTACGACTTTATATGTAGGTAAATAACTTTACAGCGGGCTAGATAAAGGATACGTCAAGAAGTTAACTATACATTCACATAGTTAACATTTTAGGGATTAAGTGCTGCCTTCGTAAAGTCCTTATCGTCTTAATCATAACTTGGCTTTTCTGTCATAAATTACTTGGTATCCAGATTATATATTACATATATAATTAAATATCATAGTATATAGTATTTCAGCACATTATAAATAATGTAATATAATTGAGTAGGTATAAAATATTTTTTTTTTCTTTTGTATATGAATTTATAGGAATATATGAAGCGGACGAGTTTGTTTATATGAATGCGCCGATTTAACAGTTGGATGCCAGAAATTATTTTTCTATTTGGTAGATCACTTCTTAAGGAAGGTATTCAGCATCACGATAAGACCTCGGACGAAGCTGCAGGACACAGTTTCATATAAATAACATTGTGTTCTACAACGAAAATCGACTTCAGTTGTGACAAAACTATATAGTTATTTTGATCTAAAAATTAAACTATTGAACCAATTTTCACAAAATTTCTATGTATCAATCTGTATGTATCCTTTCAGATATTTTTTTTTAATTGGTTAAGAATTGCGGGATTTATGAGGTAACAAACGTAAAAAAATATAACTGAATCGGGAGCCTTCTTTTCAAGTCGTTTGAAAATGGAATGAACTCTCGTCCTCTAGGATCTTCAAGAAACGAGTAAAAAGTAGCTATAAAACTAATAAAATAGGGATAATAAGTGAATTAATTCAACTAACTTAAGGGTTAACCATCAATTGTTTATCGTATCATACTTCTATTAACATTTGATAGATTTGGTACCATTACGTCGAGCTGTTATAAAAAATATCCAACTTCAGTGCTGTCGCACAATATTCGCAATTCTACGGTGTCGCATTTCCGTGATTCGCACTTTGAATATTCAATCTTAAGTGGTAAGAACAAAGCTGCGAATTACAGCTAATAAAACAATACAATTCCATCGAGTATTCTGAATATCTAGAGTGAGCTAATTCAATGTTGAATAGCGTCAGGTCATCATAAGATCTATGTATAATGGTTTTGTTTATGAAAATGTTTATAAAAAATAATATTTGGTTTTCGAAAAGTATCTAATTTATATATAAATACTAGTTGCTTTCCATGGCTTTGCATGAGTGTATGTGCAGACAATTATAAACGTTAATATCTGCGACGCTGCCGCGAGCGTTTACAGCTCGCGCTCAGAAGGACGAGGCGCGCAGTCAGGTTCGCGCTCGCTTTACAATCGTTCATGATTAACGATCACGTATTGATCCTGTAACTAGTCGACTTTTCTCATTATAATTACAAAAGTAAAAGTAAGTTAAACCGGTAATTATTACATTAAAATTACAAACACAACTAGAAAAGAATTGGCTAAATAAGTGTAGCTGGTTTGACGTGATACGCTTACACACATACCTAGCCCAGCTAAGTATGTATGTAAGCGTATCACGTCAAATAAGTTCTGTTACAAATCAAAATGCATTTTGTTTTCATGAAGTAATCTAATATATTTAAAATGAATACCTACATATTAAAGTCTCAGCAAAAAATAAAAATATTCTATTTGAAATTTTCACCTTTGGCTTTTATACAGGCCTTTAATCTGTCTGGCCACGAATCTATGGATTTACATACTGTTTCCAAGGGAAATTTCGCCACTGCTTGTTTCAAAGATTTTTTAAGAGACTCAATGTCGTCGTGTCGTTTAGAGCAGGCTATGCCCTCTAAAACTGATCGTAATTTGAAGTCTAAAGGGTTGAGGTCTAGGCTAGATGAGTACTAGTCTTCAGCTCTTATAAAGTCCGGAACGTAGGTTTCAAGTCAGGCTTGGGTAGTGTCTCGTGACCAGGTGCAGAGTCCTGCTGGAAAGTCCACGGTATATTTTTAAGAAATGTATTGCTGAGCGGTTTCACAACACGATCCAAGACTGTATCTTGATACACTTTGGCTGAAGTTTTCACTCTTTTTTCATAAAAATGTAGTTTTGTGACTCCTTGATAAGACACGCCCCACCAAACTATCACTGACGCGGGATGATGACCACGTTGTCCCTTTCTGACCGCTTGAGAAGTTCCTTTAGAACTGTGAGCGTACACTTTGTCATTTTCTTATTGTAGTGTTCTTCAATCGTGAAAATTTTTTCATCGCTGAAGAGGATATTTCTGTCTTTCACCTATATATCGCGACAGAAGGCGTTTTGATCGATCCACTCTCTTTAATTGTAAATATTGGTTTAGGGCATTAACAGCTTTGTAGTAGTAACAGCAGTCGGCCGACCCGATCTTTTCTGGTCTTCGACAGAGTAAGTGTTGTTTTATCTGTTAATAGTTCGATATACGAACATACGGCTGATACCAAACTTTTGAAATGCCTGGAATATGACCGACGGCTCCATACCCACTTTGTGCAAGGCGATCACTGCAATCCTATTTTATTTAACACCCCATTCCATATTGTAACTTGTTTTAAATTCAAAATAATTAAAAAGTAGTAATAAATGAAAAGTTTTTATGCAACAGTATTTATTGCCGGACTAGTTACATTCGATAATATTTTTTTATTTACATACATACTACTAGCTTTTTGTTCATTATTTCGTACGCCTGGATTTTATAAGTAGTAAAACCAATTAAATACACTGTTATAGACGACGCATTAAGATAAAACATACACCAGATTTTAAGAAACACAACTACGAAAAGTGCATGTAATTTGGTGAAATAGTTTTTACGTAATACTATTGTATGTTCTCCCTGTCTTTCTGATGTATTCAGATAGACAAAATTTCCAAAATATATTGTTTCGGCATCTATTGCACTTATCCCTCATGTAAATTTTTCTTAAATATCTCTTTTGTGCAGACATCGTCTAGTTATATAAATATTATTATATTACTAAGATAAGATATAAATTTGTATCGGGAGCAGAAAGAGGATAGCTACTTTCTGCCTAAAATATACATATAGATGGTTTGCATCTTCATATTTTAAAGCAACCTACCACAAAATATAACACACAACCCCTTTTTATGGAAATGAGTCTCATTTTGACCTACCTATTTGTAAGTTAAATAAGGTCGGTCTACTTCAGTATAACTAGTATTAAGTTGTTAATTAAATAACAGTTTCAACGGAATATTTCCCTCTTGATATTGTATTTTGCTAAGTAATACTATATAATGAATGATTATTTTATTTTGTATATAATAGTGATAATTTGAGTTTATTCTGGTATGAGTTTCATATTAATATTCAACCGATTTCTAAAAAAGTTAAATACACTGTTACCTATATAAGTTACCTCATTTATAAACCGATTTGGAAGATTAATTTTTAACTGAAAAGTTAAACTTTGAGATAAAATTTCATTTAGGCCACCGTAGAAACTTTATCAACATTGACTCAATAGTTTGGTTTCTAAATTAGAATAACTTATTTTTTAAACTAAAATAATTGATCCACGATTAAAGTCGGTGTTTTTTTTTGTGGATCGAAATCTTAAGTTACAACAAAAGGTCGTAAGTAAAAAAAGTTGGGGTTTCTTACTAATTTCTAATATTTCTATCGATGAGGAGTTCTTTTTCTGAAAATAGGTTTATAATGTCATAACTTAAAAATGGGAATAACACAAATCGTTGTTTTATTGGTATATGACTGACTTGGAAATTATTTTACTATAGGTTTACTACTACATCGTGGACTCTCCACGCAACGAGGGGAAAGACTTCTTCGAGATAAGCATGCAGACAGGCGAGATCTTCACGAAGGTGGTCTTCGACAGAGAGAAGCAAGGGGCGTATGCCCTAGAAGTGGAGGCGCGAGACGGCGCCCCCTCGGCGCGGCCTAATTCCAACAATCAACCTAACTCAGGTAAGTTTATAAATAATGTCAAAACTTCAAAAGCGTCTCGACATTTTGTAAATAATATTTAGTTACTGTTTTCACGTAACAAAAATATTAGGTTTTTTACGATTATTTTTTACAGGAGTCCTAAAATAACAAAGAAATTATGCTTCAAAAGAATGATTTAATATACGGATATTAGTTTTCTAAATCGGTACATATTTCTTTTAGAATTTGGTTTATCATTCATAGGAGGCCAATAGCTTTATATTCGCGACATATACCTAATATAGATTAGTAAAACGATTTTGTATTCATATTCAGAATCTAAAATACATATCAGTTAAAATTCCTTTCAGACAAAACTAAGTCAGTTTATATATGAAATCCTTTAATATTAAGAAGCGTCTATCTTAAAATACATATTAATGAATCATAGTGTATGTTGGTATGATTTAATAATCTTAACATATATTTTGGCCAAATTTTAGTTGAGATTTTAAGAGATTGAGAGTGCGATGTCTTTATTAATAAATATTAAATTAATTAATATTATCAGAAATTGGTATCTATTACCCAAATAATAGTAAATATTTTTTCCCAGAATGTTGTTGCTACTATATTTATCTTGTTTCTATTACTATTCAACTACCAACAAAGGGCCCTTTTGAACTCTCCTAGGTATCTCTTTGCTACGTACCTAATACGTAAATATGTACAAAGGAATTTTTTGTTATTGGTTCAGGTATATATTTTTCTCTATGATTCTAATAATATGAAAAAATTTCTATATCAAGTAAAACCTGGTATTACCTAAACATTAATACGTGTAGGTATATTATATTCAAAGTTTGTCTATGTAAAGTTAATTAATATTTTTAATGGATTTCCCTCTGACTTATTTGTCCTTATGAAAGAAAGTTATTGCTCTGGAGATTAAAAGTACAAGACGATATAAAACAATAAAACTAAAAATTACTTAGTCTTAGTTTTTTAAGGTTGTAAAAATGTTTAAATGTTTGTTACTCAATTACTCTTAAATAGCTGAGCGGGTTTAAATACAATTTAGTATATAGATGGATTATATCCATAATCAAAAAATATAGTATTACGTGCAAAACCACTTGCAAACAGCTTGTCAATAATAAAATTGGTAGCAAAAAAAAATCACTCAATAAATGATGTTAATGGGTGCACATTCAATTGTACATATAATATGCTATGAGTTCTTAGAAAAAGCTATAATGATTACAATGTAATCTTGTAGAATGAGATTTCAGAGGATCAAACACCTAAAATTCCATGTATCATACATTGTAAATGTGTCATCTCAGGGAAAATTCAATTAAATGTAATACAATTTCGAATGAAGCTCTGTCTAGGTATTATCATTACTAATAGCGAAACATTACTGACTCGAAATTTCAGACAGTATGTATCCTTTAAATTTCAAGTTTGTCGTCTTACAAGATGAAGATAAGAAACTTATGAAAGGTATTCAAGGTTAAGGTACTTAAGAAAGGATTTTTGGAAATTGCCACGGAAATGGGAAAGAACGGGTTCCGTGTGGGGGAAATCGCCGAGTTTCCTTAATAAGATCGTAGAATGATTACGATGTAACTCCCATTTTGCATCAGACTCCATGTTGCAAGAACCTCGAATTTGTGACATGTATTTTTTATACAATTTTGCAAATAAGTAGATGGCTTATATGATGGAAAGTGATAACCAACGTCTAAGCATCGACATGAATATTTCTAATTGTTTAACAGAAAATACTGTTACTTCCCTTACGCGTCGCTATATCTGAAGATTAGTGTTATGCCTCCGTGAAAATTCTTTTGGTTGAAAACTGTCGATGTGATATTTACATAAGTAAAAATCTTGTGTACATATCGCGAGATTTGTTTCATTTATCTAACTAATTTGTATGTGAATGTTTGTATCAATGAATTTACTTTATATATAAACCATATACTTTTGTATATAAAATACTTTTTATATCCTAATTCACGTGTACAAAATCGTGATATAATGTTAGTTGGTTATAAGAAAATTTTACGTCGATAATTACCTTGCTTCAGACGATTAATGAAACTTCTATTTTTCAAAAGTAGGTAATTATGTTTTGTTCTACGCATTCTGTTATAGAGTAATTAAGATTTGCATATTATGCTTCTGTCTTAAATTTATTTATACTTAATATATATTTCTCTATATTACGTTATAAAGCTTTTACGCTACATAGGTATGTAAATTACTTAAACTTTGACTTTCAGAGGATCAGAACCCATTTTAGTTTCATAAAATTTAACTACAGCCCGTAACTATAAAATCATTCAATTCATCTGTTGAGATGAAGGGACTTAGGGTCGAGAGGCGTCTCCACTTGAGCCCAAGGGCTAATCACTGCCACGACCCGCATCCAAATGACTTTTTCTCAGAGCTTCTGCGTAACATTGAAATATTCGGCGACGACCTTCTTCTGTTAACTGTCGCTGGCTGGCAAATGCCTATCTGCCTATCCAAGTGGCGACCCTCTTCGTTGTAGATATTGACATACGGCGGTCTCATATTTCACAGTGTTTTCTCGGGTATCGGCGAATTGATTGTATCGGTACGTGTGACACTATAAATTGTCCGTTTTCAGTTGGGCCTTCTATTAGGTAAGCAGGTCGGCGACGCCTTGCCGTATCGCGTCATCGTAAATCAAGCTGTGGAATAATCAGCCGACGCCCCAGGCCCGTAATCCCGTTAAGCCACTCATCGCTGTATCTGTCTCACGTGTACAATAGCTTTATATCAGTGCTGCGTTTACATTTATGTTACAGTTGTATTGATATATTGAGAATGCCATTATTATTCATACGACTCAATAAAATACAGAAGTAACACTCAATCGTAAATTTATACTATCTTCGTGTACGTGCCGTAAATGCAAATATTCATTCGTCGTTTCTTGGAGTAGAGTCTACTGCAGGTATTTAACAACGCGAATGTACTGATTAAATACTGCGACAAGTTACGTTATTAGGACTACGTATACATGTAGTTGGTGAAAGATAATAAATTGCCTTTGAGTATTGAATGTGGGATTTAGTGTGAATATTGTGGCGGACCACGTAGCAATTTCAGCATATTGCAGTTGGTCGTGAGAGCGGAGACGACCACGGCCGTGTGGCATGTGCGCACGCAATTCGCATACTGATCAGCGTATGAGAATACCCGCATTTGAACACTTTTAGATATAGCGCAATTTGCCAATATTACTTATAATTAAATAATACTCATTTTATCCCACTATTAAACGTGAAATTTTGTAAGGATATATGTATCGGTGCTTGTTACTATGGCATGCAAAACTATTGCATAGATTTGAATGCAATTTGGTACATAATTTAACATGTAGGATACTTTATATCCTGATTCACGCGAGCGAAGCCACAAAGTATAGTCATTTTAATAATATAAACATCAAACAGATTTTGCTCCGCAAAAAAATATAGTCACTTTAATCGTGATGAAATGAAATAATTATTTGAGTTTAGAACGCGGAAATGTCTGAAAGTAGATTTTGCTCCCAAAGAGTCAGAGTTTTGCTCTGTAAAGAAATACATGTGAATTAAGAATCTTATCCTTTTCGAAGTCGCTTAAAAATTACGTTAATACAATTATTTTGAAACTCATTCGTACTGCCCCATTGTTTTCGTAATTCGTTATAAGACTTTGTTATTTATAACTGTAATCAAAGGATTACTGTTATAAATAAAATGGGTGAATATAAATTGAGTGTAATACATTATCATTATTAAATTGTCTTAAAAGATTAGACGGGTAGATGTTTATAAATATATTAGGCTGAAAAATTTAATTTACTAATATTCTGATGGTATTCGAATAATATATTTATATCTCTGTGCGTTCTTAGTTCCACCACGAATACCATTTTTGAATGCAGTATTATACAAACGAATTGTAGATATTTCATATATAATTCGTTGTATTCGCTTTGTCTACGTGAATTAGATAACAGGTATCTTTATGTGAATCTAGAAGGAGGTCTATCTGTATACCTATAATGTTTTGATGGAAACAATTCAGCTGATTAAACGTGATTTAGAGACGAATATTTTTTTTATATAATTTAGAAAGGCAAGCAAGCCGACGGTCCACCTGATGGAAAGTGGTAACCGTCGCCTATAGACATGAGTAGTACCATGGACATAACAGAGTATACTGTTTCGCCCATGATACCCCCCCATGCGTTGCCATTCCTGAGGACTCAGGTGTTATTCCTCTGTACCCAGTAAATTTACCCCATATCCTACCCTGCACACACAACTGTAAACACACACAATACAAATTTTATTATTTATAATATTACTTTGTAGGTTTACATTTTGTTGAATTATAAATTGTGATAGATAGTCATTGACTTAATTAACATATAGCTATAGTCTAGTCAGTCATATTATACTAGTCATATCAATCTAGTACTATCAATAGGCAACAGACACGATGTTATCATAATCTCATTGTAACGGTATTATTAGATAATCAACATATAGACATGTATTAATATAATGCCCTTAGATTTAATTGCTTTTACTTGTTGATGTCACTCAGATAGGATATAACGTCATCACTATAATTTCGGCCAGTTATTATTTGTCATCGAACAAAGATTTAGACATAATATTTCACAAGGAACGGTCTAGGGTTTACCTAGCATTGCAATCTTAGGTGGGGTAGTCAGAGGAAGGTTGTTGTGAAATGAATATTTGACTTATATTCTACATGATATTTTATTGTTACATATAATATTTTACTTTGCCGAACATATTGAATATACCATATAGTGTGCATGGACTTCACATATTTAGAATGGCATAAATAATGATAATGGGTGAAAGTATCTATGGCCATCTCTTAGATTAATTAACAGTGTTTGCCGTATCCGGAAAATTTTGTTACGGTTGTGTAAACATTAAAACACTGACACGTGGCGTTTCGATTCCAGATTATCCAAATTTCTCTTGCCTACTTTTTGAGGTCAGATTTACCATCAACGAACATTTTACATCATTAATGATATTGCAATATTATCACAATTAAACCACTGAAATTTTTCCTTGCAATGGGTCATAAAATAAGTTTAAATATTAATGCAGTACTTTGAAAAAAAATTTATTGCCAGTGGTTATTATAAAAAAAAATAATTATATATTGAACATATTACATGTTTAAAATATTATTTTTCTTGATTTAAAACTTGTTAGTCAAATTTCCAAACCGTAATCAATATTAGATACAATTAAGTAATAGTTAAATATTTTGACATGATTTTACGTTTTATTCTAGGTATTGGAATGAAAGATAGATATGATTAATCAAATCAATTATATGTATAAACACGTACAGCGTAGTACATTATGTAACTAATGATTAATCACAGTTCTAAGGATGTTTTTCGTTTCTCATAACTAAAGCAACGGAGAATGAAGTAATAGAAAAAACATTTTGTTATTCAAATAAACAGGAACTTAGCTTCTAACTAAGAAATGTAGATATATTTTTCTCAAATTATGCACTGTCGTCGTTATTATCGATAAATGTTCTCGTGAATTATTCAAGAAATTATGTAACACGGAAGGTGGCGTCAAGCGGAAAACAATGAATCCAATCATAATGAGGAACGCTATAGTATAGCCGACGCCCGACGGGCTTATGGAGACTTGTGCTCCGAAGTCGATCTACGTGGCGCTGCGCTTCGGCGTACCTATCTACGAAATTTTCACTTTTTTTATTGCGGCCCTCTGTCTTCACGTTTTGCGGTTTTCTCTTTCAACCCCACGTTCCCTGGCAGCACTTATCGTTTATTACGACTGTTTTTAATTTGTCTGCTCTTGATAGGTTTTTTACTTTGTTTTTGTAATAAAGATGTTATTCTTATTTTTTAAAACGCCGGTTTTTTAATCTGAGTTTGTAATCTGAAGTTGTTTCGCTTGGTTATTGCTGTCAGTAATTGTAATTTATTTTGAAATTTACGAATTTTGTGAAAATTCATTGCTATTATACTTATTATGATATTTTCTTTTGTTAAAAGTTACTTCAGTACTTTCCATTGTTCATCGCTGATTATCTTCATTAAATCTTAATCAAACTTTTCTAAGATCACTCTAGAGATATTGCTTACGAAACATGAGAGAATTATTTAAATTGGAACACAAAGAAGATTATTTTTTTATCTCGTTTCACATACAACACATACAAAAATGAATTTATATAAATAGATTTTTTTTTGTTTTTATATAGTACACATTGCATGAATTTATTTACAACATATCTCGGCGTGAAAACATGTAAACTTTTAACGCGCTCTCGATATTTCCAATAAGTTGAAAATATCAAGTTTTCAATCGACTTCAACCAGAAGAAGGCTCGCTATTCGGTTATATTTTTATTAATGTTTTTTACTTTATAACTCTGCCAGTTGATTTAGAAAATTCTTTTTTATCTGAAAGGTTATACTTACAGATCAGTTCAGTAGTTTCGTTTTAAAATGAAAACTACATCATACTAAAACTAGTGTTGCCATAATTGAAATGGTTTGTTATGGCGCACAATCTTATTGCTAAAAATGTAATATGTCTACCCCAATTTAAGCCCATAATAAATATACTGATTTATTATAGCTACACTTTTTTAATAAAAGTGGTATTATGTGTCTAGTCTAAGGAACAAATCTACGTATATCTTAGACGTCTTTCGTAGCTTAGTAATTAAATCGGAGATTTCGTGTAAAATTCATTGCCGAATTTATCTCTGTAGAGCGAACTTATAAAACGATGTAATTTTTTTTTATACTACAAAGGTGGTACGCATACAGCCCGTCTGATAGTAAACGGCCACTGTAGTCTATAGGCGCCTGCAACATTAGGGGTGTCACGTGCACATTGCCGACTTTGAAGAAATCTTAATATACCCTTTTTGAAGAAATTTATACCAAATTGGCTCAGGTGTGGCTATTCTCATTTACGTATTAGCTATTCATTGTTGAGTTTCTCATAATATGGATTTCTTAGTTCGAAGATCAATAATATAATGTAATATTATAATAGTACTTTTAAATTAAAAATAATATTATACTAGGATTGCTTCCTTGCCATGTTTATATCAAATTCAATTCACGCAAGTAAACAGGAATATAAGGCCACAAATAACGTAAGTCTTAATTATATTGCACAGTAAAATAAGTGGTTATATTCAATGGTTGACATTACTCCAACAAGGTCATTTTAACAGGGCTACAAGTGCCAGGATAACGTCAGATAAATGAGGGGCTGTACACCGACGGCTGGCAGTGTCGGGACGGGGCGGTGCAATGTTGCTTCAAGTCGTCTATTTCAACTATTTCCAATTACTTGGGCTTAGAGAAACTGTGCAATGTCGCCAAGTGACAAAGCAATATTCCGCCTCGGAAACTTGCTGGCCTACATTTAACGTGGCGCCCTCGAGAATTTGTGATGAAGGCCCGGTGCACTGCCTGCCGAGGATTACTGTCATAATATCACTAAATATTTACTGTTCGCAAGTACTATCTCATCTGTAATACTGTATTACAGTTACAATTGTTGTTTAGCAATTATTTGGATTATAACTCTAATGCTGTGGTTTTTGTTTTAGATAATTGTCCTTACATGACAGGGTTTTTATTAATTCAACATTAATTTTAAAGTTATTATTTAATTGCAGGTAAACAAATTTCAGCTTTTATGTGAAAATATTCTACATTATATGCCCACGAAATCCTCTGCACGGAATTAATTTATGAATTATTCGATTCAGCGAAATAATAAATATTATTATTATCAATCATATATGTTCGAATTAATATATACGTTCAATATAATTATGATTATTAGTGGTTTTCTTATTAGTTGTGTATCGGTGTATCAAATTTGTTCAACAGTCCGTTAATCGTGATTGAGTAACAAACATCATATCTTTATACTCGTAATATTGGTAGGGTGATCGGTATATATATATAATTTTCTTGACTTATCTCATAAGTCCTGGCATGTACATTGATAGCGGGTAAAACTTCAAATATAAAAAGATATAATATAAAGTATAATAGTATAAATAATATTACCTTATTTGACACGATGAAAGTAGTTTATACGTCCACGATTATAGTCGTAGTAAAATGATAAATTATAAAAGCTAAGATCTTCATATCTTTAATCTTAGTGCAAACTAATGGTGTTTTAACATAATTAATAATATTATAAATATGAAAGTTAGTTGGTTTATTTGTTACCTCTTGAAGCTTCGACAGTTCAACCATGATATTGGGCATACACGTACTATATAGAATGAATGTCCTTACATAGATTATTTTTTATATCCCGGTCATTCAGGCGAAGTCATGGGTGGACACTAGTGTTTATATAGTTATTATTCCCTTTTACAAAATATGTAAGTAAAAGCTTTTTGTATATGTACATAACTATATATAGTATGTTTATACAGTTGACGAATATATAACGTTTTAGCCTACACCTAAGCAAAATATGTACAAAAGGCGTGCTAAACCTGCGAAATACTCCTTGCGTGTCTCATTTACCATATTAAATTAGAAATTCCTACTTTTCGGAGGTTGTTTACTTACTGCTTTCAGCGAAGAATTATGTCCCGGGCATGAAAGCTTCTACATAGTCGTATCTATTTCTTTCAATGATTTCCTTTATAATTCTATTTCCATTTATAGCTTAAGAAGGAAATATCAGTATATAAAGCAATATTCAAATACAAATGTATTTTCTTATTAGAAGGAGCCTTTTTACATTTATTTATATAAAAGAAACGTCGCAATAACCTGTTTATTATATATAAAACCAAGAATAAATAAAAATTGGATCCTTATACTATTATTAAAAAGTATAAAACAAAGCTGCTATCCCTTTCTGTCTGTTTGTTCTCTTACTTCTTACAAATCGTTAAACAAATTTTGATAAGGATTTTACGGTCTATATATATATATATATATTCTTTATAATAATTAATTAAATTACACCCGTATTAAGTAAAATCAGGTCTCCATTTCGTATATTTATAACATATACGGATTTAAATATTTACAATAATTTTTTATTTACGATATAAAGTTTTGTAGGTTTTTTACTGAGGGGTTAAATTAATAATAATAATAATAATTAACGACTGAATATATTTCAATAAAATTCGTTGACAGAATGGTATCATATTTTGGATTAACACTTGTATATATTTATTATAATTTATGAGGGCGAAGCTGCGGTATTTAACTACTTCAAAAAATAAATATAGTGTATTTAGATCATGAAGTTAACATGGATAATTTATTATTTCTTATTGTTATTTGTGTGACTCGGAATATAGTTTTAAAATATTATGGCAGTGGCTGCATATACAATGTCGCTCGCATAGTGAGCTTGGTCTGTTCCCGTAGGAATAAGACATTGTTATTTATGATTACGTAGGCACTATGTTATTACCGTGTAATATTATTCTTATTCTTTATTGTACACAAAATATAATGTTAACCACAATTCATTTTAGCCGTAATGTATAAATAATTAATATTACTTTAAAATCCGCAAAATGGTTACCGTGACAAAACAAAAATTGGATTTATTACGTTTAAGTCTATTACTGTACTTTACGAGTATATATCATTACAATTAAATTACAGATAAAGTTCTTATTAATTTTTTTTTTTATTATTTTCTATACAATGTAGAATGACAAACAAGTTGACGCCGCATCTGATGGAAAATGGTAACGGTCGCCTATAGATATGAGCAGTATCATGGACATAACAGAGTATACTGTTTCGCCCATGATATCCCCCGTGCGTTGCCATTCCTGAGGACTCAGTTTTCTCTGTACCCAGTAAATCCAGTTCTTTTCAATTATAATGAATGAGTGTTTATGATTTCTTCAATCTAATTATCATAAGTTGAGGGTAGTTGATCGGAAGTTTCTTACAGCAACACGTTGATTCCGGAGACTCTTTAAGTTATTCTTCAGATAATACATGTCCTTCTATTATGGTAATTTATATAATCTTGTCAAATTTATTTACAATATTTTTGTACTTATGCCAGTAAAACCGCACTATCCCTTTTCTCCTTTTACACACACGTTTTCATTCAAACTTGAGTTTGAGTTTATGGAACTTACAATCCTTCGGGTGCTCAATGCAAACAGTTACAAAGGGCTAAGCATATCACGTACATTAGAGAAAATTTTCAATAAAGCTATTTATAATATTAGGTCGTTTGTAAGAGAATTTTCTCTGTCATTACGGGAGCTATTCACGAGACGAATCTCGGTAATTTGAAAGCTTTCTAGAGCCGCTTCGGTATGGGAAGCGGGGTATTTTCTGTAGGACGGAATTTTGCTAAATCGTCAACTCAACACGAGCCGTTTTATAGGTGCCATAAGTTTCAGGAATCACCCGTCTTGGCCGTCATAAAAATCACCTAACCCGCTCTCTGCGAGTGTGTTCGCTCGTTTGCACTCAAATATTCCTTAACGAATTCTCGTAACCAATTCATGAATTTAGGTTCATCCTAAACACTTTTGGAATCGCTATACTCGTAAAAGAAAGATGGCACGAACCTCCGCGGAGTGGAGGTGAGTTTAATTAAAACAAGCCATCGTTAGCGCGCCTCTGCGCCATCATCCCACCAGCGTAGCGGACCGTTCAATAAGTGTCTCTAATTAAAAACACTAATAATTAATTTGTAACGACGTTGTCGGTGCTCAACAATCAAATTGCTTTGTCCGTCGAACTGCCACTTTTTGATGGTTACATTCTAATATGTGGTTTATTGTAAATAAAAGATATTGATAGTTACATAAGTCGTGAAAAATAAATTAGAATACAATTGAGAGGTGTAGTTTAAACTCATGTAAATGTAACTTATTTACACATATGTATATGAATACTTACGTTAGGCATGTAAGTGATGTATATAGAAATAAATTCTTGCTAACATTGTAAATGCGAAAGTGAATTTGTTTATTTGTTGCATTTCTATTTCTTAAAGGTCAGACTAATGACCATGAAGTTTGAGATACGTGTAAGTATTTGATATGGGAAAAGAAATATTTCTGTCAACATTTATACGTCACATATATCGCAGTTATGCGAACAAAGTACATATATATAGTTTTCAAATCAGAGAAAGGTTAACTTTATCAGAATCTTTAAATCTACGTATTCCTAAAAATTTTATTTCTGACAAATGTAAGTAGGTACATATATAATTCAATAAATGTAAGTGTGAAAAATGATTTTTGTATCAATTATGCTGAATAAGATTCTTATTCAATATGTTAAAATATATAGGTTTTAGGTCTAGTTTTACGTCTACAGCTTAGATTTGTAATAGATAGATTTTCTCAATTCTCAATAAGTGGACATGAGACGAAACCGAGTATAAATTCACAGGATGGTGACTGATTTATCGTTGATTGTAGACCAAGATATTCATGACCGTTTAAGAATAAATTGTTACTAGTTACTAAATCTAATTATCTATTGGTTGTTTTTAATCCGTTTGAATCCTAGCACTGAATTTGGAAGGCATGATTCAGATTTTGATGATACAACGAAACGGGTAATTTTATTCGAAAATTAATATGCTTTAGTTGTGAATAAACTACAGCAGGACACTGAATATACATTTAATAATGTTCATTAGGGAAAATATATGTTTTCGTTATATGTTGGCTGATAAAAAATGACTTAATACTGCTGGGATGCGAATGTTGAGATGGTTGAGATGTTGAAATGTGGTGTGACGATAACTTTATGCCATATGAGGCGCAGGGATGAAGGGAATGTTTTAAGAAAGATATTAAATGTAAATGTGGATGGTCATTAGGGTAGAGGGAGACTTAAATGATGGATAGAATGTATAAAAGATGATTGTGGAGCGAATATCAAGATGATTGTAAGCAGAGATGAATGGAAAAGAAACATATTGTTCTAGTTCTAATTGATATGATATATGAGAAGACGATTTTTTTTATACAACTTAGAATAGCAAACAAGCTGACGGCCCACCTGATGGAAAGTGGTAACCGTCGCCTATAGACATGAGCAGTACCATGGACATAACAGAGTAAACTGTTTTGCCCATGCGTTGCCATTCCTGAGGACTCAGGTGTTATTCCTCTGTACCCAGAAAATTCACGCTATATCCCACCCTTCAAACCGAACGGCCATGCAAACACAACTGCTTTCACGGTTGAAACACGAATGGGACAGAGGCACCCAAGCAATCGACTCTTGTACAAAGTTTTGTATATGTCATGCTACTTCAAAATTTGTTTAGAAATTTTAGCAAAAGTAGGGTAGATAGATGAATGAACTTTTTAACTCATTCATTATTAATAGTGGTTGTTGCGGTGTAGGTAATAAGGGCGGGTCTCGCATGTATATTACCTGCAACATGTTTAAGTACTATTAGGTAACACTGTAATTGAAGCTACCCTTATCCATAAACATACGAGACTAATAACGTTAACGTGATTATATTTTGTTTTTATTTATTAAAAACCTTCATGTTGTCTGGTCTTTTAAATAGGTGATATGAGTAACTAGTAGAAATACAAAATATGATAGTGGGTGTGATATACAGAGATATCATTACATTATGTAGTAACAAAAGTCACTAATTCGGAATGAAATTTAGTACTGTACACAGATAGATCATAATCTTAAATTAACACATTGACTTTTTATCCTAATTGTCGCAGCCAAATCCGGGTTATAGCTTCTGTTAGTAAATAGGATAGTAGTATAATATAAATATAAAACATATATAACTATATATAGAAGATACCAAGGAAAAGTTAAATAGCTTTATAATTTCGTGAAAAGAATTGACTTTCTATAAATATTCATAAACTTTACAATAATCTTGAATACAGAACGTTCTTTAGGACACTAAGTAGGCGTACTTAGTTATATTACTAAATCTTTATAATCACAACGTAAAAAGTTACCATTATTGGACAAGAAATTCGCATACAAATAAAAAATTGTATTCGACTTCACTAATTTAACGGACAACCTTAATCTAGCTTCAGTAATTTAAGATTTAACCTTCATTTTACGATGCACGTATTATCGTCAACAATGATAATTATTCGAAATTTCCACAGACAGGGGAGGCAATAGGTTTTGCACGTGTAAAGCCATGGATAGCTAATATTTAAATACATGGCAACTCGTTACAAATTACTAATAATTTTAATTAAATTTATGGACAGCGATATTGGATTAAAATGATTTATTAGTTTCATTTTAAGAAAATTTGTTTTCTTGTAGTTAGATTGATACTGTAATATTAAAATCATGGCAGTGAATATGTTTCATTAACAAAATCTGTGTTATTAATCATATCGCTTTAGTTTTAATTATAATTATTAATTTAATTTAATACAATTAGAATTGAAGGGAAAGTCTTCAAACTGAAACAATACACACACACACATACACATTCGTGCATACACACACGCATATGCGTATACATACACAAACACACACACCCAATACAAACACACACACATACACACACACACACACACACACACACACACACACACACACACACACACACGCACGCACGCACGCACGCACGCACGCACGCACGCACGCACTCACGCACGCGCACGCGCACGCGCACTCGCACGCGCACACGCACACGCACTCGCACTCGCACACGCACACGCACACGCACACGCACACGCACACGCACACGCACACGCACACGCACACGCACACGCACACGCACACGCACACGCACACGCACACGCACACGCACACGCACACGCACACGCACACTCGCACATGCACACGCACACGCACACGTATATCACGATAGAAGTAGGCGAGTTTGTAGTACTAGTCAAAATAGATATTCATCTAGGTGGATGTTGGAGCTGATTCTGAAGTATCATATCTCTAAACCTATCTCTTGACCTATTATTTTAATTTAATAATTTTGCGACATAGTTTTGTTGACAATCATATACTAAAATTATTATAATTTTGAATTAAATCTATTAAAAATTTAGTTCATATTCGTCTTTAGAATAATTATTTGCAGTGATATCAAATTGAAATTTTCATTTTAGAGATAGTTTTAAAAGAATGTTGTCTCAGAATCGACCCCATTGTTACTCAAAATTGCCACTAATATACATATGTTTGACTTCGTATAAAAACCACCATACCTCAAAAGAACTTCTGTTCCACTGGCACCTACCTTTTTTAGTTCTCTTTACATAATTCCGCGTGACGTTTTTATAACCTCGGGCATTTTATGGCATTGCCACCTTGTACGCAGAAAATCTAAATAAAAAGGACCTATCCGTTTTATAAAAGTGATGTCAACGCTGTATCCCATTTTGTTAGAAAGGTAGGAAATGAGCCTTGAAATTGCGCCCCGTTGCTATTGCAATTATAATAGTTATTTGTAGTCTAAGGCATGATCCAAGGCATTAATGAACCGGCACATCTGGCCGTTTATGAGAATATCCATGGCGGTTTGTAAAGGGTCAACCACTGCCGCCCTTAGTTTAACCACTTTATATGAAAGCTGACTATAAATACAGTTCATGGATTAAAAAAAACTGTTGCGTTCGTATGTTTTGTAATATTAATTTCGCAAGTATTTTATGTTCTTAATTAATCTATTTTGTTAGAAAACTAGTATAAATATAAACAGTAAGTTTTTGATGTAAATAAGAATAAAAAGTATTAATTTCATTTTTACAAATACACACATTTATAATATCAGTAGAAAGCATAATGAATATTATCAAGTCACGATCCTTGTTAAAAGTTATAAAGCCTTTTCCAAAATTCAACTCAAGGAAAAACGAGACCTTTTACAAAACGTACCTATTTGACATTTTCCTGGGCTTAATTATAACAGAGAAGCACTATGTTCTCAGCACTAGACAGAGGACTACACAGACTCCGAGTTATCAGATTGATCGTATGGCACTGAATAGACAGACTTTGATAGTATAAGAAACGTGTCATATGCGTCCTATTTAGTCATAGACAGGTTTAAAGTGCCCGCTTTACATGAAATACATTAGCGTTCATTTATACGCTGTACAAGCGTCAGACACTGTGCGGGTGTATTATTAACAGACCAGCTCAGTTTCATCGGCAGGTTATCCAAAATGAATCGTAGTATAATTCGTATAAGAAATTTATTAAGCCCTCTGAACTTTAGCCTCATAAGCTGGTTTTTCCGCAGACAGATAGATAACTTGTCTAATATGTCTTGACCTTAGACAAGTTATCTATCTAACTTTTGACTTGATATGTATATGAAAACTACGTTGTATGCTTGTTTGACACCGTAGTAGTATAAAAAATGGTGGCAAACAGATATACAGCCCGTCTGATAGTCAATGGTCATTGTAGTCTTTGAACGTCTGCAGCATTAGGGATGTCACGTGCACGTAGCCTACTCTGAAGAAACCTTATTACACACTTTTTGAAAACCTCATATTACATATTTTTTTGTTTTTATGAGATATCTTCGCCAATTTTGAACTAATTTTGATATTCTTTTGCTATTGATATATTGCTTAGATACATGAAAATTGTGTGTCTCTAACAAGCGTGATATACGAGTAGATAGTTATTAGCTGACTTTCCAGTAGGAGTTTCCTATCAATAAATATTTATGGGAGTACCCATAAATACTGTTTTGTTCGATACTCTAAGTTTTTCTTGATGAATTGTATGTAAGAAGAAGGAATAGAAATTTAGTTTCAGAGCTAAAAATTAACACAAAGTACATGCACTGTTGTGGCATATATAATTATTTTGTGTGCACATAAGTTAAAAAGAAGTCTTTTTCTTGGATTTTGTTTCAGTAAAATTGAGCTTATTTCTCTAAACAAATGGCTCATAAAGCATTTGAATTAACCTTATGTACGTAATTTGGTTGTCCGTTTTTATAGACACTTGCATTTTCTCATTTTGTTTTTACATCATTTTGTCTGTCGTCGTCGTATTAAATATACTGATGTGAACCATAATGGATATCAGAAGGTTATTGTGGAAGTGGCTGAGACCGTATCAGTACTGGGCGTGGTTTCGTGAGTAATGGAACTTTGAGCTCACATAGGGAGGGTCCACTTATGTCATACGGAATGGTATGATTGATAATAGTTCTTGAGTAAAAACACTGTTTCTGTGTATTATAACGTGGCCAATACATTGTGTGTTACTACTGTGTATTTGTGTATATATAGACACATACTATTCGTATTATACAATGGTGGATTACCCGTGTCTACTGGTATATACTTGAATTCATGTGCGTGCAATGATTTCTTTCATATTATAATTAATGTAAATTTTGACATCAATGTAAACCTTCTGTTAATGTCATAACGTTTATTAGGGTTTTACATGAAATGTAATAATTATAGTATTCCGACATTTTTTAAATGCATAACTTACCACATTGTTCTTATATGTTACAAGTGTAGTATTTTCCTATTATTTAAGGCTGTATTATTACGTCATTTGGCGCTATGTTGCTTGTTAATGTTGTCGCACAAATACCAACATACACACACACACACACACACACACACACACACACAGAGAGAGAGAGAGAGAGAGAGAGAGAGAGAGAGAGAGAGAGAGAGAGAGAGAGAGAGAGAGAGAGAGAGAGAGAGAGAGAGAGAGAAGAGAGAGAGAGAGAGAGAGAGAGAGAGAGAGAGAGAGAGAGAGAGAGAGAGGGAGAGAGAGAGAGAGGGAGAGAGAGAGAGGTCGTAAGAACTGTCGTGGAGAGTAAATTCTTTAAATTTACGTTTGTATCAAAATCGTCTATAATATTTTCTATTTAACTTTAAACAACTCTGAAATTAATTCTCAAAGCAGCTCTGAAAAGAGCTTTCCTTCAAATTATTATAAACTGATATCGGATCTTCAAATCTTGTTGAATAAATATTTGCCTTATCCTTTGCAATAAATAGCTAGATTTATTAGTGAGGTAAAACTTTTAATTGAATATGAAATATGATGAGATACCTATATAATGTGTACAGTCTGTAACAGAAGGGTACAATCATCTGAAATATAGCGATAATATTTGAGGTTTATTAACCCAAATAACAACATATTAGTGATTACTGCGCGTTTACATGAGTTAGGATGAAAAGTTCAAAATAGTTTTCATATTTTGATCAATGTTTTCTAGATTTAGTTATATATCTAATTAAATAAGTACAAATATAACAAGCAAATCTACAAATCTACGATTATGCGGTAGTAACGGCGGTTTTCAGCTTTACATTATCAAAAACTGATAAATGAAAATATTTTGCCACTATAAGTGGTATTGCCATTGTCTTTGTTTTAAACGAAAACTAAAAGAAAACTATATAGTCAAACGGCATTCATAATATTCTGGCGTATCTGTGAATTTGTCCGCATGACTGGGTGACTTCGATGAAACGGCTTAAGAAGTAACTTAAATGTTTTTTCATACCAAGTACTACATATATGCCAAATTTCATGATAAGTAGTAGATAATTTTCACATTTAAAATACAATATTAGTAGGGTATGGACAAGGATTTTTTAAAATCTCACTGATTTATTTCTTTGTGATTTATTTATGTCCTTCCTGTAAAAGAATTGAGTTCAAAAATAATTACCAACAACCCGAACAAATCTTGACATCTCGTATTCAAAAAGTGTTACTAGGTTTTGACATTAACTTTTTTTACTTTGGTATGTGCTCTTTTTTATGTACTGTCGTTGTAAATCATTAATATGCTACGAGCATGTAAATCATTAATATGCTCGTAGCATATTAATGATTTACAACGATATCATTATTTCATATTACAAATTAGACTTTGTTATATGTTTCATAATAAATTAATCTTTACCTCAAGGCTCTAATTAGTTCGAAATAGAAGACACAACTTTGACATACGTTTGCTTCGAAAAGTTTAGGTGATTAAGTAAGTCTTCAATAGTGATAATGTGGTCGATATGCCAATCCCTATTAGTCATTACTAATATAAATATATATGTGAGTTTCTTTATTACATGTTACTGCCTTAATGACTTAATTAATGAGTATAAAATTTGGTATACACGTACTATATGGAATGGAGAACAGTTATTGTTTATCCCGGTCAGTGAATATATCCCAGTCACGTAGACAAAATCGCGGGTAAAAACTAGAGCTATAATAATCATACTGTTCAATTCGTTTTTGATAGTTTATGGCGGCCATATATTTTTTAAACTGTAGTATATATGTGTTTAAGAAAACACGTATTTATGGACACCTTTTTGTAAGAATTCATTAATTTATTTAGGTTACATGTTGCCCAAAGAGCTGCTGCACATATGTCACATATGTACTTGTATGTTATACACAACAAAAATTCTGTCTACATACATACACATAAACATTATAATAAAAAAAATCCATTAAGTACATGGTTTTTTCCTGTTGTACACATCATAATATTATCAATTACATCATAATATTACAGTGATATGTATATATTACATGTATATTAAGATTAATAATAATTTGCGTATGTAACTAGATAATGTATAAGTATTAAATGATTTCAATAATAAGAAAATGACTACTCTGAACATTATTTCTGTATTTACAGAATGCAATATATTGATATTCCTATTAAGGAATAGCTGTGAGCGATGATATACTATAATTTGTAATAGTAGGTTATGTTTTGAACTCAAAAATAATATAGCTACCTATAATGTTCAACTTATTAAGTTCAAAACATACTCCGAAAGTAGGTTGTACCTACGATAAAACACGAAAACAGTCTATTTGCACAGCGTTCTCTTCGGTAATGTTCCCTGAAAGTATTTTGAACGAATTGTAGCACAAATATCTACTTTCTTTTTTCATTTCTTCTTCATACAAATATTTTGGTGGTTTCCTAAATACGAAAGGTAATTATTTGTATTTTGAGTAAATAAAAATAATTTCCAAGTACAGGTGTACGTAAAACGTTTAGATTTTTGATGAGCCATATAAAAACAGTGTACTAAATACAAAATTTTAGTTAATTCAGTATTTAGTACAATGTTTTTCGTTTTGTGCCAAATATATGTATTTGCAAGTCTGTAATAGAACAGAATTCCTTTATATAATTTCAATTAATTTGAATTGTTGAGTTTCTGGGCTATTCTTCTTCAGAGCAGGGCACCAGAATTAACGAATTGTCTTAAGTGTCTAAAATAATAGAACTGTATAAATAAAATTATTTTTTATTTAATTAAAAATCCATCGCTGCTGTGTAATTGCTTTTGTTGTCTGAGGTATGCGGAGCGATAGCTACGGAGGTTAAAAGGATCAACTCACTCACAAACTATTAAACTGAAACCTAAAGTTCTCGCGGCAGCTTGTCTTTTTATTTAACTTGATGATTATACTTAGTTGCGTGTGAACAGCACGATCGCGCCCTGCAGAGTAAATTAGCTAATGTTTAAAGTTTTCAAGGTTTAGTTAATTACTGAGGTTGTAAGCGAGGGTTCGCCCGATGAATGAGTAGGTAGGTAATGGCTTGTGAACAACGGGAAGAAACCACTGTACAAGTTACTGTAGTAAATGCGACTTGTGAACTGTACCTATTGCACGCTTTTATCAACTCTTCCATAGGGAGAGTTATTGTTGTACTATTAGGTTCCAACTTTTCCGTATAGTATTCCCAAGCAAATAAACTTGGTAAAGTACATTATTGTTTTCAATTGAATTTGTCGGGCCGACCACTTCGCACGTACAATGTTTATCATTCGTATTATTGAAAAGACGTGGAAAATATGTATTTGTATGAGAACAATGTGCAAAAAGGGCCTTTTTGTAGTAAATAATTTAAAATTTTAAAGTTTTAAATTTTTTAAATCATTTTACAATTATTCGAATTCACATCTTTTCGTCGGAATTTATGTTGTGCATCCCAACACATCAAACGTTCAGTTCGTCTTTATATTCGCTTAATATAAATAAATTGTCATTTTAAAAACCATCACTCAATATTTAACGGTATGAAGGGCTACTCAAGTTACAAGACTGTTGAAAGAAAAATTAAGGGATTGTTTAAACTCAGCCGTGGAGTAAAAGTGGAGGAACTTCTTCAAGTTCTGAAATTATGAAGTCTCACCGAGGCGTCACTGCCAAGAATACTAATTAGTTGAATTGTTCGGTTACTGTTTCCGTTATTTTGTGCACCTTCCAGAATCCCTTTTTGTGCTATGTAACTAAACCCCTGACTATGTTTGTGTTGATTTAGATTTATACGAATATGTAAGCAAATTAATACCTACTTGATAAAAATATTAGTAGTATCACTCAGAAGTATAGTTACAGTTACAGTTAAAGACAATGTGACCAAATTTGAATTTATTTCTAAAAAAGATCTCTTTCACTTAACCTTAGAACTCTCTTTTTAAATTTTGTTATTCCTTAAATTTTTTATTTAATATTTATTTTATTACTATATTTTTTATTGAACTGTATTAAAGCTAAAATTTTGTTATAATTTGTCTTTATTCAATAAAATAACCTGTTTGTTTAGTTTTACAAAATTATTCAGTTTTAAAATGTTCTTGTTCATTTATTAATTATATTTCGCAAAACAAATAAAAGATGTACCTATATATTAAATTGCGATATAAAGATTAGATATAATTTTTAAGAAAGTAAGCATTATTCGCTTAAATGCTTTAAATTTAAAACGACAATAAACCAATCTTTTTATAAATAAGAACGAAGTGAAATATGAATCACTGCGGTTTCAATCCAAAGAATGTAATCTTCAAAAGCATTTGAAATTAAATCTGAAAGGAATGTTTGTGCCGACGAAATTGTTCATTAATTTATCTGGGTCGTAAAATTGTACGTTTCGCTATCGTCCGTAGATTCCAGTTAATTTTGTCGAAATCCACAATTTTACCGACGCAGCAGGTGTTAAAATATATAGGACAACTAGCCAATCTTCAATTTACCCACTTTTCCTTTACCATTTTCACCTCACGTGCAGTTGTAATGTACTACGTAACTGATATAGCGCAAGTTGAAATAGTTCCCCAACAGCGTTCGTGTTCAGCTCTAGTAATGTGATTCGCTTAGTTGCGTATCTATTACTTTCAATGTAAGACCTATCTAATGTAGATTATTGATTTTCGTTTATCTATGCGTATCATATATTTGAAATGTACTCTGTATCTTTAAATAAGTACTTATATTTTCACGCTGTCTCTAACGGGGTAGACAGGAATGAGTATCAGCGAATTTTGTTCTTCATGAGTTTTTTATGTAATGCTAATTTATAAAATCTTTGATTTCTCCATGAGTTGAATATAAAAATTACTATAAATTTAAAATTTTACATATTTAAAGTTTACATGCAAGTACTGTTATAATATGAATAATTATAATATATAACTATTCAGGTACTAATCAGACAACATATGCTGGTTGTTAAAGTTTATAGATATTAATATACTTTTTATTTTTTGCATTATTATACGTAATGTTTAAAAAATTAATTTAATCAACTACGGTTTACAAGTTTCGAATTATAACTGAAATGCCAGGTAAAGGTAACGTTGCTTTAGAAATAGCTTGCTGAAAAGGTCGGTAGCCATTATAGAATAATCTCGGTACCAAAAGGGCCTTCTTAGATATACATAGCTTTTATGCAGGTACAAAGTTTTTTTTTTTTAACAGCTGGTCGATGTAAGCAGGTGTTCCAATAAACCCTGTCTCCACTAGTCTCTTTTCAACTCACGTCCTCGCCAAGTCGTAACAGCAAGGCACTTCGCTTATATGAAATACCGTCTTTATGGTTACTTATTGCCGCGAATATGATCGCCATACTGAACATTTATGTATTTTTTTCTTGTTTTCGTACTACCATATTGGGTTTTATCGTGTACCGACAATTTATATACTTGCATTTATTATAATTTATTGGAGACGTTCTGTGCTTATACTGTACATTCATGTAATGCGAATTGGTGGGTAAATTATATTGCAAAACAGTAGTTTCGTATCTTTTATAATCAGCATTCATATAAAACGGAAATCATGTTGTTTGCCTAGTAGGTATATGATGATATAAAGCTAATTCATTATTAAGGACAAATATTTGACGATAAAAAATATAACGAATTAGTTACTCTTGAACTTTTTCCTATTTAAGCTTACTGTTGCTTATTTTTGATGAGTTAGCTTGTGGTTCTTGTAGACAATTGTGTAAATTTGTCACTTTTTTCAAAACGGAAATTTAGCGCAAAAGAAAAAAAAAATCGGCTACATTTCATATTTTAGATATTGAAATGTTTTTTCTTTTTATTTTGCGATGTACGACGTTTTATGTTAGGAGCTTAATTTTTAAAATCGGCATCTGTTAGTCAGATTATATTACGTACGTAGAGCGAACAGTATGAAGCGAAGTTGTGTTACACATTATCTATATACATCCTTCTAATACTCGTATTATGAATGTAAACATATCTAAAGATATTTGGATGTTTGCTACTGGGACACACTTAAACGGCTTAACGGATTTAATTGAAATTTGTATGTAGATGTCTCATGTCGTAGATATAGATATTTTTCATTCTAATTAATATTGTTATAGGTTATAGCTTCTAATACTTACTAAGGTGACGCACAGAGGTACGCAAGTAGGCATTCACGCACGCACTCACGCATGCACGCACAACACACAACGCACACACAAATACATAGGCCAAACTACTAACCCTATAAATGGGCCTTAAGATATAATTTTTCAAAATTTCTAATTGTCCGATACCTGGAACTTTAGAAATGAAATATTAAAGACCAATCCTAACTAGTATTATAAATGTGAAAGTTTGTTGTTTTACCTTATTATGCCTTACTGGCTTAACCAATCACTATGAAACTTGATATACTATATGGGATGGAGAAGTATATAGGCTACTGTTTATGATTGGATTGGATCGGTTGGATAAAAGCTAGCAAATTATATATACTTATTTATAAACAACAGTAAAGAGATATTTAGTGTGTCATATATATTTTTGCTATGTTTATATATTTGGAGACATTTCTTCACTTTTTTTATTGTTTGTAGTTATGGTTTCAGTTAATGTACCTCATAGTCCATATAATTTGACATTCTTTTTACTAGTTTAAAAGAAAGTCACTTAAAAAACTCTACAATTTCTCGATATTTTTTGTGGCTATGTTACACGAATACTGCGTCAAATCTGGATCAATTTCGACAATATTTTTGCAGTCGATAGGTTTACTTCCTAGTTGGACCCATATTAACTTTATGATAGCAATAATTTTTGAAAAACTGCTTGTTACGAAACAAAATCAATTTGTTTACATGATTTTGCGCTAGCTTTTTAAATATTTTCAAATTCTACGACACCTTTCATGGTTTGTCAGTGTGTTTTGTTAGAGTAAAATATACAACTTAGATATGATTCGATTATTCAGCAGTCAATAACAATGGCAATATATTAGCTATCTATAGATTTGAAACAGTCGAGTTAAAGTTTGTCAGGCGTAGCTTGCGAATCGTGTCGCGAGTAGGTAAGCCAAACGTGATATGTGACGTCTCACTGACTCTGAGCAACTCCGCCTAAGTTCTTAAGCCGGCCTGAGTTAATCCTATGCATATATAGCTACCTACTACTTATTACTCCACAGTGGTTATGCTTTACCTTTAACATTTGAATAAATTAACAAAATCAATGTATTTAAACAAAATCATTATACTTTAAATTTGGAATTAAATGTACTTTAGGTTGACGTGCATGAAACATTAAAATAGAGAGAGGTGAAAGTAATCAGTACAAAAAAAATTCTCTGTAGGTGGCAGTTATTGATCTGATTATAAACTTCGGATTGACATAGATTTAAATTATATATACTATAAAGTTTTAAAAACAATATTTTAAGCGAAGAATAGATATGATGAAATTAACATGGGAAGCTAGCTGATAAGTTTTTAGAAAAAAACGTCTCACAGTCGCACCGGCGCAGTGATGATGATTTATGAGACAGGCATATGGTGGTAAAAATGAGTTAAAATATTATTATACTCGTATATATAACCTAAATTTGTAAAGAAAAACAACCTAACCGAGCTATTTAAATCACAAAAAAAAAAAAAATAATAAACCAAACCTTACATGGAAATGAAAACTTGAAATTTCTTCAAATAGTTTTCTTTATTGACATGTTTACATTATTTTCTATACTCGTGGGAATTACCAAACCAATATAAACCTTTCTTAACGGATGCGTACGTCACTTAAGGAAACGAATGGAAAATTCAATTCAATTCAATCACTTATTACACGCATGCAAATTTCAAATTTGTAGGCTTTATGGGTACGAGACGGATATTACATCTATTAGTGCTATATTTATTATTGAGTTTGAGATTGATTAAGTGGTATTTCGGCGAAAGTACTATTTTTTTTTTAATTTAAAACAATGTTTTAAATAAAAAAATTATACATGTTCTAACTTATTATTACACATATTGTTAATCTTTATAATCTGTATCATTCTTTAAAGGGAGCAATAAAGAGTTTTCAATCATTCATTCGTTCATTTATTCATATATTCATACTGATCCTTAGATTAACAACATCCATATGATATCAAATTTTTATTTTAAAAATAAGGAATGGTGCTTTAGAATCAGCTTCAGTTTTTTTTTCCTTTAATTGTGAATTAAACGATATGGTTGAAAAGTAAAAATATAAATGTTGCGATCTTAGATTATATAGATAGAGTGTCTCCATAGAAATGGTTCGAGAAAAACGGGTCAACTTTTTCGTATAATTTTGCGTGATAAATAGTTATGAGTGATTCTTTTTTAATTTCTGTATTTATTTTGTCTTATATCTAAATTCTGCATCTTTTTAATGCGTAATCTCATTTGATTTATTAAATAATATGTTAAGATACATTTTATGCGTAGATATATAGAATACTGATAAAAAAAAAACCAGTCAGCTAATTTGGCAATTAGCTTACAATTAGTTGATACGTTTTTTAGGCTTGATGCTCTATTTATATAATCTAAGGTTATGATGTTATATCACAGTCTTACTTTTTATTGGTCACTTTCCTAAACAACCGCAAAGAAAGGCCATTTCTTTTGTTCTATTGATGGAACAGGATATAAATGAAATAAAGTTGTGTTGTTGAAACACAAAGGAATATAGTTTGGAGTGAGGTCCCTCGCGGCAAATGCCGCCGACAGGTGCGGGGTGAGGCGACGACGTGCGCGTGACTATGGAACAATGAGTTGAGAAAATAATACAACCTTTATTTATATTGTTTTTCCTATTTATTACTTGAAATATTTGTTCGTTTAGGCATAGGTCATTTAAAAGGGCTCATTTTTACAAACATTAACATTGTACCTTGTATTTATATTTTATGACCCCCTTTTTTAATTATTTCTTTCAAATTTTCTGAAAAATAAGCCGTCGTATTGTTTTTCTGAGTTGAATAAAAATAATAGTAATATGACCCACCCATTTTTTAAAAAGTACATGATGCGTTATTATTACTTTAACTTTATTTTTCATTTAAATTTTGTCGACGAGCTTGGTTTCCTATATTGAGCAACCTTGCTATGTGTATCGGTATATTTAAAACTATATGTTATATCAAGTACTTACCAACCCAGCTGTATTTTCATCCTAAATTTATGCTGCATACAGTACTTCTACGATACCTTAAAATTCAATATTTCGTAAACCAACACGAGGAAACTTTGTAACTAAGAAGCTTAGTTAAATTCATTGAATATTGTTGATAACAGAAAGATTTAGGTTTATTTGTCTACCACAAAGATACCCTTGGGGCTTACGTATGCATTGAGTTGTATTGGGTAAAGTTACGGTCCTGGTTGTCGTTCAATTGTTGCCCGGATCTCAGAAAATGGTTCGTCGTATCTTTGTTTGTGTTTTCATGTATGTAGGTTCCATTTACGTTAAGTAAAAAAATATATATAAAAAAATGCTCACATCTATCATTCTCCAATGAAGTAGAGGCACTTGCTGATTGTTGTCATTATGGTGCATGTAATATTCAACATCATCGTCAGTCATGACTCGGAATATTTTGGTTTGTTATCGATATTTCCTATAATCGGAAAGTTAGTCGGGAATTTATTTAGACACAGAGTTGCGGTAGCATGCATTGGACAACGACGCTCTCATTAATATGAATATGTATTAAAAATGTGAAAGTTTATAATTAAATAACAAACATTTATATAATTTTCACATTTATGGGTATAATATTAGTAGGACTAATAGGATAGCCGAAGATTGTAGCTCGTATCGCATGTACGCGTACATATTTCATGTTTTTACCACCTCGCCTCGCTCAGGTGCGGTACGCACCCGCTATTACTTGGGGATTTTGTCGCGTTGAACTTTACTATAATTTTATTCATGAATAATTACATTGTCGTTGTAAATATTTAGCCCCCATATAAAAATGTGAATTTAGTAATATGATTACCTTCGTGTATTTTGACTTTATTGGTACCCTTAAATAAACCGATACATATAGTACATGGACCCTTTCATAATTTTAATTTTTAGTCGTGTATATTTCATACCAGCATTTAAATGTCTCCTGCTGAACATAGGTCTTCCCTTTGGATAGTTTTGCCAGTAGTTGGCACACTTAGCAAGCGGATTGGCAACCGTAGTTAGGTTTTAGAAATATTTTAAGAGGAACGCTACTGCCCATTCCTCGTCCTCCTAAGTCGTCTCTTACGACACCCACGGGAAAGGAAGGAATCGCCTGTTCCATGTCGGGACCACGCGTCATACTTTATATGTTTATCACTTAATCAATAATTAGAGGTCATTTAATAATTAGAGGTAAAACTTACACCCGCAGGTGTAAGTTTTACCTCTAATTAAGGTGTAAATTTTATAAATACGGTTTATGTAGAATGATGATATTTCGGCGTGAAAAATAAGTTCTGGCGAGATTTTCCCTAAAGACTACTGTATGGGGCTTGAAAACGTCGTATTAAAGTTTCTTCAACAACTGTTGTTAACACTTATGTGATACCCTTGGTGATACCAAACGATCATTGTCTGCAGTGATAGTTTACTATAAAACGTGTTTTTTTGGCACCTTTGTAGGTAAAAAGTATACGAAGGAAATACTGAATGTATTGGGGTTAAAACTCTTATGGTTATCTCATAATGTACCTGGCCTGCAGATACAGAATTGAATTTTTATATCCTCTTAAAAATCTCTAGATAGCATACTCAATAAGCAGCGAATGGTAAAAAGAAACAAAATTGCAGTCGCAATTGCATAGGCATTCCCTGAGGTAGTTCAATGAAAATTGAATTCTCGATGAGAAAAAAGACTTGCATTTAATGTAACAATCGTGTCAACGATATTTTATTCTTGATAGGTACGATAATATCTATGTTCCTACTAGAAAATGTATTGCAAATTGAATTCTGTTGATAATATAAATGCGAAAATTTGTAACAAATGATGGATAGATGGATGGATGAATGTGTTTGTTTTAAATTTTATTTGCAGATCAGTATCTGCAAATAAAATTCAAAAACTACGTACTGAACGGATCTTAATTGAGTTTTGGTACACTGATAGGTTATATCCTAACTTAACATATAAGATACTCTATACACCTATTCACGCGGGTAAATCTGCAGGATACAGCTAGTATTGGATAAAAATGAAGCGAATATCTAAACTGCAGTAAGACTACTTCTAAAAAGTATTGGAATATATAATTTTTTTAATCGATTCCTGAAAGAAGGTTATTGTCAATTCGTCTAATTTTTGTTGTGGTTATGTTGCGCCATTATGTAGTAAATTCTTAATCTATTTTTAACCGACATTAAAAAAAGGATGAGGTTCTCATTTCGGTCTATTTTTTATATTTGTTACCTTATAACTCCTATCTACCTAATAAAAAACTGATTAGGAAATTAAAATATCTGAAAAGATATACTTTTATAGAAATTTTATTAGAATCAGTTTAGTTTTTAAATAAAGTAATTGATTTGACCACGATTGAATTCGCTCTTTAATTTTTATGGAATTAAATGTACTGGCAATAATTATTTTTAAAATCGATAGCGTTTGTTCTTCCGTGTCTCTTTTGCGATGACTGAATGTTTGTTCCGTAACGAAACTGCAAAATTATTTGCAGTCACCCAATTTGTTTTCTAAATTAAAATACTTTAATTCTACTATATTGCAAAATGAAGCAAAGTGTATTTATACGTGTTAATATTTTAGAGGTTTTAACATTATGATAGTGTATTTTAGTAATTTATAATTGTGTAAATGTACTTTTTTTAACGGATGATAATGAAATGGTGGATACAAAATGAATTGTCCTTATCCTTTTAAGTTTATAGAAACCTGTATTAGGTTGAGACTGTTCTTCCTCGAGAATATTAGGTAGGTTACTTATATTAGACTTGAATATTTGCTGTATTACTGTAGGGTACAATAAGGCTGATGTATCTAAAGTCCTTTAAAAGATTTAATGAATAATAAAAATCATGTAAAAATATCCAATATTAGTAGACTAGTATAATCATCTAATGATTTCATTATTATAACTATTTATAATATGCATAGGTAGATAGTAATTTAAAAAAAAAAAAAAAAACTTTTTTCGCAGCAACATTTGGCATCTTACTGTGTATTTTCCAGTAAAGCTATAAATAAATAAAAGCGAATCAAGGGCTTATGAATACGAGTACTACTTAAATGGGCAGAATATTAACACGAATTTATTAAACACTCGATGTTTACGCTTGGCCATTTCTCTTATCCCTGACGTAGTATTTTAGGGCTTCCTACTAAGAAACTTTGTTATCGTGCCGATGACGTTTGTTTGTTTGTCAAATGCCTCAAGCTTCTAAACAAAGACTTTGTCATTTGTTTTACTTAAGACACATACTGTAAATTCTGTTATAATATTTTCTTTAATTATGATTTGTACATTTTAGAGAATATCATTCCAACACATGTTTCGTCATAATTAGACATTATCTAATCATGACAAATTGCCGTGTGATCCTGGTATAGAATAGGCCACCCCTTCCTTTCCCGTGCGTGTCGTAGAAGGCGACTAAGGGAGGGCAAGGGATGGGCAGCAGCGTCCCTCCTAAAATATCTCCAAAGTCTAACTGCAGCTGCCAACTCGCATGCTAAGCGTGGACACTACTGGCGAAACCCCTCCAAGAGGGGATGGGGGGAGGTTTATGTTCAGCAGTGAACAGCTAAGGGCTAATATGATAATGATGAATCATGACAAAACATACGTCGAAAAACATATAAATAAAATATTTCCTCTTACCAGAAATAACCTTGTTTAATATTGTAGTTGTATTCTGGCTTTATAAATGTAGCCACGTGTTGGTTACTTTAGTGTTTCCTTATATTAAACCTCGCATCGACATTGGTATGTAATTTTAATACGTGCCAACATTGTCAATCAAAGTCACTTTTATCCGGTTACGTTCTCTGGGAGGATATAAGCTACCTAAATATTTCTTGAAATTCGGCATAAACATGATTTTGCACTTACCAAAGTAGACAATGATGCTTTAGATATACTTACATATGTTGTTGTTTATAAATATTGAAGGATATGGCAAAAAGGCAAAGTAACTTGAGAAGTTGGCTACATTTCTATTATGATGGTTCAATGACTGCAAATACTTATACAAATGCCTTGGAGCTTAGATTTGAGTTTATTTTCCACATGTCTATAATAGCTTTATTGTGCAGGAAATAATGTTCATTATTTTTTTGAAGAAAAAATGTTAGAAGTCTTCTCATTTCAATAGAGCCTACGTCTCATCGCTATTTATCAGTGACACTGAGTAAGGGCCGAATTTCGTTTTGTATTTCAAAGACGTTGGCGAGTGTTTCTAAAATAAAATAATATTCAATGGACTAATTAATGTCATGTTTTTAAAAGATCGCTTTTGTTGTTCTTATAATGTAAAGTGTAAATAAAAGAATAATTTATTAACTTCTTATTTGCTATGTACTCAGAAGTAGTAGTTACTAGGTATATCATGTAGTACTAATAAACAAGTACATGGTGAGTTGAAAATCATTTAAAAAGTAGAATCCACGTGTGAAGATAGTATTGTTGTATCAGCTGTTAACAGTCTGCTGCCGAACATAGCCTCTCCCATATGGGAGGCTTTTTCAGTAGTTGCCACGCTTGGCAGGCGGGTTGGTAACTGTAGTTTAGATTTTGGTGATGTTTTAAGAAGGACGCTGTTGCCCATCCCTCATAAGCTCTCTTAGTCGTATCTTACTACACGGGAAAGGAAGGGAGGGCTATTCTATGCTGGGATCTACACGGCGAGTTAGTATTAGAGGTTCTAAATTTTTTGTCGTTTTGATAAATCAGTGTTTTACAGAAAGTGTTCAGTTATATAGGTACAACTCGATTAAAAGGATCTCGATTTACTCTGTATTTAATATATTTTGTGATAAGCATATATAAAAAACCGTTAGGTATAATAATAAGCCTTCGTATATGTAAGTATTTTACTTTTCTGAGAATGTGGTTGATAAGGAAAATTGAAATCTATTTGCATAGCTATATTATGCGTTGTTTATTTCTTTACCGTTTTATTGGTCTGATATATCTAATATTTTTCTTATTTGTTTTCAGGTAAGTTAACTATGCTATATCAAATATGCTGCCTGAAGCAGAAGTAAGGTAAGTGCATTAACTGAATGAAACCTGTACTAAGTTAATCACGTGACTGTGGTGACAGCGTGGTTTGTTTGAAAAATTGAAAGAATACTTTCATTATTACATTTGTTGGGGAAAGTTTTTAAGTTTGATGAATGAAAACTATCACTCATTTTTGGCTTAGTATATCCATTGTAACTAAGTTTGTATTCTAATATTATGTACTTACTCGTAGTGTTCAACTTGTCTAAAAATCTATTCTAGGCGTGTGTTTATAATATATCATGTAAATTACCGTATGTTATGTTTGTAAATACATATGTAAATACCTTACTCTCTGACTCGACCCACTGAAACTGCGCAGAGATGTTGCATCTCTATGCATCTTCTACCAAATTTGTCACGAGGAGTGCTGTGAGGAATTGTCCGAATTGATACCTGCTACTGATTTTCACTGTCGTACAACCTACCATAAACTAAAATTTCATCCCAACCATCTGGATGAATAGCGGTCTTCCACCGTGCATTTTTCAACGCACATTCTTCCACGCACAACCACTCTTTGGAATAAACTTCCAGCAGCAGTAGTTCCGAACCGATACGACATCATAATCTTCAAGAAAAGATCATAACTAACGGCATTCTGTTGGTGTTGTGGGTGATCATGGGCGCCGATACTCACTTATCATCAGGTGAACCGTATGCTCGTTCGCCCCCTGTGTTGTAAAAAAAAATCGATATGACTGTTCATTTTTATCTTTTTTTCTACTTCATCGAATCTTTTAGTAGTTTTTCTTAAAATCAACTCTTGACGTGACGCCGGCTGCCCTCGAGATCTTACATCGCGGTCACCGAGACCTAAATTCAAGTGAATAGGTAGTAAAAATAAATGACGGCAAACAGGGTTCGATAGGTAGGCAGAACGCCGGAACGTTAACAGGTCGATTATGCGAGGCCATCGAGCGCGTACTCGATCGGTCCGGGAGACGGGGACCTCTCGCATCGCGGTCCTAATGACGGGTCACGCATTCAAATGGCTTGATTCCAATCGGTTATTGGTTACATTCACATGAAATTCATTCCTATATTTTACCTATGATTTTGAACGATGTACCGCATACAATGTGGTTAATCCATATTTACCAAAACTTTATTTCATAACAATATTATTACAATGTAATTATTCTTTTCCATATTACTGTTGCCTTGAAAAGATCGCTATTTAGTGATAAGGTAGTTTTTTTATTAATTTATAATCAGTATTAAAAAGTTTGTCTACATAGTTTAAATTCTATATATTTTTTTAATGGAATACTAAAGGTTTTCATTCATTCATTCGATAGAATAGGCAGATTTATTCCAAACATGCATAGTACCATTACAGAAAGTCGTACACGTAATGCAGCTATATACTTTCAGTTAGCATTTTATTTCTGTACGCCCAAGCATTTTCCCTCATTTCAAATTGTAGGTGATGTGAATAAACAAATATGTATTCCGATTCGAAGAATGAAATGTCGGTATATTGTATTGGTAGGCTGCTACAATGTCTTCTAATGACATTTTTGAGCGATTAGTTGGTGTCCTGGAGAAGCTCAATACTGTTTATTAATGGTCTAGGCATTATGCCAAAATGATAACAACTATAACCGAGTATACAGAAACAAGTTCCAGAAGATTGTTTTGTGTTGACTGAACATGTTAGAGATAATATATATAATTCTTAATTTGCTGTGATAAAAGCTGATAAACAATTCTTTGACAAAATATATTATAATGCGTTTAAGTACTTCAACTACGAGTATATGTAAGTTTTTACGTTCCTATTTCTGACATTCCTTAAATCTATAATATATAGAAGATCAAAAATTCCGGATTGCTTTGTGAAATCTTATTCTGTATATACTCCAAAGTTAATGTAAGTCTAAGAGTGAAAATCCGAATAGTCTTAACCTCTCCATTACAAATAATTTCAATAATACTCGTATAAGAAAATGAAGAATCAGAGGAATATATTATATCAGAGATATAAAGGAAGTATTGAGATGGATGTTTGTTACATTATTACCTAATATGTATTAAAAAGAAGGCAAGAACGTGGAAAGTGGTTAGTATGATACCCGGACCTTGGTACTAAAGTAAAAGTTTCATGCTAACATCCGTAGTAGGGTATCAACGAATCAATACGAAATAGATGCAAGTGATAGATGAATAAAATAAATATGAGTAAATAGAGTGGAGGTTTATGTCCGAAAACCAAATGTAAAAAGAGTTACTAATTAAATTGAAACTAAACCTATTGATCGATTTAAACTTTGTTTGTGTTGACAGCTGGCAACTTTAGTAACGTACAGATTATCAAGTATGTATAACGCATCGTAGAAACGTGACACTTATTTGGTTATGATTTAAATATAAGAGAGGTTTGCCAAATTACGGTAATAAGGGTGTGTCAATATAAGAGTTTTTATTTGGTTTCTAATTCGATAGCACCTACAAGCGCAAATTGAATACATTTATATAACAAGCTAATAAATAGGTATATGTAAAGGATACTATACAACTAGTATGATATAATAGTCATAAAAGTACTATAAAAGTATTTTTAAACTCTTAAGTTACTAAATAAATGAGTGCTTCAGATCAGTATTAAAACCTGCATTCTGGAAAAAATGTCGAATCATTTTAACATAATGAGTCGACTTCGGCAACTCATTGTCCGTAGAAAATAATTAACTTTCTGACTCAACATAAATTGAAGCATCTGAGTCTTAAAATTTAAAGATATTGTAAGAATAGGAACTTGATCAAGTGTATTTTTCTGAAGACACCTTCCTTATTTAGTAGAACACTCAAAGAAGTTAAGACTACAAACGTTTATCGTTTTCATATTATTAAATGATTTGATATTGTTTGAGCTATTCTCACCGATCTGGCGTAGACAGTTTATTAAATTGTAATTTTTATATAAATCTGGTGTTCCTTTTAGCATTAAAGTTATAATTTGTTTGGTGCAAGTGGGTGTGGCTATGAATTTTGGCGAGGCGTCATTGTTTGGAGGTAATTTATATTGTGTTCAGAGAAATTAGCGTGGAGCTGCCGTAAGCTCAGGTGCCGCGCCCCATTACCTACCAGATTTACTTTCCACCATTTCCCTCACACCACGACGAGTAATCTATTTAGTAATTATTACACTTCATTAAAAATGTATTAAGGAGTTTCCATTTTAAGTTTACTTTAAATTTGAATGTCTCAGAAGCGGGCTCGTTACAAACGTGATTTCCTATTACGAAAAAGAATTCCTTTCACAGTCACTAACATCGTACAAACGTAATTTCTTTTCGTAATTGCTTACGGTTTAAAAGGCGGTTAAAAAAAACTGTACTTATCAAAAATATAAAAGAATTTTATTAACAGCGACTTGGTACAGTGGTTTACTAGCCCAATTGAAATAGTCAATACTGAACGTCTGCAGCCAATTTATGTTATTTATAGTTATAACCTCGTTTTGAAAATATTTGTGTTTAATTTTGAATTGGTTATTCTGCTTAGGGCTCAAAATGTTCACGAACATTGCTAAATATAAAGCGATACTTGAATAAAATATACTTAGACATATTTTTTATTTTCATGGCTTTATCTCATAAAAATCAAAGCTTTTGCCTTTTTTTTTAAATGGATTCTATCGTGAATAAAAAACTCTGAACCCTTTTTATCAATAAGTGACAAACAAGATGCTTCTATGCTACATTTGATACATTACACGTTGGCCGACGTCATTCAAAAGGTATCTTGTGATCAGCGACGTGCGATCTAAATTAAATATCTTGAAGTGTCGCATGATGATGGTAGGAGGTGACACGCTGTTGCTCTGGTAACAGAGGTAACCATTTTAGGACATGTCGCGTATTTTGATACCTTCCGTTCTTATATGTCAAAGTAGTAATGGCTGTTAAACAAATATTTTAAGATATAATATATGGTAATATAGAACGAGGCAACTCTAATTACTGTTGCTGAGTTATTTAGAGTTGGTTATTTCAATATTTTGACAATATTCTAAGCTAGCTTTAAGCTAGTACTATGCCTATGCTAAAACTACGATACGTTATAATGTAGACTGTACAATACCATATATTAAAGGTACATTTTTCTATGATAATAGTATCAAGTAATAGTAGTAAGGGTGTAATTAGGAGTCTCCGATTTACATGAATGAGACGAATAAATTAATGGACCAAGCAAGAGCTACTTGTAAAGATAATGTAGTGTATTCTATTCTAAGATAAATGTATTACGGAGAGATATATTTGAGAATGTTGAACGCCACAAATTTTCAGCGAGGTTTAATGCGAATCAGTTTTTTTCTGCTTTTTGCGGTAATGGTGACAGGCTCAGCTTTCCCCAGCGACCATTTATAACGAGTTTTAATCGTGACACGGAAATTAGTTATATTACGCGTCTATCTGCCTCGACGACTATATTATATGGTTATTAACTCTGACGACATCCGTGAACATAGCCTTGGGAATAGAATGAGAGAGAAATTAAAGACACCTAATGTAATTATTTCTTTTTAGGGTACCATTTCCATACGAAGCAAGCTCTATGACAGTGTTGTATATTATGGGATTTTTCTTCTAAAAGAAATTAATAAGCGAATAGGAATCCAAACATATAAAAGTGAAAGTAGAAAAAATTTAAAATAAAAAGGAAGTTATAAATAAAAAGATATTTAACCTGTTAATTTAAACTAATTGATATTTTGTTTTCGGTGTGTAACCTATATGAAATATTTTGTGTTATAACTATATATTATACTATACTAGCGACCCGCCCCAAGTTCGTGCGGGTACACATTACATCACGTCACATTAGAAACCTCTAAATTTATCAGTGTTTCTCTACAATATTATGCATGTATTATACATACAAACCTTTCTCTTGAATCACTTTATCTACTAAAAAATCGCTTCAAAATCCGTTGCGTTGTTTTAAAGATTTAAGCATATATAGGGACGGACAGACAGAAACAGCGACTTTGTTTTATACTATGTAGTGATGATTTATTTATATTGTAAAATTAAACGCAATGGGTGAAATAAAATACAATTTTAGTACATAAGTGCAAAATTGATAATTTTTATTTATTGCGATAGTACAAATTTATGTAGCCTTTTCTTACAAAAATATCATAATCTTATTCCATAAAGGAGCCATCCAAGAAATATAATATTAATAATGTTTCTAAAATTTATTTTAAAGAAGCTATAACAAAAACAATACACATATACATAAAACAATAGTTTTGTTTGCATTAAATTGGAATAAAATATAGTATATAAAAACCGTTATACAGTTTCAGAAATAAAATATTTTAAAAGCACACGTAACTAAAAATATACATCCAACTATTTAAATGTCTATAATTTCTAAGAATCTTTAATTTCGTCATGTGACCACGGTCCAATAACCAAATACAATATCAAATTGAATGAAATTAGATAGCCTGTTTGTCAGTAGCTATTTCCTAGTATTTTCTTTATCCAAATTTAGAATTAGTTACGTTCTACTTGAGTAAAATTTATTTTATTTGGATTTGAAAGATGTGGTAACAATTCTAGAAGAGTTCGAATTACTTTTGACTGTTTTGTTGACTATTTCCATAAAATTCTCGGATTTGCCTTTATCGTTTACTAGATTAGTTGGAGTTTCGAACCTGGAAATTTATTGAGACGACTTAAGATTGCTTGGAAATTGTTTTGAAAGTAGAATCTTGGATTGCGCCCAACTCATAGCTTGCTTAAAGTACTGTTGATAAACTATATTATTATAAACAGTAAATTACTATACAACAGTAAATAAATTTAATTAAATGTAAGATCTATTTAATGTTTTTTAATAAACATTACAGTATGTACACAAAAGAAATTATTAATTTTATTATAGGCCATGATTTTGAAGTCGAAAATGCCGTAAAAGAAATTTGTGCCCAGGAACATGATCGCTTTTTCTTTCATGTTTAAGTGTATTTTCCCTGTAAATATACAAAACAATTAAATTACAAATATTGGAAGTAAATGTACCATGTTATTTAAAAATAAATATATTCACAACTCTCTTCCCAAATGATTAATCCTGTTCATGGATCGTATATTGAATGCTACTTCTGCAAGCATTTGATGTACCGTCATATGTTGAACTATTATAAATAAAATACTAGAGGGAGAGTTTGTACATAAGTTGTCTGATTGGGTACCTCTGTCCTACTCGGTATTTCTGCTGTGAAGCAGTTACGTTTGCACGGTTGTGTTTCGGTTCGAAGGGTGGGATATGCCAATGGAATTACAGGGTATGGAGACATAATATCTTAGTTCCCAGGAACAGCAACGTATGAGCGGTACCATGGGCATAATAGAATATTTTGTAACGTCCATGGTGCTGTTCATATCTATAGGCGACGGTTACCACTTTCCATCAGGTGGGCCGTCAGCTTGTTTGTCATTCTAAGTATCATAAAAGACAACTGGAGCGGTCTGCGGCGTTAGTTATTAAGTAGTCCGCATTTTATCGAACATCTTTAAATTTAATTTCGTTTCTTTCTGTTATGACCGAATTATGTTCAATCAAATTCTAATACTAATTTGAACTCACAAATTGTTAGGAGTTCAAATTTATATTAAAAATTACTAGTCTCATTTGGGATGGTAAATAATGGGCTAGTTTATATTTAGAGTTTATACAGTGCCTGGTAAGTACATAAATACCCAGTAGGTCTTTTTGGGGTTTACACTAAGTCGGAGTAGTAAACAACCAATGTAGTAAGCTATCTATAGGGAATATTTCTGGGTGATTATAATAGAATGATAACCCAGTCTGCATTAACAGTATGCGCTGGTGGATTGTCAATGAGATAATTTCATTTGAACACAATACTTTCCAAGGAGGACAGTGAGGTGGTCGACTTGAGAGTATATTATTAGTAATGGGATTCCTAATCCCCATTACTAACTATGCTTTCCCACTTTCTATAGTGTTTGCAAGTAAGTTGCGGTAGTAAACAACCAATACGATAGGTTTTATATGAGAAGGTATTCGCATTTCAGTGGGATCTTATTAATAAGCTTTTGATAGGAGATATTCAAATTTCGTGATTTCGAATAAACCACCAGTGTCAAATTTCTCAATTATCGCACACTTTCTGTGAAAATTACAAAGTTCTCATATTTCTTGCACTATGATTCTTGGGGAAAGTTGTATAGTTTTATGAATTCTATTACTGGGTTTCTGGTCGGTATACCTTTTCCGCCTAGCTCAGTATATGAAATTCAGTGTAAGAGTTTATGTTACAAATTTTGAAATTCAAACTTATTTAATATCATATAGTCGTACTCGTACTACGGAGGTGGAGTAGTTTATAAACAATCAACTTTGACTGAACTGTATTTCGCTGTTCAACCAAAATTACATAAGTTGCATATTTAAATTGCGTCAATAATTCCTCAACCAATATTTTAACTTAATTTTTTTTTAATAATCTTGTGTATGAATTAAATAATGTACATAAATAATTTAACTAGCCAGTTTAAATAAATACAAATTTAATAATATTAATAATCTATGTAATATCTAATGTAATATAATCTATGTCAACTGATACCAAAAATTTTACCGGTAATTTAAAGCTTGAGAGAGCGCCTGAGAGCCTTTGTCAATTTGACGGTAAACGTCTTCACAAGCGAAATTGATTGATTTAGAAACATGGTATTTTGTAGAGGGGACCCTTATATAAGTAAGCAATAAGAAAAAAATCCTAAAAAAGGTTATAAGAATATAAATTAAAATATCTTTATGTTTTTCAAGGCACTTTCTTCCACGCACAAATTCTTTGGAATCAACTTCCAGCAGCAGTATTTCCGAACCGATACGACAACATAACCTTTTTAAAAGGCCGGCAGCACACCTGCAATGCCGCTGGTGTTGTGGGTGATCATGGGCGGCGGTAGTCACTTACCATCAGGTGAGCCGCATGCTCGTTTGCCCCCTGTGTTGTAAAAAAAAAAAAAAAATGTCATTTTTAAAATTAATGAAATTTTTTAACAATTTTTACCAACAACGGAAATTTGAGTTATGATAGGTACATTTAATTATTTTTAGTGATTTTCAAAAGAACATTCTCAATTGATCTGTATTTTTATATATATTTTACCATCACGGCGCTCTTTCTGAATAGACCCTTTTTATTTTCTAAACGATATGGTTTCCTTCAGTGTTGATACCATTTTAACTAACGATTGAATATGCCATTTTTACTATGTAGCAAAGCAAAATCTCCTAGAAACACGTTTCTGTCTACTAAATTAAAATATTTCACGTAACAATAGAAGTTACTGTTGATACTGTTTTTGCTAAGCAAAACTTACTTGCTAGGATTACTGTAATTAAATTTGAAATGACTTACTGTAGGAATTTTACAGTTGTTAGTTAAATTAAAAGATTCTAGTAAAATGGGACCCAATACAAAATGTTGGCATGGTCTGTCGAGTGCGTAGTTCCATAGTTTCTTTGTGACATTACCGCTTTGTTTCGATCCGATGGTTACTCTCGCCTGTGGACAAGCATGAGCCTTTGTTACACAGTCTTCGCTATTATGTACGCTTGTGACAATTGAGCAAAGATAGATAGCGCCACCGTAGATACCTAAATCTATTATGACGAGATAATGAAGTAATGTTATTATTGAATAGCTTTCTCCCGGAACTTCGTCTGCGTACACTTTAAACAGGACTACATTATCGGGCGGAAATGTACTATTATATTAATCCGGGGTGTGGATTATATAGTCTGTTACGTTATTCTAGCAGAATACGTTTAACAATTTATATGTCATTAATGACCAAATATCCAAGCGTGATTTTTATATGTTCATTACTCTATCGTAACACCGTGTACCTTGTAGGGTATCTAGTGAGAATATAATATTGTACCTAATTGTATTGTTCGTAATAATCCTCACTAAACCTATTTTATACTGATAGATGACGGATGGATTGAAGTTACTAAGTCAATTTCACGTAAAAACGACTGAACCGATTTGAATGAAATTTCGTACACTGGTGAGGGGTAACACGGGCAGATTATATCCTAACTTCGCACATAGAATACTTTGTAAACAGATTCACGCATTGAAAGTTGCAGGATATAGCTACTATTCAATATAATAGCGAATTTGTTTAGCTATGAGTAAGGTATCTATTTAATTTAATTGTAGCTGACAACTGCCAAAAATATAGTACACAAATATAGGTGTGATTCTCAGATAAAAAATACTTACTGTGGTAACTTGACAGTCTTTTTGGAAATCAATATCAAATATGACATCAGACATGTTATTTGCACTTTCTATTTGAAATATTCCGCAATTGCTTTGTTTCGGTCCTTTGCATGTTTCATATGTTTCCCATGATGCCACATATGGACCCTGTAAACATACAAGTATACAGAAATATACATTTTTGATATTTTGTCAGTATATAAATGTAAGGTGTAACGTTACATACAAAGAAAAAAAAATCAAATATTTTTTATATGTATACGTATTTTTTTTTATGTGACTTTGTATGCGTAAACTTAGAAATAATATTAATCTTTAAAGTATACGATGATATAAGATTATAATTTAAGATTATAAAAGCTACTTAGTTAATAGTAATTTAGGGGAATAATGTATATCGATTTTGTATGTATATAATATATATACACTTATTGGTATATACATAAATTTAACTACATTAAAATATAACTAACTTGTATTTCGCTTTGAGGCTTTGAAGTTCTTGTCTGTGTGTGTCTCCCTATCCATCAAAATGTCTTTCCATTAAACTTTCTAATCATATTAAAAGTAAAAAAAAAACAAGATTATTGGATTTATACCTTTAAAGAAATTGTTGTAAACAAGATAATTATGAGTATTTTGGATTTTATAATGTTATATTTTATAAATTAAGTTTAGCTATCTATTAAAATTCGTCACATTAGGGAACCAATATATACCATATGATGTAACCAATGCTATTTGATCATGAGTCCGTCTGTCATCTATAGCTAAATGAAGACCTTTTTCTGTGTTGTATTTCTTTTTGTATATGCTGTATCTTTGCTAATAATCGATTTTGATAATTATGTTAGAATGAAAGGTAATTATATTAATGGTAGTATAATAGATTAACAATACTACAAAAAAGAATACTGCTTCGATCGTGGTAAAATCAATAATTTTAATTTAATAATCAAAGTAATTAATGGATTTTGATAAAATTTGTATGAGACAAATGTGAAAGTATATTTATTCAGATAAAAAGAATTTTCCAAATTGGTTTATGAGAAGCTCCGAGGTTAATAAAAATATAGTACCGAATTGATAACTTTTCCGTTTTTTTTAATTCGGTTGAAAATTAATATTAAATTAACATAAGAGCATAAGTATAAAAACTAGGTAGAAATGACACTCTCGTGAATATAATAAATATATTGCATTCGTAACTCGTCTTAGATAAAAATTTAGTTCCCGTAAACCGTGCGATTATGCGCCACTCAGAGAGCATGTTTAATCCTAAGTATTTTTATCTAGTTAATTTAGCAAAATTATTATGGTTATTTAAATATCGATGTTGACGATTTTTTTACTTAACAGCAGTAAAAAATGTAGGTGTATTTACAAAATAAAATTTAAAATAAAAATTAACGTTTTTATAGTAATTACATAATTTTAGTTCTATTATTTCATCAATTTTACTATAAAGCAGATTATAATACTCTCTATTAATTTTATTATCAATAACTATTTTAATATTATGATAATAGGAGAGAAGCTCCATTGGAACACTTATAAATGTCTAAGTATCTAACTCCTCTAATCCCACTCTTCATACCTATATAAATATGTACTATATTGTATTGATATTTGTCCATGATATGGACAAATATTATAGTTATGAGTTGCTAGATTGTATGTGACATCGCCTCTTACTGATGAGGGGGAGGGGGTCGTCCTCCACTACGTTTGTCTATGCAAGGTATGTATTATCGTCATCTTTACTGGTAGAGGGTCTAATGAGTGACGATGAAACGGTAAACATACTTGCGCTATCGGTATACGCTGGCGGGGCACCAGTGAAGGTGAGGATGAAAGCAGGTCAGTTAGCCCATCGTCATTAATTCAAGAATTAACTACGATAGTTTCCAGGGAGAACCGCGTGGAAGTCGACCTGATAGGGTATAGTGCTAGCAATGGCAATATTAGACCCTATTACTAACAATCCCTTTCCCCTTACTGGGGTTGGTCTACTCTACGTTTATCAATACAAAGTCGCCACTTATGAATCTTTTTCCGCTTTTTCAATATGATAACGGATTGCTTTTTATCATTTATATATGACAAAGTAATTTATTAAATGAATATAAATTTGTGACATTTCTATTTGAGTGTGGGGAAGTGGGATACATATTGTTGTCATCGGTGCATCGGTGCAAAAGAAAATACATGAGTGTCACTTCTACCCAGATTATTTGTCCCCTTGATGAGAGTAATCTCAAATTATTATTGCAAATACAATGATCGAAATCGGTTTGGTATTACTGCAGATATAAATACAAGCGACTCTACATTTTCTTTTTTACGGTTGTTTAAAAATATTAATATTTTTCTTATACGAGTAATAACTATTTTTATTACAATACTTACATAATCTTTGTTAATTGTTTGCGTTAGTACAAACGTATTAAATAATGTAAATAAAATTACAGCGTAAATAATAGAAAACATGTCTAACATCTGTACTAACTTATGCTGAAACTATTTATTTTTTTATATACGTGTAACCATATATAAAAGATAATACATATGTACATTTATATTATATTATAAATACCGTAATTGAAATAGCAAAATTGTATTGTTATTATATATATTCTAAATCAAAATAATTGCTCGTCCTTTGTATAGTATTGATATAATCTTTCTATGTTACAATGCAACAATCATTATTTTATAATTCGAAACTAATTTAAATAATTGTTAATCAACCTCAAAGCAATTTTTTTTATTGTACATACATATCTGTCACGCCTGTCTCTCATTAGGGTAGGCAGGACGGAACGCTAAATGCTTCGATTCAAACAAACCTATCGCTTCTTCCACATTCATCAATCTTTTCATACAGGTCCGTCGGTTACGGGTATTTTTAATTTGACCCTTCATCAGCATGTTGCCCATTTGGTCGACATACGTCTGTCTAGAGCGGCTCCTACCGACATCTCCATTCATTCTTGCTCGATAAATCTCTTTCGTAATTCTTCTTTCATCCATCTTCTCCAAATGGCCAAAATAAAACACATTCCCTCTTCGATTATTTGTGTGTGTCTTTCAGTCCATACTTCTCTCTAATCATTGTTTCTTACTTTATCTTTTAATGTAATACCACACATACTTCCCAAAGCTCCCATCTTTTTAGCATTTGCTTACTTTCTTTCTTGCTTTTTCCGCTATACCTACGATTCGCTTCCAAGCTCACACTTGAATTATGATAAGGCTCGATACATTTTTGCTTGCCATAATTAAAAGCAGAACACTGTTAACACTGTTTCCCGCTATTACTTTCCTTTCAATATTTCTCTCATACTTTCCATAACTCGTAAACAATGAACCCAAATATATAAACTCACTCATCACTCAGTAATAGGGTCTAATATCACTTGCTCCACTTTTTCATCTCTTATTATTATCTGACATGCTGTTAAACTTTCATTCCTCTCAAAAACATTACCTGTCTTCTTTGCATTTATTTTCATACCTTTTCTTGTATACGCTTCATTCATTAGTCATCATTTGTTGTAATTCATACTCCAACAATGCAAGCAGTACTTGGTCGTTGGCGTATAAAAGAGTCTTAAATAGTGAGTCACTCATTCGGAATCCACAATCCCATTTTTCATTGTATTTTAAATAAGAAATAAAATTGACTCGAGTAGGATTTTTTTTATACCACTTCAAACAAACCTCATACATAGTTTTGCCTTAGACTTAAGGGCTTTGAACCAAGTCAAGAAGATCAAGTTGGTATTCAGGAATAAAAATAATAAGTGAAAATAAGCAATTAAATCTAGCACGATTTAAAATTGAATCCACTCCTCATTTCCTTCAAGAATCTTTGAAACGTGCGAATAGAATGTGATTTGAACCTTTAGATAAAGTGAATTTGATAAGAGTTATCTTATAATGTAACTATGTAACTAAATACGATGGAAAGAATTGGCTCACGCTCGATCGTTACCACGCGCCACCAAGGCTCTAGCCTTAGCAATTATTAATGCATTTCATTTTATCCTGTTATATCCTGGATAGCCTAATGCGTTTTCCCATTATATATTATTTCGATGATTAACAATAGTGGAATCGTTAACAGATTCATTCATATTCTATGTTTAAATACTTTCCATTTTAAATCTGGAACTATTATTTTGATTTCAGCTACCCAAAGTAATATTATTTTTAAATGTTAACTTGTATGGAAGTGGATAGCAGGAAGTGCACTCGCTAATTCAACGACTCTACCGCAAACTCTCGACCACTGTTGGCCGGCTTATGTGGCGATCACTGGGCTTACTCTAAATTGCAATTAAGCGAACTTGCGCTTTTAATCAAGCTCGAATTTCGTTTTAACATACTCGTATTATCCTAGAATTTCTACCTTGGTTATATTCTATCAAGATTGTAGAATATTTAATATCAGACAATCACCTACAGTTGAGATATTGTACTTACTGCATACAGGTGCTCAATCGTAGGGCAATATCAACAGTTCTCGAAGATTTGGTTTAACTTTATTGAAAAAATCTCTATATATTATATGGAATAATTTTGAATGACGTCGACAGATGGATAGGATGGGGTACCGATTCGTTGTGTTCCTGAGGTAATTTAGTCAAATCGATTCAGCATCTTGCGTATTGTACAGATGCTGAGTTTAATAACGTCTTTGATAAAGACGTGTATCCGAGCCGGGTTGGATGAATGTGAGGTCCTAATATGCTTCGCCCTCGTCGCGCCGCCGTCGACCGCTGTCGGCTCCGAATAAGGGTTCACGTCATATTCCTTACCGCAGCTCACGCCCATTCATATGGATAGTGCGGTGTAGTTTACATATTTTGATGCGCCCGTAGCTTTAATAAAGCCATTAATTTTAATAACCTATCGCTTATTAAATTCGTTTTATAATTAAAGTTTGTGTATATGAATAAGTATAATAACATTGAAATAGTGTCATAGTGAAATGTAGCTCGGAAAGTAATTTACAAAGTATGGTAGAGCATATTGATCCGTCATGAACTAATATAATTTTACTGTATGTTTTAAATAAAACAAAGCTAAAACACCATATATAAAAGTATTCAACGCTTGCTCCTAGAAATGTTGCAACAATATGTAAAGTTATTTTTAGAAAAATACGAACAAAACGAATCTTTCATTCCTATGAAATGTAGTGTAAACAGCGATACTGATCTAAGACCTGGAACAAGGACTGGGAAGTTGTTCACATGCACTATAAAATACTATGTAGTGACAAGTTTGCTATTCACTAGGTAACTTTTATGAGGACCCCACTCATCGGATCCACGTCCGTTAAAGTTGTGAAACTCGATCAGTTCTCGTTTATCGCCGTTGTTGTCTTTTGTTATGTAATATTACCACAATGAGAATACAAAATTATGGAACGAATATGTTAGTTTCTGTTTTGAAAATTACTTTCCTTGGAATGATTTTTTCGAATTAAGTTAATATTCTCTTTAACTACCTTTTTCATTTTTATTTTATGGGGAGCGAAGAAGACTTGGATCAACGAATAGTTGAGATATTAAGGAAATTGTTATGATTGAACTATAGTGTGTATTATTTGCTTATCTTTGTGGTCTAGCGGTTTAACATCCCGCCTCACCTTCCACTAATACTAGGTTTGATTCCTGCACAATATAAACATTTTTATTCATGAGTATGACTGTTTATATTGATCTAGGTGTTTTCTATCTATAATATGTATGCATTTACAAAAAGAAACAGTTTAAATATTTGATAATAAATATAGATTGGTATCCATAATACAATACAAGGTCTGCTTAGTTTAAGACTAGTTGATGCTGTGTAATAAATAAATTCAGTGATATTTATTTACTTTGTAGTATAGCGAAGAATAGCAACATGTCTATTAATTAAGAAAAAAATGTTGGTTGGGCAATGAGTAGTATGACATTTTCTAGCTCTATAAAATGACACATTGATTTTATATTTATAAATGAATTAGAAACAAGGCCAGTTGATGTATAGAACCCAAGGGGAATATATGACTAACCTCAATATTATAGTCAAAGCGGAAGATCTGACCTGTGACGCATGTTACCAAATCAATTTCTTATTTCGCGAGACATTGTTTATGTATCAAATAAAATAGAGCATAAGGAGTTGATCCTGCCGCACCAAAGCACTTAAGAGCGCTCGAAGTGTGATGAATGAGGGTGTCGCCGACGGCAGCAGCAGCCGCGCGGAACACTGCGCGCGCTGCGCTCCGTTCTTATGATTGATAGTGTTTCATATTACATCGAATTAAGAATATATATATTATAGTTTTTTCTAACTTTACCGCTAATAAATATATTCTTTGTTTGTTGTAGAACCTTGAATAAATTGCCTGTTTCTCGGGGTCTGTCTTGTACGGAACTCTTGACGCCTGTTTCTCTTCTTTATTTACATCAACGCTTTTCATTTAGTTTCATTTTTAGTGTTCCGTACGAAAATTGTATAAAGTAACCTTTATGATGCGACTTTGTCAGTCCGTCTATAAGTCCATCTGTCTGTCATAGCGCTATACCTCAGTAACTATGGCTTGTTTGCCATTTAAAGTTGTATATAAAAAAAAAAAAAAAAACTAGTAATGCTATCGATTTGAAGTTTGAAATAGTTTTACATATTGTTGTCCCATACATATTGTAATAGAAATAATTGAAAAAAATATTTTTATTGCTAGAGCTATTGCTAGAAAGATCAAAAGGGTTACTGAAAATTTCAAAATGGGCCCATTAGTTTCAATGGGGTATCATATGAAAGGGCTTCATTTGCATATTTGCGATATGCAAATTGAATTCCTTCATATGATACCCCATTTGGACTATATATTATATTATATATTATTTATATTATCATATAAATAAAAATCGATTTTTATTTATTTTAAAGATGCGTAGTTTGTGACTTATGTTCGAAAATTTGAGAAAAAAAAAAACGAAAGCCAGTAAGCCTATTGTAAAAAGAAGACTATTCAATTATTTGTTGAGTCAACAAAATCCACTCGAGCTACAAATTATTAAACAGTTACTTCATCTTATAATGCTTATTTTTGTGTAAATATATATACAATATTATATATTATAATAATTACAGTTTATAAAAGTATATTAATAGGGATTTGAGAGTTCAACTTGTTTGAGGTTCATGCAAGTTCAATTTGCACGTTGTTTTAATGTAGGTAGATATATTATGCGAAATCAGTTATGCAGAAAATAATTGATCAATGGCAGTTGTAATAACAAAAGAAATAGTGATGTCTCACTTTAATCACAAAAGCACTAAAGTTTCCGCAGATGTGTCGGTAAAATAAAACCAGTTTTGTTTAAAACCATTCCTAAATTTTATTGAACTTTTATTGTATCAGAATTTCCTATTGTAATTTAGTCAAGTAAAGAGATTATTTTTGGAACGTTGTATTTTTGCAGTGAAAATGGTTGGCTAGAGTTATTTGAGGAAAAGTATTTGAAATTGGTAACGTACACGTGTCACCTCTGATATTGCACTGTCAGGTTGGTAGTTCGTCATTTCTATTTTATGAAAATTTTAATAAAATATAAAATTACAGTGACTCCACAAAATATTATATTTCATGTAAAGGTAACTTTTTCTTATTAATTTCAGAACTGTGAAAGTAGATTTGTCTGTCTATTTGCAGATAATAACAATAAAAAGTGCTTTGGCTTGATTTTATGAGACCAGGAAATTTTGGTGATTGTATTTTGTCCTGTAATATGAGAAACCAGGAAACGAAAATTTGGACGAAAATTTATATTGACATTTTATTATATATTCCGTAGTTATATTATTGCTATTCTATTATGGAATATGGTAATGTTGATCCATGTTACTGTTATGGAACGTGGCAAATATTTCTGATCTAGACTAGACTAGACTTAGATTTTTCTAGGCGAAGATGAGGGTTTTCAATTCAGTAGAATACGCAATTGCTAGGATTAAAAAAGAGGTTCGATTTGTTGTTGTTTTGGTTGTCTAGTCGATTTTAATTTTATTTTGCTGTATTTACGTTTCCACCAAACTCTTTTGCAATCATCGGATTATTTCCTCATCGAGACAGATGCCATGTAGTATGCAGATAAGAATCGCTTTAAAATATAAGTATAGAGGAAATGGGGCAATGACAATGAGGAATATTCTTAGGATGATAAATAATAGATTGAAAAATATGTCTTCCAACAGCTTGATCCGATGGGATTCAAACCCATCTCTCTCTGCTATTTGGCTTGAATGTATTCCCAGTTACATCACGGAAGGAATACTATCAGTTGGCAAATCTTTTACTACTTTTCAAATGTTTACTACTTTTCAGATCATTACACTTACTCTGTTATGTCCATGGTACTCATGTTCATACCTATAGGTGGTTGATTCGATTTTCCATTAGGAGGGCCGTCACTTTGTTTGCCATACGAAGTTGCATGAAAAAAAATGTTAAGAATTTACAGATGATCCTTTGACAGGATGGTAAACATAATGCTCGGAGAAGTAAACTTAGTTGAGAACAATGAACACTTACCAATAGTACTTCTATTTATAAAAAGTAGATAGCCCTACTGCACGTAATTTCTAAATGGACGTATGAGAGGTGGATCTATTTGCTTTCGAAACAAATTCGTGGTCGAATCTTGTGTTTACCGTAAGCAAAGATTTTACGTTCGTGACCCGAACTACGTGTCAAGTGCTTGATTTCTTATAAATTAACTTTATTTTCACTATCAGGAGCCTTTGTTCCATATTAACTAGCTGGTAGTATAAATTGCTCTGCATGCAATGTAGTATCAATATGAGTTGTCGTTATAATATTAATCTATATTACATACTTGATTGGTCACCTCCACATTCCGACGCTTACGCGGAGAACACCGAAATTGTTCCCATTCCGGGGATTACACAGTTCTACGTAATGGATTCCTTATAATTATTACACACATCAATATATATATGCTTTACTGTTATATAGCTTGTTAGTAATATATTTTGGTACTTTTGGATTAACTATTAGATAGATAGAGTAGGACTCAATTTCTGTTTAAGGCTACTGAATGACTTATAATAAAATACTTATAAGTAAATCCTTGGACGGGTATTTATATCTTATCCAGCTATTTTGTTTATAGATCGACCCTTCGTTTCAAGAAGGTTACTTGAACATTCACTACGCGATACGGAAATTGAAAGAATTTTTAAATGTAATCCTAAATAAATACTCAGTTGATTACTTGATAAAAATGAGAGGTTTTTAAATAATGATTATTAGAACGGATAAGTGGATACCATTACGCACATATTCGTATGTTTGTTTACTTAGATTATGATAATATTATATTATTATTTCAGCCGTTAACTGTCCACTGTTGGCCATAAACCTTCCTCATATGGGAAGTTTTGCCAGTAGTTGCCACGCTTGGCAGGTGGGTTGGCAACAGCAGTTAGGCTTTTAGAGATGTTTTAAAAAGGACGCTGCTGCCCATCCCTCGCCCTCTCTTAGTCGCCTCTTACGAAACCTACGGGAAAGGAAAGGGTGGCCCATTCTATGTTGGGGCACACACGTTACTTTGTGTATATAATAGCGTAAGTAATCGCCATGAAATTTATAATAATTATGATGTTTGAGCCGTTAAGGCACTAAAAGGTAACAAATAAACAGGCTTTGATATTTATATTCGCAATATGAAATAAGAAATGATGTTGTTTCGCTCTTGGAATATTAAAAAAAGTTTGTACATACCGCGTCGTAACAGCCTGTTTTTGTTTTCAACCTGTCTTTAATTAGAGGCTTCTTATTTTAACTGTTTATTTTATGTATGTATATTGTATATTATGATTTACAAAAATTAGTAAAATGCCAGTATTGAACTAATACAATGAATGTTTGTACAATTAATAAGGTTTCTCTTTTGTTGAGCTGATAACAATTTTGTCATGATTGAAGTAGGTTTTGTCTGTTGATTTGCGTCATTTTGTTGTTGTCATTTACAATTATTTGTACATCATTAAACATAATGTTCATAATATGATGATCGTTTATATAATCACGTGATCCTCGTATCTCATTGTATCTCTAGGTTTTTATATTAAAAACATTTTAAATTTTGTTTTTTGGGAAACGAATTTCTTGTAACACTTAGTATCTACATATAAATGATATAAAATTGAGCAGTTTCCACAAGTATAACATATTTAATATTGAATTGACAAAAATAAATTACCAACTCAATTGTAAATAGCAAATATTATTTATATGTATAAAATTGGTAGTTATAGTATTTTAAGAGTTGCTCGCTGCTAGTCATTTACATCGTAAATATTTTATATATTTATATTTTTACCTCATTAATAATTCGGCCGCGACATCTAAAAACTTATTTCATCTTCCATCCGCATTACTTTTATATTTCAGAAGCGAATGTTTTTTAAATCGAGAAGGGAACGTGAAAAAAGAGCGCATGCGTGGAAGAAGATTAAAAAAACGACATATGATAATGTGAAGGATAAAATTTCTTCATTTTTACGTCTACTGTATACTGAGATCTATGCTATACCTGTTGAACTTTACAATTGGAACTAAATGTTACTACTGGCTAGCTCTGTTACATAGTAACTTAACCCCTGTAATAGTCTCTTCATTATTGAGTTGGCAATTTACGTCACGTTTTGGACTTGAATAGGTAGTGATTGTACGTGTGAATTCTATATTAATCAAAAAAAGAAACAATAAACAAATGGTTAACAGGTTTGTAGGAGATTTATATTTTATGTACTTACTAGTGTTTTATATTTTGATATCTTCCTGTGCATATGCATCGCCTTCTATATATATGTTGGTTACAAATCAAGTGCAATAAATTGTTACAATTTTCAACCGACTTTAAAAAAGAAGGTTCAATTAGGTTGTATTTTTTATGTTTGTTATCTCATAACTTTGTTAGTTGTAATCCGATTTGAAAAATTCTATCTTTATCTGAAAGTTCCATAGAAATTTTATCAAAATGGATTCAGTAGTTTAGTTTTTAAACCAAAATAACTAGTTTTGTTGCCATATTGTATTTTGTATATACGCAGGAATCTTCAGTTTCTTTAAAACAGCGATCTTAATAATCTTAACACTAGATACAAATTCAAACTTGCTGTTCCAAAGTATCTTTTAGAAAAAGTTAATGTATTTGAAAATGCTTGTAAACAAGTCTATATGAATAAAGGTAATTTGAATTTGAAGTCGGTTTTTTGTGGAACACATATTAACTATATTTATTTGAATTATTTGTTTTGCAAATTGTATAAATATAAATACCTACTTATCATATAGATGTTTAGAAAAATTAAAGCATTATTTGACAAATAATGTCTGAATGAAATTAATATGAGTTTTATTAAAATTCCGAGGAAAATATTAAAGTTATAATAGACGAACAAAAATGTGAAAAATGTGTAGTTTCACAATTTTTAGCGAATTCATATTTAGACTATATAACGCATAATAAATTTTGTCTCCCAATTCAAGAACTATTTTGTCACACACTTATGATCGTACCGTAATGCTGAAGTCAGTTATAAATGGATCCTTGTATATATAATTAAGTTTTAAGAATGAACACAAAAATGTCAGAATACAATTGTATGTTTTATAAAGAAAGTATTAATGATGAATGTGGAGTATTATAAAGAATTATTACAGTAACGCAAAAGAGTTTTTGTTCATTATGTCACTAAACTAGATGGATCTGTGATGTTATAAAAAAAATCACTAGATCGTCTTGGTATTTTAGAGTATATAATTATTAGTTTTGAGGCTCAGTTTAATTGATTGCCACCATTCACTGGATAGGATATCTTCCAATAACCGAGTTATCCTCCAATGGATAAGAGGGCACAGTGGATCTTATGGTAACGATGCCGCAGACGAACTGGCTAGAAGAGGCTGATCCGTTCTCGCAATTTCGAATGTGGATGTCAAAGATCCGCTGACATACAAAACCAAAGATGGATACACTACTGATTGCAGACAATCGTACCTACGTTGAATCAACGACTATCAAAACGTTTATTACATCTAGATAGAAAAAACCTCAAAATAATGATAGGGACAATAACGGGTCATTGTCCATTAAACAAACATTTATACACAATAGGAGCCACAGACAGCCCTCTATGTCGAGGCTGTTTCGACGCTGAAGAAATGCTCACGTAATTGAATGAGGCTGTGGCCCATCAACGTTTAAAAGTCCGTTTGAAGAACCCAGGAAGCTTCTGCGCTTTGGGCGGAGCTATTAGCCACGACTAAATGGGAGGCTAGAAAACAGAGTCTTTCTTACATTAATTTTACAGTTTATTGATAACTAATTTGATGGATGAGGTATATTTAGACTTGGAGATTTAAATATAGCCAAATTTTTTATTTCAATTTGATTGGTTTGCCTGTTAAGGCGTTGAAGGATAGCGTGGGCATAAGATCATATGACTGTAATTTTCTTATTGAAAAACTAAGGTTTACTTAACAACTTATTCGTAATCATAGACCTTGTTACTATGTGGTATATAACAAACTTAGTGGCTAACCGCATGGAAATCAGCTAATGGTGCAATGTAATCTGGTTAATTACCAGACTGTTACAACAATTATCGTCATCGACATCATCATATCAGTCGTTGACTGATACCACACGGCAAACAACAATACATCAGTACAAACCAAGTAAAAAATATGTATATCATATGAGTAGTACTAACAAATTCATGCTTTATTGTGTTAAATAAACCGATTAACTAAATAAGTATGTTTTTGTAAAAATACAAGTATATTTAGAAAAAGTAATGTAGCCCTTTCTATTCGCGGGTTATACATTAGGAATTGGTATGAAATTTTCTTATTTGAGAATATATTTGTTCTTTATAATTATCACTTTAAACGTTGAGTATCGTGCAATACTTGAATTTGTTACGATCTCGTAAATTTTGTATAAATAGTAATGTATCTATCTTCATTTAAGACATAATTCTACTGTACTTATCTAGATCTTTATTGTCGAGTCTGATGAATAACTCAGCTATTGAAAGAGGAGTTCCCACCGAAATCATGCCGCAAGTGTTTTGTTACCGGTCTTTCAGATATCGACATCTGCAGCCCAACTTAATTTACATAATTAATCTGCGTCCAACAGCAGTGGCGGCGGTGCGTTGACGCCTCTCCATTAATTAGCCACAAGCCAAGTTATAGCAACTTTAAAGTCAACCCTCTGTGGATTTACCATGTTATATCAGACTTTTCTCCCGTTATAACCGCAAATATACAGCATAAATATACCCATTGGGAGAACCCTATCAAATATTCAGGTATGTTCTGTAATATAAATCTAGAGCTGTTTAAAGTATTCATAGCACGAATTTCTCAAAAGTTAGCTTTTTATCCTTTATCCGAGTTAAATGTATAAATATCTTTATCTTTATATTTTTTTATTTATCCTATTATTCGAAGATTGTATAAATTTTCTTTGATATAATTTGATGTAGGTAATTTATAAAGACTGAAAAATTATTATTATATGAACTTGAGTTGAAGTCAATTTAGTTAATGGTAGCAAAGTAAATTTTAGAATGGTACGGGAATAATTTACTTATGGAATAATGTTATGTGGAGTGATAGTTATACAATGTAACCGCTTACACAGACCAGTGACTCTCCGCCTCGCCAGGCCATGACGAGGGCGCTTCAATTAAAACTGTTCAAGTTTGTTTAAATGTTTGTGTCAGCCCATTGCCAACGGGAGTTACTACAGTGCACATCTCCGCGCTTCAAATTACGGTCCAAATAATCTAAGACATTCCCCTTTTAAAAGCGTGAAATTAACTTCCATTTTTGAATTTACAGGCTTTTTAGACAACGATACGACGTCAAAAGTGTGACGAGGTACCAAAAAGGCACCAATAGACACGAAAAATATGACTTTTCTGAAACGTCCTTTTGCAACACAGATTAAATTATAAACCTTTTTGGATTTATGTCGTACATTTCCTGTATTATCATTAGTCGTTTAGCTTTTGCCCGCGGTTTCGCTTGCATGTAGTATTCGGCTTTCATTAATGACAAAGCATTATTCCTTTTTTATTTTTTGCCTAAGCTATATGAAGAAAAGCAAAATTTCCAGTCTCTAGATTCAGCGGTTTCGACTAAGTGTCGATACATGGGTCCGTCAGTCAGTCCATCAGCATTTTCTTTTTTAAATATAGATATCTAATAATAGGTACATATTGTACGTATAATAAAACATATACAGTTTATTTACAGTATAATAATGAATATTTTGCGAAACTTATAGGTAATAGTGGCTATTTTACTAAATAGACTTAGATTGTGATTCAGGTTAGCAAAACTTGGCCTCACGACATTTCATTTTTATTTGGTATGATTCTGCTCGGATTAACGATAAATGTGAAATGGCAACTTTCAGTTTGTTGTTGAACTAATTGGGTACAACGTTTACATTTCTTATTTTGTTGGAAATTACGTAAGTCGTATTTATTGGCTGTGAATTATAATAACCTTTGGAAAATCACTTAATTTATATCGTGTTGGAATGGGTATAATCTCATTGAAGTTTAAACTTCACTAATGATATACTACGTAGGTTTAATAAGTTTTCTAATGGTATGGTAGTATCAGGGGCTACTACTATTTTAACTTTTTTTCTGCACACCCGTTTCAAAAATTATTATACTAGTACCAAAACGCATACGAGAAATATTTGGTAATGCTATTTGGTAAATATATTGGTAGAAATGAGTTAATTCGTATATTTTATGTAAGCAACAAAAATATAAATACCTGTTGAATTGGAAATCAGAAAATGGTTTTTACGATTATACAAATTGAAAGAAGATGAAATATTAATCTGAATTATATCTTGAAACTGTAGGTACCCTGGGAGCAGGTTATGGCGGAGATATATATTTTAATAGGCTTCGTCATATTTTTTTGTGTGAGTATGTTACGCGATATTGTCTCTGATTGTGAATCGATTTTAATAATTGTTTTTCGTCGGGGTTACTTTCGGGGTAGCTCCGTTTAAATTGAAAAATGATTTATTTGTAGTCAGTCATTTTTGATTGGATGTGGTCAGCAAAATCTTGGTAATATTATAACATATAATATTGTAACACTTTAATATGCGTAAGTATGCATATTAAAGTGTTACAATAAATATACTCAATAATAATTAAAAAATAGAGGCTTTCTTATTTTTTTTTTTTATTCTTATGTTTTTAATTAATTTACAGAGTTAAATTATGATTCCATAACTCTTCATGTGTCATAAATGATTTATTAATATAAACAGATGTTTGTATAATCCATATAATCCAACTGAAGGAAATCTTATTTTGGAATTAGCTAAAAGTACAGCAAGCGCGGTTAGACAGTCGAGTCGGTGAGAAATCTTACGTATTTATGTAATTCTTGAGTAAGCCGTTTAATCGTCCATTGCGTACTTAGCGTTTGAGCTTCTAAAAGACGAGGAGCGTTAGGGGGTGAGGTGCTGTAGTGAAGAGGAAGAGGGTTCCCAAGGGTTGGCCTCGTTCTAGCTAACAAATCGCTTGCCCGTACCATGCACAGGTAGTGTCACGGCTCATTACTCTAAGTTTATGTTTGCCAAATCACTCCAACATCGTGAATAAACAAGATGTAGGCTTATGAGTCTAAGGCTAGTATCACACTGATTATTATTTGTATAAAATTACTAATGTTAGATTTGCACAGAGAAGAATCTTTGTACTCGTAAGTTCATTTGATGGAAATTGAACTAATTGTACAACTTTGTCCATCCGTCCGTCTGTCACAGTGTTATTGTTCTGTTATGCTATGAAAATGCTACATTTGTGTATTTTAAAACTAATTTTTATTTATTTTTAATGTTATTACTTTATTTAGATTTTTTACTTGTGATCGAAAGTGTTAGAAAAAATCGATATCCCCTCCTTATCTCCGAGTTTGTGCAACGAAAAATAAAAAAATCAGAGGTCAGAAAAAATAAAACGATGTTTCCAACTAGCACTGTTTTTGAAAATTTACCAAAAGACTTCCAAAAACAAACGTATTTATGTATGCCTTTGCGCATTTTGACTAGTTTTTGGGGTAAATTGTTTAAGAGTGAAAAAATATGCATTTCCTCTTAATGCATTTATTAGAATGATGATGCGTTACAAAATTTGATGTACGAGGGGTGACTCGTTTATGTCTCAGAAAGTTTCGCACCTGACTGGTTTTTAAAAATTTTATTTTACATGTTTTTTATATTCATAGAGGAAATTAATATAAGTACCTATTTTTTCATTCGCTTTTATTTACTATTTTAATGCGACGATTTGCCAAGGGAACCGTTTCGACCTGATAGGGTATGATTGATAACATTGATGACTAGTCCTCTGGTTTATTACTAACATTTCCGTCCCCTATTTTGCCATAATCAAGTATACTTTATGATTTATATTTCAATGTAAAATAACGAAAAAATGATAGAATCGAAACATTTACCTTCTATTATTTATTATTTTGTTTAACATTGAAAACATCACACGGGGCCAAATGTGTGCACGTTTATATTTTACATGGCAGGTGTTCGGCTATTTATTACCCGTGACTTTACTCATAGTAAATGTGTGTATCAATCTGGTACAATTTCATTAAGATTTGTTAGTTGTTTAATTATAATTGAGTAAATAATCAAACACTTCGCTACATATTCAAATATTAGTATAGGATTAAGTAAGATTTAAACACGAATTAATTAAAACATCACGGTATATATATAATCAATTTGTTTGTTAAGAAATATTTGCTAGGAACGTCTTGTATATTGGTTTAGATCCTATCTATAAACAAACAAATTTCCTGTCAATCAGCATTTCTGAATGGCATTTTAGATATATTGGACGGTTGATATTCACCATTTCGTAGCATCATCCCTCATAAACTGTTCTGGAGATCTGTACTTGTTAAAAATTTGAGATCGTCTTTTGTTATTCTTGTTAAAACACTGAGAAATTTCGATTGACAAAAGATTCGAGAAAAACTTAATTATTTTGTTATAACTTCAGTTTAACATAACGGAAGCGGGCGCTATAGACTTATTAGATTTTACAAGTTGCTTTTAAAAATAAGTAAAAGTTCGTACCGAGCACGGCGGTCAGTTTCAGTATTTGGTATATAAACGTTTCTTTACTTAGTATATAAAGATTACCTTGGCAAAAACTGGGATAAAAGCTAAAAGTAAAAAATAATGCAACAACCTTAACACTAGAGGCTTAAAAATATAAATGTAATATTTTCTCGCATTCCAGTTAATTTTATACGTAACTTAATTTTTTTTTTTTTAATAAATTTAAGTTATAGTGACCGGAACTCATTTATTATCGTTTACGGAACACTCGGTGTGTAAATTCAACTCGCACCTGACTAGTTTTTATTTTAGATTAAAGAGAAAATCTATTATTTATCATGTTTTATATTTGCATATAGGTACCTCTTTTTTCATTCGTTTTTATTTACTATTTTATTTCGACGATAAATTAGTCACGATAGTTGTCAGAGGGAACCGCGTGAAGGTCGACCTGATAGGGTATATTGATAATATTGATGACTAACCTCCTCATTACTAACAATCCCTTCCTCCTATTTTGCCACATTCAAGTATACTTTATGATTTATATTTCAATGTAAAATAACGAAAAAGGTTGATAGAATCGAAACATTTAACCTTCTATTATTTATTATTTCTGTTTATCCCATTGAAAACATACGCGGCATTATGTGTGCACGTTTATATTTTACATGGCAGGTTAAGTTTCATTGAAACTGGCTATTTATTACCCGTGACTTTGCTCCCATAGTATTTAATGTGTGTATCCATCTGTGTATCAATTTCATTAAAATTTGTTAGTTGTTTAATTATAATTGAGTTAAATAATCAAACACTTATGATATCTACATATTCAAATATTAGTATAGGATTAAGTAAGATTTAAACACGTTTCAATTAATTAAAACCTCACGGTATATATATAATACAATTTCAGATTAATTCTGTTAAGAAATTAGATTGTTAATTGCTATGGGAATATGCTTGTATATTGGTTTAGATCCTATCTATATACAAACAAATTTCCTGTCAATCAGCATTTACATGCACATGGCATAGAATCTGCAAGATATATTGGTCGAATGATATGGGCTCACCATTTCGTAGTCAGTTTTGCCTCCCTCTCTCCAATCACTAGCTGGACTGGCTTGTAATTTCGTTAACTGTAACCTTGTTGTACGGTTCAGTGAGTTTGAGATAGTCTTTTGTTATTCTTGTTAAAACACTGAGAAATTCTTATGTGATTGACAAAAGATTCAAGAAAAACTTAATTATTTTGTTATAACTAATCAGTTTAACATAATTGCTGTAGCCGGGCGCTATAGACTTATTAGATTCTCGTATATTTTGTTACAAGTTGCTTTTAAAAATAAGTAAAAGTTGACTTTGTACCGAGTATGGCTGTCGTAGCAGTTTCAGGTATTTGGTATATAAACGTTTCTTTACTTAGTATATAAAGATTACCTTGGCAAAAACTGGGATAAAAGCTAAAAGTAAAAAATAATGCAACAACCTTAACACTAGAGTAATAAGTCTTAAAAATATAAATGTAATATTTCTGAAACTGATTGGATGTCTTTACAGTTAATTTAAATAATGTAACTTAATTTTTTTTTTTAATAAATTTAAGTTATAGTGACCGGAATAGAATGAATTATCGTTTATTGGATAACAGTGGAATGGAAATCCCGCCAGCGCTAGCGGCATTTGCTTGCGAGACACTAGTGGAGGATAACAGGAGAGGATGAAAGCTGGCCAATTTTTATTTTTAATGGATGATATTGGAATGGTTACCCCGCCTGTGCTATTGGTATTCACTGGCGGGGTACCAGTGAAGGATTATAAATGATAATGACTTAGGTTAGTTGGTCCATCGTGACGAATTCAACAATAAATCAATCACGATGGTTTCCAGGGGGAACCGCGTGGAGGTCGACCTAATAGGGTATATTGCTAGCAATGGGATTTCTAATCTCCATTACTAACAATCCCTTCTCCCCTCAAGCAGGACAATTAGCTCATCGTTACGAACTCATCAAGATTACGCTGGTTTCCAGGTAAAGTTCAACCTAATATTGCTAGCAATGGCACAGTACTAGTATAGTATAGTACTAACAATCCCTTTCTTTCCTAAAATAGAGTTTGGTACACAAGTAAATTGTATTCTCAATTAATATACGATTCTTATGTTTATTCACGTGGACAAAACCTCAGATTACAGCTGGTAGAGAAAAAGCTTAACAAGACGACAGGAAACAAAAGTCAAATTTTAATAAAAAGCCTCTAAAACACAAATTAAAAATGATACCTTCAGTGTTGCCTCGGTAATTTTTAAATTTATTAATTCTTTTGTTCTTAACGTGACTGTTACATGTATATTAAATTCCAGATATAATAGAGAGAGATATCCAAATATTTATAGAATGTGACACCCTCAATTCGTGTGGGTATTCATCAACGCGTAATAGAAATCAGTGAACCATGTAACGTGATACTGTTGCCACTCTGTCTGCGATCTTTTCTATTAATTAATATTATATAAGAAGATAGGCATATTAAATATGTTATAATAAAACACGTTAACAAAAATAATACTTATTATCTTAAGTGGAATATTCCCAGAGCTAAATATTATAAAATAATTTTGATTTTGGATTTTACTGCAACCTAGAATGCGAATGTGAACTTGTGGATCTGGCACTACGACGAAGAGGCGGGACTGCTTGTAGTTTTAGACGGTAGGAGACCGGCAGTGCCCACTGGTCTACCCGGGAGCGAGTAATAACCCCTTGCTGCCGATGGCCACAATTTTTTATAGTAGTTTTAACCAACAATTTATAATTAATTTCAATTAATATTCATTTGTGAATAAGTTATTAAAGGAAGTTTGACTGTACTAAAAATGAGGTATTGAATTTATCTGAATGTATTGAATCAAATTAAATTATACAGTTATATGTATTTGTTCATTATCGGGAAATGTTTCACGTAATATATTACATAATAATTGGATGAATCGTTTTTCATAATTATTTATCCATTCCATAATCCGGTATATCTCAAAAGAAATATTAATATGTTGGCTCAATTTATATGCTTATACATGTGTTCGAGTATATAGGATGTACTTGAGAAATTTTACGTATTCCGCAGTTTATAGTTATGGTAGATGCGGTTACAAACTGTTTTACAACTCAAACAATGAATGTAATTCTAGCTTCATGAGCGTATGTTAGTAATTATGTAAATAGGAATTTTCGTAGTGATGAGCTAGTGTCGATGGAATACATATATGGTACGACTTTAATGAGAGCACGTGCTATGCAATGCACATTCACAATGCACCGTGCGCTTCGCATCAATTTGCAGTTATTGTCTTTCTATATGTAGGAGGTGAAATAAAGGTCATATATTCATTTATTTAATTTGATAGAGTATTCGTAATTATTGTCTATTTTTAATACAACAGTTCGAGAACAAGTTGATTAGTGTGGTTGCAATAAGTAGCAAATTTTTCCAATTCGGTGTGGTAATAGAAAACATATTGCAAAATACAAATAAACAGTGTATCTTATTCTCTAGTTCCCGTATGAATTCCCGATTATATAAATTCACGATCGTATTACTTTTAGTAGAAAATGCATAGGTATTAATTTAAACGTGTTATTATGGAAATCATATAACGTGAAAATCATTACATGAAAATCCAGTAGTGATTGCTAAAATGTAAAGATAAAAGCAAAAAATCATAACTCTTATAAAAGAATATTCCCGGGCTTGCTATTTGAATAAATATCAAGAGAGGGAACCATTTTTCACCGCGCTGGTGATAATAATGACGCTATTTATCAACGACTCGAAAGGGTAGGTAATTATTAACGTTATATTTCGGTGGTTTCGTTTGTTTGTTTGCTTACACTGTGGACGATATTTTTTCCGTTTCGCGACAGAGGAGTAGTACATTTTGTTTGACTACGCAGGGATGGCTCCGAGTGATTTATCATTGCGTTGAATATGCATGTCGAGATGAAAAATGACTAGGAACATGTGTGTGTGTGTTTATATATATAATATATATATCCATCATCGCGAAAAACAAATTAGATTAATTTAAGATCATGTCCCGGATGGATAAGATATTGCGTGACCTCTATGATTATGACCAACTCACCACGGGAACAAATCAGCGATGTGAATTGTGCCAACCCCACCAGCCGCACAACCGCGAATTGCCATCCATGCTGAACGCGTCACATTGCGGAAGTCGTTAAGAAGATAAATCGCGAACCACACAAGAGCCCATAATCCTTTTAAAATATTTAAGTGAAAGCCTTTCTGCACTACTTTCCTTTTACGATCTGTTATGTTAACCCCTCGCTCGCTGTATGTTTACCAAGTAGGTACACAATCTGTGACAGATATTGTATTTGTAAGTTACATTGAATGTTATGCTTATTCGCATTACAAAAACTCATAATTTCTGAAGTATGATACAAGTTATTTACAAGATAGGATTTATAAAGTGTAAAATATATACTAAGTGCGCCCAGACCAAACTGATAGAGGTAGTTCTGAACAATAGTATGAAAGTTTTACCCGAACGAGGCGAAGACGGCGCCAGGCCACTCCACCATGCCCGACGCTTTCATTCCTTAATACGACCCGGCACATTGCTATATAAACTCACATAATTTCCGCTATAATAGCTATTTTACGCTCACTGTACCTACAGCAAGAATTTTCCTTTTGTTCCCGGCTGCCCACCATGTCTGGCACACGTATACCAAATATTGCCGGCAACGTGAAACCAATGTTGATTTTTCTGAAATTGAGTTCAAATTACGTTGCGATAGCATCTACCCTGTCACGAAGAGACAGTAGATTAATGTTCCTTTTTCTTCAGGAAATATTCGTACATGCATGAGAAATTTTCAGAGACGGTTAAAATGTTTTCTATTTTATATGGTATGTGTGGTAATCGAATTTACGAATGTTGAATGATTATGGTAAACAGAGAAAGAAGAAGAAATTATACCGACTGTTGTTTTTTGGATAGGCGAAATTTTTATTTAATTGTTTAAAGGTAAACCCGTAATTTTAAATTATTGTTAGACATTTAATTGTGCGTGTATGAGTGTCTTCTTAATATGTAAATGTTACATCTAAAGATTACAAAACATCTTGATGGTCAATATATTAATAATAATAAATAGTAAAAGAATAAATTGGTTTGGTAGTTTTGCCAAGTTCCAATATTCAGAAGGGGCAGACAGCAAAAAGCATTGTAATTAGTGCGCCTCGACAGCAGCTTAATAACGCTCAGTCTCAGTTACAAACCTTTCTCTAACGAATTCTAAACACGGCTATTGGAATGAAGTTTTAGCCATACTATTAGGTATCGAAAATGTTTGGTAAATTAATATTCGTAACCTGAATGTGTGAACCATGCGTGGGTGTGACAGGTATAAACAATATAATAAATTACATTGATATATGTCGGTGTAATATTGGATTGCTGTTACTATGACCCAGCGTTATTTAGAATTGTCATGAAAGTATTTCGCACTATCGGAGAAAATCTAACAGTTCGCAAGTATTTAAATGTGACTACGTAGCCTATCTTCTCAATAGGACATAAAACGTCTACAAAAAGATGCACAGCAACTCCGCAGGGTACGATTAGACCTTTTGGCAATTGACGTACGATTATTCGGGTTAGCAATAAGTGCAATCTAACTAGCCTAGATAAATGGTAGTATTATTTCCCCAGTTATTGCGATTCTGTTGCCAGGACACGTTCGGAATAAATTAAACTGCAATTTGGGGGTTTCATATACCGTTGTAATGTTATTGGGGTATGGAGGTGTGTTGCGGCACGCCGATATGAACGGCACCGTCCGAATGAGTACACAAAGGCGCTATGCCATCCATTGATAATGTGGGCAGTTACATGATTGCAGCGTGAGGCTCCAGGGATAGCGTTTTGTAATATTCACTCTACTATCTTCCATTCGGTGAATTGAAATAATGTCTAATTATTTTTCACGTTTTGACATAAAAATAGACCAAGACGTCAAATTAATTAATTAAACACAATAGTTGATATGGATTTCCGTGTTAGCATGAGTTCGAATTTGGCGACAGTAATATTTTTGTGTGCCATTTGATATTAATCAACGGAGTAACTTTTGGTTAGTGGTAAATATTTATGCCATTCAATATTTTCGTACTTGCTTCATGGTTGACTAGAAGAGAATGTCTTTAGGTGTTATATTGACTATGTGTCTTTTAGTTATGTACATAAATATATACATAATCCAATACGTGATGATATTAATTACTTGGATTCTGAATATATTATTACCTTCTTACATCGTAGTTTACTTAAAAAAAGCAAACAAGTTACCTTTCAATTTTATTTTTTAGTCGAAAAAAAAATCTTTTTCATTTAAATATCGACTACCTATTTTTACAATAAATATATCCACAAATGTAATAATTCGTATTAGAATTAATTGTGGTTAAATTTTACGTAATTGTTTTAAGTTTGGAGTTGTTTGTAGAATATTGCTTGAAAGAAAATTATCTTATGTGTCTATCTTGCAATGAAAAGTTTACAAACACCAACACGAAGATTGAACTTGAGAAACACAATGCTTTGTTAAATTAAGTTTCGCTACATAGTATTTGACGAGATCTCTGTAGACTGTAGTTAATACAAATAACTAAGTTAACTAAAAATGACAGGATGGTGTTATTCTGAATGCAGGTTTCTTTTCTTGAATATTTACATATAATATACAAATATTAAAGAAAAGCAGTTACATTATGTATCCATTTTTCATGTGTAGCTGTATATGAAGGATGCTATATGCCAGTGAAATGACGGGCATAACATCTTAATTCTTAGAAACAGCAACACTATCATATGCTATAATATCTGTGTAGAGGAACCGGTTACCATTTTATATTCGGTAGTTCAGCGGTTTACTTTGCTATTCTAAATTGTGTATGAAAATAATATGTAAGGTTAATTTGATTGTATCTCTGTTGAAGTCGATTTGTTTTTATCTTATATTGTGCCTTCCATTCTATTTGGATTTTTTCGTAGAATAAATTTTAACAACATTTCTATATTGTGTCTTTATGCCTATTATGTAGTAAAGGATGTGGTGTTAAGCATCCAAGATATATTTTCTAGCCGGGACAATGTACGGGTAGTGAACGATTTATTTGCGTTAACTTCCGTAGCGCAGTCATAGGTATTTTTTGCGTCAGTGAATTCCCAAGTTTTTGGGCCAATTATAACTATTATATTTATCTCAGTTCTAAATGCTCATATTATACAAATATTTGCACAGTTAAGAAATACGATAAAAATGTCTGTAATTATTTCCACGTAGCATGCACTTAACTACAAAAGGCATAGGCAAAATCAACTCGGTCAGTTGGTACCTTCGTATAAATGGGCTGTCACGAACACGGAATAGGTTCAATGTTGTTTGTACACCTCCATTCCTCGTCCGCAACGAACCTAGCAATACTCCTGTCTACTCTGCACCTGAATATTCGTTGCACACAAGGTATTTATTGAAGCGTATGTTTGTGCATTCTATATATATATGTACAATATGTTCATATGGCTAGTTTTGTCTGATGAACATGTAGTTGCTTTGAGAAACGTACATAAAGGCATGACTACACTGACTGACTGGCCTTGGGCAATATGCGTCTCATGTATTCTATTGGGACCGAAAGCTAATGACATTTGGCAATTGTAATAGATGCCTATTGTAGTTGTTTAATTAGCTGTAACTGCAGAAGTTCTGCAGTTACAGCTACATCGAACTATTACACACAGTGTAATTAGTTAAATGCAATGTTATCATATAAATTCACTTAGGTGATCCACTTTTAATTTATACGTTTTATTTCACAGCCGTCGGATATAGCGGAATAATTAATCGTGTTAGTCATTTACTTGAATTGTTCCTTTTACTGTTATGTTTGCTCTGTCCCCTTGGAATCGGTCCAAATATAAAAATCCATTGCTACTTGATTCGATTATGCTAACATGCTCTTTTAACTTTTATATAATTGTCTCTAATATAATTAGAGTATATAACATTTATATTATACAGAATATACATATATATGTACACACATATATAATTGCTTAATCTAATTGTATAGTTTGCATATATATATCTTTTATATGTCAGCCGAGCACTTAATATACCACCATAGCAAAATCATATTTCTGAATTACACGATACAGGCTTGCATGCCTAGTGTGTAGTTCGTAGAGTTATTCATCTATGTAAAATTGTTTTTAAGAAATAAATATTCATTTCATTTATTTTATTTAATTTCATAATAATGCCAGTATTTATTTTTGGAATCGAGATAATTTTGTACTGGTATAACACTGGTTTGTATAAAACTTTCATTCGTTTGTATTAAACCTTCTGTATAGTTAACAAAAAATATATAAACAAAACATAATTGTATGAAAATTACTATGGAAACTGATGTTTGATTTCGAACAGATTATTAAAAATATATAAAAATGTTTATTGTCCATAACAAAGCTAAATTTTCTCTTTACCTTTATGACCTACATTAATCCATTTGTACATGAATAAAAAACATTCAATCCGTCGAACCGGGCCATTGGAAGGTAAATTTTTCAACTTATTATTTGAGATTTCCGAATTTAGAATATTGTGATTTAATTTCATTATATTGATTTATTAATTTTTAACGGTAATGTCATTGAATTAATTCTCATAATTATACGTTTTTATCCAAGTTTCTCTTTTTTTCTTTTTTTTTTTTGAATACTGATGAGGATCCCAAATAATAGTGTAATTCGGTTGACGACCGTTACTGTGTACTTCCTAATGAAATTCTTAATTATTTTTCAGTTCTCCTCGTAAATTTTCCACCCGAGAGTTGCTGAGCCATTCCGTGGCGGAAACATGCTTTTCCAGCTTAATTATTTCCTTTTTTTACAGTGTTCAATATTCATTCCGATTTTCGTCGAGTAGACATTAAAATTCATAACTCGGCTATTATACCCATCAACATCTGGCGCCAGAGAAGGTTATTATCTCAAACTCTTAGAAAAGCATTAATTAATTCAAAAGAGTCATAGTTTAATTATATCTAAGATTGCAATTTTGGTGATATTACAGTAATTTCAACGTTATAGATTTATTTGGTTCGCTTCATCTGTATGTGCTGTTGTTCGCTTCAATCGAAACCTAATTTAATCTAAAAAGTACAACATAGGTTAAGTAGTTATAGTATATTTCGACAAAATTTTAATAGGTTCAAATATTTTTATTGTTTAATACAAAATTGTTCTTACCATAAAAACAATGAAATGTTTATTCACGTAAATGTTCATTCTTTATTTACCTATTCAATTGTTATTGTAATAGACAGTGAATGGTATGAACTGTTTACAAATATATCTACGTATTTATTTTCTACACAGATTTGTTTCAATTATTTTGACCAACAACGAATACTTTCTAAAAATAATAAATTTTACTTTATGCGGCATGCATTTTCTAGACCTTTAATTATTTCTTTTTTACAGATTTCATATAAATTTACTGTTACTATATAACAGATATATTTAAAAATACATTCAATTACTAACAAAATAAAAAGTATCACCATTATGGTACCACTTTCCACCAATCAGCCAGTTTGTTTACTATTCTAATTATAATTATAATGTATTTATTGGAACCATAAATTTTTTTACAAATTACAAAAGTAAGGTAGTGTACGATAACAGCCACATTAGTTAAAATAACTGTGTCGTGGCTGTCAACGCCCACCTCCTCAAAGAAGAGGCGCTAGTAAGAGTCTCTTAGATATTGTAAGCATAATTGAAATTTTCACTTTACACTATTATATTTATCGATGGTCTTAAACCATAAAATTCGATCGTAATACGAATACTCATTCGATTAAAAGTGGAAAGTTTACGAGTTCTCACATCGCGTCTTTCAAGATTGGTTCAACGCGGCTGTTTTATGCATTGAAGTGACGTTTTATTACTTGGACACTCTCGTATTGTCTTCTCGAGTTCAGTATACGGTGGTTGCGATAAATTTGCGTCGACAGCGTCCGCCCACTAACGTTGCCACTCGTAAAGCGGATGACAGCGGCTGGCAAGGGGTGAAATCGTAAACAAGGTGTTACAATACTCTAGTCTGTTGTACACACATGTAAAAGCGGCCTAACGTTGTTGTTTTTGTTAGAACTATATTAAACGATAATTAAATATTAACAAAATATTCATTATCTCGTGAGCACTTTCTTAGACTACATTATTATTACACATCAAGGGAGATTGTCGACATGTGGATAACCTTTCATTAAAAGAAAAAAAGAAAAAAAAAAACTGATTGTGAGTTAATTTTTATCCTATACTCATAGTTCAAGAAAATGATTATGCTGTTGTGTGTGGTCAGTGCCACCACTTTTGAAGCGTACATTCTAGTAATTTCTCGATGTATTTCTGCAAAATAATTTGTTTTTTCATGAATTAATTCAGAATCCTTTACTACTCCTTTTATGTATTTGTATTTCTCCAAGAATAGATTCATTTATCTGGATTTCTGTTTAGGGTACAATTATTGTAATACCACAATAATTTTAAACTACACCTACAACATTTCTAATGTGCTTATCTCCTTAAGAGTACACGGATTTGTCCATATTATCTGCGTGTACAGGAATATATAATTTTCCATATATCTTAGTTAGATCCAATTAACCCAATGGCTGACGGATAAGATATTCCAGTAATCTCATAGATTAGGATAGTACCTGCGGTCCCAGAGTTATTTAGACCTTTCACTTGAATAGTTTCACGTGAGAAAATTTTTATCGAAAAATAATTCATTTATGTATCTAGGTAGGTACTAGTTATTTATTATTCTCTTAACAATTGTTCTGTTCCGGTTTGAAGAGTGAGTTATGGCAGTGAAATTTATGGGTATTGTGACTCAAGGTTTTCACGTCACAACGGTTGGCGACGCTTGAGCGATGCCTCTGTTGCGAGCGTTCATGGGCGTGTCCTTGATGGTAATCAACCACCCTCACCCTCTTGTAAAAAAACCGATACTTATGTGTTTTCGTTTATGTAAATGTATTATGTGAAATAATAAAATTATCTAGGATACTTTGTTTGTTTTCTCTATTCTATTGTTTTGCAATAATTTTTACAATATTACATTGTATCTGTACGTTGTGGTTTATTGTTTTCGCTATAAACTTTCAGTAAGGCAGAAGAGCATAAACGATAATGGCATCTTTTTAGATCTATTTGCTTTCCATTTCTAAGTAGTAAACGTAACTCCAGTTTATTAGTCTATTAAAGTAAATTTATCTTTGTATATCTTAATAGTAAACAATGACTATCTTATATAAAACGTTAGACATAGTGGTACAGAATTACTTTTAATATACCAGAAACTGTTTATAATCGCTTGGTGCGAATACAACCCTTTCTGAATACATCGGTCGATTGGACACACTAATTGGCCATTACGAAATATGAAAGTAATGCACCCTTAATTATAATATTAACAACACGGCCGTTTTAATTAAACAAATTTTGGGCCCATTCGACCGTAAAATGTAAGTATTATCATACTAGCGACTATAGTTGTTTTACTTTAGGGGGTCTCAATCATTAATTTATTTGGTTTATCAGTAAAGGATACACTGTTTTTATATATTTTGTGTTAATTAAAAATATTTAAATTTGACACTGTATGCTATTTAAGTTTTACAAGATCATCAAATCAGCCGTTAACTGTCCACTGCTGAACACAGTTCTCCACCATAAAGGCGGTTTTATCAGTAGTTGCCACGCTTGGCAGGCGGGTTGGCAATCGCAGTTAGGATTTGGTGATATTTTAAGAGGGAGACTGCTGCCTATCCCTCGACTATTTTGGTGATATTCTCGACTATAAGGAAAGGGTGGCTCAGTCTTTACCAGGACCATGCGGTTAAGTTTTATGATATACGATATATTTTAAACTTATGAATTAGACATACATATGCATATCTACTTCATGATGTAATCATAATTATATAAATATGTAATTATAAGTAAAATTGATTGTTCAAATAAAACTCTTAAATCTGTTATGGATTTTTGCGTAACAATTTAATTCAACTTACTCCCACATAGATTACGATTTCGTTATTTCTCATTTCAACGTTATCGGATTCGTATGTAAGCCACAAACATTTTGTATCCCATTCCGTCCTTATTTAATGTTCGCGTTTTTGTCTAATTATAAAATATTTTTGTACATACAGAAATTCTGTTCTTTATTTTTTAGTAACTTACGTACGTTATTTTTTGTATTAAAAATGTTTACTATATTTTTATGATCTATGAAGCTACTCGTAATAATTGCCTAGTAACCTCTCATTTTAGATATGCAAAAATCAGTCCTAATACATAGTATTCTTTTATCCGTGAATACTAATTTATAAATATCAAAGTAACATACGATATTTTAATATTCGACGGTGCTTGTGTTAAAATACAATCTAGAATATAGTGTTAAACTCTTTTACGCAAAGAAATGAAATTATATAACGGAGAGACGGCACACTAATATCCGACTCGCACTTGACAGATTTTTTACGTCGCTTCCTCTGAGATCCATTTTACATTTTTATTTTACTCCGTTCAGTCTAATTTAATATGCGGCCTCGTAGAAGAAATTGTGAGAATATATTTTCGGATTTGTTAACTCTTCATTGAATGAAATCAAATTTTGCCAACAGAATTTTGGAAAAATTATAAAAGATACAAAATTGGAGTTGCTCGAAGTTATTTGTTACAATAATTGTTACTGATAATTAGTTTAAATTAAGCAGTCTTATTAAAATATTAGTGTTGTGTATGTAAACCTGAATCGAATAAGCTCTAATTTAATCTTCCTATCCGAAAGAAAGAAAATTCTCGCTTTTCCTTGATAGGAATTTAGACAAGTCCTCTATCGCGAGATTTTTAATTAAATCTGCTTTGATCACAAGACTGGAATGTCGCTTTGGTAAAGTGATGCAAACCAATATAAAACTGCTATTTGTTTCTGTCAACTATTTTATTTCTACGTATATCATAAATATAACAGTATATGGAACGAAATATGGCAAACTAAAGTGGCAATGGGCTGGTCACATAGCTCGAAGAACCGTCAACCGATGAGAAGAAAAGTTCTTGAGTAGCGACCACGCACGGGCCTAATCAATATTTATATACATATAGTCTTATCTGAGGCTAGATTTCTGTAATGAAAATGCAAAAATATACTTGTATAATCTTTGAATAGTGTCGACTTTAAAGGTTTCGCTCGCAATGTCAACGATCTGTTTTCGTGTTCAATCTTTAATTTATATTTTACACAAGTTATTAAAAGTTAACCTGCCGTTCAAGCGTGACAACTACTCGCAAAACCCCCCTTATAGAGAGGCGTGTTTTTAGCTGTGGAGAGTTAACGGCTGATATAATGATAATGATTAAAATTGAATTAGTTATAAAATTCCCGAATATATTTAATATATTATAACTTAATGCAGAGAAATATAACAGAAAATATTTTTTTTTTATTTCTGATTTGATAAGTCAATTGACAAGTAATACGTGAACACAAACTTCGATTAGGACTTCGATCAACCAATTTCCCAACTTCAACGATATTTGAATTGTTTTTACGAGAATTGAGTCCCTAAATAGCTAGCTGTGTACCGTAGTACAAAGACATAAAACTAAGAACCATCCTATAAAACATGAAACTGTTCTATAAATAAATAATAATAGATTTTGTCTTATCATCCGCCTCTTATATTATCATCATCATTAGTATATCATCCGTTCACAGTGTTCTGTTGGTACATAATATAACATGGGCCTCCCCGATAAGGGTTTTGCTAGTAATTGTCTTGCTTGGCAGGCGGATTGCCAATCGCAGTTAGGCTTTGATGATGTTTTAAGAAGGACGCTGCTTCCCATACCTCGATCGTTAAGTTCCCTTACTCGCTTCTTACGACACCCATAGGAATAGAGGGACTTTTTTATCACTTCATCTTAGTCATTTACTATATTTATTATTGCTGTGATTGGTGCAATAAAATAGGAATAAGATATTTTTTTTTATAAGCAACGTGGAATTTGAAACTAGAAACTATAGAATAGAAAGTGATAAATGTCACCTATAGACATAAACAGTAATATAGATATCTCAGAATACACTGTACTACTTAGGAGTTGCCATTCCCAAGGACTAAGCTCAGTACTCTGTATGAAACATCCCGAAATACAACTATGTAAGCATATCTGCTTGATAACAGAAACATGAGTAAAGCAATGATGGTCGTATAGCCTTTGGTATATCATTCTACTTGGGCGTTACTACTACTATTCGTTCGTTGGTGTCCATCTCTAGTGTCAAGAGTTTCCAACACAGATATATAAACATACTTCTTTATTCATAAAAACTAGAACCTTCTACAAATCTATTTTAACTACTTCATTGTTTTGTCAAAATCTTCCAATTTGGGAATTTAGTATAAACAAAACAGAAAAAACAGTTCAATAGCTAGTTTTTATGAATAAGATGGAAAGAGCACAATTACTACTTCTAACATTCCTCTTTTGCATGGCGGTTAATTGAACATTATTGCATCAAAAATTATTATAAATAATCTGTGCTACCCAGCTACTTTATTTCTGAAACGTGACTGGTCTGTCGCATTAAAATCATAAAGACTAAGAGTTCGTCAATGCAAATATCAATTAAGATTAGAATACGTGCCAGCGATAGGAGAACACGTGACCGGCCGTTCGTGCACTACAACCCTTCCGTACCGACACGATCCGACCGCCTACCGCCTGTCTTTAGAATCTGACGCAAGCGAACTTAAACTTGAAATGCGAAACGTGCTAATGCTTAAACAGGCACTTACCTAAACTAAGTCTTGTCATACTATTGTTTGTCTGTAAATTAATTAAAATTCATCGTCTGATATCCAAAAAGGGAATGCATTTTTAAATTTTATACATTTTGTTATTATGGTTTTATAGAATGTGAACACGAAATTTCTTAATTTAGTGTGATGTTAACGTCACAAGTTTATGTTAAATAAACAACTTGAACTGGTACTTTAAATAGACTTTAATTAGAAAATGTAAATGTACTCTTTGGGATGGTTAAAGGACGTTATTAATAAGATGAGATGTCATATGTTATGAATAAGGATCAATCGTAAGTATAAAAGTCCGTTCGAGTTGAGATTTAAATTCGCACTCCGAGGGTTCCGTACATACATAGATATAAGATATAGTAACTTTTATTGCATTTCTTATACGAAATAGACACCTAAAGGTTATTATTGATACTGCAATTCGCAATTTCTTTCTTATTTAGGCCCATAATTTTAGTTAAAAACCGGACCGCATAACTTTCGTTTTGAAGGTATTAGAAACATCGTTTTATTTTTTCACATACATTTTTATAAACTGTAATTATTTTAGAAAAACTACCCAAACTACGCATATTAAAAATAAATAAAAATCAGAGTCAAGTTTTGTAGGTTTATTCTGGAATTTTGAGTATCTCTTATTGACTATCTAACAAAAAAATATTTTTTTTTGTTATTTTTTGTTACTATTATTAATATGTAAAATCGTACTAAAAATCAAATCGATAGCATTAGTAGTTGATTAGATATAGCGCTGTAATAGACGGACGGACAAAGTTGCTCCATAAAGGTTCGTTTGTATTTGTTTGGTACAGAACCCATTTTTTTTTAATGTAACTTAGAATAGCAAACAAGCTGACGGTTCACCTGATATAAAGTAGTAACCGTCGCCATATACATGAGCAGTACCATGGATATAACAGAGTATAACTGTTTCGCCCATGATATCTTCCATGCGTTGCCATTCCTGAGAAGTCAGGTTCTTCTGTACCCTGTAAATTCACTGCCACCCTTTAACTCAAGCACAACTATGCAAACACAACTTCTTCACAATAGAAACACGAATGGGACAGAGGTGCCCAAGCAAACGACTTTTGTACAAAGTCTCCCTCCCTCCCTAAAACTCTAAATTCATATTTTCTGACAAAGCTTTACGTTCAAAAGTAATCCGACTTAAAATTACAAATTAGTTATAATAGGAGAGCACAAAATTTGAGTTGATTATTTCATCGTAATCATGAAATTGCATGTCTAGACGTTACATTATTATAAAAAAAACTCATTTTCGTCGGCTATAACTAGAGTTGGATGTATATGTTGGCGAAATTTCGAAGCATTTCTGCGAGTCTATATTCATTAGTCAAGTTTAAAACGGTTGTTGGACGACCATGCGCTGTTATCATTTAAGACTTCGTAACTAACAAGGGTCTTCGCTCAGTTTAATTAGCCTCTTTAATTGGCATTTCTGGGGACTAGGGTAGACTGTCCGACCCCGAGTGAGTGCCACGGTACATCTCCGGAGACGATTTTAACTCGAGTTAACGGTGCGGTCAAGGAACATACAGGCCAACCCCGTACATAGCTTATGAAGTTAAGAAAACGTAAGTTCGAGGCCTCTCGTTTAATCGCTGTCGAAATGCTGTGTAGTCTTACTATATCATATGTCTCGACGACTAATCAGTAGTACTGAAGGATATTTTCTTCACAATTGGATATTATCTAATAATATTACAGCCTTACAAAAGACTAGCTGTTCAATAATAATTGGTAATTAGCTAATGAATTAGGTTTAAATTTATATTTGTACTGGCTGTATCTCGCGGCTTCGTCCATGGTCGTATCATGATGTTGAATAGCCTATATTCTTCAAGAAATGACTTATCAAATGCAAAAAGTTCGTTAATTTCAGAGATAAGGGCGTTTGAACAAATTAACAAGTAAATTGTTCCGTTTTATATTTTAGTATATATTTTATACTGTAATAAAATCGTAAGGGTCGAAAAGTGTGTATGTGTACTTTTTTAAGTGGAATTTAGGGAAGTTAGAAATAAGCAAAACAAACTAAATTAACAATACTTACATTTGTTATCTATATGTACGTTTATTACGGTATCACGTGAAAATGTCGAAAAGGATTTCAACAAAATTTTATGAGTGAGTTAATATTAGCCCAAATTAAAGAGCGGTATATACTCGTATCTCGATGCCTCCGTTCTAAGAAATCGCATTGATCCTACTCTGGCAATACACGTGATCAAGCGAATTAGACGGTCCTACGTCAGTTATCGTGTGAGCGTGCGGAAGTATCATTTCATTTACTTTGAGAATTCAATATAGGGAATATGAAGAAAAGAAAAGGTGGGCCGTCAGCTTGTTTGCCATTCGAAGTTGCATAAAAAAAGTCTGTCACTAATTTTTTTGTGTTACTTATACATGAAACTGTTTTCAGTTTTTGCAAATTTATAGGTGTCTTATATCAATGAGAGTGGAGAGGTGGTTTATATTAATAAGATTGGCGAAAAAACTGAACAACCTGATAGAAATTGTAGTATGGACATCACGGAATAGGCTATAGTGGCTGTTTTATGCCTTTGTGCTCTATTACTTGTATTACATCCCTAAATGTAGTTTGTAATAAACATTATTGTTTTATAATTTAAATAGATTATGTACTTTGATTTATTGTAATGTTTATCCGAACATGTTGCAATGTTTTGTTATGAACGGAACAAACAAGCCTTGCGGCTTTTCCATGTACTGATATCGTCGACATTTTTGGAATTAAAGTACAACAAAACAGTTACTAACTTTTGCAATAATTATAAATACTGAATAAGGAAAGTTGTTTATAAAAAATGTATTTAGAATCTATCTAAGGAACTATACGTAAAATGTTCATAAGTTAATTTCGATTATCATGTTGTTTACTTGGTCGCGGCAGTAGTTAATTTCCTAAATAAGTCATTATTTTATAAAGGAATAATATTATTTCACATACAATTTGTTAATATTCTAACATTTCAGTTTAACATTTAGGCAACTTTTTAATTAGTATAGTAAATATTATTAAAATAATGTATTATTAGCGAACTCGTTAAGTAATGAAGAAATGCAAAATTTGTTTTGATATAAGCGTTCGTAAATATCATGTGCCTACAACTGTCAATACATATGAGTATATCCAGGAACATACAAAAAATATAAAATAATGATACAAAAATATTGATTTTTCTGTTTTATAATCCAATTAATGTTTAAAAAATGATACAAGTATTTGCTACATTACCTATTGTATATTATTTGAATTTGTGTTGTTATTATTTCAATTTATTAATAAAAATATTTTTAATAATATAATCAATCAAACATATTGAAAATAATATTATATATGGATATAGAAGTGATATTATTATAAAGATTTATTTCGTCATAACTTTATAATGGCTATTGTATGTCAGTAATGATAAAATGTGTGAAACCAACTTTTGTAATGTTACCATATCACATTATTGCACCACATTTTAGCAATAAATTTCATTTATTTCATTCATTCGTATTATAATTAAACAACTTTTAAAAGTGGAGGTTAACTCGTCAATATTTTTTGTGTGTATATGATGTGATTACGTTGTCAAATCTGAACCGATTTTGATAGTTTTTATTGCAATCAATAGGAATTTCCATGTTAGTTCCATATTAATTTTATGTCAATTAAAGCTATGATTTTTTTTATACAGCAAGATAATGTTCTTTGTAATGTCAAATAAAAACTTCTAGACAACGATTTGTGGTATTATTTTAAATCTTTTTCTAAATTAGTGTTGTCATGAAGATGTCGTTGCTTTTAGCATAAAAATCTTTTTATAGTAACCATATGTAACATGCTACCTAATCTGTAAGAAGGAAATGAGTAGGAAAATTATGACTTATATAATAAAAGAAGAATAAAACGCTGAGGCGAACTTAAATAATGGGTTAGCGGCAAGGATATAATGATATATCACCCTACCATCGTTACGTGATAATTCTAAAATACATTAGATTTAGGTAGGTTTATGTTCTTACGAGAAATAGTACTATGTCTTATAAATATAAATGTATAAAAACAAATATAAAAGAATCTTAAGAGAGACATTTTCAGTATAAAGTTCTATATTCACAACTTGCATTGTTGTCTTGTACTTTGTACGATACTCTGGTAAATAAATGGGGCGGTGTAACAATTAATATTATGAATTAAATGTTTCTTATATTTAGTTGCTGTAATTTAAATGCATTTGGTTAATTTTTGCTCGAAATAGGACAATCTTTAGTGCCTTTAGGGTCTTACAAAAAAAGGTATAGTAGTTTCTTCAGGGTCGGCAATGTGCCTGAAATGCTTCTGGTACTGCAGGTAATCGTATACTTGTTTTCCAACTCAATGGTATAGAAGAAAACATCAAAAGCCAGCATTTATCCTCTCTTAAGAATAAGAACGAACTACATCTCGTAATATCCGGCGAACAAAACTCGATAATTAATTTTATAAACTAATCTGTTTCATAGTTATATAGTTTGACATTGACTGTAACTCAATATAACAAGTTTATTTTTTATGGAAATGTCGCTTTCACTATCATTGCAAATTTTTACCGTTGGGATATTGTTTGTAATAACAGTTATTTGCCGGACATGATTTTATTAAATATTATAAATTATTAATAATAAATAAATAAAACTCTGCATTTAAAATTGTAAATGTGTGAGTGATTTATATTAGAAGTATTTACACTCATTGCTTAGAATCTAGTCATCCCAGATTGATGAACCTACCACTTAAGAGAAATTATATTCAAAGGCGCTAATTTACATTACATGCATATTTAATTTAAGCGTCATATTTCGTTGACCTTGTAAGTAAATCCCGATGGTTTTCTTTAAATATTTATGAAGGGCCTATCGTCCAGCAACTTTTAATACTTTACAGATATTATTATATCCTTGTTTTAAGCAGTTTCCGATAAATATTTTCTTGCAAACGAATTCTGTATGAACAATTTTAAAGATGAAAGTCTTATACGCTATCTGATGGTTGTGAACATATTGAACGTTTTTAATTTTAAAAAGTACTTAGATATAGAAGGAGAGATCCCTTCAGGAAAATGTGTTCAGCTCAGGATAAATTTCCGCCGAGATTGTAACAATGGAATACAACGCTTCGATAAGAGATAAATTCATTTTGAGCGAGATGATTTATCAGACCTCGCGTGCGGGGCGCATGCGACGTCATCATCGTTACTTGCTTCCAAAGAGACATATCTTTTTGATAAATGGTGAAGATGAAGTGAATTTTCAAATATAAAAACACCCTTTTTATGTGATTTAGCTTTTTTTTTTATTAACTATGTTCAAGTACGTGTAGTTTACGAAAAAAAAAATATTTATTCATAAAACGATTTCGTGGTATACTGGAAGCCAAAAGGTGAATATATTTTTATCGAATCGCGTTAGAATTCGACCGTGCACCATATGCCGATGACGTGCCTTAAGCGCCTGTTGTGCCAGCTCTCCTTTTATTTATGATCCAGTTGAACGGTGCTTATTACGACTGTGGGAGCGGGACACGTTTCATATTCCTGCCTTTCGCGTTTTCCTGACGCATATAGAGACATTTCTCGAAATGAGTGATCTTATCCTACGTTTTTATTATTAATTCTGTTTGTACCAAAGGCAATTATCACTTTACACTGCAGGAAAAGCGCCCGGGCTGGAAAGTTGATTAATTACTCGCATAACTAGAACAATTTGTATAATTGGGAAGTTTTATCTTATACATATAAATCACGCGTCAAGTTTCAACATAGTTGCAAGAGTTTATTGTTATTCACGGCGTATCTTGAAACTGTGCACTGATGTGTTCCTCCTAAGCCCCCGCATATATTCGCCGTTTTTGTCTATCACTTGGCAGCAACTTCCCTAATGTTTTCTCATTCGCCGGCAGTCTTCCCGAAAACTTAGCTCATTCCTGTCGCGGTGGGTGCTTTCGCGAATTACGAACTCGGCACTCAGTCGTCGATGCGTGTAAAATGTCTTTACGATTCCCCTAAATCTGGCAATGCGCGCGGATCTCCGCGCACACGGCTACTTTTTTTAATTAACTAATTGCTAATTGAAAAAGTTTATAGCACAGAAGCGACGAAGTTTATGTTGTCACAGGTACGGAAATCGATATAACCTATTTTTAGTCAAAAACAATTTTCCATTATCATCAATTATTAAGTCTCCCAAATAAAATTGAGTTTCAAAAAGTTTGAAGTAAGTAAGTATATAATTATTTAATGGAGGATTACGTATATACATGTACTTCGATTCATAAATATATCTAAATAAATTTGACATTTTGCAATAAATATTACTTAAGGACTTACGTTGTATTTTATTGCGTTGTTGTTAATTAATTGATTTATATTACGGAATTTATATGCCGGAAATGCCAGAACATTATTTGGAACAGATATAATATTTTTATTTAAATATTATATTATCTTTATTTTTGTAATATTAGCGTACAAATATATTAATAAAATTATGACAGTGTAGACATTATTCTATTTAAAGTAAATACTAGTAAGATTAGAAGTCAGTCTAGTACCGCTGGGCGACAGGAAGTACGGCATCGTCTTTAACAAGGTTATATCTTCCAGTTCTATTAAAGTCTAATCACATTATCCATCGACTTCCTTCCAAACTTGATTCATTTCTGCTAAAATGAACAATTTATAATATTCATACTCCAGAAATATAACACTGGAAAAGGACTTTTCTTCAAACTAACATGCTTTTATAAATTATTTTACAAAAGCATGTTAGTTTGAAGTCGAGTACTATTTTATTTCATGTTAATTAAATTTAGCCGTACTTTATGACAAAAGTTCTTTTAATGTTAGGTTATAAAAAAAAAAAAAACTATTTTGGGCATCCCCATGTACAATGGACTGATAATGCCCACAGTCACTTTCTACTATCGTACAGCTCTCCATCGATCTTACATCTTAGACTACCCATAGCTTACAGGTTAGTTTAGTTTAGCAGGAGTTGGCTCCCTATCGAGGTTTTTCTAAGAGACTACAGCATGGAATTCTTTATAAAAAATGGATAAAAAGGTTTATTCTGGGTCGGCAATACTCTCGTAATGCCCTTGGTATTGCAGACGTTCTACGCTATGGTAACTGCTTACCATTAGGTGGGCTGTATGCTTATTTGCTACCTCAGTGTTATAAAAAAATCTAAAATCAAAGTCTTTTTTTAATTCTACATGATTCTTAAAACAAATAAATGTGATGTAGCTTTCGCAAATTCAGTTCGTTATGAAATTCTGTATTTCCTTGTTTCCTTGTATACAATCGTTAAATTAATTTTTGTATTTCATCTAGAACGTTCATAAATATTTTTGCCGGAAGTACCTCAAAAATGCGAATATATTAAAGACACTAGACAATATAAATACTCACAACAACAACTCACCTTCAGGAGGTACATGATTTCAGATTTCCAGTAAGTAGTCCAATACAACATGGGGCTCTTCAAAAATATGCTTACATATTCTTAAGTCTGCTAATCTACAAGGCAATGAGTAACAATAGCCGCTTCCTATATTATAGGTGGGAGTACTCAGCTAATTTCATTTTTTATTAATGAATAAAAATCAAATTTATATTTAACATTTACTCGTAGTTTAACGCCAAAGAGTTAATTAGGTTTCTGAGCACCGATCGAAAATGCTTCGTTTAGAGTTGAAGCATGTGTTGCAATATGTGTAGGTTTGATAACTGTCAGACATTGATCAAAGATAAGGAAGGTCATAGTGTCTCTACTGGTTGTAGTCAATCCTCCGCGCGCGCAAACATATGCGCCCTCACTCATACTTATCTATGAATTCGGAGTGGAAATAAATAAAGTACCTGTATATATACATATACCAGTGTAATGGACTTGTGCGAAATAACACCTAAGTTAATATAAAATATACTCGCTTTCAATTAAGTCTTCTATTTCGATGGAACATTCTTATTTATTTTCGAAGGCTTTCTCAATTACATTTACTTTGGTATAAAATTGTTGAAATATGAATAATATCAATTTCATTATATTAAAACTGCCAATTTTTTTAATTTTTATGTTATTTTATCTGCGTAATAATTTTGTTTGATATTAGAATTAAAAACTATTGTGTAAGTAGAATTGTTTAATAATCAATCCTCTCCTCTTCCTCTTTTTTTACTGACTTCATTTATCTTCTACTAACCATGTAGTTACTATTTATTATGGCTAACAGGAGTCACTATGATGAAAAAATTTAATTATATTGTTCCATTAACTTTACATTAGTAACATTAGTAACATACTCGTATTATAGACTGCTGGGATTAGGGCAAAATGCCTTATATGACATTTTTGAAGCGCAATGTTGTTTTTAGTCAATTTTGTACTTCGAAATTGCAAAAATATTATCGTGGTTCACTATCTTTTCAAAAGACGATTGAAATTTCCATTTATTTTACTGAGAATTTTCTTTATAATTATATATCCGTTAATATTCTTGGTTAATGTAGCTTGAGATTAATCAAAGTAAATACAAACTGACAAATTTTACCTTTCTATAAAATAGTAGCATTTAGTTAATATTTACATTTCCTTTTTATAATATTTGTATATGTCGAAACTGTCGAAAAAATATACATAATAATTTAACGTAAAACCGGTTTGAAGGGGTTAAACCAGATCTCCGTATGAGCCGAAAATGGGAGTTGCATGAGTCAGCCCCTAGTTCCGGGCTCGCGGGCAGTGAGCCACGGATCCGGCAGGGTTTCTTTCGAGCTCGTTAACGAAACAATAAATAATGATTTGGACGTCTCCACCATTGTGAGCTATTGTTTGGCCATCATATTTTCCGTCGGCCCGCCGGCATCATGCCGGTGACGTTTAGCCGTTTCATTTCTGCCGATATGCTGTCAATGTCACATCCGAAGTTCTGTCTTACTCTGATCATTTTTCTATACCACGTTATAACTACAAATTGAGAGGTTTTATAAGATATAATATGGAATTATATTTTTACTACTTCTATATAATACGATAGCAAAATATATATAATTGTATGGTGACATTTTAAAATTTCTATACATATTTTCGATATTATCATGTCCTGCATGTCTATGATATTATATCAGATATTTAAAAGACTTTTATTATTTTCATATAATTTCATATATTTTGCTCCTTTATTATATTGTAACTGTAAAATCGTACGATATCGTTCTGTACAATAGTAAATTATAAAAACATCCATATCAAGGTATTTAAATTATTAATTTAGAATTATTTCAAGTATGTCACAATATCAATAATATTACCGTTATTTGAAATTGTATTGGCGAAATTTAACTTCAGTAATATAAACATCAATCATAATTTCTGTGTTTAATTATTATAAATATATTTGATTATCAATTCTATTAAATTTGTATTATATAAATTTAATCGAGCGTGTATTAGGCGATAACCTTGTTATTGTTTGAGCATGCGTGTAGGTTAAAATGTATGTAGCGACATTCATATACCTGAACGTCAGCGACCTCACGCACCCTCATGATTGTGATTGCTTTTGGGAAACTTTCCTATTAATATATGGCACTACAGAGATCACTTCATATTATGATTTAAGGTGTAACCGAATAAACGAAATTGGATTTTATCTCTTTTTTCTTTTATTAGATTGCAAATGTTTGTGCTATAAATGCTTATATTTATTCAAGACTACTAGGTCGAAACTTGTAATAATTTATGTTGGCTTTATTCATGTTTTAAATTCGGGGACGCCCGACTAGTTTTGAACTAATTAGGAGCTTTATTCATAAACGCGGTTCACGACTGTGTCGCGAGTAGCACTTGTCATAGTATTAGCGAGTAGGTCAAAACTTATTTTAATCTTTAACTATCCTTTCTTCGCCTTTAAGTTATTGCTTAATTAGATTATAGGTAGTTTGTATAATTATAAATAAAATATTGTATAGGTATAAAATAAAGAAACATACTTGCGGGAGCTTTTCTACAAATTCGTCTACATGGACACCTCTGTCCAATTTATGTTTCTGTTGCCACAAAGCAATTGCGATTAGATGGTTGTATTTCTGTTGGAAGTTTCTGAAATGGTAGAAAGATTACAAGATACAAAGACATAATATCTTAGTTCCCAGGCATTGCAATGCATGGGGAACTGTGTCTCACAGTATATTTTCATGTTTATAATAGTAAAATTATGATGTTCAAATTTGTCAAGATAGAAAGAAATTCCGTATGTTCACAATGAATTTTGTTACATTGGGGAATAACAAAATGAGTTGTTTGGGTTTACGTTTGTGGTTTTATTAATATGTCTATTTAATATAAATATACACTCATGGCATAAATGTTTTGTTACAGGTAAGTGGATCCAGAGTTCATCCTGGACGCGTGATACATCGGTAAGGACATTCCATAGCTTTGCCCTAATCGGATCAAGAGATAAAATATTTTTATATTGAAATTGATTTTATGTTTGCTTGATTTCAAACAAGGCATAAGTTCTATAATTATTATTATTTATATTTCTATCTCACGTTGTATTCTTGTGTGAAAGCTCACTGTTTACACCGCATATTTGAATGCGTCATTCAGATACAAAAAATGAGCTTACTGTATCTCTGATGGGGTAGTTAGAGACAGTCAACACTTATCATTGTTATGACGCATTGATATTCCCATATTTTACCACGCATATTACCAACATAGTAGTATCAATCCACTGGTGGTGGTGATATAAATCCAACATAATGGTGAGCCTATCAAAGCCACTAAGTTATTTTTTTAAGATCCATCTTGAATTTTTCATACTTTTAATAGAAATAGAAAATGTAAACGTTACGATCTAAGGACACGTGAGTTCGTTGTAATAGTCTTTTTGCTTGTTATAACATCGAGTCGTAAAAAATGATTCATGCGTCAAAATAACCATAAAAATTCAATAAACGTTGTTGAAAGTGTAAGGTGTGCTTTCTGGATATTGTAACCAATTTATCTTTTTTTACGGTAGACATAATTATCCTTGGATTAGCTTACGTGAATACCGTTACCTTACCAGTTCTAAAAATGGTTCTGATTCGCTGTCACCTTTACCGGGTCGTTGCTCCAACAGGTGGTAATCGACCTAGATTGCGTTTATCTGTGGAGGGTTACTTTTTTATTATACCACAAAGATGGCAAACAAGCATAAAGGCTGTCTGATGGTAAATGGTCACTGGAACCTATGGACGCCTGCAATACTAGGGGTGTCACGTGAGCATTGCCGACCCTGTAGTAACCTTTTTGAAGAACCCCATACTGGGGTTACTTATTAATCAAGATTTTTAAATATCGGTTATTAGTTTTTACAAGTATGCGGTAAGTATTTATTGCTGCTAATATGTTTATATTAAGTTTATATCATCATTCATCATAATCATTCAAGGTTGTAATATTTCCATTATGCACTGATGACGATAGATCTCCCCCATATTACGTCACAAAGCACGATTCTGCGCCACTTGAACCCATATACTACATACTAAATACAGATTATAATTTTACATGTTTATTTAATAGACGTGTTAGACTTTACTATTATAGTCTAATAAACTACGTAACTATTATTTATATGTAGTTCAAATTTAAATTCAGTTAATTCTGTGTCATAATTGTTTCATTGATATCTATCATGATCGAAGAAAGTTTTCATTTATTAACAGATTTGCGCTGTTATTGATCATTCTGTTCCAAATGTTATATTTTGTTACGTTTTATGTACGTTTTATTCTTACGATGTAATAGGAAAGTTAAGTATTTGCAATTGTAAGAAGGCGCTTAATATTTCCGTCCACATGACGATATCGTGGACAAGCACAGAAAATTCCCAACGACATGCATGCCGTACTACGAAATCTGTAAAAGCGCTCATAAGATTAATGCAATTAAAGTGCATGCTTTCAATTGCAATAAAACATAAATAGCTAAATAATGTATCTATTTTTATAGTACTAGATGTATCTTATACTAATTATTTGCTGTATAGCAAAACCTTGAACAAAAAGGATCTTGCCAGGTTTTTCATAAAACATTGATATAAAAATCGTTACAGTAGGTGAAAATAAAACAATATTGTGAAACAATTGCATTAAGGAGCGCGCGTCGGTTCACCTCCGCCAATGTGTACAAACCTTTGCACACGTTTTATATCGATTCGTATTGTTCTACGTTTCGAAAGCGTTGCAATATTGTCGGATATTACAAAAAGCGTAAAGCGCTTTGTTTTCTAGTTAGTAGACGAAACGTCCAGTGTTGTTAAATGACAGCTGAATCTAATAGACCTTTATTTACTTTGACTGAACGCTTTTACTGTGATAGTAACGTGAGGTCTAGTTCATGCAGAAAGTGTTTGTTTGTGGTGCTATGTGGATAGAATATCTTATTAGGTCTCGCAGAGTCTGTTATATATTTAGTGAGAAGTAGAAAATGATTCAGCTATACCACTACTTGTAAAATACTATTAGTAACTTGTGGCTTTTCTTGCGTGAAACAGATGATTTTTTTAAAGTATAATTAATCTAAAATATAGTCCAGCTACATGTTCACAAGCACTAAACATATTTTTGTATCATATGAATAAAACTCAGTATAAATAAGGCTGTACCGGAAAAATACGCGTCTGCTTAAAAGTAACGCGGCGTAGCATACAACAATGAAATTTGAAACTTTTGACTATAATTTGATTAGAAATGTTAATTCAAGTGATTTACAATAATAGAAAATCATATTTTCAAAATTGCAAATTCCTTGAAAATTTTTTTGTTTTGGAGTTTATAAAATCAATTGATCAACGATGTTCATTCGCAATAAGTTTGACTGTAATACGAGTGTGCTTCAAATTAGAATAGCATATAGCTCAATTATGAATTTTCAGAAAACTTTTAAATTTGTTCTAAAATTTATGTAAAATTTTCTTCCTAGTTGGAATATATTACGTGTTCTTTTATTCTCTGTGCTATATAATGCAATACATCATTCAAGTGTCAGTGGATCAGTACGGTGCTTCGCGTAAAATATGATGCCGTGTGTTGGATTCGTGATTTATTTAGGATTCAAGCGTCAAAACGTGACATCAAGACATAAGTATAGAAGGAGAGGCGGACAGAAAGATAAAATGTTGGTTCCAATAAAAAGCATTGATATTCATTTTAATTTAAACAATATATAATTTTAGAAGACACATCAATGTTCATGTTTATTATTTTAATGTGTTAAACTTAAGCAAAGTAAGTACAATCTGAATGGTTAACTATTTATTTCGTTCGAGAGTTAAACGTGATTTGATAAATTACTTGAATCCTTATAAGGTATTAGAGATGGGTTAGGGACTGATTAATATATAGATTTCTCTGACAAGAGTAATTGCGTGCGTTTATATATACATACGTACTATATAAATACATACATGAATGTACACTATAGATAGGTAACCACTATAACTAATATAATTTGTATTGTTTGTTCTATTAATGTTAAGTGTTAATATTTATATTAATTTATGTATATTATTATTATAACTAAAGTAAGCTCCTTTGAATTCCAATGTCACTAGAAAAATTAAAAAAAGAAAATGAATTGAATTATTAACCTATACCTCGACACTGTTACATTTAGAAATATGACATGAAAAAGTTCTAGGAAACATTCAATTTTGTACACATGTACCTTACATTTTATGGTCGGCGTTGCAGAGACAGACAGGTAGAATTTACATATTAGTTGTTTTTCACTATGTATTTGTATTATTCAAATTTTGGGATTTCGTTGGTCTATGAGTACAGCCCGTATACGAATGTAGATGTTTAGAAGATTCATTTTAATCCGACTATGAAGCACCTTTTGTATTAATGTGGAATATGACCATTTAGTATATTATTAAAAATCGTTTAGCATTTTAATCGTAATTAAATTTATTTAAATGAAGACATGTCGGATGCAAGTAAAATTATTTATCGATGTTATTACAAAATCTTTTTTTTTTTTACAATAAACACGTGATCTGTTTCATCTTAAGATTGAATTCTAGTCACAATACGTCACTGAATTTTTCAAATTGACGTTTCCATAGTTCACGAATAGTTGTCTCTCGCTTTGTGTTTGGGATGGCATGTAAAGCCATCGTTCCGTATACCACGTCATTGTTTGTGTATAACGAAGGCAGCCTTTGCCCTCATCAGAGGGCGCCACTCTCTCATTGGAGTATTACTAATACTAATCGAGTATTGTAAGTGTTCGCATTTTTAGATTAGTCTTTTCTTTATTGTAAATATCTGTTAAACAAAATAAATAAATAAAAATAAATAAACAAAAATTTAATACAAGTACAGCCAATTTATATATTAAATTATTTTTTATTAGGAATTTTAACGTAAAATCAACAATTATATAATGCCTTAAGTATTTATAAACATTTTCTACTCCATCAACTCCCGGGAATAATAAAATTTCTTTCATAAGGAAACACTTATAGCTACGAGTATCTAAAATTGTTTGCGATCCAATAAGAAAGGATTTCTAAAAATTCACAAGAACAAAAGGTAAATTATAATTTATATTATAATGTATCATTGTAATAGGTACCTGTGTTATCAGTAATTTTTAGTTGTTCTTTTAGAGAGATAATCTCATTAAATCCTTAGCTCATATTGGTACGCTGATGGAGTTCCAATGAGGGGTTATTATATAGCTGAATAAAAGTCAGTGGATCTATCGTGATTTATTCATAAAACAACGGCAACGGGGCTGCTATAACAATTGTCGACAAATATAGTAAGTTCATAAAATTTCCTGATATATATATATATATATATATATATATATATATATATATATATATTCTTATGTCTGTCTTAGGGGGAAGCCTATGTTTATTAGTAGACTGATGATGATGACTATGATAATGAGATATATACATTTTTATGATTAAGTGATTGTCTAATTCCCTCAAGTTTAGATGGGTACAAATATTATTATAATACAATTTATTAGCTATGTTGAATGCACACATAATAACAGGAACTACGATATTGAAAATCCACGTATATTTGCAATAAATATATGAGAGATTCCTTTGTCTATGTTATATAATGCAAAATTTGGGAAATTCTTTCATCACGCACTAATAGTTCTAACCTTTATAGAACCACTAAACGACAATTTCAATACTTTTTCCCTTTGTTATCAATGAGCGTATATAATACATTCGATGAATAGCAATGACAATAGATAAAATTTCTATTGACTATCTGAATAGCAATATGAGATCGATATTATTTGGGTTTCGGTGAATATATCTAAAGAACTTTGAGATTGATTAAATTAAAATGAAGATATTCTGATATTCCATTTCTATCAATATATATTCAAATGGTAATTCAAATTTGAAATTACTTTCTTTTTGGGACACGAGCAGTCAAGAAACCTAGGACGATTTTGCCAAAGCGACTAAACAAGTAGACGATACAACCTGTATAAATCTATCTGCAGGAATCATCAAACAGGAATATCTCCTGTTTGAAGATAAGATGTACTTAAATAATTAGTTTAATGGGATTTTAGTCCTGTAAATTAATCTTTAAATCGTTTTAATCCTTGTTTCATAGGAAATTACGAATTCAATTTTTTATATTAAATATATTTAATATGTTCATTAAATATATTTAATTTTGAAATTACCATCCATCAACAATTTTTTATTTCGTCTCTAGACATTCCTTCATCGAAGCAAGCTTTATGCTTATTAGTGTTAATTAGTGTTTGGTCTATAAGTATTGAAATTATATATAAAAATGATTGAATAAGAATAAAAAAGAAGAAAAATATATAAAAAAATCAATTTGCTACACTCTCATCTTTCTAGTGATCTTCGCAATAGTAAAATGAGTTTCAAATATGGTTTTACATGACTTATAGATACATATTTCCGACGATACAGTGGTGAGACTTAGAATGTTTTAAGAAAATTGTTTTAGTATTTTTTTTTTTACCACAAAGGGCGTAACCAAGTACATTGATTGGCTGTAAAAGTTACATTTACAGTATATTAGGCTAAATAATTATAAAAAATAAAGTTATTTCATGTGTTTCGTTTAACCACTACTATATGATTCCATGGGTTTATTATACAATAAAAAAATGCAAATATTTTATTGAAATTAAAAAATATGATTTGTATTAATCAATTAGGATAAAAATTGGCTTGTCCGTGCGTGAGATGCGTTGGATGCGCGTAGTGGCGGGCGGGCGGCGCCGCAGCTCGCCAGTGGCACGGCGTCTCGCGTCCTGAAAGCGCGTCGCGGCGCCAGCATCCCTCGCTGAACTTTCAACCACCCGCGCCTTGCGTCTTTCAATCTAATCCCACGTGCACTACATCTTGGATTTGGATTTAAACGTTCCCGTTGTGAACAGTGATATTTATATGTGATGATACTGTGAAAATTGTAATAGAAAATCACACTAAACACTATAAAAATATATCTATAAAATTACAATCTTTTCCCATCTTTTAAATAATTATACTTTCAAACGTGACTTAAGTCGGAAATCAGTTTAAAACTTTTAGTCCGAATAAAAGTAGAATCGGAATAGCAATGAGCGAACCGAAGTTTTGAAAAGTTTATTACTCGCCACAAGTTTCGTTTTATCTTATTTATTTACCTAGGGATATCTACCTTTCGAGTATTTATTAATACCTAATATTTAATGTGTTCTTTATATGCGCATATTTTCATTTGTGACCGATCCGTTTTATTTAGGTATTTAAATAAAATACAAATAATGGCTTTATCAGAAAGCTTTTAAGCACAGTATTTTGGTTAATATAGATTTTTGTACTTAATACAGTTGTTAAGTACAAAGGGTAAATAAGATAACTATTACAATTAATATAAATTAATACTAAGATCAACTGTTCCGTCGTAGGATATTCAAATTCAAATTCAAATTTTCAAATTCAAAAATCATTTATTCATGTAGGACATTTTAGCCGCTTATGAACGTCAAATTTTTACATTATAATTTTATTTTTTTCCCTACCGTCCGTAATATTGATATGTTTTAATAACCATAATATTTTACGAATTTCCAACTAAAAGATACAAAGAGTAAAGAATTTATATAAAACTGTAAATACATAATTATACACCTAATAAGGTGTTAATTTAACACTGCCGGTATTCTTGGAACTTTAACGAAAACACGCTAAATAGATTGCAAATTTTATACATCATATAAAATATTAATTATCCTATGTATATTTGCAATTTGAATAGATCTAGATTGATGTCGATTTTGTAGTAATAAATAAATGTGTGTAAATTTGGCAAATCCATCCTTTTTTTTTTTAATAAAAATCGCATAGTCAGTGTATGTGACAAACATGATATGACAATGTAGCACAGAAAATGCCAAACATCCACTACGGCAGTAAAAATTCTTGCGTCAGCGTTCTAAGCAATCCGAAAAGTTATATTAAAAATATTTTTTCGTGGTATGCCATCAATTCGGTGGCTAATTCATTCATTGCGGTCATCTGCCCACACGGAATATTTAAAAAGCTCCTCTTACTACTATCAAAAACCGATATGATTAAAATAAAAATTCCTATTAGTATTACCTCTTTATGTTTTGATAGTCTATGTACTAGTCATTCCCAAAGAGAGTTGACGTCAGGCAGGTCGTAACACTAAAAACCAAATCTTTTCGTAATATGGATAAAATCATATTATGCCGACCACAAATGATTGGGATAAGGGTAGGAAGATGATGTACTAGTTTGTTCTATGACAGTTATTAAAGTAGAATATTAAAAAATAATATAATATAATAATATTAACCTTATGTAAAATCTAGAAGAAAATTTCGCTGTGTTCGTCCGCGCGAAACCCGGCACCTTCTATTCTCACGGGCTTTGTCAAAAATGTGCAATATGAGTGCAAAATTCCATGTTTGTACACCAAATAATTTGTGCTTTACCCTTGTAGACGATCGAGAACGAAATATTTATATAGTTTTGTAATACTTTTCTTTATAATAATTACGAAAACACTTTAACTACCAAATATTTTGCGCTGAATTCTAAAGAAAGATAAATTACCACTTTACGATAAAATCTTAAAGGGGACGTCGCAAAGTGCCTACAAATGACTACAAACTTATACTTTTTAATCACGTAATGCTATTAAATGTGCATTCCATAATTTGAGTTTGAATATTGAAATTTGTTTACCACTTTTTGTTTATAAGGTCAAAAATAAGGCCGCAATACTGTAAACAATATTATGTTCTTTATTATATTATTATATTAAAATACTACTACTATATCATTAGTATTTTTTTAATAATATCATGTTTAAAAAGGCAAAAAGATTATTTTTGACTGACAATTCTTAATGATCCGCTAAAAGCCGTTTTGTTGGTCCAGTGTTATTTATGACACAGTTACAGTTGCTGAGCCCATTTCCATCCCCTCAATGTAATGAAAATAAAAAAAGTAAAGAAAGAAAATATCATTTTCCAATAGATCGGTTTCTCTTGGAGGAAATTCGCCTATCGTTGTGGACAGTCAAAGGGTAGATATTAAATGTCAACAATTTAACGAGCATGATGTTTACAGAAACATGGTTTCGTAAGCTGGAGCACGTCCTAGCAGAAAATGTTTATATGAAAATGGATTTCAAAGCAGACGTAGCTTTCCGTTTGCACCTCTTCAAGCGTTAACTTTAGACTTTGGAATAGCTCTTCTGTGATTTGTTTTTCGATGAGAAATGTTAAGCGTTATCTTTGACTGGTATAGGTACTATGTAAATATATTGTGCTCTAATAATATTCTTATTTACATTAGATTAAGACAAAAGCATCTAAGGTTAATTGTTTTTTTTTTTTTTTTTTTTTTTTTTTTTAAAAAGATACTTTATTTTCTGTCGTTAATTTTTATACGACAACTTTTTTGCTATTTTAGTTTTGCTATTGAAGGTCTACTTGGTTTTTTTTTTTTTTTTTTTTTTTTTTTTTTTTTTTTTTTTTTATTTATTTTTTTTTTTTTTTTTTTTTTTTTCTTCTACTTTATTAATATATATAATATGTAACATAATAATTTATTCAAATCTGTTCCAGTAAAATTGTCAATCAAGATTCTTGGTTCCGTTCTCCTTTCCTACTATTCGGAGGGTGGTCTTTGCAAAATTCAAGAAAAAAGGTCTTGTTTCATCGTCATGAAAGATATGCTCCAGGTTGTTCTCAGTAATTTTACTGTTAATTAGGCATTCGCAGTTATATCTTATTTTTGCAAATCTAGGACATTCTGTTATTATATGTATGATAGTTTGCGGCGTTTCGTCATCACATTTACATGCTGGAGAGTCGATTAACTTGTATTTGTGCAAGTATGACCTATTTCCTCCATGCCCAGTCAAAAGGTGAGTAGTGACACTATCAAACTTAGTTTTTTGCAGAATTTTGTACGCTTTCCTGACATCTGGAAGGAAGATCTTAGTATTGCTGCCTGTCGACGAGTTACTATATTCTGTTTGCCATGCTTCAACTGATCTTTCTCTGAGTTCCCTTTTGACTAGAGATAGAGGAAAGCGGTCATAGGCAGGTTTTGCCCTTTTCTTTAAGGCAGCAGTTTTTGCTAAATCATCTGCTCGTTCATTGCCCTGGATTCCTACATGTGCCTTTACCCAATAAAAATAAACTTTGCCTCCGCGTTCCATTAGGTTCTTTATCCGATTTCTTATTTCTATTGTGAGTGGATGAAGAGAGCATGGATCCGCAATGCTTTGCAGTGCTGATTTTGAATCACTAAGTATATTAGCCTGTATATGGTCACGTTTTTTATTCATATACTCTAAAGCTTTAAGAATCGCCATGAGTTCCGCCTGATATACTGAACAAAAATCTTCCAAACGAAAAGTAGTGGACCAAACCTCTTTGCCGTTAAACCAGCTTGACGCAGAGCCACCAACTCTATCCTGTATCTTACTACCATCCGTATAGATTTGAGGTAAAGTGTTGTCAATAATCTCATTGATTTCGTCCTGATTGTTTATTATTGTGAATTCGATTTTAGATCTGGATGATGGATGCGGTAAAGCGGCCAAAGGCGTACGTGTTTCAAACTCTCTTCCCGGCAGGCTCTCCAGTGGTTTACCTTTTTTAATTTGATATAGCTCTGCCAGTTCTATTGCTCTATATTTTAGTGGGAGGATACCCGCTAGGGTAACGCTGGCTGTGAATGATGTAGTACGATGACCTTTAATTATTTTTATTGCAAATAGTCTGGTAACCCTATCGAGGAGAGAGCAAGTTGATCGTTTGTTGGTGGTTTGCGCCCAGCAGCTTGCAGCGTATAAAATTGTGGGTTCCACTACTGTTCGGTAAATAAGTTTTAAAATGTCAGAATTCAAGCCCCACTGGGCCCTAGCCATTCTAGATACGGACTTATAAATGTTAAGTGCTTTCTTTGTTACGTTACTTAAATGCTTTCTAAAATTTAGATTCTGATCTATTGTTAATCCAAGGACTTTAAGTTCTTTTTGTAACCGTATATGTATACCATCCATTACCAATTTAGGGGTGTTGTATTTGATTTTTCTTGTAAATAGGACAGCTTGTGTTTTTTGCGGTGCAAACTGAAGTTTTAGTTTCTTCCCCCATGCTACCAGTTTTGTTAGTGCAGAATTAAGATTACCTTCAATTTCCTCGCCTGTATCTCCTTGGGCTATTAAGAGAATATCGTCAGCAAAGGCCTGAATTCTGACATGTGGGTATTGAGTAGACTCCAATACCTGATCCAGTTGCACATTCCAGAGGGTAGGACCACAGATAGAACCTTGAATACACCCTCTGTTCGTCGTTCTGGTCAGTATACTACCGGAGTAACTCAATACAATCTTTCTGTCAGAAAGGTATGAAGCGATGAGATGGAGAATGTCCGTGTCGATATTCTTTTCTTCCAATTGTGTCACTATAGCTGGCCACCATGCACTGTCAAATGCTCCTTGGATGTCCAAGGAGACCATGACTGCCATACGCTTGTTGGTCAGTGCCTCCTCTATTAAGGATAGGGCATCAGTTAATGCGTCCTCCGTGCTACGTTGGGGAATAAAACCATATTGATTCGTATGTAAAGAACTATTAGTTATGAGATCCCACTGTAAACGTTTAGCAACCATCTTTTCAAGAATCTTCCCCAACAAGGGCAGAAGCCCAATTGGACGGAAGGCCTTTGGATGGTTATATTCTGATTTCCCTGGTTTCGGTATAATTCTGATAAAGGCCTTTTTCCATACTTCAGGAAAGTAACTGAATAATAGACATTGGTTGTATATTGCCAGTAGTGTGTCAGGGTCAGAGTCATATGCTTTCCTGCAGATGTCGGCAGTGAAACCATCAATTCCAGGGGCTTTCTTAGCTTTCATGCTTTTGAGTGAACTATGTAATTCTTCTTTCGTAAACAGCATGATATTTCTATTTAATGGGAGCTCTTTTCCTCTAAGTTTATCTATTCTTTGTCTTGTATCTATCTGTTCGTCAGTGTCGTTTGAGGGATCATCTTCAGGAAAGAATGTATTAGCCATTAATATTGCAGATTCATCTGATGTAAGAGTATTTCCATCATCGCTAATGAGTAGGTTTTCTCGTATAGTTTTACCACTGTATTTAAGAATTCTATATGTTCTTTCCCAAACTGTCTCTTTTTCTTCTGTTGTACAAAATTTCTTCCAACTTTTAGTTATAGCTTCCTCTATTGCTTTTTTATATTCTGTCTTTTTCTCCAAGTATTCTTTTATTATTATATCTTTCCTGTGTGCATTAGCTTTCTTTATTTTATTCCTTATCCTTTTGACTTCTGCTTTGAGTTTACTTAATTCTTTCGTCCACCACTTCGACTTCGCTTTCATCGTAGATTTTTCAACTTTGGGTATTGCTCCACTGCAAGCATTAGTGATTGCTTCTTGGTATTTTTCAACAGTACTTTCTAGGTCTTTAGTATTACTTATATTCTGTATAGAGTGAGAATTGATGTTTTGCGATGCTAATGTGTCCTTTAATATCTCTTCAAATATGGTCCAGTCGGCATTGACAGTATGATACATTCGCGTGGAAGAAATTGACGATTCTGGACAATTCAATTTATGAGTGGTAATAGTGAATGAAATAGGAATATGGTCTGTCAATGAGCAGAGATTAGGCTTAATTTGCCAATCTGTGAGCTGATTTAAAATGTGGGCTGAGCAAGCAGTAATATCAATAATACTTCGACAGTGTTGTCCTTGACGGAAGACGGAGAAAGTCGGTTGGGATCCCTCGTTGAGAACTTCCATACCTAAACCAAATATGACATCTACAAGAACCGATCCCCTAACATCTTCAGTGTCGCATCCCCACCAAGGACTCTTAGCATTTACATCACCTGCTATAACAAGATTAGTCGAATCAGTCGCGTTTATTATCGTTTGAAGAGATGTAATAGATTGTTCAATGTTATAGGTCTTATCTAGATATACACTAATAATAGTTATGGTTGCAGTATCAGTTTTTAGTTTTATTGCTACTATGTCACGGGTGGTCCATTGTGAACTTTCAATAATGCGGAGATTGGGATTCAATACAACAATGGCTGATCTTACTGGTTGTGTGCTATTAACGGTTGGATGTTGATAGATTCGATGTTTAGTGCCAAGAGCTAAGAAGCCTTTGGATCCTACATATGGTTCCTGCAAGAGCATTATAGAGTAACCTTGATCGGTGGCCTCGGAGAGGCATTCCTGTGTTGCCGCGTATCCTCTTCCGAGGTTTACTTGAACTATTTTGATTCGTTCCTGTGGCGATTGGGCAATATTAGCCCTGTTCTCGTTGCTGCCCTTAGCAATATTGTACTGCGGAACGGGCTATCCCATCCCACTTTTGCCAATCGGGGCATTCTTGACTATAGGATGGGTGCGCCGTATCCTGTCTTTTTGCTAATGTGCAATTGCAGCAACGGGGCAGGGAATCACGACTCCTGCATTCTCTGGTATCGTGGTTTTTCGCACAATAACCACATTTAACCTGGTCTTTACAGTCCGCCGCCTTATGGTTATATCCCATGCACTTATAACATTGTACTATAGGCGACTGGTCTACTGCCTGGACAGACTGTAACCCTATGTGAAGTTTTTGCCCTTTCACGGCGTTCCATACTATAGGGGAGACTTCAAGAATTATGTTATTTGTTTCCTGCGTTCTGCCTTTGGTTCTGCGGACAACTTTAACTGTAGAATCTGTTTGCACTGAGGATAGTAGTCTCTTATTTTGATTGATAAGTGCCTTTTCTACTTGGTCATTAGTTAGGTCATTAATAACTCCTAACAGTTTAACTTGCGGGAGTCTGTCTTTAGCGCTCTTTGCGGATACTTGGGTACATTTCTCTCGTATAGCATTTTGGAGCGCTTTTCGCTCTTCTTGGGAACTGCAACTCATAATTACCTTTTGGTTTTTTATCTTGGTTATTCGGTTGACACCGATTCCAAGCTCAATTACGTTCACACTCTGTTTTACCTGTTTAATGACATCCTCGCTAGTTTTGCGAGGATCAGCTGACTCTAAGAGAACTGCAAAGTTGGGCTTAGCCGTAATCTCTGCATAACTACGGGGCCGTTGATTTCTCTCCTTTTGCGTTTGGGCTGAATGTAAACGATCATCTGGATTCGGTGCCTCCAGAGGCGGCTGTTTAGTGGGCTCCTTATCCTTGTAATTGGCAGCTTGCCTAGCCATCTCAGTATTGTTGTTAACTTGAGTCTGGATTTGGTTTAGCTGAGTTCTCACCTCCGCTAGTGCCAAGTCGGTTGCAAGGGCGGAGCCTTGTTCATTCATTAGGGCAATAACCTCATCGTGTTTTGCTTCTTTGAGTTCCAGCATTGTAGTAGTGACGGTTTTTAGTTCCTTACTAAAGGGCTCCATATTGTCACGGAGAATTTCATGAAGTTCACTGCGTGTTACATGCGAAGCGGCACAATATGCATTCCGCTCTGTCAATTCCTTTCGAAGCTCGCGAATTTCATCCATAATGGCATCTAATATGGAACTTGGTATCTGTGGATCACGAGTCACTAAGAACTCCGGTTGGGAGAGATTATTAGGTGGTGCGGTAAGCGCATTGGTTACTAACTCCTTTATATCACTTAACTCTTGTCGAACTGAGGCTATTTCTTGCCGATGCTCAACGATATCTGCCTCGGATTCCTCAGCCCGACGGGAGAGTGATCTATTGGCAACTAGGACTATTTGGTGTGCAGTATCTACTGCTCGATTCCGCATTTCCGCTGTGACTGATTTGGACTGTCTCAAAGTGCCCACTATGTCCATAGCTAATGTTTGGATTTGTTCAGATATAGAAGCTTCAGAAACGTTGGCTGACTGTTGACTATGTAACGGCATAGTGGCTGTGGGACCTGATGCGATAAAGGTTTTGCTGAGAGGTAGAGACGAAACTGTGCTTTGGTGGCTGCTATTAGATGAATTATCGACAATTGACCTCCATGATGGGAGAAAATTTGATGACTGAGGCGTGGACGGGGAGGTAGATTCTTGCGGGGGCAGCGGCTCCATAATTTGAGCCTCAGATGCTTCGGACGGTAGGTTTACCGGTCGTCTAACAGGTGACCGCGTCAGCGGCATTTCTATGTTTTGGTACCACTGGAATGATGTGGAAATTAGTTTCCAATATATCGCAAGTATAGGGAAGACTAAAACCTATCAGATAATGAAGTAAAAAGAAATTCCGAAATTTAGTCCGATATCTTCACCTTAAGAAGTGAAAAACGGGTGGGTGGGCGGGCAAATATTTCGCAAAAGTGCTCCGATGGGGACAAGTGTGGTGTCTATGCACTCGGGACGGAGCGCACAGCACGGGAAAAATACTAGAAAAATTCTAAAAGCGACAGGGGGGGAGAAAATTGGGGAGAAATAGTACGATTACGAGTAGGTAAATAGTCAAAATTCAGGGGGTTGACGGGGGTAGGGGGATGATATGTAGACTAACGACAACAGGGAACGAAAACTAACTAATTCGAGGAGAAAAAACGACGAAAAAAGACAATTTACGAGAATTTTTGAGATTTCTAAATAACAAAAAACTACTTGCAACGGGGGGTAGAAAGGGGTGAGGGGTGCAAAAACTATATTAAACTGTAGGAAGCAACTAGACAACAACTTTGACAACGAGGGACAGCGAGAAAACAGCGAAATTCCAGAAAAAATTTTTTAACTATGATATGTTATTATTGAATCTTGGAGCGCTTAGGTAGGCTCGGTTCGATGCTATTTCGCAAAAGTGCTCCTATGGGGACAAGTGTGGTGTCAATGCACTCGGGACGGAGCGCACAGCACGGGAAAAATACTAGAAAAATTCTATATGCGACAGGGGGGGAGAAAATTGGGGAGAAATAGTACGATTTCGTGTAGGTAAATAGTCAAAATTCAGGGGGTTGACGGGGGTAGGGGGATGATATGTAGACTAACGACAACAGGGAACGAAAACTAACTAATTCGAGGAGAAAAAACGACGAAAAAAGACAATTTACGAGAGAATTTTTGAGATTTCTAAATAACAAAAAACTACTTGCAACGGGGGGTAGAAAGGGGTGAGGGGTGCAAAAACTATATTAAACTGTAGGAAGCAACTAGACAACAACTTTGACAACGAGGGACAGCGAGAAAACAGCGAAATTCCAGAAAAAATTTTTTAACTATGATATCAAGGTTAATTGTTAGAACTGAATAGCCTCTAGGAATGTACTTCATAACTTTTGGAGTTCATATAACCAATTAACAGAAATCCTTTCAAGTTTGAGGAACTTTTGAAATTTTGATATCAAAGATAATAATCCGGTATACCAGAGCTAGCGATATAAATACAGATAAATCGTAATCTTTCCTTTGAAGTCTTTAAGAAATAAATATATTAATTGACCTAGCAAACGTCTTTTTGCCCCCTACCACCATTTGCTGGGTTAATTTTTTTTATCATTTGTTCATTTCTCCTATTTCACAAGTTGAAAGAAATATTTACAAAATGTGATTGAAGTCAACTGACTTTAATCACATTTTGTAAATTTCCTTGCTCAACTGAGCAGTTTTGGAAATTAGTTTAAACCAATCATCATTTGACTTCAAAAAAAAAAGAAGGAGGTTCTCAATTCGGTTGTTTTATGTTTGTTACTTTATAACTTTTATCAGTTATAAACAAATAAAAAGTTTTTTTTTTTTTTTTTTTTTTTTTCTATCTGAAAGGATATACTTACAGATATAATAAAATTTCTATTGAACCACCATAGAAATTATATTATTATAATTGATTCAGTAGTTTAGTTTTTAAATGAAGTCGATTTTTTTGTGGGACACAGTCTTAGTTGTTATATATATTAAGATTATTGTGAAATAATATGGAACGTCGAGTCTGTGTGGTATACTACCTGGATGTACAGACCATAAAACTCGTGAATTCGAATCTTACAGATATCAATATTATCAATTAAATTGCCGACTAATTATCTGGTAATAGAAAACATAATTAAGACAACAAATTCATTTGTATGTCAGCGACAAATCAAGTGTAGTATATGAGGATTTCTTCACAACGGTAATAGTCGCCAAAGATCACTAATTGCCACATTGGTAATATTATCCTTCATATTTATATATTTACATACATATATCTATATTTAAGTTTAAAAACTCAAATATTAAAGAAACTAGTATTTTTGACTGATTTCTGAAAATTATTTTAAAGTATTTAGTGGTGTTTATCGATCTCTCAAATAGTGTTTTTTTTTAATACACATAAATATTTATTAAAAAAAATAGCAAATAAAAAAGTACAATTTAAATAAACCGCGATATAAAAATAAAAATAGTGGTATAAAATTTTTAACATCTAGCATTTTCTAACTCTATAAACCTTTTAACATTCTGTCTAAATCCAGAGGATTTTGTATAACGCATTACAACGGGATATTTACGGTGATTATCCTTTATTTGAACTCTCGATATTTAGATAACTCTAATAAAGGTTACTGAATATCAGCAGCTCGTAAAAACAATAATCACGGTATCTAAATATTTCGTTATAATGTATAAAGTTACAGTAAACAACTGTGAAACTTTAAAACAGTGTTTTGGAGATGGCTCTACAGAATTACTTTAGAATCGACCTCGAAGGAACATATTAATATACATTATATTGTATTAAATTATATTATATATAAGGAGACAATTACTCGTTATGTTACATTTAATTATGATTTATTCCCTAATAATACGTAAAAGATATAAAATTATATCGAGTACACAACATGTCGCGTAATAACATATTTCGTAATATATTCAATTTCGTGTTCGTAAATAATTGATATAAACTTCTATAAAGCTTTGCGACGTTTAGGTAATAATAAGACGGTCCTTTGACATGTTCTTAAACATGATACAACACTTAACTACTCGTATAATTGATATATAACGAGTAATCACTAACAAACAGTCGCAGTCTGTACAGATTAATCTGGTTGATATAACTGTTGTTATTGACGTAAACTTATAACTAAACTCATTAAAATATCAACAGAGTATTCTATCTTTTTTATATTAAAATTCATTACAAACAGTTATCTACCATATCCCATCATATGAGTATTAAAACTCAGAAAGAATATCCAAAAAATGCTCTTTCAAGCTTTTCTAGAATATTTGTTATGTAGAAGAAAATAGCAACTTTGTTGGTAATGGTTCGATGTACGAGTATAATATAACACCGAAATACATTATTGGGATAAATATATGTAGCGTCTGTTAATTCACTCAGTATATATGAGTATTAGTTTTCAGTAAAAAAAAAAATAAGGGAGAAAAATGTTTTATTTCCACTGGAGAATAAAACATATTTTGTACGGTAGAATAAAACGCTAATTGATATGTTTCTTTGTGATTTTTATTTACATTATCAGCCCGATTTTACAGGATTTCGCGTATTGTATATATATACGGTAGTAATTGTGCTGATTATGTAAATATACACCACAAAGGAACAATTCGATGAACGTTTTATTTTACCGGGAGGCAAACATTGCACAATATACAATTTGTTAATTAATGAAAGGAAATCGTGTTTATTGTTGAAGAACGGTTCGAACGCTAAACTTTATTGCAGTATGTATATGTATACATATACTTAAAATTTGGTAATCGTGACAGGATTAATATGGGATTAACACTAAACTCTAGATTAAGTAGAGTAACATATGCACAAGAAAACATAGGCGAATTGACAAAATCTTCCTTTTGGAAGTCATTTAAAAATAGAAAATATAGAATCGCTTTGTAAAATGAAGATGAAATTTTATATTTTTTTTTCTGTAAATATATCAGTTTGGATATTAAGATTACTTGGGATTGTTATGTGTTTTCTTCCTATATTAGATATTGGATCTAAACATCAATGTTGTTGTCACCCATATATCATAATATGTAATCTCAATAAAAAAATTGCAAGAGACCATCCTTCGGGGCCCTAAAGGTAATAAATATTAACATAATACATGATGTATATATAATTTTTATAATAATTACATAATAATATCTAACAGTAAGTATTATATGTAGATTGTTAGGATTCGTTTGTTTCTACAATACATACGTTCACTTTGGTTTCAGACCTTAAGATTGTAGTTACCTAGACGTATATTGTTAGGTTCGTTATTACAAGAGGCCGATCATAAATTATTTACAGACGAATAACTCTCTTGAAGATTATTACACGAATACTACTATTGACATAATGGTAGCTTTTCATAGACGGTTAATTAAACGTATTGATAAGGTCTGCTGTTCAGTTGATTGGTAGTTTGTTTGGCGTGGAAACTGATTGATTGGTTCGCTAATAAACTAGCTATTGAGGGAACATTCATGTTGATAGTCAGCACTCATATCCATCGTCAGTTAATCGGATTCGTCGAGGACATTAATAGCTATTTGTCAACCGTCATTATGAATGAAATGTGATTACGTGATTACATTTACTGTATTATTCACACCCTGCAGCGTAGTCATTATTTTGACATTTTCTGTATTGATGAATTGTGCTTTTATTGAAGTTATGAAAATGAATTATTATGAAACTGAACGTATACATGATATTATATTGAATGCAATGTATGTGTACTAAATTATATTGTTTAGTGAAGGCACAGTAACAAATAGAGTGGTAAATCAAATATTTGATAAACAGTCAACGTATGAATGTGGTTTATGACTACTCTCAATATCGACTTACTGGTATGTATACCACACAAGTACGTTAAATGATGTACAGTGTTCAAATGATTAGAATAATAAAAAAATAAAATATTATTTCCATAAAAACAGTTGCAGTTGTGAAAAATTTGTGATCGACTTTTTGAATCTTAAAAAATTATAAAGTAACCCTATCAATTAAATACGTGTTATGCAACCATAATTATTATTTGGTAATCGAACTGCTATGTATTATGAGAAGTTAGACCTAAAACAGTAAATTCCACACAATCCATAACGCTCAAGTCGGAACCAATTTCGAAAAGTCCATTCGTATATTGTCTAGACTGGGAATGGCTGGGTCAATTCAGGAATCAACTTTTCTCGAGTTCATATTATTGATACTCGGGATCATATTATTGATGCAATATTTATATGTTGACATAAAAGATTGTATTTGAAGTCATCTTTTATAATTGACACATGGTTCAACTTTAGTGTTTTAATTAACTAGTTAACAAAGGGTATTTTCCCTCAGGACTTGTGGTATATTTGGTAATCTTGAAACAATGAAGATTATCAGTATCATTGAGTTTGACGTTTTATCTTTGCATTACATTCCACCTCGCGGCTATACGTACCACTCAAAATGTCTGTCTGTCATAAACTAACTTCGAGTTTTGACGTCGACACTCAAGTTAAACCAAAGTTTTTGTACATTACCTTCTCACAGGTAAAGTAAGAGAAAATACTTAAATTTCATCCCAGTGTTTACGGAATGGTAATTCTTTAAAAACAATTTGAAGTAATTTGCATGTTTCCTGTACGCTGTACTTACCGTGTTCAAATATTTCCCCTTGTTTTGTAACAATTAATTATGTTTTAAGAATATATTATTTCACGACAAATTTAACGAATAAGTACTCGTACATATGTATTACTGCTCACAAAACGTTCATTTTAATCTTCTAAACTCAATTTTATGTGCAAAAATGTTGATTAGCAAGTCTGTTGAAATGAAAACTTTTTTATTTGTTGAAATAAGTTTGTACAATCATATTTACATCTGTTTTATTTGCGATTTTAGGAAACCTTTATTTATTTGTATGAAAGTGTAAATTTTTACAAGAAAATATTATAAAAGCGGGAATTACTTGCTAGATTTGATTTCAATATATTACAATAGAGTCTACTTACAATTATCATAATTTTATCCAGTATTTTATTCATCATCACCATCATATCAGTCGTTAACTTTCCACTTCTGAACATAAGCTTCCCCTATTAGAAGGGTTTTGCCAGTAGTTGCCACGTTTGGCAAGCAGGTTGGCAATCGCAGTTAGGCTTTGGTGATGTTTTAAGAGGAACACTGCTGCCCATTCCTCGACTATTATGTTTCTTTAGTCGCCTCTTACGATACCCGGAAAACGGAAAATAAAGGGGTGGCCCATTCTGTTGGGCACGGCATAATATATTATTATAATGAGCTAATTAACAAAATTATTGATGTCATAATTGACAGAGAAGCTCTATAATGTGTAGTTGAAGTAATGAGTTTGTTTAGACATATCTACATTAATATGTCATACTTGTGTATGTAAATACGTCTAAACAAACCTGCTGGTTTTACTTGGTACAAGTTATTAATGTGTGACGAATGAGAACATAATCAACAACTGAGATGTCATCTATGTAAATAAATAGTGTAATCAGGTTGACATATGTTTAGGTCGTATGTGAATCGTCTTGGTACATTGTAGTACTCATATCTACTATTTCACCTATTTCTGTCGAATAGTAAATCATACAATGCAGAGTTTTAATTTGAAGGTTTAGCAAATCCTTTGATATTGTCAATGCGTTAGTCGGTAGGCACGATATATTCTGCTATGCCCTTTATATTGTTTATGTCTATTATCGCGATTAAATGTTACCAATTTTCACTAAGTGTTTGACCATTATTTTATTTGTCATCCTCAGTCGGTGGATTGTTTATAGATTAAAAACTTAGTTTGCTTTGTTTCTCTACGAGTACAATTTATGTTTCTCTAATAATATGTGCTTGTGCGGAATTTATATTTCTTTCCGCATGCAATGTTAATATAACATTAAAGTTTCAATTGCAGCATTCTCTTGTGTTATATCTCATTTATTTTCCATCTCACTGAATTTTAATATTCCTTACTAGACTTTGCTCTATTTTTATTCCATTTTCACTAATGTAGCAAGATACAATACAGTGTACTAACGTTTATATTGTATGTTGTTATTATATTGTCTCATATTAATTTGTCAATTGACTTTAATGGAAATTGCTTATCAATTAACACAATCGAAAAGTTAAAAGTATATATATATATATAAGGAAAAATCCGAAAACCTCTTTTGTTTAAAAATTAAGATTCTAGGTCTTGAAGTTTCATAAATTTTTATATTGTTTAACAATTAAAAATGCTTCCACATTATGTAAAAAAATTTAGAAGTGACAACTATACAGACGAAATTCCCCTAATCCCCTGAATATTATGTACTCCCTTCTTTGTGTCTATTCTTAATCTCGGCTGTGCATAGAGTGGGAAGGTAATCGTGAGGCCGAATTACCAGCCCAAAGAAACAAAGGGCATTGTTATCCACATAAATGTGGAATCGTGTCGCAGGATAATGGATTTTGACATGAAAGAGTCTCTTCAGTTTTATAATAATCTGATAAACAAGAGATATCGCGTATTTTTATGTGCATATGATATTTTTTGCGAAAACACAGGTAATATGAATAATTAATTCTACTTCTTAACGTGTAGCAATTCTGACAAATATCGTGACTCGGTAAGAACTTCATCTACATTTTATCTTGATACGACTGGATTTGTTGGTATAGAAATGGTACCGAAGTCAAAGTAGGGATTTTAGTTTGATCCAGCGCAAATTGGAAAAATAGGATTGACTCTTTTTTTAGTTGTCTCTAAAGATTACCATGGTTGTATTAAACTAAACTATTTATAAGTTGTAAGCACAGTTTCAATTGTTAAAATATTCTTTAATTAACACAAAGTTTCAAATTGGTAATATATCTTTTAATAGAAAACGGTTTTAATTTTTTTATTATATTTTTAATTTAATATTACATCTAGAATCAACAGCTTATATCTAGAACAATTAAAGAATTATATTAACACCATACATTAGCTAATTATAGATTCAGAATTTGTAATTGAAAATCTAACAACTACAAACCAAATAATATTATGATTATTTTTGGAGGGTAGATAATTCGCAAAAAAAAAAATATATATATATAACAATATAGTTTCATTTAGTCGGTCCTCGTGTGAGATTGGCGACCTTTGCTCTCTTGAGATTCTAAGCTGTTTTATTGTACATGTCTATGTCTTTGTATAATGTTTCAATCTATAAAGAAAGTAACAGTCATTTTTAAATAACATAGAAATGAGCTGCTATTTGAATTGGGACAGAAATCGACTATTGTCTGTTTGGACTGTCACCACTCATAATGTTACATTTAAAACAGGTAAAATTTCAACCGATAAACGTGCTTTGAAACGTAAATGGTGATCGTTGGCGAAGTTTACAGTGATGCTAGGAACATAATATAAGTTTGCCCGTAAAGTGTAACAGCTGCATGGGGTGTAATGATACCTACTCGAACCAAAAGTCGAAATGGGAAATTGAAGAGGGCCACGGATAAGGAAAATACTGGTGGAAGCGACGGAACAATGGAGAGAAATACACTACGAACGAACAGCTCTGTATGTATGGGAGTTATCTTGAGAAGGGTCGTTTCACAGACAAGTAGCCTGACAAAGCGTTATTGTCGTTTATATTGTATTAAATAAGAACGACCTTTTAATAAACTTATTATATGATCTGTTGCGTATAACCTCGGGGCCAGTCTTTCATTAATTAACCGAAATAACTGAAATAGCGTTGTAGCGTTTGTTTTTCATACTACTCTAATACTGTAGGCCACAGATGGCCTTTTAGTTTCACTTAAAGGAAAGTGAACGAACGGAATTAAAGAGACTTAAGTATACAGACGGTATTCCAAACACGTTGAAGGATTTACAAAGTGACTGAGCCAACTTTTCCTTGACGGGTACATTAGCCTTAGGGTCCTAGCTGGTGAGGGAGTTGTATTTTGATCATCTTTTGAATAGGTCTGAATATCCTTGTAGACTAAGTAAACCTGTACAAAGCAAAATCTGAGTTAGTGTGTACAAAAGTAGAGGTTGAAATCCTCGCAGGTATTTTCCAAATTTAATTTTTAATATTCGACCTACTATTATAATATATACCAGCTTTTGAGTATTTAGGTAATCTTTCTTTGTTGTAAATTGTTGACTTAAATAAACATGATTTTCTAACTTTTCAACAACGGAATATGTAACAGAAATTTCACTTTTAATTAAACCCCGAGGATGTATTCGCCGCGGAATTTCACTCGTTCAATGTTCAGGTTTAAACATAATTTAGTGTAATTTTATGATTCATGTAGTTTTGTGGAGAATACAAATACATTTCTTCATAGACTAAGTGACTACTTAGATTGTTAGTAATAACTTTTATTATTAAATTCATTTATATTTAAAAAGAAATATGTTAATCGGCTCTTAAAAAAATAATAAGTCAATAATTTCTAAAACAATAAAATGGGATAGTTTTGTTTTTGTTCCTAATACTACAATGGTGGAAACTTTTGTGAAATGATACAAAAAACTACTACAAAGGTACAAAAGAAATGGTTAGACTTTGTCCGTGCATCCATCCTTCTGTCCCTTTGTCTGTCTATCCGTCTGTTACAGTGTTATATCTCAACAACTATTAAATTATTAGCAATTAACGAATAATTTTACATGTCATTGGCTCGCATATATTGCAGTGGAAATAATGGAAAAAAAAATATTCGTATTTTTTTGGCTACTCCAGAACGGATATTCCAAATTTCAGAATTGACTTACTAATCCTAGTGAGGTATTATACGAAAGAGCTTTATTTGTATATTTTAAAATTTTATTTTTATTTATTTTTATATTGCGTAGTTTGTTAGTTATCGTGTATGATCGAAAATGTAATATCCTCTTAAATTTTTGAAGCGTAAAATCTAATATAATTAAATTGTATAAATTTGTGAATATTACAGTAAAAGTAAAACAATTTTTCTAACTAGTATTGTTTTTGAGAAATTATCAAAAAAATAATTTTAAAATAACTAACTATTAGGTATCTATTTCGTATGAGAAATGAAATAAAGCTCATTTTATTTCATATTTCTATATTTATGAACGGACGTACGCACGCACCTAACCGTTTTTTTATTACCTTTAGAATCAAAGATTGTAATGAAATTGTATGGTCGATAATGAAAATTATCTTCCTAGGTAGTATGCTGACATAATTACAGTACATACATTCGCAAATTAGGATATTTTTTCATTAATCTTTAATTATTATATTAAATTTAAATAATATTCATAATAATTAAATAGTATTTCATCGTAAGATGAATTTGAGTTTACCTGTGTTTAACTGTCGTTGGCTTTTTATAGTGTAGCTTTTAATGTGAACAGTTGTTTCTTGAATTAACTTATTGTTTTCTCGTAGACTGGAAAAAAGTACTATATAAGTCTCGGCAAAAATGGCAATTAACGTCCTCATTTATTTAAAAAACACTCTGCTGGTGTTTGGTCCTTTTAAGATCACTTGAAAAGTACTTGGCTTTGCCTTGTTCTTTCAATATTACTTGCCCGTTAATTTATTTCCAGCCTCAAAGGATGCACTGTTAAAGTTCTACCGTTAAGATTACAGTTTTATAGTCAGGTACAATTTATCTCTAATCACTGAAATTCTTCGTTATTTATTAAATCTAGTACGAGAAGACTAGTAGAAGAGATAACTTTAGTATTAATCTCTCAACCGTTGTCTGCAGAGGTTTTCTTATATCTTTGTATTTACATTATCCTATTGTAACATGGCTCTATGTTTTAAGCATATTTTTAGCTACTATGTGTGTTTTAATGCTATTTACTGTTTATTGTAGTTTAAACGCTTGGATTTATTTTAATTAAGTACTATGTTTTCGTGAAATTTATTATTATAATAATAGTACTTATTATGAAGAATCTAGAAATATTCCTTATTAGCTTTTAGCTGCAATTTCGTTGTATAGCCGGGATATATTCATTAATCAGGATGAATAATAGCATATGTCCTTCTCCATCCCATATAGTATCTGTGTACCAAATGTATACCATATCATAGTGATTGGTTAAGCCGCTAAGACGCTAAAAGGTAACAAACAAGCAAAGAAACTCACTGTTACCTCTTATCTTATTATTCGTAATGTAATAAAATTGTAACAAAACGATGTCTGTACATGGGAGATATTTAAGAAAAAAATAATAAAGGGTCTCCAGTAGTTGTCAAAACAATATTTTTTAGAAATTTTGTCTGTTGTGTGTCTGTTTGTTTGTTCCGATATCACGTGAAATTACTATACCAAATTGCCTCATTCAACTAGAGTTGTGTCTCTGAAGATCTAACTTAAAATTTGATATATATTTCATTTTGATGCACCATCTAGAAGTGGTATATTTATTTGGCTTTCCTACTTTTTAAATTCAAAAGTACAAAGTAACGGACAAAAAGCTAGTTCATATTATTAGTCAGAATGAAATTAATACCAAATATCAAGTAATTAATCTCACATTTCGCAATTGATTTTATCATGCCCATTTGTTTCCTTTTATAACACACAATTAAGTATGTATAAGGCTGTAACATTGTCAAAAGGTTAACTCAGTCAACAACAAATTATTTCCTTCCTCATTATGTTTTATGTTTCTTTACTTTCCTCAATAAACTAATGCGTCTAAATAAAGCACAAAGTCCCGAATCCCATAATTTTAACTTGGCATACAAACACTGCAGAATGTTTTATTGGTCTTCGGGGTAGACTCGGGAAAACTTGTGTTTTGCTCGTATATGTCCAGTCAATAGACTGAAATACTTTTATAACACACATGGGCTTTATTACGTTTACACTTTCAGTAGAATTGTTACTTTTACGTATTCCATTCAATAACTGGATTTTATTGAAAATGTGCCTTTTATTTACACGAAAATAATAATTCACTCAATATTAGAATACTTCTTTTCTCTTTTCCGTGTACATACTTATTATCTTAATTCAAAGAAAAACGTCTTCTCAAATTATATCTCAGATGATATGTTTACGTATCTCTAAGTACAATTTGAATTTAACTACTGTGGAAAAGTAAGATCTAAAAGAAAACAGTTTATGAAAAAATAATTAATTGATTTATCATTCGAGCAATTAAAATTTTACCCAAATTTATTTCAAGACGTACAAAACCTAATAGAATCATTGTTTTCAATTCGCGTAAATCTGCGACGAGTAGGTACATAAAGATGTTGAGACTGGGTTTGGTTTAGATAAGAAAGGGTTTAGAGCTGGATTAGAGCGTGTGTTTAGCGCAGTGTTGTTTGTGTCAGTTACCAATGAGTGAAACGAATAAAAAGGATTGCGATTCAACCAAAACATTATTTTTGTTCTAAGTGACAAAAGAAATTAGTAATTTTAAATTACATGTTATTAAAAAATGTTGTTATAGATTCGTAATTTATAGGTATTTTGTTGTTATTTTGTAAAAATAGCTTTATTCTGTTTCATATATATATATATATATATATATATATATATATATATATATATATATATATATATATATATATATATATATATATATATATATATATATATATATATATATATATATATATATATACATATACAAAATTCTTTAGACTGAAATTTTGTTTATACTAATGTTACTTTATAACAAATTTGCTCGCGTTCATTATGCGGGTATTCACTGAGAAAACATTTCTGGAAATTTTCACAGGAACAGAAAATAACAGGTTTTGCGCATTAAGTCATGGTACCTAAAAAGTATGATAATAGGTACATCTATATTATAAATACACCTATAGGTGTTTATATTAAAATTAGAAACAAAACTTATCAAATATGTTCAGTCAAGAATTCGTAGTTCATATGTCTAATATACTCTCAATGATAACAACCAAGTTAGTAGGTATATGTCTGATACAAGTGTATAGTGTTTAGTTATAACAGAAAAGGATTTAACTTCAGAGATTTGTTGGCTTTGGGCTTCGACTCGTCCGCGAGTGTTTGTCAGACTCGCTACGCGACACGGCTCACTGAGCAAATTTGTGAAAATCGCATTTGTCACACATTCATGTTTGTATATTTTTTATCATAAACCCGACCCGAACTCTTGACATTTTTACGGACTGTGTGTGTTCTGTGTTTGTGCATATATAAAACGCTTAATCAGTTTCAGCGAGTGCCGCGAATAATTTTTTTGTGGGTTGTTTATCATTGTGATTCTTGTTCGAACAATAATAATTCATGAATATTTTAAATTATTTTCACAGTGAATAATATTTTTTCAAATAAGCAACAAAATGCTGATGATTTTTTTATGCTGATGATGTATTTTTAAGTGACTTCCTAAATAAGGGGTTCTCGATTCGTTTGTATCTTTTTGTGACTCTATTATTTTGATTATCTTTTTATAATCGATTGGATTTACTCTTGGGTGGGTTCGTTCGTATTAATTTTGTGACGATTTTGTTTGCGGAACAAAAGACTGTTTGTTGTTAAGCAAAAGCTACTTATTAACGTACCATTGCATGTTATAAATACAAATATTTGCAATCTTATATATGTATTTATGAAACACCATCGTTCTGTCGTGTATTTTATGAGGATTGAAGTCCTGTTTTTTTTTTGTAGAAATTATGTATGCGCAATTTTTTTTATATATTTTATTATAAGTATTAATAGTTTATCTGATATGTCAGTTGGTGCTATTTCATTTATCCCTACTGGTTACACAATGGTAAGGACAGGTGAAAAAAAAATCAACATTTGCCCCCCAGGAAGAAAAGTTAGTAGGGACAAGTGGAACTAGCCCTTATGTGGCGTCTTGTGTGTAGTGTGCTATTTTTATTATTAACTAACCGTGTTCGTGACTTCATCCGTGAGTTCTAAACTTAGTTTACGAACTCAGTATGTACAACAACAACAAGTTAGTTTATATACCACCTGGACAAATTTCATGTCTACAGATCCAGTTCTGTAATATATATGATAATATCTTATAAATTATTATCGAAATAGTTCAAATGTATCTGTATGCATATTGCAATCGATCTATCTGATAATACGTAATTTTTAAGTAAGTTATGTAATATACCCAGTCAAGTCAACCAGACGTTAACTTAGAATGTTCGTATAACATTGTGCATGTACGACAAAATGTTCACGAAGCGTGTGCCTCCCAATCTAATTAGGGGGCAACTTGATGTAGCGATCGAAATTTGCGGCTTATGAGAACTACTAACAATACTGACGAGATTAGAAAACTTATATAGAACACATTTTTATTATAATTGTGTAACGCAATTTCCCGTAAATAAAGTCTACTTCGATAATCGATCAGATAATTTAGGAAAAGAAATATTTTAAATTAGCTCTATATATAAATATATGATATAGAAATTTTAAACATCTTTGTAAGAGAATTATTATTCATGCATAAACATACGTGGATAATAATCATCATTTCTGTTTACGTACATAACTCAGAAATCAGTTATTTAAACGCCAACTTTAAAGGACGCTTAATGAAATTGATTGTTTAATATGCCGCGCGACTTTTGGAATAATCACAGAGCATCGTAAAGACGGAATCTTTTTGTTGTTTACACAAAAGGCTGAAATTGCTTCACGATTGTCCTGTATAGGTATCTTATCTCAGTCCGTTTATAAAGAGACTTGAATTAAGGATGAGTGAAATGAAATTCTTTTTTTGTTTATTTTTTATCACATTAAAACATTTCCCGTTAAAATATTTTAGTTTTGTGGTGTGGTTGGAGATAATGCGTAACATACACACACACACACACACACACATGTGTCACAAATCATATACACAAACATTTTCTTATTCTCCAGTTATCAAATAAAATCTATAAATACTTATATGACATTGGTATTTAGGTTCAGTTAGTAATATATTGAGAGATACATGTTATATTATGTTTTTGCTTTGCTTAAGTTTGGAATTGATTAATTAATAGAATATACATAATAAATTACAATAAGGAAAGTAGGTACTTTTCTTTGAAAGTTTTGATAAACTAACGATCCTGGTTTTAATATAAAGAGAAAACCACAAAGTATTAGACCAATAATGGTTATAAATTTATCCGCTTTATTATATGCTTAACCTTGCTCTTATAGCGTTTTATGTTATGTATATTTAGCTATCTGTCAGAGATTTCTTCAGATACTTTATTTCGAAAGAGATAAACCGAAAATCGATATTCAAAAAAAGATGAACGTGAACAATTCGTCTCGCTGTTATATAGGTAACTAGATATAACTTCCTTTTTCTGACATTCGGCGACAGCTCAGAGTGAAGATTGAAGGCTTTATCTGGCTGCCTGTCTATCAGCATGATTGTGGCGACGTAGCGCCCAAATTTGTAAAAATAGAACATATATTTTTTTATTTAATTTGTTTAGGTCGAAATATTATATTAAAATATTAAAGCGTCTTCTATAATGAGGAGATTCTCAATTAGTCTGTATTTTTTTTGTAGCCCTGTAACGCGTTAAAATCGTCAATTTTTAATATATATATTCGTGTTTTGATCTAATATTAATTTTGTGATAACTGAGTGTGCCGTTATTATTAAAATCTACATGTAGATATAAGATTCTATGTACAAATGTAAATACAAATATTTACAATATAATGTGTTACGATACGTCTTTTCAACGTCTTGTTTTAATACGATTGGGGTCACTTTTATGGGACAAAATGTAATTATCAAATCATTATGAAAAATAAACTTCATTTATTATAATTGTATATACGGGTAGTTATTTCTCTTAATTATTTGTCTATTAAGTCGGTGATCTAAAAATACATTGTGATAATAAAACCACTGTAAATAACATGAATTCTGGCACCTGTGTGCTAATTATTATCAAGTGAGCCATTTCTACACATCATACGGCACGTGTAAACCTTTATAAGTCTACCCTCAACCTGTATTAAGTTATAACACTGTGTTGTACGGAAATAAATGACAGAAATTTGTTCAACGGGGTTCAGCCGTGTTTGTTGTCTGCGCCGCGCAACGTTTATTGTTACTTGTTACAAATCGAACGTTCATATTGTGAGATTGTATCTCGCGACCCTTGCCTATTGATGCCTCTTGAATTGATTAGTTTCAACAATAACTCTATTTATGAATATGGCTGCGATTTATTTTGATATTTTTTGCCGGAAACGTCTAAGGAAAGAGTTCGATAAGTAGTAAATCCCGTACAAGGAATAAAATTCGGTGTGTTCTTTGTATTCTTCATAAGTTTAAGAGATTGTACATAAGATTATGTTAAAAGTTTTGTCATATCGATGTATTTTTTCGGATTATTGGATGTTATGTATGCATTATCTTCTTCTATTACATTATATGTTTAGTGGTAATATTATTTTCTTTTTTATGAAAATATTAAAAAAAAAAGAATAATCTTACAAGCCATAGATAGTAATGGCAATTTCGTTATTAAAAAAATATTATCCGTAACTGCCCATCGTTGATAAATACATAAGTATTTTCAAAAAAAGCGTCCTTTGTTTTAGATCTTACTATTAGGTTTTCGACTAATCTGATCGAGAATCAAGCGGAGTCTTATCATGGAGTAAAAAAAGATATTGTTTTTTTCTGTGCTTCACTTGCAAATTTGGATTATTACGAAGAGTAATTACACAATTAAATGTAAGAGAGGTAATAAGAAATGCTTTATTAATATTTTAAATGTAAAAATTTATAAAGATATTCAAAGGTTTGGAGGTCCGTTACTCAATATAAAAAAGCTATTTCAATTGTGTCAAAATTAAGAAAGACGGTAAATTATTAATTGCAAAAAGAAAATTGTTTTTTTTTTTTAAATATCTGTTTATAATAGATCATATTCATCACATACCATATATAAAACTAAAAGAAGTGAATTGTTATTCTTCTCTTTACTGAACTCCCTTAAAAAGGTCGATCTCTATCATATTTCATTTAGGTACTTATTTTCCACTGCTGGACATATGTCGTTCCCATATTACCTCCCCCCTAAATGCCAAAAAAAAATGGATGCATAGTTGCAATGATTCCCTACAACCTACACATACATATGTAAGATTGTCACTCATCTAATAGTGGTTAACATGCATTACGTTTGACTGTACCTGTTTACTATATGAGAACATTTCTTTGTTACTTTTTCTTGGTTGTCAATTCAAATTAAGCTGTATAGCCGGACCACTGCCGATTTAATGTATTGGAACGATGTTACGACGATAGTTTAAAAACCATTAAGATTATTAAGATGATGAAATGCTATAATTTGTTGATGATTTATGTTAACCGACAATATTCATGATATTACATATTATAATTCCCAAGTTCATAAAACATTCCGTAAGAGACAAGAAATAATTGCAATTTCATTATATGAAGTAAGTTAGTGTGTAATCTGTAGTTGAATCTTATATACACGATTTGAGTGAGTGGGTGCCTACTATTTATAGAATAATCATTATACGAGTGTTTTTTTTTGTAGATACAAACCTAACAAGCTGAGGACCCACACGAGGGGAACACCATGTCTTAGCCAATTATGAAGAAATTTTGATGATCCTTCGTTTAATCGGAAATGTTATCACATAGTCCATTTTAAGATAATACATTTTATTTCTTATATTATCATTTGTTAGAATTACGAAAATTTGTATAAATAAACTCAAGTTGGAACGAAATTGTCTTTATCGAGGAAAATGGTGAGTAGCTAATAATACTTTGCGAGGTGATAAGTAAGTTGAGTATTTATTTTTCATTTCGTTTAAGCTTATTTGCCTTCACGACGATCAATGCCGAAGTGCGTTTCGGTCTATAAGGGAAGTGCGTGTACGTGAGAGCGTTGATTCGAACCGCCACGATCGCAACCGAAGTACGGGGCGGGTGTTTTCCATCCGACCCATGCTTCCGACGCTTTATCAACAGCGCTGCTCTTGACTTACTCACCATTTTTCCTTAGCCCTTTTTGTGACTAATACGAAATTGTTTATCTTGAATCCTTTTTGCAAAACAGCGTACTCTGCCGCTATATAAACCCCCAGTGACTCTGTTAAAAATAAATGGTATACCGATAGCGTTCTTATTTAGATTTATTTGAGTGGGAGGTAACTTTGTTTTCATGTTTTCATTGGTTGTTTTCGATTTGTATCTTTCTACACTACTGCAATCGACTGCTAGTGTTTAACTTTAAACGGACTGTGAACGATTTTCACATGTCGATACTTTTTTCTGAGCGAGCAATGCAGTGAAAGCAGTTCTTACTTTTCAGTAAGTTGATTTCTTTTAATACTAAAGATATAAAAAGTAATATATAAGTTCCAATATAATTTAAATGTTAAACTCCATTCATCCCAATAATAGTAATTCAAATTGCCTAAGATTAACGTTATAGCAAGAACTCGTTGAAAGATAATTATTCTGTTTTATGACAATGTGTGTCTTGGAAGCAAACATCATAAAATGTCGTATAAAAATTGCACTCTCAGATTTCATATGAATAATCTTCGAAATGGCTTTGCACAAGTACTTGGCATCCTTGCATGAGACTCTCAAACTACGATTGCTTCACTCTTAACTCTCATAATGCCAACTTGTCGGAAGTTCGCTAAGACCTCATACTTCTTCAAGTAGCATTTCTTTCATCAAGGAGGTCGCGTCTTCTCGATGGATACTTTAATTATATACAATATATTGCTGATGTTTATAATTATTATCTTAGATAATTTACTCTTTAATTCTCATCGAATATTAAATTTGTATCCTTTTGCGTCAGTAAATCTCATTTTCATTGATTTATATTGTGCGAAATTGGTTTATCCGACACGGTGATTGCATCAGTGATTCGTTTTATTGGAGCGTGAAACGAAACGAACGAACTTTATATGTATGAATACTAAAACGAATACAGAATTGTTACTACGATTATTAACTAGCTATGTTCCGCGGCATTGCCCCCGTGAATTAGAATATAAAGTAAACGTTAAGTTAGAATGTAACCTACCCGTTTTTCAAATTTAATTCAGTGTTCAGCCTTTTAAGCGTGACTGACTAATCTTTACAAACTTTCATTTAATATTAGTAGGATTCACGATAAATATTATCTACGTACCTGCCTATATGAACACATTCTATTCCCTTGTGTGGTTTCTAACTTCAACACTTATTTGTATAATGCGTAGTCTGACAGCACTAATCCGCTTTCAAGTAGTTTCTAGCGAGCGCCAATTTTAGTAGAGCCGCTATATTTTTCAAGTCCGCTCAGTAGATTTTCTCTTTTTAGCCAGAGTTTCCGTCCCATCCGACCCAGTTTAATGGCTAGCCGCGAGAAGTGTACAACATCCGCTGTTTTCCATCTCCTTACTTATTTTGCTTGTTCCATTTGTTCACAACTAAAAAGTATGATACTTTATTATGATAGCATTTATAACTAACTCGACACTTATTAATTCTAATGAATTTTTATTTTCTAGTTTGCTATTTTATATAATTATAATTGTAGTCCAAAAAATGTTAACATTCAAGAAATGTTTTGTAGCCTAATAACGTATAGCTTTGCTTCGATAAGGTCTAAGGTTCCACAAACGATCTAAAGGTCATCATATCAGCCGTTAACTTACACTCCTGGATATAGGCCTCTTCTATAAGAGAGGAAGGATTGGAAGTACTTGCCACGCTTGGCAGGCGGATTGGCAACAACATCTAGGCTTTGGTGATATTTTAATAAGGACACTGCTGCCTATTTCTCGACTATTAAGTTCTCTTAGCCGCCTCAATAAAAATTAAAGATATCTACTGATCAAAATGGCCGCTTCTCATTTTTAGTCAATTTATTTTTTTCAAAATTTTTTTTCATCTACGTATTACGATATGCTTTTGACCGCCTTATTTGAGCTTAATTAAGAATATTTATTTATTTTTACGATAATTAATGTAAGTTGGAATAAGCTTTCTGCATTATATTAATTTAATGTGGTACTACATTTTCCTTACGGGAATCATTTTGAGCGGTAATTAAACATCGCAAACAAAAAAGGGTAGTCTTGTTTCGTGGCGTTAACGGTAAAAATTCAGATTCGGAATATACCACTTGTTCCATAATATTCTTAAGATGTAGAAGAACAATATTGTATATTTATCGCGATATTTTCGTTAATTCTGGACTGATTTTGATTATTGTTTTTGAAATTGATACCGTTTACTTTTGTATTACTGAAATAGTAATCATTTATTATATAAATTAAATATTTGGAAACGAGCCACGATCAAAGATTTTTTCAAACTTCTTGATTTAGAAATAGCAAGCGGAGAAACTGGAATGCTGACAGCTATCTTGTTTTATTCTATTTAAGATGTTGTATATAAATCTATCATAACTACAAATCTATAAATATCTAAAAAATGCAATAATTTACTTTTGAAGCATTAAAATATTTTTTTTTATCTTTATGCCACATGACAAGATATAAGAAGACTTAAATGATTATTATTTTAATCAAAAGCATATTATTTCCAGCTAGCAGTAGTTAATTCTTTAGATTAGTAATGCATACTTAATAATTCGAACTAAGTACGTAGTTGAAATAGTTGGTTTAGTTAGCGAAGAGTTAGAATCGTGTATTGCTGTCATACACATAAATGCTTAAAAGTTTAATAACCAACGCCGCCGATAAAGCTTGAAGCTTTATCGTCGGCGTTGACTAAAGACAAACTTGTATGAATGATTTGTAAACTAAATTCCTCTACATATATTACGTATGTATACTCATATTTTTGCACTAGTAGCACTACACTCATATGTGTTTAAAATTAAATTTAGGGCAGCTGAACACTTTTCGTGAATGCAATGTCTCAGAATAGGGAAACCAGTCAAAGTGGCGAAGAATTCGATTGAATGTAAAGTTGGTTCCTTTATTGAATCTTTATCGACTACCGACTGCGCAGCCACAGTCCCACGTGTAATAAAAATAAGTGACTTTTATTTAATATTTACATTTGTTGGTTTTCTTTGCCTGCGGGATTTTTGTAACGGAACGCAAATATTTTGCCAATGAATAGGTATTGGGTCAGAAGTTTGTTATTAATGGAAAGAGACAATGATAATAAATTGATTTTTCCTTGATGGGCGGAGACACTTGTCCCTTTCGCAAATTCTGTTTGCTGAAAGCCAATCCGCGAGGGAACTGTGAATTTACTCGTCGTAATAATGCGAGGCTCTACCGCAAATATACTCGTACATACTTGAAAATGGAATTATGAACTTTTTAGAAAACCAAATGAGATAATTTAAAGAAATTACAATAGAAGAGGTAAACTGGTTTTGTAATGTTTTTGAATATTGTAATTTACCATTGCTTTTGGAATTGTTTAGGATATTAACGTGTAATCACACTTTAATAATATATTGGAAAACTGATCCAATGCACTTTTAGACAGGTAAGGTACATTGATGTGTTTTCTTTGTTAAATAATAAGCACTCATTTGCATTATTAAAATTTTAACGACACAATTTATGGAGTAGTAAAATCCGTCCTCCTTAAGTCGCTGTCAACATTAAATCAGAAGGGTAAGCCGCATTTCTAACTGTTGGCATTACGTCAGACGTAGTGAATACAGACAATATTTAGTGGCCATAATTCCGGGGCATTTAGGCCCGACCACGACCTCACTATTAATAACGGTAGATTGTATGCTCAGTTATGCTTGTATCATCCCTGCCGATTCAGCCAACCTCTTCAAAGCCCACATTCGTTTTCCCATTCACCTCTCTTGTCATAAACACATTTTGCCTAATGGACTACCTCGGGACTACCTTCATAGACTATTGTTTTTGTCAAACAATCAACCACTATGTATCGCCCGGAGTATCTGTTAGGATATGAATCATTTGTAGATAATAGAAATTTCCTTTTGAACCAAGGGATAATATTTCCTTGCAAAATTGCTTCCGTTGTTGTTCTCTAGGGGAATTATGTACCTATTAAGAATTAATATTTAAGGCATATTAAAGAAGATCCGGGGAAAATGCTTAATTTGTCAGTAAATAATGGCCTAAAAAAGTTTAACGTCCGTGTATATACTGTGAAGTTTTATTTGTTCTCTTTACCTATCCTTCTCCCTTCATGTATAGAGAGAAGGAAGTTCTAGTTACTAAGACGACTACATACATTTCTTATACTGGCATAGCATGCACATGCATACTCGCAGAATTCAGAGATTCATCACTAGATGATTGTGATTTTTTAAAATACTAATTATTTATCAATCATCTAACCTTTGCAGAGTATAAACAGAATGTATCACAAACATCGCCATAAATTTTTGTTTGTTGTTTAACCAAAATGATCAGAACTCGTTCTGCAGATAATTTTGTAAATACCAATTCATTATTCAAAGATTAAGATAAGTATTAGTTTGACATCTCTCTGATCTGCAAATAGAGAGGCCTTTGTTGTCAGCAAGGATTACCTTATCAAAAGCAAAACAGACTAAGCGTAAGATCTCTTAATTTACACTCAATTTTGTAAGATGTTTGCTATAGAAGTAAGACTTTAAAATATAATTTAAAGTATACGTTTCTCATTTATGAGACGGCTGCATTGTCGCTTTTGAACTGCCTATTAATCTTCATGCTAATGAGAACGTATTATATTAAATTAAGAAGCACACACGCCATGCTTTTATTATTACCACTTTCTGTTCTGTATATTTATTTTCCTTTTCCGAAATTGAATACGTTTTATTTAGTTCTAGCATGGAACGCTTGCTTGTGAATTTCGTGTTGAAACAGGGCGTGCTTATTACGGACGAAGTAAGTTCAATCTCTTTTATCGTGGCATTATAGCGGGCAGAATTGAACGCTGCCTCGTATCCCGCCAGTTCCTGGTGCGAGCCTCCATTCTCCCATAAAATTATGTTAAACTTGCTCTACGTTTTTATATCGTTATCATTCTTCTTGTAAAGTCTAGTTCATTATCGTTGTTGAAAATAAATGTTGATAGTATGACATAGATCAGAGAATGATATAAAAAAATAGATTTACTTCTTCATGTTTATTAGACTTGTGTAATTGGTTTTCTTTTGAAATTGAATTTGAAGAATAATTATTATAGCATTGTTGTAGTATATTGAATACTAGGATATCATAATTGTAATCTCAGATAAAGTATTCGCAGATATTTTCAATATTACTGACGGTTATGCCATAATATTGAAACATTTTAATGTGACGTGGGTTATTATTTTCCGTAAACGTGATTAAAAGTTATTTCGTCTATTGATATGAACATAGGATATTACAGAATATATTATGATATTCATGGCATCTTCATCCCGTAGCACTTCTAAAGACTAATGTAATTAGCCTCTTGTTAAATTAATTAAATCTTAAGGCCGAAATACGAATTTTTTTTTATTATAGCCAGACATGTGACAATAACAACCTCAGCGAAGACTGAGATATAGTAGCAGATCAGTGGATGGTAGTCAGATTTATACCACAATCTTCATTATAAAAAAAAACAAAAAACAAAAATATCGAAAATCTATATAAAACTTGCCATTTTCATAAGAATTTGAGAGATAAGAATCATCAATATATACTAACATTGCTATTTTATTCCCGTATTTCATATTCGTATTCGTTACACGGTATTCAGTACACGGGTTACCTCTAAAGTTATTTTTATTTTTTTTTGTCTTTTTATTGATTTTTGGGCACTGGAATATTTAGAATATGATACGTGTCCGCTTTGGTGTTCGATTTGATACACAAAGTCCGATGTTAAATGTATTCGTAAGGTTCTCGAAACACAATTTTTTATATTAACTTTAAATCCCCATTTCACCTTTTGTGAGGTTTATTTTCGAAAATTAAACTAAATAACGAGGTTTATATAAGTAAATAAAAATATTTGTATTTAAAAATATATAAGAATGTTTAAAATAATTATATTAAATATATCATAATCCTCATTCGAATTTATCATAGTCACTATGAACACTTTGTTAATAATTTTACAGTTCAGTTATCAAAGTTTGCAACCCAAATTAATATGTGTATTAAAATGTAATATAGATGTTGTATATATATTATTTATCGCCAACAAAACCTAGGTTATCCCTATTAAAAAGTATATATATTGACAAATCGATTGTTGCTCATAATGTGTTTGCGTTATTGCATAGAGGGTACTGCCAAATTTTCAGAAAAAAAGCAAATAGGTTGGCGATTATGCGGCGAACCGCTCTGTTCGTAATTACCGCGTGACCGGGCTAAAGCTTGGAAATAAATTGAAAAACCGACTCCCGGTGAAAATACGAGCCGGAAAATATCTCTCCACGGCACTTGGGCCGCGGCCCGCGACTGACAACATTGCAGATAATGTATTTGTTTTTGCCAAAATCCCATTGTTTTTGTGAATAATAAATTTTCGTTTTTCGACAATTACAGTGACCTTTATTGGCAATTGCTTCATTAATGTTAATTAAATCGATGTGCGGCACATACCTTTGTTAAAAAGCCATCGACACTTGGTTTGTTGCGTTTTCCAATATACATGTACTGTACTCGCGATAATTGATACCATTGGAAGTAATTATCACTTTCAGGTAACAGTTTTTTAAGGTGTGCAAAATAATATGCTTATGGGAAAATTTTATAAATGTGTATGTACATGTTTCTAGTCTTTTTTATTGTAAATTAAAGAGTGGTTACTTGAAGTATCCTGAATGATTTATGTGCAAAATATTGGCAAATAAAAAGAAATTTATTACTTTTACTTGCACGTCATTGGGATCTTATTTATGACAGATTACAGTTTCATCCTTCACTGTTGCCTTGCTATTAAATACTATTAGCATAAGCGGGAGCACCATTCCATCTTCATCCATTAAATAGAATCAGTTAAATATGAATTGAACTCATACCGAGGGTTGCATATATAGAATAATTTGTAAATAGATTTTTACAGATAAATTATAGTTGAATTTTGAATGTATATACGAGATTATTAATTGAATATGCAGAAATGAGTTTTTATAAAATAGCCACCTAAAATTATCATTATTGTTAGTGCCATTAGAAATTCGTTATTTAGGTTCATATCCTGTTTCAAAAACATATTCATTTTAATATGTGTGGGCCAACTAAAAAAAATTTCAATGCGACTGAATTTGTATCAGTTATAATATAGCACTGTAATGGATGGACGGACAAAGTAGCACCGTAAAGTTAAAGTTAAGTAAAATTTTCATTTTAATCGTAATATTATTTTGGTACGAATCCCTAATATAGTATTATAGAAAAAAATCGTTCAACATTATCCTTTGTCTTGATATCGGTTCCTATTTGTAATAACTAACGCCACTCACAATAACGATGTTTCTTAAAACGATACAAGGATAAGTTGAGGTAAATAATATGTTTGCTTCCAATACCAAAAAGGGAGTCTTTTTATTAACATGTTCCATTATCATTTGATCTTTTCTAATATTTTTCTGTAGCAGACATAGTAAGATATTATATATAATAATTAATAACCACTTATATATTACAGAGTAATTGTAACTATGAATATATAAATTTATTTTTGGTTTATTTACGTGTTTTGTAAATAAAAAGTGAGATTCCAGACCAAAACAGACATAATAATATTTACAAATTTTTCTATTATTATGCGTGGACTGAATCCAAGATTGTCGGAAAGATCAAGCAATATATTAAATCGCTATAGTACCAAGGAATGGTGATACATTGCGTTCATAATTATATTAAATGTATAAAATGATACTACATTTTGTATTGGTGTTGTTGATATGATTATAGCACTAATGAAAAGCATTTGAAAATAAACAAATATTATTTACAATATGCCAAGGCAGATGTCAACAAAATGATAATAATATAAGTGCTCCGATTTACCTATTGATGTGAGTGATCTTTGAATGTGACCAGACGACTAAGTAATTACTTGTTTTTAATGTGAAATTCAATTTGTGAGTACCTAATTAATAAGATAAAAGTAAGGTTTTATTCAACAAATATAATATATAACTATCGTTATTTTAACAAATATTATATTAAAAGGATGATTTAATTTATTATTGGAAAATATAATATCGATTTCCACACAAACCAAATTATTTGATTCGTAACGGTACTTGTTTTAGAACAGAGAGCTCCTATTAATTATAAAGCACTAGAACATCTGCTCGCAAATCTGTTCGCGATGTTTTCGGTAATCCTTAAATATTTCAGATACGATATGTGATTTATACTTGCTGGTTTTACAAAGACATCTCACATTATTTGACGATGATTAGTTACAGTTTTATTATATATAATAGTTTTCTATATGATTTCGTCCGCATGACCGGAATAATTGATTAAACGGAATAAAAAGTAGCATAGGCGTGCCTTCCTCCATCGTACCTATCGAGCCGAGAAGGGGCTAAGAGATAATAAACCGACCCAACTTACTATCGTGTATAAAATATTAGTATACGTGTAAGAAACTAGTGCTCAGAATTTAATTTTATCGGTAAAATTCTTCAGTTATTTGATTTTATTAAAAGCTTTATTTGTATTTATTTATTTATTTATTTAAGGAACACCAACAGCATATTGCATTATAACATATAGGTATAACATAAACATTAAATATAATACAATATTAATGCACATGTCTATTATAGGTATTCACAGCATTCACTTTAACATAATTATACAGTGCAAGAAAATTAAGTAAATAACAAAAATAAACATGTAATCTAAGTTGTGAGCAATATCAGAAAATAAGATTATGAGTGAATTAAATTAAAAAAAAATATTTATATGTAAATTTCTTGCAAAAACATCTAGTTCGTTTATTACAATTATTAATGAGTAACGAAACTAAAGAGATTTCAGCGAAAATCGTATAATACAAGATTGCGTCGATTAACTTTCCATTTTACAGAATAAGACCGCTTTGTAATCGACAGGATGTCGTCTGTACGTGACTTAAATTCTGTTGCCTCTTTTGACCATAGAAAAAATAAATTCACTTGGGGCGAAGGTTATCTGTGATTCTAGCCGCGACGGCTCTGAATAGGACTGCTCCGCACAACAATTGACGTGATAAAGGCGAATCAGTATGCTATTTAACCGCTAAGGCAGTAATTATTGCTGCTTGTATGGATCCCATTGACTTTATATACATTTACATAGCTGTTGTATAAGATACTGTTTTGATTTGAACTGTATTCACGTACACAAAAGTTTGTTTTAGTATGATTATGTATTTTAGTCACACAACTGATCAGAGAAAGCAAAGCTTGTAAATTATTAAGTCATGACAATATTAAATTGGAATATATTGGGAAAACTTTTAGATACATATCGTAATAAGGTAAAAATTTCTAATCAGAAAAGAAAATACAGCGAATACAATACCGAACGATACGGAGTAATTACACGATACGAGTACATTGCCAGTAACTTTTCCGGGCAATTATTGATTAGAAAAATGTCCGTAATTTTATTATATAAGTTTAAATTGCAAAAATAAAGGTATATAAATATAATTGACATAAGATTAAACTTATCCTTTTAATATTATTATATAAATCAGAAACTGAGTATAGTGGTAATTTTGTTTGTCACTCTATTACGGATTTAGCCATTTCTAAATGGATTTGCATGAACTTTGGCACACAGATTGACCCTGCCCAGGATTAACATAGAATACTTTTATCCCGGTGACGTGTTCCCACGGAATAATCTGTAAACTTCACTAGGTGAATTCCGGGCCCAACTAGTAATAGGTACCTATATGTATAGGTATAAAAATTGTAAATAAATATATTAATGATAGATAGTAATAACTCTAGATGGGATGGTAGAAAATATCTACAATATTATACACACATATATACATATTTTTTTATATATAGGTAGTAGTCGGAGCATAATATACTGTCTTTAGTGATCAAAAAGTATGACTCTTAGAGTTATTAAAAATTTCAATTACTTCATTCTGTTTTATTTCTAGTTTTTAAAAAAAATATTGTTTCTAAAATAAGATTTTATATATAGGCAAAATAAACACTTCAATTGGTTACACCCATTAAACAGATTTTATTTACTGTTTTCGTCTTTCCTTATTTTCTTTCATATTTTTTTACACGGCTGTCAAAAATGAAATAAATAGAAAATGTGACTCTAAGGCAAAGAGGACCCGAGATTTCTGCAAAGAAGTAAATGCTAATTTAGCTGAACGAATTGTGAGAGAGAAAGATTAAATCCGTTGCGAGTTTTGAGCTTACTCTACTGAAATGTTTACGACGTTAATTTTATCTCTGTACACCGACTTCATTTAGCATAGGCACTTGTTAATTATTCTTTATTTCAGACTATAGAATTAAATTATAAATCGAAGAAGAAAAACAGTCTTCGTATAAATAATTAAATATCTAACATAAGTATCTTTAGACCATATAATATTATAGTACCTAATTTTATTTGACATGTTAGATTTTTGAGTAACCTGTCATTGGTCGACTATTCTTTCAAACAATTTCACTTATTAGTTGAAGTAGATAGATACCTTATTTTACACAGAGCGCCGTGTCTGGGTCGACCACGATAAATTATCCATTGTTGGGCGCCGAATTCAACAAGAGCCGTTTTTGTTCAATTCTTCGTCTCGTCGTCAATGGGAAATTTATTGCCGCCTCTCCCGAATTTAAATATGGCCGATTATGTCGAAGAACTTAAATGGTGGGCGCACTCAACTGAAGATGGTAATTTTCTCATTTCATTTCTCACCTTTAGATTAAGGTATTATAACCCTGTATCATTTAACACTACGTAAAGTATTGAAATAGTAATATTAAATAAATTAATTCTATGAGCTAGTATATAAAGTTGAGGTGCTGTTATGGAACCATGGGGAATGATTCATCTTCATCAATTTTGATGTAGAAACATACAATAAATTTTAATATAATATTTTGATATTTTTAATATATATTTAATTTTCATACAAGCTGATTGCCTTTTTTTTATACAACTTAGAATGGCAAACAAGCTGACGGTCCATCTAATGGAAAGTGGTAACCGTCGCCTATCAATATAAAATATCATATAAAATTCAAATAATAAATAATAAATATTTATACTTACTTTGATAACAGGTGAGTAAATATTGTATAACAATACATTGTTTTAAAATCAAATGTTTCTTCTTCTCGATGGATGACTCTACTCATAGTTTAAATTTAAGATAATATATTAACCGTCGAAGCCCGTCGGGTTTCAGCTGTAATACAACACGTCATCTATTGTCTACGAAGTTGCAAACTTGGAGTTACAACTTATCGGCCTCCACATTTCCATACTTAGCAGTTTGACACCAAAAATTTGTAGGAAGTTTTAATTGAAACATCTACTGGAGTGAGCATTTTACTGGTAAAGATTAAAGAAACTTTCTACAAAGCAGTTGTGTAACGCCGAGGTGAGCGGAAACCTTCAAACATCTAATGCTCATTTGGAATCAAAGCAACTTTTTTATTGATCTTTCCAATGGACCCCTGCCAAGTTGAATAAAGTTGTAAGCGCTGACCGTAATCTGTTCAGCGCTCGATCCCAACAACATGTGACCGACGTCAGTCGGTTGACCTCACACGTTTCTCCGTTTTGCCACCGCTCGTTACTTTTGTGAGCACCAGGATTCCATCTATCATTTTCCCCTCGAACCGATGACCTTTCACATGTCAGAAGGAAGATTTCCGCTTAGGATATCCACATTTTTATATTTTGTGTTATGATAGAAATTACCTCGTAATATTTTTACCCTAGTCAATTTATACATGGCATCGTAATCATATATTTCTTACAACAGGATACTCGGTATGTTTTTGATATATCTGTTTTTTCCTAATTTATAATAAAGACATTATGCCCATCATGCGGGTATATTTTTCAATTTATCATTGTTTATACTATGATATTTAAAATGAAAGTTGAAAATTACTTTTATATTATTATTATTTTATACAAGTTGTTTGTATGGGCACCTTTGTCCCATTAGTATTTTTCCCGTAAATCATGGTGTTTATTATATGGCTATGTTTCGATTTAAAAGGTAGTATTTAGTAAAGAAAGATTTAGGTTTACCATTTTAATCTTCAGAAATGGCAAAGAATTTAATAGGTATATAGGTGTTACAGTGTATCATGTTACCATCCTAAATATGTCGTGTTATTTGCTTATGTCTATAGGTCACATATTTCTACTAGGAAGTTGGTTATATGCACCTTACTTATTAAAGACAAGTGTTCATCTGTTTGCTACTCCAGTAACAAATAAAATAAAACAGTTAATTCAAACCTATACAGCATTCTAAGGTAAACGCAAGTATTTTGCTCATTGGTACGGTTAACTGCCTTTTTACGCAATTTAAGCTACCACCAAAGAAAATTTGCATAATAATATCGTGGCGTTTTCATTTACATAACGTTTATTTCCTGTTATAAGTATATATAGATATAAGAATTAGTGTATGCATTACGCTTTAAATATGGGATTACAATGGCCGAACGTTATGATATATGATCAAAACATGAGTCTATAACACCATAATATTTCAGTGGACAAACGACAAAAATTACTGTTTCACGCTTAATATTTCTCGAGAGATCGATAATTGGGCTAACTTTATACAATATTTTTTTTTAATATTCTAGTACCTATTGTTCTAAACTAGTATTATAAAGGAACATTCAAACATATTTAATCAATTTTAAAAATTCACCTATAGAAAACTACATTATTAGTGGGAAACATTGGTAGTATTTTGTTTTTAAGCAAAAAGAAGGAGCTTCTCAATACGGTTGTATTTTTTTTATACTTGTTACCTCATAACTCCATTAATTATAAATCGATTTATAAACATTTTTTTTTTATCTGGAAAGATTCACTATATAGATTGAACCTTTAAACATTATATCAAAATTTGGTTTAGTAGCTTAGTTTTTAATAAAAAATAATTGTCTAATCATAAAAACCGTTCGAAGTCGAGGTGGATTGCTAATGTCTAATATTTATATCACATTCGTAATATTTGTAAATATATTCATACCAGGACCAATAAGTCTGAATTACGTAATCTTACATTTTAATATTAAAATATAAATTTTATATACAAATTGTAAAAGTGCGTTTGTTTGTTTGTTATCTCGTGGTGTGTTAACAGTTCAATAGTCATGAAATTTAGTATTATTTATTATATTTATTTAGTATGTTTGGGTTGGAGAGGGATATTTTCGTATGTAGATGAATTTTTACCCCGTCAATTATTGTATCCCATTCTCGCGCATGAAACCACGTGTAAAAACTAGTTTTTATATAAATTTTTGTTACTAGTGATTAAAGTAGTGTTTGCTATCATAGTACGAGTTTAGTGGTATTTTTATATACAGTTCTTGTGGTATTTATACATATTTTATACAGATATTATATTTACAACATGGGCGTGACATGTCAACGTCAATGACCAGTCACAAGAGTCTAATTTGTCACACCCACGACCACTTGATTATCTGGCTTACCCGCATGATACTGGCATATTTGATGCCATTCGTTAATCATTAATTAATGCTATTTAATTTAAAGAATTTACAATTCGATATAAGTAATATTTTAATAATCTTTTCGAGAAAAAGAAAACTGAAACTGAAATAAATTTAATTATTAGATAAGCTAGAAAAAGAATTAACGCTACTAATAGGATTTGTCATCTCTATAAAGGATCTTTTATACTTTTATTACAATAGAATATAAATTATTTTGTACTTATAATAATACTAAGGCTATTTAAGCTGCAGAGTATATAAATAAATAACTTATAAAAATTTAAAATAAATCAATAATATTTGAAAATCTGTGTGGGAAATTAAAACGATAATCGTGAAATATATTATTTTACTTCCACTTAAAAAGCATCATTTAAAATATTTACTAAATTTTTATAATCGTGTATAGATTTATAATTCTGAAACTTGTATTTATTGTTGGTTCTAATATTAAGTAATCTTAAAATTGTTCAAAATTATTGAAAAATATATTCAATAGTTTTTCGAAATTGTTAGAGAAAGCAGTTTAATTAAACAAATAAAATATAAAGGTTTTTATGCAAAATCATCCAGATTTCGTATTACTAAATAGTATCTAGTCTTTTAATTAATTAATGTAATTTTCTGCCTTTTTAAATATTTCTTCTTAAGTTTGCTAGAATATTTTTTTTTTATTTTATCCATTTTCCTTTAATACCTAATTATCATGTTAGTACTGTTAATGTATTTTTTTTAATATACTCAACTTTATACTTAATTAAAGCTTTTTAAAAATATAATAGTCAATTTTATTTTTAAACATGGTAACAGCGCAGGTAGCTATTATTTTAAATATCTGGTTACGGAATACCCTTAGTATCTAACACCGCTTCCCAATTATACTATTTTTAGATGACAAGGAGGTCAGTGAGGTCTTTAATAAAAAATATGAAACTGGCACCGAAAAAATATAGATATGTTGACGGAGCAGGTCTTTTCAATTGAAAGTGCGGATAAAGTGATATAATTTAAAAATTCATTTCTGAAATTGGTAGGTCTCTGTCTCAGTGTTTTTCTATATTTTATATAATTAGAATTATTACCGTGTTCTAAGCTTTCACAGAACTGACTTCAAATGTTCTAGATAGTATAATATATAAAAAAAGTGTAAAATTCCAATAATTTTCATTCATGCTTTCAGAATTGGAGAATTGTACTTAATTGATTTTTTAATTAAATCGTTCATGGTTCAATTAATTATTCAACAAGGAATGATGAAGTTAATTATTTTAATACTATTGAACGTCAGGTATTTAATTATAATATCTTTGTGTTTAAAGGGATATCATAGCCCGCTTCCGTTACTGAGAATAACGTGAAAGACTTGTAACATTACTTGTTACAGGATCACTACGCATATATAATAATGTCATTTTTAGTTGCATCTTCTGAAGTCCAAAATTTTTTCCTGTCTCTTAGAACCCCAGATTAAAAGAAGTCCTGCTGTGTCCTCTTAGATAATGGCAATATGATTCAAATTATTTTCTACTGCTTACTCGACTTTTATTATAATAACTAAAAAAGATTAACATCCTATTATTGGAATCATGTGTCAATAACAGTAAATATGCGAAATGCTATTATTGACATACGTTTAATATGCAATTTCGCTTTTAGTTTGATATACATAACATACAAGAATAACATGATGTAAATAATTAATAATGATAAGATTAAGTATAATACTGTTTAAGCCCATATGAAAAGGTTAATGATGAGCGTTTGCTAACTTTTTAATTACATTATCTTATTGTCTTCCCTCCCCTACAATACCCGAGGCTTTGAAATAAGCACGCAAATTGTGTTTATCGTAAATCTAATTTTCCTCAAGTTGGTAAGAATCACATTTAACTAGATATTTATTTGTGGATCGATCTTTCGTCTCTAAAATCAATGATATTTTTACATATTTTCTCCAATTGGTTTTAACTATAATTCAATGGTTTAGTAAAATAATTCACTAATATAGAAGCACAAATCAATTGATTAAATAACATAGATCAATACACAATCCAAAACGCTATCTCTGAAAACTTAAAATTTAAGTGGAAACTCTTCAAATAATTAGGCAATCCATTGCAAGATTTTGTAAATTCTCCCGAGAACAGGGGATAACTAACAGGTTCAGCTTTGCAAAACCACTGAGTTTTCTTATCTTTAATAAAGATACGAATCTGAACTATTAGTTGAAATAATTTTTTATAATGTTTTATAGATAATTAAGTTTGTTTTTAAATAGGAAATCAAATTTTACATACTTTGATGGAGCCGTTTATACTAATATTACAAAAAAAATATTTTATTGTTTGTAATAGACAAACTCAAAAACTACTTAACGGATTTTAAAAGGTCTTTCATCTATAAAAAGCTATATTATCAGCAATAATTATTTGTATATTATATTTAAAAAAATAGTAATTCGGACGAAAAATACAATATTGTAACCTAAGATACCAAAAACTTGTTTTTGGAAGTCATTATCTAGCATGCATTACGAAAACTATTGATTATACTTAAAATAATGTATGTTTCTAGGACACAATAGTTGCCCATAAAAAAGTCTGCGAGGCCATATATCTTACTATTAGTTATAGGTTAGTCACAATAACTGTGTTTTGTTCAAATTTATTAATAAAAAAACCGGCTACAATCGTAAAAAGAAAATGTTTGTATCATGATATTAATCCTTATAAAACTGAAGAACTTTATAACTGTTATCTTGTAATCATTCTAGTCCAAGTAAAGTACCAATTTATAATACTAATTTATCTTTCTGTGTACCCGTTCGAAGCGTGGGCGAGTCGTTAGTTACTCATATTTTTTACATTTTCATTGCCACACAAATGACTTGCATTTTTTGTTGTAATTAAGCTGAATATTTTTCGCTTCGGTTAAAATTTTCTATTTCCAAAATATTCCTTTTCCAAAAATATAATTTCCTTTTTTCGGAGAATATTTCTTTTTATTTCAGATTTTTAATGACTTTGTATTTTTACTCGCTTAATTTTTAATAGATACTTGTGGGATATACATGGTTTGAAACAAAAAGTTACGAATCAAAATAATATCTATAGATTTACGATTTCGAGTTTAAAGAGTGGCTATTAGATATAGGCACTATCGACGGTTGCCGTTGTGAATTATGGCAATTTGTGGGCAAGTCGAGTGTTATTATCGCCACGTAACACAGCTTGTCCACAATAGACTATAATAATACATTTGAACCAATCGACCTGTCTCTGACATGAATTAGGTTTATTGAGTGATAATCAGAATGAGCAAAGAGTTAGTAAAATATTTTAAATGATAACTTTTTTAATATTGATCCAAGGGCGGATGACTAAAATAAATTGTTTTCAGCAATACAGTTGCCTTATTGTATAAGTGTATCTATTGTAATTGTTTGTATTCTTTTATTCTTTATGTTGTATAATGAAAGTAAAGTATACTCACTCTTTCATTCATTCATACACAAAAGATACTCCGAGTATTTTATTACCCGCCTACTGAATAAAAGAGCGTGATGTTTTTCGGTTGTATATATTTATTTATATTATAAAAAGAGTGTATATAGTATATGTATATACTTTTTATATACTAAGGCAACGTAGAAATTGAAATTAATGGAACGCCGTATAGTATATATCTGCCAGTGAACAGTAGTCTGAAATAACAGAAAATATGTGATGTTTCAATGTTAGTAAAGAAATAGAGCAGTTTCTGTATATATTTTTTGTTTATATAGATGCGATGTGTATTCTAATTTGATAAATTTAACAAATAGGACAGCATTCCCAGTACAACCTCATATCGTAAGTATAGAGATTTGCGGTTAAAATCTATAATAAAAGACAAAACAGATACTTTGTGGCTTTACATTTATTGTTCCTTTTAAAATATAAATTTCATTTGAAAAGAAATTTAAGTAAAAAATATAAATAACTTGCCCAACTAGACAAAAACTAACTCTCCTCTGATCTCCGCGGTTTTTCTTACCCCACTTCGTGACAGGAAAAAACTTTTTCATGAAAAGTAATCGGTAAACATAGCATACCTTACGCAGTTTGGAATCCTACTCTTTGCGTGGCTCGCTTACAACATACCCGGTTTTCTTTTTTGTTACCGTACAAGTTAAATATCAGAAAAGATCAAAAGAAACATTTTGTGAAAGACACGTATTGCGAAAAGGACCTTTGCCGAAAAAGTACAATACCTATACATGTTTTTATCCTTCGAGAAAGACGGAGATTTCAAATCGCTACCCATCTCTTGATGTACGGTCGTTGGGCGCATTGACTGACTTGCACAGTTATTGCTCTGCTTTAAATAGACTATCATTAATTATCTTTGCAGAAGAGACTTTCTAAGAAACAATTGTTTAGCAAAGAGACTTTATGAGAATTCGTAAGAGTAATATTTTTTTATACTATAAACTAAATAACATCCGATTAAGCTCTTAGTTGTCACTTGAGTAATCATTTCAAACTCTAATCTTTTACAGTTTAAAATTGGTTTTTTGGAATGTTTATTAATATAAGTATATACATATAAATAAGTTTAATACCTTTTGATTCTTTAACAACCCTTATAATCGCCAGCGTCGGGGCAAACTTACCAATTCCACGAAAAAGGAAATAAGCTAGCCTTTTTATGCCGGTCAGTAAATATATTAAAATCATACAGACAAAGTCCCGGATACAACTGGCAATATTATAAAATATAAATTTGTTCGTTACATTTTATCGTAAAATAGAGTAATGTTAATACTATATGGCTACATAAAAATGAATTTTACATTTAATATTTGCGCCATATATTTCTGCACAGAGATTATAAATATACAGTGTGGTTTTATTTTTATGTACAAGTCCAGTTATTACTACGAATATATAACGCTTAACGATAATGATATCTAGCTAGTGGCTGCTGCTAACAGTCCTAAATCTTAATAACGCGTTGTTTGCTGGACCTGTACAAACATAATTACGGCACTCAGAGTATAGCTAACACTCACGTTTTCATACGCGGCAAAATGTTTCGATAAAATATATACGTACTAAATAGTAGTGCTGTCCTCGTTTTGTTTGGATTGTAAAATAATGTAAATGCTTTTCGGCGTGCTTCCTTGGTAATACGGCGAGTTCTTTATTTTATATGTAATGTAACTATTATTTTGTACTAGTTGCAAAATGTAGTTTTTCTCGTATAGATGAAGATAAAAAGTGTTTTATGTATTCATGATATTGCAGTCTGTTCATATACTAAATTTAATTAAAATCGTTCAAGAATTTCGACTTGATCGAGTAATAAACCTTTAAACATTTTACAAAAGGTCATATTTTACTTTTTAATAATGAAATTAGGAGCCCTAAATAATTTGTTCAATATCTGATTGAATTTTATATAGGTTTTACCAAAAACAACTACTATTTTACAGTCTATATGTAATGAAGAAAATTGACTATATTAGTCGGTTTAATTAACTAAAAATTCGACTAAAAATATATCAAAGTCAGGACTCTCCTTCATTTTGTAGGCGGTTAAAAGCTAGAGTATAAAACATTACCTAAAATGGTATAACGTATTGTTGCAGTTTGTTATTGGATAATATAGTGTTTTGGTGCGAAATTCGCAGTGCAACTCGAGTGTGAGTTAACATTTACTTAATGGTAATAGGACTCTCAATTAACGATGGCGAGCTTACCTTTATTCTCGTTAATGGATACGTGCATTTAAGTAATGGTAGCAGAATAAAGTACCTATAAAGTAGAATTATGGCCAACGATTATCTTGTCTATATGGTGTGGACGTAAGGCAAAAATATATATTTTGGAATTTGGGTATATTGACCCTCACATTATTAAGTCTATCTCTTTGAGTACCAATTGAATAGACGAGAGTTTAACATTTTCTTAAATCCGGTAATGTAACTAATGTCATTAGTATTCGTTGCTTGCGGTGATCACTACCATCAGGTGAGCCACAATTAGATTATTTGCTTCCCTAAATTTCGTTTAAATCCTGAACGAGTAATTTTTTTTTGTGACATGACTCGGGTTCCTTTGCTTATTTTAAGTCACTCTAAAAAAGGAAAGGAATACACACTTTTCAATTTTTACGAATTCGCTGTGAGAAATATGGATAAATAGTTTTTGTCCGCGAGTACATCTGCATAACCGGGATAAAAAGTTTATCTCCTTTTACGTCTCAAATGTTACATGTACATTTATCACTATTGGTTGATTCGTTAATGTACAAAGTAGTAAAAAACAAATACATTCTCATATTTATAATATTAGGAAATACATCAAGGACTTGATAGAATTTTGATAACACATTAATATTATTTTACTGAAATAAGTGTTATCTTATTATTATACAGAAAAACTAACGAACGAGGAAGTCCTAAAAAAAGTAAACGAGAAGAGAACATTGATTAAAATAATAAAGAATAGAAGAGGCAAAATGCTGGGCCACCTTATACGACATGACGATTTTTTTAAGAGCATAATAGAAGGAAAGATAGAGGGCAAAAGAGGAAGAGGAAGACCGAGGATTAACTACATGGGACAGATAAAGGAAACACTAGACGTTATGTCGTATAGGGAGATAAAGGATATGGCCTGGGATAGAGCTGGCTGGAGGAAGATGCATGAATTAGTTGCACCGACAAGAGGAAACCCTTAAATGAAAAAAAAAGTGTTATCTTGTGAAAATTCTCATATAAATGTCATTAGTAAGTCTGTTACTACTAATTTTGACCACCAATCTAATCAATCTCAATCTTCAAGTATTGGCAGTCGCACATACTAATGGTAGAGGAATTTAACAGAATAGTTCTAGTCAAATAACTATTATTAATATTATAATACTTGTAATCTTCAATAGGTTGTTATAATAAATATCTGACCAGTTTTACCTTACAAGACATTTTCAAAGGATTTTTGTATCGTCCTTAAATTGATTGCATGAAAAAAAAAACAAATGTAAATAAACCTTTCAAAGTGCTTTGAAAAGGGAAATCGCTCAAGTATCAATTGTAACGATCTACGGAAGAGCGTGTACAAGTGTTTCCGTAATAATATATAGACAAGTTTTTGTTTAAACCAAACTGTTATGTTACTCAGTCCATTCATATCAGTGTCTAAGTTCTTAATAAAAAAATATTAGGTAAGAAAAGTATGTTCCTCTACTACGCGTGAATGTTTTTGTCAGATAACATTTACAAAAAAGAACTTGTATATAATTTGTTGCTTATTGTAATACGAATATATACTTATTAAAATAATGTATATACACATTTCACGAGCCGTAAACCGCAATTTGTAGAAACGTAAATGATGTTGAATATTTGTTTTGTATAGAAATTTTGTGTTCAGAAAATTATTCGTCACTCGTCATTTCATAAAGATTTAATTATGTATTTTGAAACCTCTATTACTCGTTACAATAACGTCTTTGTTAATAACAATGAAACCCCTCTTCATTTATAATGCATGTATTAACACATAAACGCCAAATTATCTCAGGTATGAAGAGGTTATGTGAAAACTGATAATTGAAAATGCAATAACCACCTTGTCAGAATGAGGTTAGGTATATATTTGAAATGGGTCTTATAACATGGATAGGGGTCGATTTCCATTTATTCTAGTCTATTAAGGTGGATAAAATTGCATTTATCGCTTTAAAAATAATTCACCTCGTTGATACTCTATTTTTCGCTATCGATTAAAAGTATTCAAAAGCTTAAGTCAATTTAATAATTTCAATTGAGTATCATTCAGTGTTCCTGATTTTTCTTACCATTGAAAATGCAAACGCATCATTTCTCGAAAAAAGAAACTTTCCAAGTCTGTGTATATTGGAGGGATGATAAAAAGTTTATATGGTTTGTAGAGCTTCAATTATTATTAATATAAATAATCTGCTAAATATCATCCTATACTTCGAGTCTGCTTATATTACTATCAGTAGCTATGTTTTTTTGTGATTGATATTTAATGGTAACTGTAATCTTTATTAACTTACTTTGGTAGAAATGAATTACGTCTTCCAAATTAAATGTTCTAATCATATTTCTTTAATTCACACAGTTTTATTGTAATTATGACATACAAATTATTTTTATACTTTTGAACACATAATTTACTATTTTTATTATTTCTTTCGTAAGTTTGGGAGTATTTTTACGCTTCACTTGTGTTTATTGGAGTCTTAAAAGCTACGTCTATGCTTTCCCGAAGGAAAACAACCATGTTATCAAAACATAAATATGTCTGTTAGTGTGGTAGCCCGGTAACATGTTACTGTACTAAGAACATTATTATATTATTTATGGTAATAGAACAATATTTTGTTTTGTTGAAAAGTTTAATTTTTATAAAGCAGGTTGTGACCATAATGTACTAAACATCATTTATATTAGTTGTGTTAATTATATTTGGGTAGAAATCAATACCTAACAAAAACAATGTATAAAAATCAGAAGGCTTTTATTATGTTCAAAATTAGTTGAATGAATTCATAGTTAGAGATCGGATTCCCACATACGTAAATAAATCCGATGCGAATAATTAAGTATAATACTCTAATTTTGTACTTTAGAGCTATTAAAACTAATCAACATCGGATACCAAAAAAGTAAATTGGTTTACTTCTATTACAAACGAACAGATATTCAGTATAATTGTTCATTTAATTACTACTATTAACATGTAAATGACCTGTATAAATCCAATATGACATGAATACAAAACTACGAGTCATAAAACTTTATGACAAAATTAGTATTAAAAATATTAGGAACTTAAATAGCCCTGACCGTTTGATATCTTTCTGACGTTTAATTATTTTATTAATATTCTCTGATAATTTTGACAATTTTTAAATAGATTATAATATTTCTTTGTAATTTATAGAATTTGGTTTTCAAATGGTACCATATTAAATTTATCTCGTTTGAAAATGCTAGTATCGAGTTTTGAAATATACATTTTGTTATACTTTTAATAATGATCAAAATAATATTGTATAATACACATACGAATTGAGCATAAATATTTGTTTATTTATTGCCTAATGACAAAAGATAATAAATAAGTAAATAAATATCCATGGATATATATCCATCGTGCAGTCATACACTTCTAAACTATTGTTAGTTTAGATATGTTTGTAATTAATTATTATAATCAACAGATATATTAAGGTTTAAGGTTTTATCATTGTAAATATAAACAGTCAAACCAATACAAGCAAGCGTATTCGTAAATACAAACATTTGTATTATACGGAGATCGAACCCGCATTATCCGAAAATGAGGCAGTGTGTTAAGCGCTACTCCACTGAGGTTGTTAAATAAGTGCCAACCGTCACACTTCTTCCAAATACCCACAAGATAAATTATAAGACATCTCTATTTGGGTTAGGTCCACCTAACTACTTTGTATTTCTTTTATGTATGACCTACTTTCTGTGTGGCCTTCAGTAGGTACAGAATTTTAAACAATTAATCCGAGCTTTACATTATATTAGATAATTTTATCGGTATTATTCAAAAATTGCTAAGAAATATATTATTATTTACATGTAGTACATACTTGTTGTAGTACTCCAACGTGCATAGTTATCTCTACAATTTACGCCTCGGAATCACTTTTTCTGAGCCTGTAGCAGAATCTCAGAGCTTTTAAATGAAAACTCTGCCCGTTTATGTCGTAATATTTCAAACTCGGCACCATTTTGTATTTCTGTTTACGCAAGAATTTATTCTAATCGCTTTGTAGACAGGCTAAAGGTGTTTTGCTTATTACCATTCTATTATTTCATCTGCGTTTTATTGTTTTATTTGGTATTTAATGTAGGGCATTGTTGGTTGAGAAAAATAAAAGGATTGTCATATTCAAAGAAAAAAAGAAACCCTTAGCCTATTGAAACGGATAAACAATCAATAGATTTTGTTCATCGTATAATATTTTGGTATTATTAGAAATTCTATTTATATAATTTTTTGATGTTTGTTGCTAATCGGATTGGAATGAATTTTATCATATAAATACGTTATGTCTCTAATTAAAATTTCAGGGATTTATTTTCATCCAGAGCCGCGGGGCATGTTGGTATAACAATGAAACCTAATATGACAGGACGGATAATTTATTTAAGAAAATATTCACAAATAACGAGCTAGACCGTTGTCTCGTTATTATTATTATCGTTAGTTGACTATAATAAAATTAAAGTTTGAAATAATTTATACTGGCTGTATCACACAACTTTGCGCGTGTGAATAAAAATAAAAATATCGTATGTTTTAGTTCCAATAAATTGCATTCAAATCCACTCAGCCGATTAAACATAAATGAGTTGCGAACTTATGCTCATGTCTATAGGCGACGATTACCACTTTCCATCAGGTGGGCTGTCAGCTTGTTTGCCATTCTAAGTTGTATAAAAAAGAACTCCCAAACGTATTTACAAATTTTCATATTTATAAATATTAGTAGGAATTATGACAATACCTAAATACTCGGACAATGGACGAAATATATCGATTGTCCTCCCTTAAATAGAGCACGGGTTCAATGGATCGAGAGACCAGCCACTAATCTGACACAAAGACGTGAAGTAATAAATAAGCCTCCCGTTACGGTAGGCGTACCATCTACTGTATTTTTATCTTTATGGGACAGACTCGAGGGTGGTTGAGCGGCGGTAACAGTTCTTACCACCACCCGGTGCAGGAACATCCCTGTTCGCATTCACCTCACAAATCACGGCGCACCCCTTTAAACACTTTTTAATTCCTGATTTATTGTGCTACGACATTATCCACAGTTCTAATCCTCTTGTGAGTTATCCTCGAAGTTTTGTAGCATCACGAGTAATCCCAACAATTTGAGACATCCCGCTGTGTGAGGAGATTAAAATTTGTAATCGGTGTCTCTCAGTCTATTTTAATTCCATATATGTTTATAATAGAATATTGTAATTAAATCTGAAATAATTAATGACCAATAATGTAATAAAAATAACTTTTTTTTTTGAGAAATATAGACTTTAATCGTGACAAAATTAATAAAAAAACAACATAAAACGTAACGTTGTTTATTGAATAAATAAATATCTTAATCGGTTTATATTGATGAAGATTCTTCTTCCTTAATCTTATCCTTCTTTTTATAAGAAGAATCCTAATAAGACGCTATTCTATAGTTGGTTCATCATACTACTACACATCATAACTACTATCATTTCTTAAATAGCTGCCAAGACTGAAGGTCCTTTTTTATATTGGCTGTCATGTTGTGAACACGTTCTTTTTAATAATAAAAAGGATTTTAAATATAGCGTTATCCGTTCTTAGTATAAATAAAGCTTATCTTTCTCCCCTATTTATCGTTTTATCTTCAAGAATTTTTTTTCTGAAAATCAAATTTCAGTACTTGGAATCTATCTCCAAACTCGTTTTGAAATCTATTTACAAAACAAGTTCCGTTATCATTGCAAAGTAAAGTGCCCATAAAGCCCAGTTTGTCAGAATTGTAAATATACATACAACATGGGAATTGACCTCCTTCAAATCCGACACTTTAGTTCACGAACTAATGATCTATCCAGAGAGACGGAGCTGTGGTAATAATTATATTATTCTGTTATGAAACTACAGTATCACCTGTTTTGAAAACTTGTTTAAATAATACGAGTGCTTTAGTACTTGATTTTGTGGCATTATATACAAGCTAGAGGTTTATATCTACATAAAGAGTTTACATTCACTGTAAGTTTGAATTCCATTTTATATGTAAGTACTAATACTAGTTATTATTTGTAGACATCATTCTTGTCCAAATGGCTTGGCACGCATTATATGTGACAGTAAAATCCTTTATCGCTCTGTTAGTAGTTCTTTGTTCAAATAAATTATTACTTCTATAACTTTCAATCAAATTGTAAATAAGTATTTGTTGGAACAAAGTAATTACAAAACAATTTTTTGTAACCTCATTGACATTTCAACACAAAACTGTACACTTACATCCATATATTAGTTAAAATAAAATGAAAAGTTCGCATAATGTAAGGGCGACGTTGAATCTCGTCCGCTTTGTTCGGACGCCTTTCGTGCTATGGTAGCGCCACTCTAGAGTCGTTCCTATTTGTATTTTGTACACGAACTTTCAGAATATATTATTTTGCAGGGCTGCAGATGTGGAAGAAACTGATTTAAGAGTTACTATTGAATAGGCTCAAAAAGGATAAAATTCCCTACCGACTACGAGTAGTCCCTCCACGGATGTACGAGCACTGCCTATTGTTGGATTACATTAAGGTTCACTAAAGCTTGACTCGGAGGGACTTTATTTATTGGTAGCGAGCGTTAACTTTATCCTCATTGATGTTACAAATAGAAATAGTTTTGCATATATTTAAAATACGGACAACTATAAATAGGTATGAAGTATCTAGAAGATGACATGGTATTGTATTGTAAAATTGTCGTACAAAAATTTTATTCGAAGATGGCTTGTTAGACATAGTTATTATTTTTCTCGTACAGTATGTATGTACATTATAATGTATAATAATATTGACTTAGTTTCTGAGTAGTTCCGGGGAAAAAAAATCTGGAGCGGCAATGGCTGGGTGAACTGAAATAACATGTCTATTTTGTGACATATAAGTAATGTTTTATGTGGTTTCGAGGAGATTCTCAATTCGCTTACCATACCATTCCTGAATTTAGTACTCATTCTGAGAAGAAAATAGTAAATTAATTTTATTATTAATTTAATTATTAATTAAAATTAAATTTTAAAATAAAAAGTACCTTTAACTGGGGTATAAAATTATTATATTCAACGTGTCTTTATTTCAGACACTGTAATAAACTGAAAAGTAGACATTTATGCCTCTTTCCACTTTGGGTTTGCTGGAATTTCTTGTAGAGTTAAGCTTGCCTTTGTACATTTGTTTTCCACCATTGTATATCTGTACTTATAATATAAGTGTATACAATAAAATATCTTATTAATATATTAAAATTGTAATAGATGTCTGTATATGACGAAGATATTTAGGAGTCTTAATAAGAATAACAGACACCATAACAACAATGTAGTTTTCCCAGTTGTGTTTCTGAATCTGTATGTATGTTTTATATTGATACGCCATCTAGAAGTAATTTATCTCATTGATTTTTCTACGTCTGAAATCGAATCGTAGGAATCGAACGAATGAATCGTACGAAGTAACGGGTAAAAAGTTAGTAATTAAATAGATTGCTCGTACTAGCTAAATGACCACTGTCATAAAAGAAGAAACTAACAATAGTGAATGTACTTGTAGGTACTGAAAATGTTTATTTTTAGTTTCATATGTGATAAGGTATATGAGGATAGGTCAAAAGGTAAAAAAAAAACTTTTTGTAATTTTCCGAAAATTTATTCTATATAGTGCTATAATATAATTCAAAATATGAAAATTAAAACGTAAACTGCAGATGTCTTGCAAATCTGCTGACAATGAGAGGGATTTATACCGGTCGTGTCGACTATAAATGAGTGTTTAGCATTTTTCCTATGTTACCCAAGCAGTGCCCTCCGCTGTCGATCGGTTTGCCCAAACAAAAGACAACAATTTGCATTTTAACTAACTGATAACTGAACAAGCTCGACGTCGCGCCCTCTAATTTCCTTTGGACCCGTTGGAGACAACGTAATTTTCTTTTTTAGCTCGGGGTTGCAGATAAAGAAATACTATTATCTTTTGCCATGACAACGAGATAAAAACTTTGTCCTTTTCAAGACTTACGACTCTATTTTAAGTGGTTCATTTTTATTTAACACTAATTTTCACACTACAAAACGATTTATAACTATAAATACGAGTATAATGAAAAAGTAAAAATAAATAAAAATCTGTGAATACATAACCTAAATCCTACTGAATAGATTTTAATGATATTTATTATAGTATCTTAGTATATAGTTTATTATATATGATAGTTATTACTCTGGTAAAATGTCTCATTCCACAAAGAGCATATATAGAAATTCGCAGCTCGAACAACGGTCTGAAATCAGTTAGTTTATTGTAATAAATATATTTTCGTGTCATGATTGTACAGATAAAACATAACAAAGTCATTATATTTGCTTGCCATATTTTTTATAGTAATTAAATTCATAAGTATTCAAAATAAGCAAGTTTTATACAGTTTCTTGAAATGAAGATAATTAGAAAAGTAAAGGATTTGAAAACTTTATTCCTACTATTCTTTGCAGATGTTTCAGATTGGTGCTCCAAAGTGCTTAAGTAATTAGTATAAATGCTAATGTAATTACAAGTCGGCAGATACAGTCACGTACTTTCTACCACAATGCCCAAATAAATCACAGGAAAGCCTGCATTTATTCCGCGGAGAAAATTAAAAAAGTTCAACCAATTTTGAATGAGTTATTATGCAATATGACCGTCTGTTTCTAGATGTGTGCCAATATTGCTATGTAGTAATACTGCGTTGATGGGATTTCAGTAGACGAAAAGTTATACATTTCATATTGTTGAAGCAAATTAATTGTTTCAATTTAATATTTAGTAATGATATACTAAATAAAGTTTATCAACATAAAAACAATAGATTATACTCTATTCTATTATTAAATTATATTCGACCGTGTATAAATGTTTTGTTCCACAGAAAAAATCTGCTTTCACATAGATGTGAACTTAAGGATGAGAAAAAGGTCACTAAATTAATAAGCGACGGAGTACGTAAAGTAAAAACAATTCCTTTAAATGCGCAGTTAGTCCCTCTAATACCATAGTGAGTCGATTGATTGCTGTGTGGACAGATAGCGTTGTAGTAGTTATTAATTATTTAATAATTTACATATCATGCGCTTAATATATTTGCTATTTTGTACGACATACAGCGGAAAAAATAATGTAGATTTATATATTTACTCGAATAACGAACGTAATCAATTTCACTCCCCTTTGTTCAAACTTTAGGCTTATATAACTTTTATGATCATGCCATTCTTTGCGGTGCGGTACAGGCATGGATTTTAATATTGCAAATATGAATATACAGTTAAATATTGAATGTGTAATGTACGGGGCGCGGTTGGTTGGTGTACAGTGATGGCTAGTCGTGGTAGTAGTCGTGTTGACAATGTGTTCGCGAGAGTGATCCATGGCTAACTCTGCGGACTTGGGCCACCTCGCCGCCAGCCTGCTCCGGCTCATTATAGGTGAGTTCTATACATTATTATTTATATGTTATATATAGTATAGTACCCAAAGGGCAATAGTAAGAGAAAAATGGCGACGGGCTGTAAATCACGGAATAACGGCACCACCCGCTCAATGGCGACCACAATTGCTTTATCGAGGGCGTAACAATTGTGATGAAAAAATTTACTGATACACAGTCAAATCTGTCGGATTTAAAACATGAAGTTTAGCACATAGCTTCTTTATATAATGTAAGTGAACACTAAGGACATTTCCTCTGGAATGGTATATAGAGGATAACGCTGGCGAAGCTACGAGAGGATTTAAACTAAATTTTGCATAGAGCTTCTTCCTCGTGTAATGTAAGTGAGCACTAAGATAATATATTTCCACGGAAATGTAATGTACACATTCACATAAGCGAAGCTACAGAAAAGAGCTAGTTACACTTATTATATATTAATAAAGGATATGAGTGAATTTGGCGTCGTTTTCGACTGATGACTTTAAGCTCGAGTGTGCACTCATGGAAACGGTGTATTTTGAAAAGAAACAAATCATATTATGTCGCTGACGGAGGTAGCTCAACAATATCGAAGGCGTTCAAAGTTTTACGAATATATTTCTAGTAATTTTTACCCGCGATGATGTCTGCGTTTCCGGGATATATTGACTGATCAAGGTACAACAGTAGTCTATATCTTGATATTCAATATATATATTCTTTGTTGCACTTGTAAAAGAAGTATACAGCAATAGTATTAATAATTTGTAAGCAAAAATGGACTCATAATAGTATGCATATACTGAATTTCACAGTAATTAGTTAAGCCTTTAAGGTGCTAAGAAGTAAAAACAAACTCAGGCAAACATAATTATCTCAGCTCCAATGTTAACTTATTAATTATAAATATGCTAATAGTGTCTGCTATAAAAAATAAACGACGCCGCTGGTTCACACAGATATAACCAGATTTATGAAATTCTAGGTAACTCAGAGAACAAATTTTCATCAAAAATAAACAAATTTTTAAATTTATAATTAAGAATAAAAATATTATGATGCTTTTATGCTTCGCTCGTGGTTGGTGCCAGGTTGCTCTAAAATATATGCGCTGTTTTTTTATATGACAAGAAGGTATAGATCGATGGACATACATAAAAATATATATATAGTCAAACATAGAACCTCCTATTTTTAGAAATTGGTTACATATAGGTTCAGGAATGGCGACGTAATCGTATAATTTAATTGAAATAAATCAAACGAATTGAACGTCCCTTTTTCGAAGTCGCTTAAAAATACTATATCATCAATTAGAACCATTAGTAAGGTTATTTACTCTTGTTAGTTTGAGCAAAACCTGAAGAGATCCATTGAAACCACAGGGTCTGGGTGTAGGTAAATGTTTACTTTCCTATTTAATTAAACCCAACACAGAAAGAGGGATATATAAGACTGAAGCTTTGCCTGTCCGAGGTGACATAGTTCTCTTTGTTAAAATTTTAGTCGGATTGTCCTTTTGTTTAAAATATAGTTGTATTTCACCACAATAAGAAAAAAAATTTTATAAAACAAGTTTTTCGAGTAAATTTAATAGAAAATCGAATGGAAATACGAGGTCTGTCCGGAAAGTTCGTATAAAAGTGTTCTGGAATGCGAGAAAGAGGAGTGGGGAGGCCAGTAAACCCCTTCCTTATGTCCCTAACAATGCTTCAACTGGCTTGAAAATCGGCATGGAGCCCGCTTCCGTTGAAGAGCATCGGTTTCTCTCGAAACTCGGCAAAATGGCCGTAAATTTTTGGATCTAATTCGATAAGACATCCGGGGAACCACGAACAAAAAAATCAAGAAAATCCCGCTCAAATGTCAAGACAATGTTGATTGTTTTTTTCGAATAGACAGTTTAATTCTACGTCGATGTGCTCAGACGAAAATCCGTGATAAATTATATAAATATTGATTTGGTTTGACTTCTTCTTGTTCCCAAAAACCAAATTGGTATCGGCATTTGGGGGACATAAATGAGATAAAAAAAAATACAGAGGATTTCAACTTCTCACATTGCGTTATATATGTCACAGGGGGAGTACTTTGATAATAAAATTGATTTACCTGAATAATTGTAAAATAAAATTTTTAAAAAACTTTTAAGCTTTGACAATTTTCTAGAATTGAATTTGAATAGACTTAAGGATCTTGTATAAATTATATAAATATTGAGTTTGCGCTATAGTATATCTGGCAAAATACCAACCAGCATTGCTATATACTTAAGCTGAACTTTAGCATGCATCATCTTTAGAATTCCAAGTTCTTTATTATATCATGCACTTTACATACAAAACCAGTTACTTTATAACAATATAAAAAATATAAATTATTGTAAGAACTAGTTAATATATTAAATATAACAAAGGCCAAAATATTCTTTTCTTTTTGTTTTTCTTATATTTATTACACGCGCGCGATGTGAATTCGGGGTTCAGGTTCTTTAAACTACTCTGATAACATTAATCACCACAGAAAATCGGCACTGAAAAGTAGTTTTATATAGTTTCTAAAAGGCAATGTGTCTAACTTCGACAATTGATACGTAAAAGATACAGTTTAAAAAAAAAGGTCATAAAAGATTTTGAGAATATATTTTGAAGATTCTTTTATTATCACAAAGTTTGAATTTCGGTGTTGATTGTGCACTAATTTTACTAGTATTTTTTATGCAACTTAGAATGGCAAACAAGCTGACGGCCCACCTGATGGAAAGTAGTAATCGTCGCGTATAGACATGAGCAGTACCATGGACATAACATAACTTTTTAGCCTGTAATATGCATGCGTTAAGGAATAACACCTGAAGACTCAGGTATTATTCCTCTGTATCCTGTAAATTCACAACCATATCCCACCTTTCAAACTGAAACACAGTCATGCAAATACAGCTGCTTTACAGTTGAAACACGAATGGGACAGAGGAGCCCAACCAAATGACTTTTGTACAAAGTCTCCCTCTGGTAAATTAGTATTGAAATTAGTTTTATTTAGCAGAATAAATTCTTAAATTATTTCATTACATTCATTTCAATGCAGGAGGTTTTACTAAATCATATGAATTTAAACAACTTACGTGTAAATGTAAATGTAATACAATGCGTCGTGAACATTCAGAAAAAAATTGTGACATTTTTTTTTTTGTGTCGTAGGTATCTACTGTGTATCTATTGAGTATATATACTTACTGTTTATTATCTGTATATTATATATACAGGTTCTTCTTCTTCTGTATATCATATATTCGAGGTTGGTTATAACGAGGTGATTACCTTATAAAACGGGTCAAGCGAGACAATTTCTTTCCAAGGGTTCAATATAAAAAGATTATACGTAATAATTTTTAGTAGGTATATATTAACAATATTAATAGCAATTGCTTAAATTTATGTTTCATGCGACTTTTAAAAGACACAAATTCTCTTTTCCTATGTATTTAAATTGTGAGTATCTCACGCGATTACGTAGCAAAGTCTTATTTTTGACAATCCGTTTGAAATTGGTGGGTTTTATTGCTGTGCTAATGTTATATTAATTATCTGACGGTTGAAGCTACCACATCCTGCTAGTTGCGAAGTAAAATCTATTTCTGGACATGATTCTGAGCTTTAAATTAAAATATAAATTGTACAAGACATCATTATTTATCGTTGTATTTTGTAATGTTTCAAGTTTCATTGAACTGACTATATCTTCTTTGGTTTGAAAGAAGAATTGATTAAAATAAAGAAGAACATAGGTAAACTAATCAGCCGCTTCTTTTTTCACTAGTAATGATATAAGTGACATACTGTTTCGCTTACGTCATTAGTAATTACCTTACTAATAGCTATTATCATGTTGAAGAAATCAGTGTGATGAAATAAAAAAAAAAAAACAATATAAAAACATAAGGGACTACTTGCATAAGATTACCATAAAGTTAATTTTTTTCATATACATGTCAACTTTTATATACCCGGTTATAATTTTAAAAATTTTTGATTGATATATGCATACTTTGATAAAAAGAAATTAGGTATTTTTATACACTGATTATATATTTTTTATATATCAAAAATAATTAGGGGTAATTAATGAGTACTAGTTATTATTTATTTTCTTTTCTCGTTTATTTTTAGCACACTTTATTATTTATTTACTATTTGCTTTCATAACTTAATTCCGTACTACAAGTAAATATAATAGATGTTAATAATTACTGGATGATGTTTGTATATGAAATATGTAAAAAAAATATGAAAATAAAAGTAAAGGAAGTCAAGATAATAGTCTTTAAAAAGTATATCGGTCTGTCTGTATATTTGTTCCGGCATCACACAAAGCTACTGCACCGAATTGTGTATTATTTCTCAGTGTATGTTTTATTTTGATTCACAATCAAGAAGTGGTCTATAAGTAGGTATATCATTGGCTTTCCTATTTCTGAAAACCAAGCGTTCGAAATAGTGGCCAACTAATATAGAATAAAATATGAGCAATGCCTGCCAGTGTCTTGTTATTACCTAACTAATACCGTTCTCATAATGATAAAGCTTCACTGTCATTCCCAAAATGATAGCATCATTATGTTAAATATTCTTATAACGTAGGCAGAATAGATATTCAACCCAATAACTGTGGTAGGCAAATATGTAATATGAATTCAGGCTACAAGACCAGAACACTCACTATTACTAATGTATGTCGTCATAACGTTATATTAGTGAAGTTTCATATAAAAAATACATAACAATGTGGAATTACTGAGCACATACAATCGTCGTGATAAATGTATGAATTTTTATTGTATTTTTTCACGAAACTAAAAAATATTCTGTTATTATCGAACACATATCAATAATAAAACTCATTTTTAATAAAACTTTGCAGAGTAGCCTTATCTTATTAATATTAATTAATTTTTCTTCCATTAATTATATCATGATTTTTTTTTACAACACAGGGGGCAAACGAGCATGCTGGCTCATCTGGTGTTAAGTGAAGTTTCTGAAAATAAAAGGGTATGGGTAGATAAATTACAAAAAAAATTTAACAATCCTGTTAGTATGTGAGTTTCCCATACTAACTTGTTAACATAGAAGAACAAAATGTTTGTCGTTTTTGATCATTTAAATAACATAATTACAATGTTCTATAGCATGTGTAAGTTAAAATGCCCATTTTTTTCATACGACTAATGTTTTCGATTTGACCCTGCATTTATTTTAGTTCTTTACCTATTTGACATTGTTTTGTCTGTAGATCATTTCAATAAGTGGGCCGTCAGCTTATTTGTCATTCCTGGAATATAGTTCCTTTCTTCGTAGCCATACTATTTGTTACCAATGTCTGATTCACAAACTGATGAACAATTCATGTTTGCATAAACAATTCCCTTGAATAGAAAAGGTCACCCAAACTTAATCCTTTACAGGTGCGCGTAAGTCGAGGTCGAGAGCTCACACCACTTATCTCACGTCAATTTTACTTTTGTTTCACTATTGACTGAATACAAAGTTACAAAATAGTTGCGGACAGGGGAATGAGAACCTTATTTTGAATTCATTGAATAGTGTTTGGTCCTGATACGTGTCTTACTTTGTAAAACATCTGAATTTAACTTAACCCATTTTTCGACCTTAGTAAAACAAGTAAAAAAAAATATATACCTATAAAATAAAAATTAAAAAAAAATTCTCGAAGTTTAGGAGTAAACTTTAATAATTCATCAGAAAACCAAACAACATAAATGTTTAATTATGGAGGATTTGAAGGAATTATTTTAATATTATATAAACAAATACATCATTCTATGGTTTCTGGAAGCCAAATTTCATAGGCCCTTTAATTATTATCTATTAAGTAATATTCATAGATAATAATTAAAGGCTCTATTAAATTTGGCTTCGAGAAACTCCTCCATTATCAGTTCAAGTGTGACCCAAATGTATATAGTTTCGTCATTATTCACAGTTAGTACGACTTGAGTGGTAACTCTCAATTCAGAAACATGACACTACTGCTATATTTAGTGTTCACCAAGCTCCTTTAGAATATGATAGGCCAACCGTAAAAGCTCAAAATTATAATAGAAAACACTACCCACATTTTATTACGGTTTATTACAAAATATTAAGAATGTTTACGGTAACTACATAATGAAAGGAGAACCCTATTGTGTTCTATTTAATTATAATAAAATATGTTGATTATGGTATATCCAGAATTTCTGTGTACATAATTTGAAGAGGTTTTGGGTTCGCAATAACATTGTTATAGACGAAGGTAACCCGACCTCTCGCGACTAGTTAGCAAATCATTTGTAACCTTCTTCATTTACTCTGCATTTTGGTGATAAAGGCTTATGTGATTTACTTGGGCGGTTACTGCTGTCTTATCTATTACTGTAGTGAAGCAGCAATGCATCAGTTATATTACGAGCTGAAATGTAAAGCCTGTGTGTAAATCCTATCTTTTACATAAGATACCATAGTCCTTAGAAATAGTGCAGTTACAAATCTGCATTGAGAGTGTATTAGCTAGTTATTTCATTCACTCCATAGAAATTGATGTTTGCGAATGTACTTGTATTTCCGATTTCGTAACGTATGGCTCACAATACATCGGTAGTCCTTTATCCTTTCAATATACTTAAACAACATTAATTGATAATGATGTTTAAGGACGAGGAAAGGATAGAAGTTTGTTACTCAATCACGTTTACATGGCTGGACGGATTTGAATAGAGTTTAGTGACATTTATATTGTAGTATATATATAGTCTGTTTCAGCCATTATCTGTCCAGCAGTGGACGGATAATGGCTGAAATACTGATGACGATGTATAGTCTATAACTTAAATCTTAACTTAACATATAGGATGATAAATTAATATTGGGTTAGTCGTGGCACTAATCTGAAACTCAATGTTATGGTGCACAATTTATCCCAAGTCGAAATAAAAAAAATATATATATTTAAACCTTTCAGGCTAAATTGATGCACGTCATCAATTTAGAGGTCGATGTATGAAAATTGTAACAATTATTTTGAGATTAAGACTGTTTGTTTAAGCAAGATGGTTAATTTCTTGAATGCATTACTGATTTTCCATTTGTATATATATATTAATTATGGTTAATTCTATATATATTAAAGTATCGAATCCCAAAATACTCAGAATACTCAGTATCGCTGTATTTATTTAATAGAATGAAATAGTACGACTAGCGATTAAAGCACTAGGAATTTTCAAAATGGTGTAAGATTTCCTTTGGGTCAGTAACGTTCAAACGTTAAACATATTCTCTTATATAATATAATAATAAATCTTTTATTTTCAGGTATATACTCATAGTTTACAGTTATTATGATTAAAATTTCCTTTTAATTAATTAATTACAATAGGTGTGTTATATTAATAACTATTCATATTAATCAATAAATAACCAATCAAATGATTTTACCATTCACACAAATTTTAATTTACTCACTGACATCGAAAACCGCATGGGACTTGACGTGAAGATAGATATCGAACAAATATTTTAAAAGTCACAAATATTTAACCCTGTAATATGTCATTCAAAACGATACCCTACAGGGCTGTATAATTTATTATTACTGGCTCTTACTTGCGAATTCGGCCGCCATACGAATTTATGATGACGTCACATTTACATCTTTGACGTCTAAACTACATTTCAGTCAATATTAATGTAGAAATTTCTCCCATACTTTTAAAGTGATACTGTTTTTTTCTACTTGGAATGGCAAATAAGCTTACGCGGTACCTGATACGTGGATAGTAATAAGAAAGTAAAACAATAAATTTGATAATTTATTCATAACTACCTGTATTCTGCGGTTTTACCTGGTTGAATTTATCTACTAATAATATAATCTATCATTGTATCAAACATTCAACTCACTTTAAGTGTGACAAATTTTCATATTTATAATATTAATATAATCCTATTAAGATTTTTACATATTCTTAATTGTAATGTAATGTCAGACAATATATATCCCTAGAGACTACACTAAAGGGTTCGTCGAAAAGGGTATATTACGGTTTCTAAAGGATCGGTGAAGCACACGTGACACCCCTAGTGTTGCAGGCGTCCATAAGCTACAATAACCGTTAACCATAAGACTGGCTATATGCTTGTTTGCCAACTTCGTGGTATAAAAAAATACAAATTTTTAGTTTATTGATGATTATATTGGAACACAAATGATACTGTTTATATTATGCTTCATTCCTGAGGAGAGAGGACTAAGTTTTCGTCTCTTGCGTCTTATTATTATTGCACTGAATTTATAGAACTGCATAATGTACGTATTGCATCACCGAATACCGTAGCTATTCTATTACTTTATGAATTGGATATAAAATTTTGAAAATAAACATAGTAATTTCAATAGATGTTTAAGAATTCATACCACAAATTCGTGCCTGCATTAAACAATACAGAATGGATTTCCGTGTTGTTAGTTGGTACACGTATTTTCAAGTGTCTAAGGTATATGGTACCGACATCTGCACAAGCAGCCCGACGCTTTTTGCTTTTGCTACTTTTAATCTTCCTAATGCAACGTCTGGTGTGTGCTTTACAAATGGCCGACACAAGTTGTCTTAAACGGAACTATGTCTGTTTAATTTGTCGCGGGAATAACATCGTTGTATTACTGTGTCAGTGTGAGCATTTAATTAAGATGAATGTTTGGCATTCACCGTTGCTGTTTGATTTATGACGACAGGCTCGCGGAAATTTTATTGGATCTGTAAACGTCCCTAGTGACTGGACGTGTTTGTTTTTTTGTTGTTCAATTTTCATTTTCATTTCTATATCCGTCAATGTTATTATTATTTATTGCATTTGAGAATATTAGTATATGGTCTTCGTACATGTCTATTCCGCTTTATTATTTTATATTATAAAAGTGAAACATCTTTATACTTATATATTGACGTCACGTCTAAAATAATGTATTAGCTGTACCTATTCGCTCGTAAATACGATAAACGTATGTTTGTTGTATTTATTTCTGCGCACACATATATTACAACTAAAATAGAAAGGAGTCTCTAAATCAGTTTACTTATTACATTCTCATGGTTTAACCTTTAAAAGGAATCTACAAGGATAATATATATCACGTTATCGTACGTCAAATAAGGATGTTACGAATGTTATACCCTTATATGTATTATATGTTTATACCCTTATAAACATTTATTAATGAGCATAAATTTTTAAAATAATATTATGAAAGGCAAAATATTGTTTCGCTGAAAATAGCAATGATTTAATATTTCTTCCATCACTAAAATGCCGTGTGGTCCCGGTATAGAATAGGCCACCCATTCCTTTCCCGTGGGTGTTCTAAGAAGTGACTAAGGGAACTTAATGATCGAGGGATGGACAGCAGCGTCCCTTTTAAAACATCACCAAAAGTCTAACTGCCATTGCCAATCCGTCTGCCAAGCGTGGCAACTACCGATAAAACCCTCCTTATGGAGGAGGTCTATGTTTAGCATTAGAAAGTAGATGTCTGATATAAAAATGATGAAGATGGTCACTAAAAAAATATCCGTGTGTACAAAACAAAAAACGTAATCTAATTAAAGCGCATTTTGAAACGAAAGAAGCGAAGCTATCGAATATTAGATGATAATGAAATAAAAGAATGAATCAATTTAGTCTTGCGTAATATATTTTAAAGCATTATCTTTTAAACAATACACCATATCTACATTTTTATTACATTTTAAAATAAATCTTTCCAACTTCGCATCGCTTTTGAGTTCAACACGCGCCTCGCAAGCTGTTTCATCATTACGAAACTGTTTTATTACTGCTAACTCGCTTACACATACTAAAATAGTTTGTTTTTTATTCGTATGGCTTTTATTATATTACTCGGTAGCAGTTTACAGCTGTTACCACTATAACTAATACCACTGCAATTGTTCTGTATGTAGGTGACAAAACAACTGTTTTGTCCCATATTCTGGCGCACAATTTCATGTTGAGCGTAATACTTTCTTTGTCTTGGAACGTCATTGGCGGTAGTTTCATTGTTTTAAACATTTTCTTAGTGCTCGAGCCGAGCACTTCTGGATGAGATATTTCAGTATTCATTCTTTTGTTTACTAGAGTAGCGAAATAGTTTGGGTCCTGTCCAGCAACAACTTGGTTTTTATAGAGCGCTAGTGGCAAACTCTTTAATTTTATTCAATTTTATGATCAACAACCTGATTCACTGATGTGATCTATTAATTTTTAGTAACTAATCTTTCGCGATGTATGGTACTCGTAATGTACATTATATTACGTAAATAGTGATTTGGATTCCATTTTCAGTTGGTTAATTGACAAATTGAAAATCTGTTTTATGTTCTGAAAATTACTGTATCAGAAAAATATACAAATGTGATTAATAATTTCCCATAGATTCCGACCTATCAGACGTTAATTTTATTTATATATTTTATCAGAAATTGAATATAAAAGGATATCTAATTGAATTCATATTATGACATTAGTGCCCAATTCTACAATCTTTTCGAATTTTGAATTTTTAGTCCGGATGGCTATTTACATATGGTGTCAACATCATCTCTATAAAATAATTATAAACTGATAATACCCTTTCTGAAGTCGGTACAGAAATTTAATTAATAGCATTCATCTTAAATATGATTAGCAATTACAGACTTTGGTATGACTTTGTAGCAAGTATACCTACATATTCTAGGCACATAACTGCGCGAATTTGCTTCATAAACGAATGAAGTGCCAAACTCAACACACGGTAAACTTTAAAGTTAATTATTAACTTTGATGATAATTAATATCTATGCTGTTGCCCGTGACAGCCACGTTCTGAACTGTCGAACGCGTACATAGTATCTAATATATAGCTAGTTGATTGAAAAGAGATACATTGTGAAAAAATCGAATGAAACGTACAGGAAAATGACTCATCAATTTTACTTACTAAAAAGGCGAGTTCGGTGCCCTGTTTATTCAAGTGAAAAAACAGGAGTAGCTTAACCTAAGATGTCTCTGCCTGAACTATTTCAGAAGTGGACCCTTCTCTCGCCCTCCATTATCAAGAAAGTTAAAATGATATAGATTGGTGTGAGTGTACATTTGATTTCACTGAACTCTATAAAACTATTTCGCATTTATTGGTATTAAAGAAAATATTCGAGAGCCTAAAAGGGTCGACATAAATATATTTAGTGAATAAATAAGTAATACGGGATTGAAAATATCGCGCACCACAATCTAATTTCAAAGTAAGCAAAGCTTGACTAAGTATAAGTATTACATAGAAAAATATACGTCAATATTTTTTTATATACCAGTGAAAACCAATACATATAATAAAATCCTATCTGGTCGCTGTCTGGTGGAAGATATAAAAGAAAAACTATTATAGGAGGGACTTTATGATGATTTTTATAATTGTTGTTTGTTTGTCTTGTACGAAGCCGGGGCGGGTTGCTAGTATTAATATATACTTATAATTAAGAAAAAAGTACATCGCTATATCACTAAGGAAGAAGTAAATGAAAAAGAATTATCTGTTAAAACAGCAAAAATATCATGCAACATACAGGGAAAAAATGTGTGAAAGAAAGTTGGTCAAATAGAGAATTTTACTATAATCGTGTTAAAAACAGAATAAGACTAACCGAAATGGTAACTGAAAAGCTTGTAGTAGTATTTATGAAACTTAGCAGTTTTTGCAATAAACTGGGTTATATATATATGTTCTTCAATATGCCACACAGCATTATTTACTACCTCTTGGAAACGATCGTATTTAAATTCTTCGTCAATTCGTCGCAATGGGACAACTGACCTAACTTTGTCCTCATAAATCATTCCTCTAAAGTACCCCGTCAGCGTAAACCGATAGCGCAGGTGAGGTTATCATTTCATTTTTATCCAAAATCCGGAAAAATACGAAATTATTAATTATCTCACTTACCTATGAAACACTTGACTTTATTTTATGTTAGACAGTATTTTACTGCGGTATGTATGTATAATATATACTTGTAGGTAACGTTATGTACGACGTGACGACGTCGCGCGACGTCGGGTCAAGGGGCTATGACGTGCTCTCGACCCGAGCCACCTGACGCTGCTTTTAAACTTTTTCCAAATCCCATAGTGGCTTTCATTAAGCTACGAACTTTGCGTCAAGTCCGTCAAGTCTTTAGACGTTATATTATTAAATATTCACGGAGTATACATAAAATTTGCGCGTAATTATTTAATATAACATACTAAAACTTATCCCGTTTAACTACGTAAGTATACACATTATCTTTAAGCGTCTGCAACATCGAGCGGGTTTCCAGTTCGACGGTATTAATTTTTTTGTTTATTGTCTTCATTAATTCTGAACTGATTTCGTTAGTTCTTTTTTCCTTCGATAGGGTTTACTTCTGTGTAACTTCCATATTAACGTAACTCTGTCACTACTGAATTGTTTTGTGGGACTAAATCTTAAATTACAAAGGACAATAGTTTTATTAATAATAAGATCAGGATTAGTCCTTAGAATATGATATCTACCGGTCACAATGGACCATGTTATTTGGAACTTCAGTCAAGCTTTGTGTATTGTTGTCGGAATTGTGTTTTGTATATAAATACCCATATACTTATGTTTTATTCTTATTTTAAGGGATAGCAAAGTGATCAATAAAATAAATAGTTGTATATATTCTTCTTTCTTGAACATTTCCTAAGCACCTCGATCGTTCTATTTTCTTTTACTTTACCGTGTTTTCTATTACCCGTTAATACCTTACATTTAGCAAGATATATTTTTCAGCGAGCTACTAAAAAAGTTGCGATAAATTCTATCTCCTTTTTCTTCTCGCTTCACGGTTTTAAGTTGTATTGTATATTTTATTTTTCACTCTTTAATTGTACACAGTAATGTTATATCAGTGAAAATATCTAAATAAACTTTTCCTAATTATTCTAGTATAACATAGGTTCATTATCACAGATGACGCAGGTTGAAAACAAAGGATTTATTGGAAAATAAGTAGGTAACATATTTTTACTGAATTGAAATTTTTATATACTTATCTACACTAATATTATAAAGAGGAAAGTTTTGTATTTTTGTGTGTATGTAAATTTGTAATGAATAAACTCGAAAACTACATTACCGATTTCAAAAATTCTTTCACCATTAGAAAGCTACATTCACCCTGAGTAACATATATATATATATATATATATATATATATATATATATATATATATATATATATATATATATATATATATATATATATATATATATATATATATATATATATATATATATATATATATATATATATATATAGGGATATATACTATATATATATTTAGTTTATATATATATATATATATATATATATATATATATATATATATATACTCAAGGTGTAAAAAATGTAAAAAATGCTATATCTTTCGTCGCGGAAACTGTTGGTGATAGAACAAAAATATGTTCTACAATATTGAAGAAAATATCAATAACTACAAAAAACTTAGCAATACTATATGCCCAACTATTGTCGTTATGTCACAATAACCACTTTTTATATTACTGACGAAAATTACACCATGTTATTCATATTTCTGTTTGAATCCTTATATAAATAAAACATATTGATTTAAAAAAAATTACTTTTTGAATTGTTCAAATCGGCTATTCCATTCAATAGATATTACGAATTTAATAAGTCATAGAACAAGAAAAAATAACGCTGTCGCGTTGTACATGTTATTCATATCTATTTATGGATCCTTATCCAAACAAGTATATATATATATATATATATATATATATATATATATATATATATATATATATATATATATATATATATATATATATATTCATATAATGAAAATAGTTATGCCAGTTTTTATATCTATTTATCGTAAATTGTAATACATAATTGGTAAACATAACGTCAATATTCGTTTATTTTCTTAAATTTGATTGAAAGAAAACGAATGGAAAAAGTATAATTGTGAGAATAGTATACACATCCGGGAAACCCATAGCCGAATTAGATGGAGGGCAATTCGAATCTTTTGTAAGGTCGTGAGTCGAACGTCCTATACATACAGTTATCATAGTCCGAGCATTGGCCGTCTTTTCCACCAGTTGCCTACATAATATAGGATTTAATAAGAGACCTCCCCTCGGCCTTCGCCGGCTGCGTCCGCCATCCGCCATTCGCCGTCCGCTCGCAAGCGGAATGTTGATGCCTGTTTTTGTATTACTCTCAAACTTCATTCTTAGAAATGACTCCCATAAAGAATCGTCCGCATAACTTATCCCCAACAGATTTATTTGTTTATCCATAGGTACATTTAGGTATATTATTACGGCTTTCAATACTAGTTTATTCGTTACTTCACTAGCTCCACAAAAATACATATTGAATTTGTTGCGTTTTTTTGTCTAATAAATTTATCTTCGGAAAGTTGCTATTCTGAGGAATAAATAATATGTTTTGTTTATTTTTAATGATTTACTTTAACACAATATAGTGCCAAATAATTTTTTGACTCGTATGTTACCTCTATTCCAAAATTAACTTCGTCAGTAGGTATTGTAGGATTTCCTAATGACTTCAATTGTACCCAGTGTCTTCAGAAATTGGATTGGAATTGTTAGTTATAATAAAGAATCTTCTATAAGCTATGAAACATACCTTAACTTATTGACTAGTATTTTTTATTTAAAAAAGAGATATGAAGTAGCTATATATCTAATTATAACTATATATTATCTGATCAATGTTACTTTCTATAGTCAGTAGCGGGGCTGTTAAAAAGAGATTTCCAGAGTTGATCTACACAATTTAAAGACCAGTTTAGAGCATTTAAAGAACACTGTGTTTTAAAGTTGAGTATAAGTAGTGTCGTTGACCGTAACCAAACAAAGTCTGGATATTTGACACGGTTATAATGAACATAATTTATGAGCAACTTATTTTGTTCCTCGTTGCTCTATGATTAATAAGTTGTTAGAGATATTAGATTATGTGCAAAATTATTTATTTATGTTGATTATTTCCAGTTATATACAAAAGATGGTCTTTTAATAACTCGGAATATTTTACAAAAAATATGCTGTATATGATAAAAAGTATGACATAACATACGAATGGCTTTGCTCTACATAACCGCACACTAATGAGTCTCAGAGTTTAGTCAGATTAACATACAAGGGTTCTCTCATATTTATGATAATGTTTGGGACATGTACGCCACAAACAAATAGCCGTATTAGACGCACGTTGTTCTAAAAGATAGACAAATACACATTACATTGAAGGAGGGAGTTTGAGCCGAGTAATAATTCAGGGGGTTTATTTCGTAGTTTCCGATTCTTTGCCAATTTTGAAGCGATTGTTCGAATAATAGGTGGGAAGGAGCAATAGAATTTGAAGGAGCATTTATTCAATTCAAGCATGTATGTGCGTTTGGAATTAATTAGCAAATTTGGGCACAAGAGGCGACCGCAGGCCGGCGTCGGGCGCACTGCGGTTGGGGCTGGGCGCCGTGCCCTGCCACCCACCTGTCCGGCCCAGGCTTTCGTATTCCGTAATCCGATTATTCGTCTGTTTTTGACATAGAAAATAAACGTAATTGGGGTTTCGTTGGCCACTCCATACTAAACGTTGTACTTTGTAGGCAATACACACCTTTAATATACCACAATATTAACTGTTTATAAATCTATACGTAATATTTCCCTTAGGTTTAAATAGTCTGCTTCCGAGAATGTTTTCTTAAAGTTAAAATTTATGAATTACTTATGTATTTCTGTTGTTAACTATAATATTAATTTCGTGTGTAAATAGATTTTGTTAGACCTATGCTCCTTTTACTCTCTCTCTGTTTAGCATTACGAATGACTGGTAGAGAATGCCATCAAATACGTCCTGTAGACATATTTTAATATGTGTAAAAGTAAATAAATTCATACATTTTATGTCATACAATTTATTTTAAATCGATTGACGTATTTTTATAATGGGAAGTAAAATAAAATCTGATATCTGTTTTGTAAATAAATTTTGTATTCATCCCAATAAATAAATATATTATATCAAACACATCCTTTTTGGTACGCCTTTACACTCACCCTCTCGCATGTCCTCTTTCTCATTTCTTTCAGATGCGAGTATAAGATGTTCACAGTGTAATTACTTAGTACGCATGTATGTGCAAAATAAATGGAAGTTGTTTATCATTTTCTTTGTATGTGCGAGCCATGTTTCTATTATTTAATATTGAAATGACCATTATATTATCATCCAATGGTACAATTAATATTTGGTTGGCTCAGGGCGCAAACTATTATCTATTGGTCGAAAAATAAACAAATTTAGTATTGTGTTACATGTAAGATATTAAATACAATTCTGCTTTTTACTACTATTATAAATGTGAAATTTTATAAAAATACTAGTATTTCGATATTTAGATTTTAATCAATTATACTTAAACGGCTGGATTGATATGAATGAAAGTTAGTACACAGATAGGAAACAGTATATCTAAGATTAACACAGGATTTCACTTTTTCTTCTAATTCACTTAGTAAAAGTAATGACGTTAATGTTTGTATGTTGAGTACAATAAGTACTCGTTATTACAGAGATCAAGCAATAAGATTATTAATTTGAAATTTTCGCGTTGTTTACACATATTTAAGATCATGATCGCGGCTCTCTATCGAGAATTTAAATAAGACCATTCACATATATTAGCTATAATTTAATGATAGATACCACTGTTGCAAGTAATGTTATAAAAAATGTAAACTTTTCAACGATTAACATCTATATTAAAAATTAGCTTTTTGGCCGCTATTTCGTGTACGTAGATTTTAATTCAATAGACCTCTTTAATATGAATCACCAGTACACCAGATTTTAAGTCAAGCCTTTAGAAATACAATAGTTAATTAAAACTGCGTCCAATTTGGTGCAGTAGCTTTTGCGTAATGCAGGAACGAACATACAGGCAGCATCCTAGAAAATAATGCTTTGGCTTCTATTTGTCTTATTAAGACCCCTCATATATTTTTTTCCTAAATATCTCTCATGCACAGACATCGTCCAGTTAAAATTTTATTATATTAACTTAAATTTACATACTTATTTCAAAAGAAATCAAATTCACACTTGGATAAAATCAAATAAGAGGAAAATAAATCTAAAGGAAAAGTACTTAAACACGATTTAAATTGTATCTACTTATAAAGATTGGCGGCAAAATGACAGCTCCTGAAATTTATACGTCTAGAGATAGATGCTCCGGAACTTGTCTTGGATAACGTTTCTTCCTTATCTTCATTTTCTAGTACGAATAAGTGTCTAACTCTCTAACTCATGATATGAATAAGAAAATGATTAAATAGGCGTATAGGTCGTTAGTTACTTAAAAGATGACTATGTTATTTTAGCGCAATTTATTGTGCGGAAAATCACTTTAAATTTGCCGAATCACAGTCTGTGGTTGTAATCTGTAATCTGAATACTGATTACATACTAAATTAGCAATTAATAAATCTCTTATTTGATAAAATACCTTTTGTTTTTTTTTTATGCAACTTAGATTGGCAAACAAGCTGGCGTCATATCTGATGGAAAGTGGTAACCGTTGCCTATATATATATATATATATATATATATATATATATAATTTCGATACGTATATGTAATTTCAATTTCACCTGTTTAATTTAAAAATAAAAGCTGTTATTTTTGTTTAAATTAATATTTGTCAGTTACGCGTCAAAAATTGTTACACATAAAACCATACTTTGGATTGAGCCTAAAAAAATCTTTTATTTCAGTATTCATGTAGTAAATGTGAGCGCCATCTTGGTTTTCATTATGATATTAACTCGTCAGTATTGCACCGCCCTCTGTACGCTAATATAAAAAACAGTTTTTGAAATGTGTTTAATACTTTGAAATTCTAAGGGTGGGTATTCAGGAATATTTTAACGCCATCTAACGGAGGAATGAAATACTAAAATTTGCTTTATCTTGAAAGTACTCGTAAACATGGACGGATTGTTTAGAAACATGCAGATAGATGTCTCTCTGTTTTAACAAAAATATAAAGAATAAAATAATACATACCTATAAATATCTATTATAAATTTGTTTTCTCGACTTTTTATAAAAAGTACTCAAGAATTCTATAGAGGGCGTCTTTGCGGAATATCAAAATTTATATTATTCTGACACTGAATACTACTTATTTGGAATAAATGGGATTTTGTCAAGATACAGCAATGATTAAATACTGTATCTATCTATGATTATGTATGTGACCTAATGTCGTACCCATGTGGCAAACATAGTTTAAGGATAGTACCTGTGATCCTAATATACATACCACGCAATGACAGTAATAGTTAGAACAAGATATTATTATATGCAACACACAGAAGTAAGAGGAAGATCGGCCATATATTTTGTCTTGCTTTGTGTACGATTTTATTTTTGCATGACTCCAATTAGTTGGCAATCAAGTCAAGATTGTTATTTGCGAGTGAATATTCAACTGAAATTAATTTATATTGATTAAAAATTATTGGTATTTTAATTTACACTATAGTATTGAAAATGTAGTGAATTATTAAACATAATTAAAAAAGAAATTGAATTGTTATTTTTTTCTTTATCACAATCAAAGTAATTTACAAGAAAACCTAAGATTTCATAAATAAGTAATATTAAATACTTAAATTATAGAGTTAGACTTTAATTATTATATTTAATAGACCAAAAAAAGATAACTATAAATTTTAAGCATAGACTGATAAATATAAAGTTTTTCTGTACTTAGTTAGCATTATGTTTACATTACCCTTTCAAGTTAAATAGGTATGTTACTATTACGTCGGAAATAAGGGCATACATTTTTTCTTTCTTTACTCAATGACGTTATTCCATTGCTATTTCATAATGCATATGTGTATAGTAGTTCTATGGCATCTTTCAACGGTGTAGTGGCAACACATTTCGCTAATATTCAGGGCCGTAAAAGCCATTAATAAAAAAATTCGTCGCACATTTAATGTCTATGGTTGAAAAGTCTTTTCCGTTGTTTTATTTTTGGTCTTAATTAAACATCAATCAATTTGATCCAAACATTTTTTAATGTAATAATCTAGCCTCATAGAATGATGTCTTTCATGAATGAATATAGGTGTTAGAAAGTTTATAAAGGACATTGGATGTTGTTATTCCTTGTTTTTTTTTTTTTGGAACTGTGCTAATTTTTATGCAGGATCAAGGAGATGACGTTATTATTATATATATGTTTATTATAGAATATTTAATGGAAAGCATTGAATGCACACGAGCTGTTTTTTTTATCAAGAATAAACAATATAATTTATTTTTGCTATAGATATAATATATTCATTAATTATATTCAATGAAAATATTGGAGGAAAAATCGTTTAAACAATAGCTTCTTGTGTTTTCCGGGAAGGAAGTCAGTTTTATTATTTCATGTTATTGTATGTATACTTTCATAACATTGTTTTATTTGCTTTCAGAACAATAAGATTTCCGAAGTTTAATGTAATAACAAAAATAACATTTCACGAAAGCTACTGCTCGGACCGTTCTTTTTATATTTTACTAGCGATCCAGGCCGGCTTTGCACGGGTAGATAGAATCTACGGTTATGCTCATGTCTATAGGTGATGGTGATTTTTTGTCAGATGGGTCGTCAGCTGATTTGCTATATGATCTACAAAAAAAAAAAATATGACGCACTAGGTGAAAAACGCAACAGTATTAAAATTTGTTATTACACCTATATTTATTTATAGATAATAGTGGATTATTAGATGTGTAAAGAGATGAATGTGAATTGAAGGTGGAAATTTGTCTGCCTCCTAACATCTCGCCGAGATTTAGTTCAGATTATCCATTATCGAAATAAATTATTGTTCTGATTCTGATAACATACAATAGATTATATTCGAGAACAACTAGTATTTACTCGTTTCTATTCTAACCAAGCTACATCACAAATATCGAGCTCATTAGTCAGCCTACATTGCCTATTTTTTGTTTTTACAAAAGTACCTTAATGTCCTCTATCCAAAGGTTGTCTGAAAGAGATTGCTTAGCGATAAGGCCGCCTTTTATATCACTTCTTATTAAAATTTACTATATTTATTATTTTTATAAATAGTGAAATGAAGTGTAAATAAATAGATAATACCTTACATTTTGGCTTCTTCCTGAACAGAGTAACGTTTATAGAGATAATTCTACCAATATATACTGCACTAAGATATATTTAAGGCGACTAAAGGAACTTAATGGTCGATGGATGGGCAGCAGCGTTCCTCTTAAAACATCACCAAAGCCTAACTGCGGTTGTCAACCCACCTGCCAAACGTGCCAACTACTAGCAAAACTCTCCTCTTTGGGGGAGGCCTATGTTTAGCAGTGGAAAGTTAACGGCTGATATGATGATGATGATAAAGTAATGTTTTATGTGTCTTCCACGTCGATTATAGGTCATTCTATTTTTAAAGGAAAATCCGGTGATTTTTTTTATTTACAAAACAATTTATTTGAGTTATTTTTGCCAATCATTCGAAATTGTTTGCTTCCAAGTTTTCCAATGGCACTCTTAGTATTGATTGGTTTGTTTATATTTGCAATGCCACAAAACATTATCTATTTTTTCGTATCGCCTTGTAGACAAAAATATAAACAGTCTATGTTTACGACAGCAGTTTTAATATAAATGGTTGATACCTTTATTTTTGTCAATAAATCATACATCGACAAGTAAGCCGCACGAGTATAAATTGTAAATAAAATGGTGCCTTCTAGAGTTGCTTTATGCTCTACCGATCATTGGAAATTGGATTAAAATTCAGCGACTTTCTTTTATTCAAAATTAATGGACACAAGACCGGAAACCTTAACTTTATATATATTTACAATTATTATTTATATTATTTAATTAAATGAACTAAATTTAGAATCCGTTATAATCTTAAGATAACAAGATTAAAGCTCTATCCCTTCAGAAAATCCGCCCGTTAATCAAATAGACTCTCATTTATATCTACATTGGCATAATAAAATCGAAGAACGAGTCTGTGGATACATAAATTTTCTAATTTGAAATTTGCTCATAAAATAAATTTTTATACAATATACTTTCAGTTTTGACCAAATTATACATATTCCTTTTTAAAAAACGAGATTTCTTTTTAAAAGCACACCTGCAATTCTATGGTGTTGCGGGTGGCGGTAGTCACTTACCATCAGGTATGCGCATGCTCTTTTATCTCGTGTGTTATAAAAAATCGGTATTTATCGGATTATGTCATATATCTACTAAGAACGAATAATATATTTAAAGATGCTCTAACTGACTGATCTATCAACCCACAGCTTTCCTTCTATGAGGTAAACAACTAATAAATTATGAAATACTCGAATTGTGGGTAGCGTGTTCTGAGAAAGATTTTGATTACCTTTTTGTCTTATATCGGCAGTATAATTATATTAGTCTCTGTAAATCCGTTATCTTAAAGGCCAAATGATCAATTAATCTTACATTGTTTCAGGTAAGCGGATCTTCCTACGGGTCCAGATAAGTACAAGCGAAATAATGATTAAACCGTAGGCAACGACCGTTAAAAAGGTAAGACTACAATATAGAAAATCTTCATTATATTTTCTGACTTGTGTATATGGACTTAGAGTATACAATATCTTAGACTAAACTGTCATAACAGCAACAAGCAACGAATAATTTCTATTCGATACGAGATGTGTAATCTCTTTCATATGCAGCAGCATTATATTTTCTAGGTATAAAGAAATAAATCTCACTTCGCCATAGCTGAAGCATAAAGCTATTTAGAAATTGAAACCTTTGCTATACTACATACCGGTGACTCGATAGCTTCGATATAGACTTAAATTTAGTATAGATGTTAGACGCGTTTTAGTGACATTTCTACAAATCATTTTGTTATATATTAACAAATTACAAAACATCCCTCAACGAATGCCTAACATCTTTTATTTCAATAGGTATTTCCGGAAAATCTTAGATATCTGTGAAAGTGGATTTGTTTTGTAGTTTTCTTGGCAACTCAAACAAGTGCTGAGAAATTTGACATACTTCCATGTAATATTTGATTAATTAACAAATTTCTTCGTCTAGATTCAATAGATATTGCGTTGGTAGATTTAATTAAAATATAAAGAACACGATTTGACACATTCGGCAATTAATCATTACGACTATATAATGAATGCTTTGTAATATCATTAAAGATTATATACAGACGTAACAGACTGGCATCATTTAGAATCCGACAGTATTAATTTGTGTTGTTAATTGTGTGTTAATCAATTAAATGTCACATTGTATTCTCATGCAAATCCCTATTGTAGTTGTGAGAGTTAATTTGCAGTAAACGCTTCGATAAAGTTTCAGATTAAATTAATGAAACAAATTGTTAAGTTTCAACTCTATGCTCGGCTTCTCGGATACTTGAAAACTATACAAGTTAAGCACTGCCATCGAAGAATGTAGTTTCATATTAAACTAAATATCTAAAGTTCATAGATTTTCAAACATTCTTTTTAACTGACTTCGAATAGGATCAGTTTTTGAATTCCAAATCCGTTACGTAATATCTTTGTCAACTATGTACCATTTGCATTTGATTAGATTTACGCCCATGTCAATCTCGTATTAATTTCTTGTGCATTTATTTGTTTTCCTCTTGCAGTGAAAAATGCTAATTATTACTGTATTGTTAATATGTTATATATAGATTACTGATACTCAAATTTCTGTGCTTAAATTGAATCCAGGGTAAGTAGTTAATCTTGCCATTATGAAATTCCTACTTTATTACATTATACATTATATTTATGAAATATACAATAAATAATGATAATAAAATAAACTAAAATATATAAAGTATTTAAGCGAAAATCATAACATCGTAGTACGACGCGGATTAAATTCTCTATATGTACAATATGTTCTACGAGGGACTATTTCCAGAGTTGAATAGTTTCGTAACCCATGGGATGATTATAAGTATTATAAAGTCTAGTTATAAAACCTCTTCGGTCCCCTGTACTCGCAGCAATGAATTGAGACTTGCATAAATAGATGCCCTCATTTATAACCTTCGCCGAACCTTACTTGTTATTTCCCGTCGTTTCTTTGTTGTCCCTTGTTATATTGCGACATTTAAAACAAAACCTACTTTAGCTCTATGCAAGCAAAATTTAATATTAGTCTCGTTATCCCAAAGAATCTCCAAGACTCTTGTAGATACTTCGGGATGACTGGCGTGTTGATTGCATGAAATTCCGTTTTACCTAAGTGAACTCCAAAAATAGAATAAAATAGAAATTATATTTATTCATGAAGACTTATTTACAAGTATGTTTATAAGATTTTTTCGCTTGATTCGTAACGTTCTTATTTAAGCTTGTATTGTGAATACGAATATATTGGTTTTAGAAAAAGCGAAAATCTAAAACATGTGCATATCAATTCTGAACATTTGCGCATGAACAATATGTTATCTTAAACTCACGGATACCTGTCGTCTTTGTTTACTAAGTAGGTCACGTAAACAAACACATGTTTTTCGTAAACGATTGACTTATTTCGAATAGTGATAGTTCTTTATAAAATTCGTTTATTTATTATTATACATCTAACATGCATTTTATATAAAAATTACTATTTGTTTTCCACAAATATTATTATATAATTAAATAAATATTTATTATTATTATTATTTCAGCCGTTAACTTTCTATTGCCGAACATAAACCTTCCCCATAAGGGGAGTTTTGCCAGTAGTTGCCACGTTTGGCAGGCGGGTTAGCAACTGCAGTTAGGCTTTTAGAAATGTTTTAAGAGGGACGCTGCTGCCCATCTCTCGTCCTCCCTTAGTCGCTTCTTACGACACCCACGGGGAAGGAAGGGGTGGCCTATTCTATGCGTGGACACATACGGCGAATACATATACTCATAACTAATCTGAAGTAACTAGTCAGATTTATTTAACCACTACTACATTTATAATGAACATAACATTCAACAAGCTTACATTTCGCTGAGCATATTTGAATCTACTATGGCAGGATATATAGCGTATTTAAATGAGTTATCAATAATGCATTGGGATTGAAAAGTATTGGAATATATAGTCGTATGACATTTTGACAGCTGTCGTAATTTTACAGATAAAATCGGGGTGTTGTAATGTAGTTGACGGTACGAGTCATATCGATAAGAAAAATATGAATCACGTTAACTAAAATTATATAATTGCCAATTTGTGACTTTTTTTGTTGCGTGTTTTTCTGTCTACATAGTCGAGCTGTTGAACAATAAATAAATCAAAGGGGTTGTTTCTGTACAGTCAACGTCGTTATTATATTTTTACATACACTGTATGCCTTTTATAAAAAGTTATATTTATTGATATCTGTACTTATATGTAGTAAGTCCATCATTGTATTCATTCTTATGATATATTTAATTTTATTTGTACAATATAATATTACAACAAACCAAACATTCTTTGTTTAAGTAAACAGACTAAATATGACCCCATTTGTAATATCATGCAATACTATATCTATTCACACTGCCTAACTGTAGCTAATCTATATGTGTATAAATTATCCCATCCGTTGCGTATTTCGGGAATAAGAATAATCCTGTGTATTTATACAGAATACGATATATTTGAGTTTAATATATAAATTAAATTTATTGAACTAGTTTAAAATTTACCTACTGACATCATCCAGATATTTGGGGTGTGTAAATATGTATAATAATTTTATGAGATATTTTTTTTATAAGAACATTCTTTCAACTTTCAATATTTACCTGAACTAAATGTTGTTTTCAGAAAATATACATATACAACTACTTATCTATGAGTCTAGGTTTGTGGTTAAATTTGTATTATATAAAAAAAAAAAAAACTTCACGACGAATGAACTAACGAAAACACTAACCAAAAACTTTTTAGAAATTCTCACCGAAACTTTGTCTTCCGACCGAATAACGTTGGGGATTCTCGTTAGAAGGAAAATCCCCGAGGATATAGTTGAGTGTAAATAGGTAATAAAATTTCTTAATAACATCAAGTTTCTAAAACGTTATTTCAGCACAATCTTGCTATCTAAACTCTTCTTCTGTAATAAAGTTACATGCCTTTCATCCTAGTTCTTGTTTCTTGTATACTGCCTGTATATATGCGTTAAATGGTTGACAACCGAACGCAAGTATGGACGGCCGATTGTTGAGGCCGGATGCTGCGACCATTTCCGTGTATCGATCGTCCAACGAACATCGAAATGACTCGTAATCGTTCGACGTATTGCATGGTACTATTCTTTACCTATGTATTTGTTGCATTAAATTTCTATATCTTTCCAAATTATGGTTCTGGTATAAATGAATTTCACTTAACACATATCTATATATATTGATACATATAATCTTACTCGGCTGTCGGAAGTAATACCTATATTTTTGCTTAACAACAAAATAGAAATCAATTTTAATATATCGCATTATCAAAGTTATTTCATAATAAAAACAGATACAAGAATAAGAAATGATTGATGTGATTATCCTTTGTAATATAAATGTGAAAGTTTCTGTGGCTGTTCCGATATTTATCACTCAATCACACTTGAATGAGTGAACAGATTTGAATCAAAACAAAGTTGCGTATAGATGAACTATATCATTGATTATAAAGGATGCTTTTTGTCATAACATATCGACAAAACAGGAAATTACTATATATCATGAAATAAAGGTAACATGGTTCTTATTAAAATGGCTTCAAATAAAAATTTATATACTTCAGAGTAAACAGTCCACTTTTTTCGAAAATGCTTTAAAATTGCTATCGATTTAAGAATTAGACAATTGAGAAAAATTTACAAGTTTTCGAAATCTTTTATAGTGATATAATTAAAAACTGTTCTTCTAATTTTAAAATCGTTTGTTTATAAGAATCCTAACAATACTATTTAATAATACTTAATTTATTCGTGAAAGCTCTAAGTTATCTTCGTTGTTGATTTTGTTTTTTAAAAAATATTATTATGTCTCTGTAAATTATATTAATTAAAAGAATTTGTCCAGAATATATATATATATATATATATATATATATATATATATATATATATATATATATATATTTATAATCTTAAATATAACATCTTTGCATAAAAAATAAATCTGTCTTGTAAGGGAATTCAACTTGACGTAGTTAACATATTTTAAAGGAAAATAGGTTACCTCTACTTCAGTAAGGTTGAATTCCAAGATCCTTTGAAATAATTTATGATTATATACAAAACGATTAAAAGACTGTTTCGTTTGATGTTATATATATGTACTATTAAATAGGTATCCAAATTATATTAAGCCTACTAAATCCGAAACGTGTTTTAATACTGAAGTTTCTGCTGAGAGTTGATCTAATAAGATTTATAAATATTACAAATTAATTAAAATAATAACAAATATATGCAAATATATTCGTTTGTATAAATTAACGTTTATGATGATATCGTTATCTCGAACCCCCTTATGTAGCCCATATATAATCACTTAACCGACACTAAATTCGTGAAATGAGAAATTGCTTTGTAAATCGAGAACATAAAACAACGAAAAATAAACCATTCTAATAAATACACGTGTTATCTGCGCGAGTGTTTGGTGGTTTTATTTTTGTGATTTACAACATGCTTTTAGAATCTATCGTATCTTATATTTTGAATAATAAACAACTTTTATTTTTAAACTTGCCCTTAATATCTTTTTATATAATTAGTATCGTAGATGCCTCCCATCAGGTTAATTTTTTAATGGGTAAAAGCTATGGTTGTGGATATTGTTGATTGGTCGGTTGGGTATTGCATAGGTATAGTATAGTATTGGCTATAGGCTGCGTAGTTTCGGAAATTAGCATGGACAAACATCGTGGATATCGATGAATTATGGGATAATTTCGTAAATTAATTAAAATTAATGTATCGAATAGTTGGAATATCAGGCACATTATTTTTTAAAAGTATTTACACCTTAACATAGTATATTTAATACAATGTTGTCTCAAAAGGTTGCAAGATATTTAATTATAAAAACGTGGGTATATTAATAGGTATTAAGTACATTGTGTTTGACAATAAGTCCTTTGACTAAAAACTCTAAAAAGGAATTTTCTTATTTTAACTGCTACTACCCAAAGTTGTTTTAAAATATTCATTGTTTTGTCATTAATTCAAGTTTTTGTTACATTTGTAAAGCTTTACAATGAAATTCGAAATATTATTTATTGTACAACCTTTTGCTAACAAAACGATTAAAAGACTGTTTCGTTTGATGTTTTCTATTGAAATAACTAAAAAGTGTTTCCTTCTTATGAGTAATATTTTTATAACAACAAACGTTTATTAAATGTAGAGATAAAATGTAAAAGATTAAAGGCTATAGAATATTTTTTTTACCTTCTGCCTTGAATGTTTGATGATACCTTTTATCAGTATTTTCTCAATGCTATTGCTATCTGTTGAACTCTATTGACAAAGTCATTGTCGTTCTAATCTAAACAAATACATTAGCACAAAGATGTTGGTAGCAACCCTTATTCTATTTTTACAAAACTTAATGTTAGGTGCTATAATGTTTATTTAAACGACAAAAAACATATGTAATTGAACTATATTCTTATATAAAGCATCCTTCAGATGTATATCACGATCCACGGTCCAATAAGCGAGTGAGTTTCAATTCTATATAAAAATCGCCGACCGGTTCCGGCTTATCACGGGTGCAATTGTACATACAAAATCTTCCGGAAAAAATCTCTTAATGACAGTAAAACCCTTTCAAAATCCGTCGCGAGTACGGGAAATAGACAAAGAATAGATAGATGCGGACAGCGATATTATACTATTAAAAGAAGTTCTAGTAAATTATTAATTAATGTAACATACGCACATCCAAAATACCTCAAAATTTGAAGACGAAGGTATTTAAGCAGTGTGTGTTGCTAGTGATGACTTATGAAACCGAAACATGGTCCTACATGATTGCCCGTATCCAAAAGCTTCAAATCACTCAGCGAGCTATGGAGAGAACTATGCTCGGTAAGTTTCTTTGCATGACAGAATCCGAAACGAAGATTTTCGCAAAAGAATTAAAGTAATCGACATAGCCCGAAGGATAAGCAAGCTGAAGTGGCAATGGACTCATCACATAGCTCGAAGAACCGACAACCTATGGGTAAGAAAGGTTCTTGAGTGGCGACCCCGTACAGGCAAACGCAGTGTAGGACAACCCCCCACTAGATGGAGTGACGACTTCAAATGCATAACAGGAAGTTAGTGGATGCAGGTGGCTCAGGACCGTTTTTTATGGCAGTCTGGTATGGGAGGTCCTATTTCCAGCAGTGGACGGATAATGGCTGAAATGATAATGATGATGAAGCACATTCTAATAATTTTATTATATTAATAAATCAGCTATAATAAACGTATTAAGCGTATATTTACGTAAATAAAGTACAATGTGTTGTTAATAGGCCCGTTATGCACGTACGTGTCATACGTTCTTATTATTGCACGTTGACAGAACGTCAAAAACACAAAATGTTGGTCCAGCCACGGCTGGCGGCACGCGGCCATGTTTCGGCATTCGCTCAGGGCCTTTCTCGCATAATTACACAGGTCTACAACGGAAAAGTATTCGAAATAATTTTAACAAATTTCTACTCAACTACCCATGCTGAATACAAATTGACAAGTGAAAGTGATTTATTAGTTTGAGTTTTTGCAATACTTGACATTTTCCGAATTTAATGATTCTACCCTCACTGAACTTGATAATGCTGATTATATTTACTTAGTCGGCATCGAATGTTAAAAATATTATGTTTAGTTAAAGTGATCTGTATTACTAAGTGATAAAAGTATTAAAAATAAAAAAAAATACGTATAATTTATAGCAAAATGTCTCGAAAATGTGTAAACAATTCCGACAATTTTTGTTACATTTGTGGTGAAGTGATATTTAATAAGCAAAAGTGTTCAATATCACCTGCAAAAAAAAGCTTATTATTACTATTTTAACGAAAGCATAAAACATCAGGATAAAAGCTGGGTTCCACATTTTTGTTGCAATCCGTGTGCTACAGGCTTAAGAAATTGGCTGAATGGCAAAAAACCATCATTTCGATTTGCAGTGCCAATGCAGTGGCGAGAATCGACAAATCATGCAACTGATTGTTATTTCTGCCTGACAACCCATGTATTTGGAAAAGGCAAGGGTGTTTCTAAAAAAAGAAAAAAACCATAGTGTATCCGAATGTACCATCGGCTACTCGTCCTCTGCCGCACAGCAATCTTCACCCGATTCCGAAACGTCCTCATATTGAGGAAGATGAAATTACACTTACTTCACCATCAATTTCTTCAATGTCAGAATCCGAAGTACCTAGTACGTCATCACAGCCACACAGGATAACACAAGCCGAATTAAATGATCTTGTAAGGGACTTAGATTTGCCCAAGAACAAAGCAGAACTTTTAGGATCGAGACTGCAACAATGGAACCTATTAGAAAGTGGTGTGAATATTACATCTTTCCGTACTAGACAAAAAAACTTAACGCAATATTTTGAAATGGCTGAAAGTTTAGTTTTTTGTATAGATGTTAGTGGTTTGATGAAAGCTCTTAAAATTACGTATAAACAGAATGAATGGCGACTTTTCATAGATAGCTCGAAGTTAAGCTTGAAAGCTGTTTTGTTACATAACCGAAATATTTTACCTTCGATTCCTATTGGTTACGCGGTCCATATGAAAGAGTCTTATGAAAACATGAAAACCCTTCTGTTGCGGATTAAGTATGATAAACACCAATGGCAAATCTGCGGGGATTTGAAAGTCGTAGCTCTGCTGCTCGGACTACAATTAGGCTACACGAAATTTTGTTGCTTCATTTGCGAATGGGATAGTCGTGATAGAAAAGAGCATTATAAAAAAAGTTGTGGCCCCATCGTCAGACACTTCAACCTGGACAAAAAAATGTTAAAAATGACCCTTTAGTTAACCCACAAAATGTTTTACTTCCGCCATTGCATATTAAACTAGGACTGATGAAAAATTTCGTAAAAGCAATGAACAAAAATGGAGCTGCTTTTCAATATCTTCGCCAGAAATTTCCAAGATTAAGTGACGCTAAGGTCAAGGAAGGAATATTTGTAGGTCCTCAAATAAGAAATTTATTTAAAGATGATAACTTCGACTCGGTTCTAGAAGGTAAAGAAAAAAAGCCTGGGATGATTTTCGCCTTGTTGCAAAAAACTTCTTAGGAAATAAAAGGAGTGACAACTATGCTGAACTTATAGAAAATATGTTATCATCATTCCAAAAACTGGGTTGCAACATGTCCTTGAAAATCCACTTTTTACATTCGCATTTGGATTTCTTTCCGGATAATTGTGGGGCTTTAAGCGATGAACATGGGGAGCGCTTTCATCAGGATATTGCCAACATGGAAAAGCGATATCAAGGCCATTGGAACGTTTCAATGTTGGCGGATTATTGCTGGACTGTTTGTCGAGATATTCCAGAAGCAGAATATAAGAGGGCAGCGAAGAGACCACGTCGAAATTCCACTTATGATTAAAAAAACTGTATAATTTCTGTAAATTTTTTCAAAAATCGTCTTATTTTTTTTTCTAAATAAGGGAAACTAATTTTAATGTTTATTAATTATTTTTGTGTTTAGTACGTGGAAATCAATAAAAAAATCTACTTTCCATGAACAATACTTTTTTAAAGTCAAAATTTGTAGACCAGTGTTACAGGAATGCATTGTGCGGGACGACCGCACTACGTGCGCCGTATACCGCCGTAATTTGCGCCAAAGTAGTAAAGAGCGAAAGCGAAGTATATTTTTACACATACCAATGTATATGTACGTAACAACCTACTAATTTGAATTGTGAATTCACATGTGAGTTTTACGGTCATTGTTATGATGTATATTAATGTATACAGCAGAAATATTTATTGAAAAAATATTTATACATAGTTAAAAATATTTTTATTTAAACTTTGCCTTTTTATAGTATTTGGCGGTAAGTTATAATCAATATTGATGATATTAGTATGAGTATGTCTTATTATGGAAATGTTATTGCATAAAATAACATAAAAATAGCAATTTTTTTATATTTTTACAATGAATTCCATATTTGTATATTTATTGCCTATTACCTATTATATTTTGTTTGGTTTATTTATGAATTACTAAATTTTACAATAAAAACATGCATTTACATTGTAGTAAACAATTTTGCCAAGTCTAGAAAAACATAATTCAGATCATAATATTTTTACCTATAGATATTTTTCTAATAAATATTTTTTGTGTCTCCATAAAAACAGATTACAGTATTGATAATTAAATATAATAATACAACAAAATCTGTTGGTTTAGCCCATATCTGAAATATATATACGTCCTTATCCCATTGATCAGTAATAACTCAGGAAAAGTCAGTTGAGTAGTTTTCTTATTGTAAGAATATCACAACTTCGACCGTTTAGACCATGTTTTTATTTAATGCCATGGCAACTAATACGATTACTAATCCACAGTATATTGCGTAATAATAAATAGTTTTATTTATATATCTAATGAAAATAACATTAGGAACAGTCTACTTAGAAATCTTTTTCTTTTGTTATAATATTTGGAAATATTAAATTATATGGTTAAACAGTTTTTTTTATACCACTGAGATGGCAAACAAACATACGGCCCACCTGATGGTAAGCGATTACTGTAGCCTATGAACGCCTGCAATACCAGGGGTACTACGCGCGCGTTGCCGACCTGAAGAAACCTCTTTACCCACCTTTTGAAGAAACCCATGCTGTAGTCTCTTGGGAAATCTCGGCAGGAGTTAATCCCTCAAAAGGACTCGAACATCAGTTAATATACCTTAGGGTTTACGTGGCGTTCATAGGCCTCCCACATAGGGGGGGGGGGGGTGCCAGTAGTTGCCACGCTTGGTAGTCGGGTTGACAACCACAGTTAGGTTTTGGTGATGTTTTAAAAAGAACGCTAATGCCCATCCCTCGTATATTAAAATAAAAAATAAAGAGGCACTCGCCTTGCTTATATGACAGCGATTATTTATTTTGATTTGATTTAAGAACAAGACTATTTTTCAACTTAATAAAAAAAGCTTTAGTATTAATAAGAAATATTTTTTTTCGTTTGTGATAGATAAATAATATTAGTTTGTTGAATTTCGAATTCAGTTTAGGGCGAATAAAGAATACGTAATAGGATAAGAAATGATATTACGTCATGGGAAGAAAATAGAACCTCAGCTATCCAGGCTGAATATAAAATTCCCAACTAATATCAAACTTACTTATATGGGTAATGTAAACGCACTGACGTAAGCAATAGCTACGGAATACTAGTTCAAATTGTGACAAAGTGGCAAATTTGCCAATTTTGATATTTAAGCATGATTAAGTGACAAGTATAAGAACATCTTTGTATGATATTAGCACGATACTAGTTTATCCTACGGAATTTCCTGCGTGATTTAGTGTACAAGGTATTCTACTCGTATTCTTAATTTAGGACATGGTGAACAAATCTATTTAGCTGTTTAAGCGTGATTGAATAACAAATACTTAAACAGCATCTTCACATTTAAGTAGGCTTAGTTGAAAGCGGGATGATATTAGGGTATATATGGTTGTTAATTCGAAATTCTGTAGTCAGTATAATATTCATCAATTTATTTGTCCGTACTGTACGTACCGCAGGCTCATATTTTTTTGTTAAAATTTTTATTGGCAATCAAGCTGGTGTAGTAGTCGCCTACAAACATAAACAATACCATGGACAACACAACATTGATGGCCATGGCACTTTTCATGTGTTGCCATTTATAAGAAATAAGATGTTGTGGGTTTGTACCATATAATTTCACTGCCATGTTCCACACACAGCCATACGAATATAATTATTTCACAGCAGTAACACGACTTTTGTACGAAGTGTGGCCCTGGAAAATTTTTGTACTGTTTTATAACAAAACTTTTAATATAATTGTAATTATTGTTACAACGAATATATTTGCAAATACCTACCAAGTCGTTTCGAGGTTTTGTAGTGATACTTTTGAATTGTACACAACGTTTATCATATGCGTGTCCAACATTACCTACTTTTCAGACTGGGTTTTATTTACTTATTTGTTCCATTTCAGCGATCTAACCGTTTAACCAAATGCCATGAAATTTGGGCTTAGTTTAACCAACCGAAAACAACAAAAATGCTTTGTATTTGTTGTCGATTTTAACGGAAATAAAAGCCAGTGGGAAAATCAATTCTAGTGAGACTAATAAGTTTATTGAAACATCCTTTATTACAAAAAGAATTTAAGAATTAATAAAAAGGCACTTAGAATTTCTTAGAATAGGTAATTAAATGTAATGCAATAAATTGAAATAAATATTATTTACTAAGAATAAATCTCTTTGTTTCGAAATTTAATTTGAAAATTAAAGACCTTTAACTAATTTTGTCGGTCTATGCCAATCAATTTTAAGTCTCAGTTCAGCTTTTCAAAATGGTGTTTATTAGTCCTTAATTTACCAGAGGGAGACTTTGTACAAAAGTCGATTGCTTGGGTACTTCTGTACCACTCGTGTTTCAACCGTGAAGCAGTTGTGTTTGCATGGCTGTGTTTCGGTTTGAAGGGTGGGATATGGCGTGAATTTACTGGGTACAGAGGAATAACACCTGAGTTCCCAGGAATGGCAACGCATGGGGGGTATCATGGGTGAAATAGTATACTCTGTTATGTCCATGGTACTGCTCATGTCTATAGGCGACGGTTACCACTTTCCATCAGGTGGGCCGTCAGCTTGTTTGCCATTCTAAGTTGTATAAAAAAAAATATCTGTGATTTTGCATATAAATTTTAAATCTATTTCTATTTATTAAACTTATGATTGTTATTCTTCAACATTGATTTGCATTTTGATGTACATTGACTTTTGATTTCGATGCGATATTAATAATTAAATTACATTGATACATCAAACACAAACACAAATGACAAGACAATTGACAAATTATATTGATACATAATAAATATGTAAACACACAAGGCTAACAAATCTTCAAATTTCAATGGAACATTTTTAAATTGAATTCAAAGTGTTCTACGGGTTTTTCTTTGCAAAATGCTTTTTTTTCTGTAAAGGCGTATAGCTGAATAATGTTTTTTCTACGGTAAAAACGACTTCAAATAAAGTAAGCACACTTGTACTCTTCACGGATTTACATTATTATATAAATTTTATGGTTTCGCCCTGCTGTGGCATGTACGAAACTATAAGTGTTCTTTCTTATAAGTACTTTTTACCCCGGAAAGATGGTGACTTCAGTTTGTGAACACTCGTGCATTGACAAATGATGAAATATTTTTTTGTAGACATGATGGACTGACAATATTTGAATATAGAACGTGTTATATGATTACATGTTCTACGAGTAGATTTTGCTTTGTGACAATAAGAACAAAGTTTTTTGTTCCATGAACAAATACAGCTGCTTCTATCGTCACTTGATTAAAATCGGAACAACAGCGGACTAAACATTATCGATTGTAAGAAGAATTGAGAAAATCGCTTCAGAATTAGCAATGTAATCGAGTGACATAGTTAAAAATACAGACAAATTAAGGGTCCCTTTGTTTTGGTATTCGAATTCCACTAAATACCAAGAGTTAACATCAACGTATAACAGTTTTCCTAATACACATATTGGGAGAAAACTATATTGAATCTAATGAGATACAATTGAATTTATTTGGAGAAAAATAATCTTATATAAGCCGAATACTGATTGAATAGCCGCACACGTCAATACACGCGCCAGAAACAGCGTTATTTTGATATCGTAACGGTGTTCGTAATTTCGAATACTTTTGCGAATAGTGAATATCGATAGTTTTGCTCGGAGAAGAATAAATAAGTCTACCCTATCTTGGATAATCAATTATGTATGATTTGACTTTCAGTATAATATAGGTATACAAAAAAAAAGATAATGTAAACGAACAAATATCAATTTTTTTAAAGATGAGAACAAAATTGGTATATTTCTGGATTGTTTGTATATAGAATATCAAGATATGTGAGACATTTGTAAATATCAAGCCCAACAAAGTACACGCATACTTGTATGCACGCATGCACGCACGCATTCATACACGCACACACACACAGTTGAGTTCGGTCTAATTGGACTGAAGACTAGAACGACCTGAATATGATATCTAGCTTGACGGGTTCTTGATGTATTATCACTAGAATGGGTGGAGACAAACGCAGTTATATGGGTCGTCGCACACCGCAGATATATTTGGAGATAGACAGCGCAAGTAACTTGTAGGAAATTAATCGAGTCATTACTTTTATAATATTCGGTTATAAATATAATAATAATAATAAACCAACACTAAGAGGTACTCAGTGCTATAAGCCATAATAATTAACATCACTGTTTACAATAGTAAATAAACATTCTGCGTAATTATGATGCTGTATATTATGCTAACGTATATACGGATTTACATTCGTATTTAGATTTATACGCTGCGCTTATTCTGGTACATAGAAATTGCTTTGAAAAAAACTTGATAATATTATAGTTGCCATTCCATTTTAACTTTTAGAATACAGCCCCAACCTAGTTTAGTTTCATTTGCAGAACTCACAATAAACAAACTTTCATTTATGGTCACTCTGAGAACGACTTTCTCTTGGTATAGGTAACTACATTTGTACCAGATATATATTAATAAAGATATCGCATTTACTTTAAATGACAGTTTAAGATCCCAGGAAAAATTCAGAGACCTTTTTTGATTCCAGCTAATTGTCAATTTAGTTTCGATATATTTCTTAAATTCCAAACGGACATACAGTCTTGGTTGTTGATGTGATTCTGATCTTCTGTACGGTAGTTTGGACAACACATGTTATTTATGTATTAAATAGTATTAGTTAGGTCAATTTTGTACATGCTATCAGAATTAATAATCTAAAATAAAACTCTATATTTAAAAAATGCTATTTAAAATGCAAATATTTATTCGTAAAAACTGCCGCTCCGCATCATCAGATATAGAGCGAGCTGACTCTGACAGGATTTAAAACTGTCACTGATAAGTCCACTAACTCATAATAATGGGGCAGGCCGGGGCGGGTCGCACCCGGCTGCCAACCGCTCGCCACTCATCGCTCTTAATTCCTTGCTTTGTGCAAAATTATCAATTAGCCTCGGGAGTAAACGGTAGTATAATACATACTTTATGGCTCCTTTTAAGTGATGCAAAATCTTTTTTTTTTTTTTTAAGAAATCTCTACTTTTATTAAAATCTAATGTAATTTATGTTGACTGACATATCCGGCAGTGGGATATTAATTGGTTATAAAGGTGAGCTAAGTAACTTGTTAAAAGTAGATAAAAATAGGTAATACGTAGGTCTGAAAAATGATAATTATAGCACAACTTGTGGTGGAGTTCGGTTGCAGGATCCTAATGTCGAATCTCAAACACCCTCCGAATTTTTAAGCAACTTCAAATTTGTAAAAACTCACAACTTTATGTTTTCCAGTAACTTTGTTTGTTTTTTCTTTTTTTTTTCTTTTGTTAATCTAAAAGGTTTTTAAATAATTAAAAATTTTGTTTCATGTTGGATTTCTTGGAACAAAATTTTAAAATATGATTTAAAATACAAGTAAAGCCGTCATTCGGCAAGGCACATCATGGATCTTCATATAGCCATACAAAAAGAATAAACTATTGTATTTATGATGCAGCGAAGACAATTTTGGAATATAGAACTAAAGGTGCTATCACTTCTGTTTGTTTGATTTTGTCATTTATATTTATATAATGCATAAAGAACTCTAGCGGGTGGTAATACGAGTACATTATTTATATTATTGGTTAAACTGGATTTGGTTGTTGGATGAGGAGCGAAGCAGCTGTGAACAACGACATTTTTTTTATACAACTTACAATGGCAAACAAGCTGACAACCCACCTGATGGAAAGTGGTAACCGTCGCCTATAGGCATTTGGACATAAGCAGTACCATGGACATAACAGAGTATACTGTTTCGCCCATGATACCCCCCGTGTGTTGCCATTCCTGAGGACTCAGGAATTCTGTTATTCCTCTGTATCCTGTAAATTCACGCCATATCCCACCCTTCAAACCGAAACACAACCATGCAAACACAACTGCTTCACGGTAGAAACACGAATGGGACAGAGGTACGCAAGCAATCAATTTTTGTACAAAGTCTCCCTCTGGTGATGTTTAAAAGGACAAAGAAAATAATCTTAAATACGACAATGATTATGATACATAAAAAAAATTCTGAGTAGAAAGAATAAATTCAGTTTTTATGTATATAGATATTTTATATTATTGTCAAATCATAATTATCATCATATTGAATTATGTCAGAATTGTTTAATTATATTGGCCCGTGTAAGTAATTCTAATTTATTTAACCTACCGAAACGTATATAGTACAATCGCAATTTTAAACCCTAATTTTGTTCCACATAATTTAATATGGGTAGGTTCTTTAGAGCGTCGCAAATTGGGTCGCGACGAAAATCTACAAATACTTGTAATACCTATTTACTTATACTATAAGCTTCACGTTTCAAGAAGCTTATTACTTAAAATACGTAATTCATGTAACAGATAGGCATTACATTATGTGTAAAGTACTAGTATTATATAGAATTCGTAATAGGTAAGACTGAGTTATAAAAATAGGTATGTTTTGTGAAATAAACTTTATACTTTGTCTGCCTTGTGGCTGTCTAACGCTGTTTATAACGAATTAAACCTGAATAGTTATTCTTTTATATTAATACTGGCAATGGCAATTAAAAATATAAGGCAAATAACCCTAAAGACATTATTCACAGAATATTGTTAAAAAATAAAACTCTTGTAATCATATTTAGACAAACAAATAATGAGTGCTACGCAATCACTTCAATTGTCTGAACCTAGTCAGGAAGGGGTCTTTGTCACAAGAATTGTCTAATTGGGGGCACATTTCAGATTTTTTTTATACTACTGAGGTGGCAAACAAGCATACGGTCCACCTGATGGTAAGTGGTTACCGTAGCCTGTGAACACCTGCAATACCAGAGGTATTACGCGTGCGTTACCGACCCTAAGGAAACCTCTTTACCCCCCTTTTGAAGAACCCCATGCTGTAGTCTCTTGGGAAAACCTCCTTCTGTTGAACTATATTTCAGCATTTTCAGATTCGAGCAAATTTTAAAAAAGCGAGTTCCTTGAATTGACTCATTTACACACAGCAACGTGCCCATTATTACGTCACCGAGTATATGAATCTGAAAAAATCAAATAAAAAGATATGTACTATATAAAAAATTATCCAATTGAAGAATATACATTTACCCAATTTTATTAAATTTGGTCGAGCGGTTGCGGTTGCGTAAACAAATATCGTGACTGGTGAACATGCAAACGCTTTATAATACAATAATTACAATATTATTATAATACAATAAATACAATATTATTACATTTATAGTAAATGATGAATGTTTGGAGGAAATGCAGACAGAGTTAGAGTTATAATTGATGAGAAACAGAAGCTGAAACTACCCCGCAAGGGAATTGGCGTGAAGATAGATGGATAGAAACAGATGCGGAATCAGATTTATTTACTTGTATTTTTGCTACCTCTAAGTACTATACTGATGTAAGAGAGGGAGAACTATACTGATGTACTCGTAGTTAGGTACTAAGCTTACTATTAATTGGGCTTAGTAACAAAATTGTAAACACGTAAAAACTGCTTTGAATTGTTGGGTAACTTTATATGTCTATTAAAGCAGATTTTTTTGGTACAAGTATAATTAAATTGTATGTTGATGGTGTGTTTTATTTTAAAAAAAGTTTGTATAAAATTATTAGTTAACTTAGAATTTTTACAAATTTTTATTTCGGTAATGAGTTATCTAAATTGGAGTTTTATAAAAATTCTAGTTTGAATAGGAAGAAATTAATAAAAGGAAAACGGCTATTTTAGTACTCGTTTCGTTCTGCTTCTTTTCTTTGGATATTCGCTTTGATTTATTGCTTTGTAAATGTTTTCTTTAATGAAAAACCTTTAAAATAAGGTTTGTATTAAGTGCAATACAATTATTTTATGTATTAATTCTTTTTTCACATATGCTGATTGTTTTAAATATAGTATTACAATACATAGTAAGATGGACTAAGTACATGATGGCGATTTTTACGAAATGTTTTGGCGTTCGAATTATATATAACCAAATGTGTGTACAATATTAGTTATCAAATAGAATATGTTACAGTTAAAAGTCCCAAGAGTTTTTCTGTGATAGGTAAAACATATCACATTATCTACATTTATTACATTATGATTGTAAATGAATAAAAATACGTTTTAACTTAATTATTATTATTATATATTTAAAACATAAAGGGACCGAACTTTCCTTCATATTTCTTAAAAAACAGAAAGTAATATCTCAGATCTATTTATAAATACTGTCTGCCTTAAGTAAATCTTATTTTTATCACAAGACTTTTCTTTATTTTTACTAGTCTCTTAATAAAAAAACTGCTATGTAATATCCGCAGGCCAAGGGTTTCTATATTTCAGAAAATTATACCACGGCCTTTAATTTTTATTTATTATAAAAGACTTCTATTATAATAAATACGTTTAAATATTTATCGGTCTTCATTAGATCCGTTTGAGGATGCTTCAGTTTGAATGGAGCCTGGACATTTACACGAGAGCCTCTGTATGCCGATTAATTCAAGCCGCGATCTCAATCAAATTGAATCGTAAATAAGATTTTCATTGTCACTATTGTTATCGTATTTCTACAGCCAATATACACAGTTATATAATTTAAAGGATGTTTAAAAGTACTTTCAAATAATTTAGTAATATTATATATATGTAACATTGTGATATACTGAGTTATTTATTGGTTATTACTTCTTTGCACTTTAACAGCTTAACTAATCATTATAAAATTTGGCGTACAACTAATTTGCAGACCTACAAGTTGTATTTGATATGAGGATAAATTGTTATCCACAGTTAGTATATGTAATTATATATTATTGTTTTCTATAGGTAACATGTAAACGAACTTTTACATTCATAATATTGACATGTCTATAGGTGACGGTTACCACTTTCCATCAGGTGGGCCGTCAACTTGTTTGCCATTGTAAGTTGTATAAAAAAAAATTGAAATTTGTTTTCTTTAATCCTATCTATTTAAAATTACAAAAGATAAAATGGATTTAAAATTTTTCTGTGAACTAATTAGTATTATTATTATAATAAGAATTACAATTAAGCAAAATGTATTTATATTGCTAAAAAGTCAGTTTTAAGAAGTGTTTTCTTTTAAATAAAATATAATATAATCGTCTGTTAAATAAAAATATATAAATACAATTTGAATACTACAAACAGTGTAAATCTAAAATACTATTATTACTGAATACAATTGGATAATATACGAGTATCACCATTAAAGACACATAACACGGGAAAACGGATTTTATTATATTGTACCTGTTCCAATCGCAACATCGTTTGCCTGACACTGTTAGCGTGTTGCCTGACAAGCGACGTAATTTTCTGTTTCCAAGAGATAGCAATTTTCCCTTCAAACGTTTTACCCTCGCCATGTCTTCTTGGATTAATCACATTGCGATGCTCAACACTACTCGAATTACATTTTATCGGACTTTTTGCAACTAATATTAAGTAGAAAACCTAAATAATAAACTTTTAGACAAAATTACTTTTACGTTCCGTGCTAAGAATCCATTAGAAGTCTTCCTTGGTATTTTTCATTTCTGACTGATGTTATGTTCATTAGTTTACTACTGAATAAATAGCATCAATTTACTTCCTGTTTTATGATCTATTTCTCTATTTGTATATATTATGATATAAAAATATATATTTACTAGTTTTTACCAGTGATTTCATCCAAGATATGTTTTTTAATCGAGATATGTAGTAGCCTCTATTCCAAGTACTACACGATTTCTTGAAATTTTATGGCGCCAAAAAAGAAATAAACTCACTTTAAAATTTATACATTTTTTTTTTTTTTTTTACAACACAGGGGGCAAACGAGCATGCGGCTCACCTGATGGTAAGTGACTACCGCCGCCCATGATCACCCACAACACCAGCGGCATTGCAGGTGTGCTGCCGGCCTTTTAAAAAGGAATATACTCTTTTCTTGAAGGTTATGTTGTCGTATCGGTTCGGAAATACTGCTGCTGGAAGTTGATTCCAAAGAATAGTTGTGCGTGGAAGAAAGTGCCTTGAAAAACGCACGGTGGAAGACCGCCACTCGTCCAGATGATTGGGATGAAACTTTAGTTTGTGGCGGGTTGTACGGTGGTGAAAATCAGCAGCAGGTATCAATCCGAACAATTCCTCAGAACACTCCCCATGATAAATTCGGTAGAAGATGCACAGAGATGCAACATCCCTGCGCAGTTTCAGTGGATCAAGTCGGACAGTAAGGCGTTGACTATCGATAATTCGAGCCGCCCGACTTTGAATGCGGTCTAACGGAAGGAGTTGGTACTGTGGCGCTCCTGCCCACAGGTGAGAACAGTATTCCATATGCGGCCTGACTTGGGCTTTATATAATTTCAGGCGGTGTTCTGGCATGAAATATCGTCTCACCCTATTGAGCACTCCTAACTTTTTGGAAGCTATCTTAGCCTTCTCCTCCAGATGACCGCAAAACTGGACGTCGCAAGATATATCAACGCCCAGAATTCCTAGACTCGACTTTTTATCAAGGGAAGTGCCCTGAAAGTGAGGAGATACGACAAACGGCGTCTTTTTTGCGGTAAACGCGCAGACTTGTGTCTTTTTGGGGTTAAATTGGACAAGATTTTGTTCACCCCAGATCGAAACTTGATGGAGTGAAGTTTCGATTTCAGACACAAGTCTATTCCGGCACTCATCGGTATGTGCCCGCGAGATCTTTGCATGACCGGTATATAATGTATCTCCTGTACTGTCGTCTGCATAGCAATGAATATTACTTATCTGTAACATATCATTGATATGCAGAAGAAACAGAGTCGGAGATAGTACACAGCCTTGCGGGACACCAGCATTCAAAGGTTTTAAATCAGAGCATGCTCCGTCGACTACGACCTTAATGCTACGTTCCTTGAGAAAACTGGCGACCCAAATGCACAGTCTCGCAGGCAACCCAAATGAAGGTAGCTTTGAAAGCAGCGCTCTATGCCACACCCGATCAAAGGCCTTCGCGATATCCAGACTAACTGCTAAGGCCTCTCCCTTACTCTCGATTGCCACTGCCCATCGGTGTGTTAAGTAAGCTAAAAGATCACCGACCGAACGTCCCTGTCGAAAGCCGTACTGGCGATCACAGATCAGCTGGTGCTCTTCTAGGTACCAAGATAGGAGCAGTCTTCCAAAACTTTGGGACTATGCCCGATGAGTAGCTAAGCCGAAAAAGACGCGTAAGAACCGGAGCCAACTCTGGTGCGCACGTCCTAAGCACAATTGGAGGAATACCATCAGGCCCACTCGACTTATGGATTTCGAGGGAGAAAAGTGCTCTACGCACTGAGCTATGCGTGAATTTAATGTCAGGCATAGAGCTCCTACAACACATGATGGTCGGTGGTGGTTTCTCCCCGTCATCCAATGTCGAGTTTGACGCAAAGATGGATCCAAGAAGATCGGCCTTTTCTTTAGCGTTCTGGGCCAACGAGTCATTCTCCCTGCGCAAAGGTGGAAAAGATGACTTACAGAAATTCCCTTGTGCAGCTTTGGCAAGAGACCAGAAAGCTCGAGTCCCAGAGGGCAAACTAGCCAATCTCTTGCCAATTCTACTAATATGCTCTGACTTCGCTGTGGCTATAACTCTTTTGAAAGACCTAGAGGCAGAGTTATACTTCTTTTTAAGAGCACTGGTGTTAGGATCTCGCGACGCCACACCTTTAGCCCAGGTTAGGAAGCACTCCTGTTTCAGACGAGATGCTGTTCTACAGGAGGCTCCATACCAGGGCTGGGATTTCCCACCGACGGGCACCACAGAGTTAGGAATAAATAATTCCATTCCCTGTAGCACCACATCAGCAATGGAATCGGCAATGGCGTCGGGATCATCCAGTGTGAAGCAAACCTGCCTCCATGGGTAAGATGCGAAAAAAATCCGCATCTCATCCCAATCTGCCGACCTGTAGTGCCAAATGCGACGTCTACCCGTAGAACGAGGTGGAGTCGGATTCGTAAGAGGCACTTCGCTCCGCACCAAACAGTGATCCGACGATCCAAGCGGGGCTTCGACGGAGATCACATAGTTGTCTGGGTGGGTGGTCAGCAGAAGGTCCAACAGTGAAGGTGAATGGTCCAACACATCAGGTATTCGCGTAGGCGAGGAAACAAGCTGCGTCAGACCATAAGCCAAAGCAAAGTCATGAACAGATCTTCCCGCATAGTCGGTTGTACGTGAACCAAGCCATTCGGTATGGTGGGCATTAAAATCGCCAAGAATCACGACTTCAGCGGAAGGAATCTGTTCGAGCAAGGAATCTGTAGCCATTTGGACGTGCTCAATGAGTTGGTCGGTTTCGATGTTACCGCTGTGGGACCTGTATAGGCATGCATAGACGCGAGGATGGTCATTGCAGTCTACGCGCAGCCATAAAATAGACAGGTCCGTACCTTCAAGAGTTCCAAGGCGGCGACAGCAGATATCCTCTCTGACATACGCGCATACACCGGCACGCGAAACAAAACAATGTTCAAGTTTATAGCCCGGGTACATCAGGTATGAAGTTTCGTTTGGAGAGGATATCTGTGTCTCCGTTAGAAAGAGCAATGCCGGCCGCGCCGTTTCTAGGTGGTGGTGGACAGCGTTTAGGTTAGAATGTAATCCCCTGATATTGCAGAAGCTCACATTGAGCGAAGGGGATGCCGTAAAAATCTTGCTCCGTTTGCCCTTGGTTCCAAAGAGCGGAATTTTGCCCCCCCCAGAATACGCAGGGCAGCCCGAGCGTGGTTGCTCGAGAGAGGATTCTCCAGCAACATGGTTACTGGTACCTCCCTGGGGTATGTTATTTTTTTTAATTCCACTGCCATGGTTGCGTGTTGTAAGATAGGGGGACGGGGTTGGGGAAAGGATTTTAGGAACAGGAAAGGGATGGGTATGGGATGGGTATGAGATGGGCCTCCGGACTCCCTCACTCACCATACGGAATGTGATCGCACTGAAAGTGCAACCACTTAGCGTCGGTATTCTGTGAGGGTGTGGTACTTCCCCGGTCGAGCCGGCCCATTCATGCTGCAATACCATATGGTATTACAGCGTGGCTCTACCACCTGAATTACTAAAGATTTATATTTTAAATTATTTCTTTTAAGTAGCCACTTATAGTTGATTTAAATCCATTTGAAAACAGGATTTTACTCGTAAGTTAAGCCATAACTTTCGTTTTGGCTCTGAGCCACAATGTGCGTTATTGTGTATTTTCAAATTTGGATCTACGATCAAATCCAAGAAACCCATTTGAAAACAACAGTGTTGTTTTTGATGCAATCGGATTTGAGATCAATTTGAAATCATGTAAAATAGATATCAACTGAAACCAGGTAACGTATATATTTAACCAAGTAGACCATTAGATATCCTTTGTGAAACAAATTCAAAAGTCAGGTGTTTCATGAATAGATATATATCAATTCATGATAATCAAAAACATTAGACATACACAGCAGTATCTAGTTTCAAACTATGAAGAAATTGTACTATAAGTACTAGACAAATTATAGGAAATCTTAATACATTTTGTAAATTTACACATTTTATACGTAGTATATATCCAGAACAATACAAACAAACATACTAAAGGATATAATTGTTTGAATTATAAAGGAATCGAACCTGCTATCATAGAAATATGAAGTAGTGTTTTGAACTGCTACACGATCAAGATGGTCAAACAATAACCTAAATATAAATGTAAATAATTGCGTCTGTACAAAAGCTACTGGACGGATTTTGATCAAATTTAATGTAGTGATAAGTAAGGACCAGGACAATATATAGAATACTTATTACTGCGGAAAAATGTCTCCTAAGGGAAAATACAAAAACATACCGCGCGAACGACATCGCAAGCATACAAGCTAGCCATGTAATATAGTGAATTCTCGTGCTTACGTTATAAATTTACGTAATACATGATATGCTGCCTACATGTGCATGAAGGTTATATGCTATATCCTTGTAACCGTCCTTAATCTTGCAAATTTTATGTATTGGTGTAAAATGTGTGTGTTAAGTTAATATACTTTTATAGATATAAAAAAAAATAGCCGGTCAATCTGAAACACCTAAGATTATTCTGCTTTTTTAATTTAAAATTGTATTAAATAATACAAACCTAAGTTTAATAATTGACTATTTTAAATAACACAATACAATAAATTTATATCAGCGTTGTGTCATCATAATGAACATAATACATTATAATACAGGAAACCCTGTGAGTTCGTTCATATAGAACCTGTTATCTTATGCCCCTTGGGATTTTCTAAAACCCTTCCGTATAGCGCCATACACATAGCACTGGGTCAAGGATTCCGAGTCGTCCAGTCTCTATGTCCCATCAGGGACATGTCATCTGTTACCCGTGTTCATACATGTTAGGAAAGTCGATCTGTGTATTCCCACGTTGCACACACCGCGGTATCTAAGTATAAAAGATAATATAAAGAATTGACACTCTAAATATTACTCTTTCTTGTTTGTTAATAATACACGATATAAAAATTTACATCTCGTTGGCGTAAGACATCGAATATCACTGATAGGTCATTTACAGTATACGTAGAGGGCTCGGATACGTACGAGTATGATTGGGTATTATGTGAACAAATTCATAATAAAAGTATATACAAGTAACTTTGTCCACGTCCTAACGATCACTGATGGGGCCTGTATCCAGAGATTAGAATGACGTTATATGCCTGTGTCATATACGAAACCTCTGTATAAGATTAATAGCGTCATGTCCTGTTATGATTATAGTATGCCACAAGCGCTTATATATTATAAACTTTCTATACATAACTTTTGTTAACTGTAGAAAGTTATAGGCATATGAAGTATGCAGTCAATACATATTTGAATAGCCTTAACCTATTGCTTGTAAGAAGTATCAAGAGATATTAGATAAGGGATCGGATGCAGACCGCGGCGAGGGGCACGGCTACAAACGCAGGGAAATTGCTCCCTGCTGTCGGGAAATTGAGACGTTTCTCGTAAATTCGAAGTCTTACACCGAAAGAAATCTGACATTATCAAGAATGGATTCGACATAATTTACGGAAACGTCTTCTGAATCATACCTGCGATAACATAGGTTAATTTGTTATCTCGAGGATGTTTTTGATGTTGGACGAAATTTTGGGTTTTCCGTTTTGTTTCATTTCAGATAAATTGTAAACCTATTTCATGACTCACTGTTAAATTATTGTGCATGCTCAAGTTCTTTTATATAAAGATTCTACTAATAAAAAAGGGTATAGGTTGAAGATGAAATTATGCATATTTTTAAAGAAATATTTCTATTAGTGAACTATACATTTTTCCTAAAGAAACGTGAGTTGAAAAAAACAAAAACTAATTTTGTACTATTTTTTTATACAACTTAGAATGGCAAACAAGCTGACGGCCCACCTAATGGAAAGTGATAACCGTCGCCTATAGACATGAGCAGTACCATGGACATAACAGAGTATACTGTTTCGCCCATGATACCCCCCATGCGTTGCCATTCCTGAGGACTCAGGTGTTATTCCTCCGTACCCAGTAAATTCACGCCATATCCCACCCTTCAAACCGAAACACAGCCATGCAAACACAACTGCTTCACGGTTGAAACACGAATGGGACAGAGGTACCAAAGCAATCGACTTTTGTACAAAGTCTCCCTCTAGCTACTTCGTGCACATGGATTTCAGAAGTAGGAAAACCAATTAAGTAGACTACTTCTAGATGACGCATCAATCAAACATACACCATATTTTAAGTTAGACCTCTTATTAAAACCCCTTATATTATTTTTTCTTAAATATTTCCCATGTACATACAGCGTCAAGTTAAAAATTTTATTATATTAGTAAGATTTTTTTCTCTTACACGAATACTAATGTATTCTGCTTTGTTCTTACAACGTCTTGGGATCGATAAGGTGTGCTTAAACATTTTATTTAAACTTATGGTACTGTTTTCGTTATAATTGGAATTTTTGCTTTTCTTCTGAATTTAATGAATTAACGTTAAATGTTGATATAGGTTTTCGTCTTTCAAGTACTAAACCCGTCGTCTATAATAGAACAATTTATTTCTTTTTTAACAATATAATGTCGAATAAGATATAAAATTATTATTTAATACAATCCATCAATCTATATTGAGTTAACGGGATATACTGAGATTAAAAACCCTAATTGAAATATTTACTCTCCTCAATACCTTCAAGTTTATTCCAATTCCCTATTTTTTTATGTTAAATAAAGGAAGTAACAAGCTTCGTCCAAGTTTGTATATTCTTCTCATTTTTCAGCAATCCTTTCCTCCTTTCTCATTATGCCATTGCTATTGTTTCACGTTAATATAAAGCTTTACTCCTAATACAAGTAGAATAGAATAGGACAGTATATAGGAAGTACTCGTTTTTTTTTACTGTATCCTATGGATTTACCAATATGTATTAGATTATAATTATTCTGTCTGTTAATCAAGATATAATCCGTGTATGAAATATCATTCAAATGTGGTCAGCTGTATATGAGGGAATAAGAAATAAATATAAGTCCTCATCGAAACTTCTTCACAAATTATTACATTTGCAATATTAGATGGATTTACTTTTCACTGCTATAAAATTAATTAAAATGTAATAAATACAAATAAATTAATCAAATTTTTATTGAGTAGTGACGTACTAGTATTAGACATTATTAGATTGAATGGTGGGGATTATATGTCATCGCTGTAGTTTATAGAATGGTCTTTAAACGTATATGGAAGGAGGACTGCTAAGTGTTAATGTTGAGCGGTTCCAACTTCTTAGTACAGAGTCAAGACTACCCCGCTTGCGTAAGTTTTACTGAACCCATATTCCCGCGACGGACGCTAAGACGCTTTTACGACCGACGCCGAACGCTGCGCTCACAACTTTACTATATATTTTTAAATTACTTTACTGTGCCATTTGAGCATTTTATACTGAAGCTCTAGTTATAAAATTATTTTAGGCGATTGGCACGGATATTGGAAAAGTCAAGTTCTTTCGTATAATATGATTATATGGAATGTGTTTGTTAGTGTTAAGATTTCGATATTTTACCGATGCTGCAATCGAATCGCTTAACATGAGTATCTTATGTTTTTTTTTTAATAATACTTATATAAATACCTATAGTAAAATGTATATTCCTAATGTATTTTCATATGGAATGAAATTAAACACCACGCATCATAGTATAATATAGGTAATTTTAAAACAATTACTATGTTTATTATTATTATATGGGAACATTTATAAAATGTCGCAGAATAGATAGCAAAAAACTCTTTGGGAAATCCAAAAAAAAAATAGAATTAAATGTTGTTCAGTCAGAAAAGGTAATTTTTTTTTTTTAATATTTATAAAAACTGGAGTAAAATATTTTAAACTAGTTAATGTTTTACTCGTGTTTATGATGATAGGGTTACAAAATAAGTCATTTAAAAAGGTATAAGGGAAACGTTATAATAAAAAGGTATAACGGAAATTAATTACAATTTCTCTACAGCAATGTTTTAATTACTATTAGAGATAATAAAATTGTGTATTAAGATTATGAATAGAAATCGGCAATCTTCAGTATTTAGTAACATAAGTTTATGTAAATTGGAGTTTCAATGTGATTCAATTTAAAATAAGGACTTAATATTTCCACAGAAAGCGATTAATATCGAGAAATTGGAATACATCCGTGTTTAAAACATCGTTCGTTCTATCAATATATAAAGGATCGATCTAAAGTACCTACAAACCTAATTTACTATATCAAATAATGTTTTCAAGACAGCTTAGACAGTGAAAATAAGAGATAACCGCTATAAAAGAAGCAGAAAACTCTATAATTTTATTTATTTATTTAATGATTGATCATATCAAAACTGTTATTGTTCCTTTCATTAACACTGGTTTTATCCCAGAAAATAAGAACATTAATACCAAAGTAAGACTTCGTACAAAAGTCACCCAGTGTAATGAAAACATGAAACAGCTGTGCTTACATGGATGTTTCGGTTTGAAGGATGGGATATGGCAGTCAAATTATGAGATACGGAGGCGTAACAGAATAGTCCTCAGTAATGGCAACGCATGAGGAGTAACAACAGAATCACAGTGTATTTTGTAAGATATATGTATAGTGTTGTTCATGTCTATAGCAGACAGTTACTAATTTCATTTGTCGGGCCGTTTACTTGTATATATATATATATATATATATATATATATATATATATATATATATATATATATATATATATATATATATATATATATATATATATATATATATATATATATATATATATATATATATATATATAATCATAAATCTGTATAAATATAAAGGTCGTGTAATGATTTCATTTTATCGAGAAATGCTTTCAGATACGCACCAAGAAACTTGTAACTTGTAAAATACCTGTACTGGTAGATTGAAAAGTATCGGCAAACCGACGAACTCATTTTACAAAAAATGTTGGTTCTAATAATTTTTTGAGAAAGAATTTAAGTCAATAGAATATTTTACGACTTGATGAATTGCGATATATATATAAAAATATACAGGCAAAAAATATTTCTTCACAAGGAGTATACTAAATTTAATAAACAATAAACATTTTAAAACTTCAAACTCCATTAAAGCGCTACTAAGTTTTCAGTTAGTATTTTTTGCAGTTGACGTTTTATGACAAAAAAAAAATAACGAAAATCACTTGAGAAGCGAAAGGCTGCGAGCAGTGTGAAAGCTCTCCGAGTAATGTGCTAAAAAAAACAACTGGCGAACATTGTTGGAAAAAATGCAAATCACAGGAAATTCCAGTGGTGGCAGATTTCTGTGACGCGCCAGGATAGGTACCGCCATCTTACCTATTTTTACTATAAGGCAGCAATGCGTGCGTTTTGATTTTTAGCGATTTTCAGAGAAGATAATTCTCAATTGATCCTTTTTTTGTGGTTATTCACGTCGTCCATTCTAAACTGAACAAGCAAACAATGCTGTTTACTAAATTAAAAATTTTCTAATTTACAATGTTTAGAAAGCGTCTCATCGTTATCGGTATGTTTTGTCACGATTAAAGTTTCTTTTTTCGGGACATATACAAGTAAAGACAAGATAATCAACTTTTGAACGAATTGCATTTTTTGTATAGACATGCATATTTGTGTAGAATCAATGAATCGACGTCGAAGATAGACTATATTGTTCTATTACTATTAATGATGCTCAAACTACACACAGTTGCCATGCTCTACCTATAGTATTAATCTCTTCGCATACCGTATGTAGAACGTTCATTCACAATTACACGCTAATAATATCGTTAAATTGTTCCGAAACTATTCCTTGCCTTTCAATTTGACCTGATTATTTTGATATAAATGTTGTTCGAGCAACTACTATAATATTCAATTACACTACATAAAGTAGGTACTTTTTTAATATTATCAAAAGCAAATATTTATATATATTTCTCATGTGTTCTTATTATAGGTTAAACGTATTGTAATTGATCTTAGAATGTAATACAAGGGCGTTGTTATGACAAAACTTTATTAATAATATCGTAGAAAGTGAGGTTGTTGGCGACTGGGTTGAGTGTCTACTCCAACTCTCGGTAATAAGCAACAAGTTCAATGAAACATATCATTTATTTATATTTTCCCATTATATTATAATAGTTACGAGCTACTTGTTATTTGATTGTCTTCATAAGTTATATATGATTGGCACAAATGAAATGAGTTATTTACCTATACATTTTTAGATGTCATAGGAAACGAGAATTTATACAAAAATATTGTCTTTTTTATTAAAATCTCTTATATAATATTTTTAATAGATTTTAGTGTAATTAGTACTGTATAAAATAAAACTGATTGTATAGCATTATTGCGTGTATCGTTTATATTTTTTATGACGAGAAAAGAAAATTTATTATAACGAATTGGAGAGATATTTGTAAACATAATATAGGACGTAAATTATTTGTAGTTTTTATTTAAGGAGAAAATTCGTTTAGTTGATTCAGAGTTATGACCCGATACGTAAATTATTAATAAAAATGTTTTTTTTTTTACGAATCCACATGTCAAGCTTGACAATTACTGGAAAAAGTTCTCTTATGAAGAAGACATACGTTCAGCAGCGGACAGTTAATGATAGATATGATTATGATGTTTTCTTCGTAATTACTCTTACGATTACGAGACATAAAGGATATCGTGGAAAGGAAGTAAAGATTTTAAATAAGTATACATACAACATTTTACAATGAACAGCCAGCGTGTCAGTTCCCCATTCAAGTTAATTTATCAATATGTTGTACTCGTATTATAAACTCTATTGTAAAGCGAAGTACACATAGTGATATTACAAATAGAGAATTCGGCTATTCAATTGCCGACCTCTGCTCATGTTACAATCAAAGCAATTTTGGGATGATTTGGCCAGAAATCCAGTGGCACCATTCATTCTATAACCGCACTACCGTTAGACTATATACCGCATGTATGCATGGCATGTGTAACATAAAGGTGCATTATATTTTATTAATGGTTAGATTTGTATGAGTATCTTTATTAATGAATTCATGTACTGCTAATATTTAAATTTATATTTAAGGATCGTTTTTAGAAATATTATCTTCTTAAGTGACTTCAGAAAGAAAAGAGATTCCCCGTTCATTTTTTTTTTGTGTACAATTTTAATATTTATTATAGTTCTTATTGCAACTGAAAAGATACACTTTGATATTGATTTCATGAAAAAACATTATAAATGAACTGTTTTATTTGTATTACGTATTACTAGTAGCAAATGTAAAGAAACTAATGGAAATAGAATAAGTAGGCTATAAATAAGAACAATACCGTGGATATTAAGTAAGTTCTGCTGCTCTTGTCACTCTTTATTCTTTGCCACTTATATGGACGAAGGTGTTATGTCTCTTCTATCAGAAATTGCACTCTCTGTATTTGTCTACACTGCATAGGTATACTACTTATGTAGTATAGACAGAGATATAATCTATCAGCTTAATGTAAATTAAGAATCATACTTTTAAAAATACATATTTTAACAAGTATTTATTATTAAATAAATTTATTATCTATTTCTTTTATAGTCTGTTCTTAATTATGACAGGTGTAACTGTAATTATATATTAATCATATCAGCCTTTAACTGTCCACTGCTGAACATAATCTTCCACCTTAGATTGTTTTACCAATAATTGTCACGCTTGGTAGGCGAATTAGCAACCGTAGTTAGGTTTTAGAGATATTTTAAAAGGGACGCTGCTGCCTATCCCTCGTTCTCCTTTAGTCGTCTCTTAGGACACCCACGTAATAGGAAAGGATGACCTATTATATGCCGGGACCACACGGCCATATATATTAATCATTATGTCGGCTATTATTCATTTATTGCTGGATATAAGTCTCCTCCTTAGACTGTTATAAAGAACGGTCCTGAGCCACCTACACCCACTGACATATCGTTTATATTTTTACGAAGAAAAAAAAATATTATAACGAATTGGAGGGATATTTGTAAACATAAGATAACATATACCTCCATCCATATATTAATATAGAATACAAAATTATTATTTATTTTAAAAGCAGTTACTCAGCAAACTGAGGAAAGGGCTGTGCTCAGAATTTCTTTGCGTGATAGAAACTGAAATGAGGATATCCGCAAAAGTACAAAAGTGACAGACATAGTCGAAATAATAAGCTGAAGCTCAAAAAACCGATAAACTATGGAGAGTAAATATTCTTGAGTGGCAGCCCCGTACAGGCAAACGTAGTGTAGGACGACCCACCACTGGATGGAATGACGACCTCGAATGCATTGCGGAGAGCCAGTGGGTGCAAGTGGTATAGGACCGTTCCTTATGGCAATCTATGGGGGAGACCTATGTTCAACACTGGACAAAATGGCTGATGTAATGATTATTATTGTTGTTACAATAAAAAATGAATAATTAATATTACATGTGCTCTGTACTTAAGACGTAGATGTATTAATAACTACATTACCTATACGCAGTACTACTAAACAGTACAGAATACTTGTAATATTATACATTTATATTCGACAATAAGTCACAATTATATGTAAAAAAGATTATTAAAAATTCTATCTTTTCGAAATTATCTAAATGTTCGGTGGGATTCACTTAATATCACATAATATATTTATCGTAACTTTATTCACAACTTTCATAAAGATGATACAAAGGAAATTAATATAATTTCAATTTTAAGATTCGTCTACCAAATGAAAATGTGAAAGAAATTATTTCAATTTTTCCCGTAAGGTCTCGTTAGCGAAGGCGTCGACGCGTGGCTCAATATCCCCACTTGCCCGCGCCTGTCACGCCATTTCTTCCAACATATTAAATTATCGCCAAATGTTGCGTTCCTGATTTATTCCCACACAACTTTGCTTGTACAATTTCAATATTAGATTAGCATCTCCCCTTCAAACTAGTAGAACATGTTTCAGACATAATATCCCTAAGGACGGATACAAGACGAATGTAACCTTATAGCCAAAACTTTAACAAAATAGCTAGTTTGTATTATTAAGAATTTTGGAAAACTATAATCAAATTGTGTGTCCTACGGACCGGTAACATTTTATAACTAACTCGGAGACGAATCATATCCTCGTCCTCACGTAGGCTGTTGTTCACTCCTGCACTGAATCTGGCAATGTTCCAACCAACCAAACTGTATCTACGGAAGCTATAATTAAAATGGTAGATAAAAAATAGGATATTACTTCATTTAATAAAAAATAAATATATATACTCACGACAGTAATCTCTAATGGGATAGTCAGAGATATTTGTAGATTAACCATTGTGGAGTTTCTTGACAAGCACACATATCGCCGTTGCTTAGATTAATTTAGTTTGCTAATGGTCTTTTCCATCACAGTACTCTTAGTTGGAACTTTAAATTGACACACCAAGTTTCGTGTCTGCCAAATTCGTACTCCCAGCCTTTGAGGTCAAGAAGTCGGGGTAGTGTTTTAGTAATAACTAATTCACTTAATTTATAAATAACCTGCCCCGTCTTCGCATGGATTTTTAAAATTAAAACACAGTCCGCATTAATTACATATTTTTGCAGTTTACCATTACTAACTAAAAGTCAAGTATTGCTTTTTTATAATAAGTACTATATTAATTTTCTTAACAATCACAATATTCATATGTCACAATAGCATGGTAACAATTATGTACTATTTATTATTATTATAGCTTTTTCTCCACTTATGTGATCCCTAAGGATAAAATCCTCCTCAATCTTTTTTCACATCTTATCTGTAGCAATACTTATCCAGTTTTTTCCTGCAGGTTTTATTATGTTGTCTTCACACACTTCTTTTTTTTCTACTGAGCCTCGCCATTTGGTGGTTGGGAGTCCGCTTTGTTGTACCTCGCTATATGATCTGCCTTTCTCCACGTCTGTTTCATACTATACTGAAAAGCATCTGTTGTTTTGGTTCTTCTTAATATCCGTGTTTCTTGTTTTCTGTATTCTTCTTAACTTTAAGATGCTTTTTTCCATCGTATGCTGACATGATAGGATTTTGTTCTTTATTTTTTCAGTATAGGTCCATGTTTGGCATGCATATGTTACGCTTGGGAGGATGCAGGAATCCATAATTATGTACTGTTAAAGATCCGTTATTTACGCATATAACGACGACAATTTAAAAATTTATTCGTAGTTCTTTTCATAATGTAAAACTATTATGTAAAATTGACAAGAACAGCAGGAAAATTTGTGGCTGAAATGTTTGCCATGTACGCGTTGGTTCGTGGCACACATCGCTACCAAATAACTCGTCTTAACTTTCTTTTTCCTACTTTATTAGCTCTTTGTTTGAAGTTTGAGTTATATACCGTTTTAGTTTTAGATATTATGTCTAAATATAGCGATAAAAATAATACTTGCTCTGAGTTATAGTTTTTTATACTTACGTAAACATGAACAATATTTTATGTACTTAAAATCTTTATAAAAGAGTAGTTACAAAAATTATCGAGATAATAAGAATCCCGTAGCACAACAAAATTAATACCGGTCTGGATATTTTATGTTCTAATTAGGGTTTCTTGTTGGAAATTCGCTAAACTAGAATTTGTGGGAAATGTAGCTAAATTTAGATATATATAGAAAAAAAAGCGCCGGAAACTTGTGAATTCGAATTTAAAACTATTTTAACATTTTTTTTAAACATTTTTTTTTATTTTTGAATTAAATACTTCAAATAGGAATTGACTTGTCTTATTTGTTTTTCTAATATACTTAGCAAAACGTTGATAACTAATTAAGTGTAGTAGGTAGACTAGTAGGTATAACGTAAAGACAACATGTCATGTCAACATAAAGACAGTAAACATAAATTGATCTCTGTACATATCATCTTTTAGGAATATAGTCGTAAGCATCTTTCTCTTTTTTTTTATAATACTTGAAAATGTAAACATGCTGACGACCGATCTAATAGTATATAGTCCCAATAGAAATTGAGGTAGGCATGGCGACTTCTGTACAAAGTCTCCCTCTGGTTTTATAAATAAAATGAATAAAATACCTGTCAATGTATCTACAGAAGCTGTCGTCAAACTAAGTTAAACCATGTTATGAATGTATGTGAACATCTTGTCTCTCGAGAACAGATGTAATTTAGAATTAGGTGTTGCCACCCGTCTTACGTGTTACCAGAGACGTTGCTACTGGCATCGATAATTTTATTGGATAACAGTTTACTATATACACATGCATATATCCATATGTGTTTATATATATATATATATATATATATATATATATATATATATATATATATATATATATATATATATATATATATATATAACAGTAATTATCTAGTAAATGTTTCTGTTAAATTGGTTTACTAACGCTATGCGGGAAGATATTAATGAAGAGTGTTCAGCGAAAGCATTAACGTTTGATCTAATGAGTGTGGCTACAGGCACGTATATGTATCACTTAAGGCTCGAGTAAGCTCAGAGCCTCATGTTACTCTTCTTTAGTACATTAAATTGATTATGAAACATTTCACCCGTAACGATTACGTAGACTGTGTTCAGCATTTATAAAGAACAGATTTTGCACATTACCAAAATACATATAACGCAACATTATAAATGAAAAGTAGTGATGAATTTATTTTAATTTGCCAATTTCATACAACCAAAACATAGAACGACCTCTTTTTCTATCTTCTGCCTTCCATCTTGAGACCTTTAAAAGATGTGAGAAAATCAAGTAAATCAACACAATAGAATGAAGTAGTGAATTACGTTTACCTAACTCATGGATCGATCTAGGAATTTATGTACTGAATAAATTATATTTCTATATAAATATAATATTTAGATATATTTAAATTAAACTTTTGATGAACCAAGCTTTCTGAATATTCATTCTTAGGTTTAACTTTGGAAATTAAATGTTTGTAATAATTTAAACAAGAAATTCATTTAAGTTTGGCAATGTTGGACGCGAGAAAGCTAATGCAATTAACTACTTAGCGCCAGGAACAGAGAAGGTTGCAAAGGGATTGAAACAAACTAACCGCACACTATCTAGGCAGCACCGCATTTTGCCACCATCAAGAATAAGCTCTTATTGCGAACTCCTGGCCTTGTTTCGTTGAGACCAATACTTGGCAATCCAATTTTCTATCGCAAATCCCGCCCTAGCTGAACAAGAACCATTTCCCATCCTGAACGACAGCGAACACGGCCGACGTGCATTGTATCCGAGCCGTTTTCAGATCTGACAAGATCTAACGCCACTACGACAGTATATTAGGTTTGTCGTAGCTATTGTATTTGATACTGTATCCAAAACAGCCATAACATTATTTGATCCACGTTTGATGGAACCTTAATAAATTTACATTAACTGATGATAGTGATCGATGCATTGGGTAATGTGTTCAAATATTTATTCTTGTCTAAAACTATATCCAATATCCAAGTCACTTAAAAATACATTTTCACAGACAAATATATTTTGAAGCGATTACAATTTGCCTATATTTTTCTTCGTGTGTAACACGAAGAAAAATATAGGCAAATTATAGGCACACACGAAGATTTCCTTATTTTAATTGATTATGATATTTCGTATTGTAAACAAAAGGATTTACTTTGTTATATTGTATTGTATCGATTTTTTATTAATTTGGTACAATTAAATTTGTTGTTTTTGTTTTGCGGAACAAAATCTTTAATCAAATTTTTTTAAGACAATAACGCTTAAACGGGGAAAACAGTTATTCTATAAATTCGATAATCTGATAACCCAATATAAATTTACTTTGAATAAATAATGTGAATTTATTACTTCCATCATGCAGTAATAAAAATCACACTAAAACAATAAAGATATATTTATAAAAGGGGAAAATCTCGGGTGTGAGCACACTATACTGCCAAATGAAGAATGCATGTCTCAAAAATGGTATAATATATATATATATATATATATATATATATATATATATATATATTATATTATATATTATATATTATAAATAATTATACCATTTTTATCATATAATATGATATGTGGGGCACTACGTAATACTAACTTTACATTTATATGATATATGTTTTAGCAATATAAAGATTGTAAGCCTCTTAGTAATAAATAGAAATGAAGCACAAGTTCATTTAGTTCATTTAATTTAGATATCATACAATTAAATCATATATTTACTTATTTTACTTTGTATTTGATATAAAACAAATAATATAACATAAAGACCCAACTTCTGTTAATCCATTGACACTTATTTAACTATAGTTTCTTTAGGACTTCCATCAACAATAATTGTGATATATTTTATATAATGACCACGTGGTTTACTATACTTCCCTTTTGATACGTAAGGGAGCTCCACTCTGTTCAACGGTTGGACAAGAAGTGTCTTCCCACCCAAATAACAATCTTTTATATCTACAGGGCCGAATTCGAGTGAACAAGTCGGCAAGACCACGTGTTCTTACAATTTCGTTACTTTTTATTTAAATATCATGACAATAAATAATTATAAAATTATTTAAAATATAAATTAGGGTTCTATATACATTATAAGAATAATTTATTACCAAATTTGGTATAATAACAATTTTAACGTTTTAATATATAAAGTAGTTAGTCTGATTTTTATTAATAAATGTAGGTACACATTTTAAAACAAGATGTTGAAGAAAATTAATATAATTTAAAATAAATATCTAACACATCCAATAAATATATATGTATTGCAAATAAAAATTTAATGAAAAATGGTCTATACCACTGAATCTATTTTATATAAAATAATCAAATAATGTTAATCAAAGGTACGTACCTAATAGCCATAATTAGTTAATTAAAAATTGTTTGTTTTGTATGTACTTAAAAATATAAACGAAGTCCAAGTAAACGAAGTCGGGTATAATACGACTTCGTTTATATATTTTTTTTTGTTTAATAGGTTTTATCAAATTTATATAGGTTTTTATCAAAGAGCATTATGTATATTTTCCAATCAATGTATGGAGATTAGCTGAATAAATGATTAATACACCCGTCGATTTTGTAATCAAACAGAATATTGGTAAGACCTGTGAATCAATTTACTTTGATATATGCCTTTTGAAGGCATTTTATAATTTTAAATTTACACAATCGTTACGTGAAAAATAAATTGTAAAAGTTGTAATATTTTTACATTTGCGTCACCTTATAGATAAAATAAAATTGTAGTTAAACGTAGTTTGTTATGTACATGGAAGATATTTAAGAAAAAAATAAAGCGATCTTAATAAGAATAACAGGTGCCAAAGGTTATGTTCCGGAAGGTCTGTGTTAAAATTTGTGCACGTTTTATCTTAATACGATTTAAAAGTGATCGATTTAATTGATTTTCCTGCTTTTGAAATCAACACGTTTGAAGTTATAGGTAATGAGCTAGTTTTTAATAGAAAGTGACGTCAACATAATAGTAATGGGTAAATTAAAATATATAGATGATAGAAGCATAGGATAACAGCCTAGATAAAATCTTATTAATGAGGACACCAACTGTAGTAACATTTTACTTGCATCACTATATTTATAACAGCAACCACGTTAAAATCTTGTATATATTGACAATACCTTTCATTAATGCGCATTCACGCTCTCAGTTTCAGTCTTCTTAAATTAAACCAAGAATATCAAGTTTTTGCTAACTCTTTACATTTATGAGGAACTAAAATAAAACATTTAATAAAGACTCTTTTTATTAAAAGTGTTTAGAAAATAAACGTACCGAAAGTAAGTAATTATTAATTACAAACTATTATTTGTTGCTTTTTCATCTAAATATTAATATTGCTTATTTTCTTTATTAATAATGTACAGGTATATATCATTATTATTATATATTAAATTCTGAATAATTATGATAACACAAAGTGTCATGAAATAGCGAAGACAATAAATTTAATAGCTTTTCTGTGAACTGAAAATAAAGACTTTTTAAAAACTTCTTTGAAAGCTGGCAATTATTATTAATGAAAGAAAACAAATTAAAAACAAAAAAAAAATACTTGTACAATTTTTTCCGATATTATTCTAAAGTATCTAACGTTTAATAAGACTGTTATGGAAAACGGAAAAAGGAAAAGTTCTATTTATATGGGGATACAATAACAGGTTTTTTTGGACTCAAATAATTTCAGTCATTGTAAATTTCAGATATAAATATTGTCTGTAAGAATATTTTATATAAATATTTTTATTTTAATATTGATGAAACAAATAATATTGATATAAAGCATTAAAATTATCATATAGAGAAAAAAATGTTAATACAATACAAAAATCTCATAAGTATTAAAAAATAATTACAAATACACAAACAATCTAGACGTGTTTGTCAGACTACTACGAGTATATGTTTTACTAGAGTTTATATTACGAATAATACGCTGTTATAACATTATACTTGTAACAGATAAAAAAGCCTTTTATAAAACAGGAACAACAGAATTACTCCTTTGAGTTTGGGACGGTGGCGGGCCAAGGGATGTATTGGCGATACGCACCCATAGATCACGTTTTATGTGTGACAAATAGTCTCGAGTTAGACGAAATTGCGTTCCGATCCACTCTGACAAATAATGTCAGGCCACTGACGCGTGACCTTAGGCGTTTTCGTGACGATCACAATTTGCCTATACTTACTATGATTTTCGATTCGAGGTTCTATCTTCTTATGTATGCGACAAACATATGGGTTCATCTTTTTATTTAGCACCCTTCAACTACATAAAAGAGGCAAAAATTTTCCGCATACAAACTTAAACTTTCGTTAACTTGGGAACGTGGCCAAACTTTTCGGGACAATTTAATTTTCCTTTGATGTTATATTGACAGCAACATGCCAAAGTTCAATGTAACGTTTAATAGTATCACAAAACTATATACATACATACATATATTATAACTCTGACTTCAACTGGGATAGACGATTTATCATTCAACTGTTTCTAACAGTTGAATGACAAATGGTCCGCTACAAACGGATCTTTTTCTCTTTCGTATTCATTATTATTCTACTATATTATAAGTTTAAATATAAAGAAATTAGACATTACTATGTTTTTTACACAAAAACGCTTAAACCGCTGAACGAATTTCAATAAAATTTGCTCCATAGATAGACCATATCCTACATGATTATATAATTATAGGATATTGTTTATCCTTTTTCATGAAAAAGGCAAAGGCACCGAATATGGTTAGATACCAATAAATTTGTTGATATCCAAGGCTTAATATTATAAATGTAAAAATGAGTTTGTTACCTTACAGCGCTTTAAAGGCTTAGCCAATCACTTTGAAGATTGGTGCACACGTACTATATCCATAGGCGTATTTAGAGGTGAGGACGGGTGAACTATGCCCACTACAGTATCTTATGATGCCCATCCCAATATGTTCATCTAACTTAAGCAAAGACATATGCGCCTTTATTAAGAGATCAGGCACCCCTGGAAAGTAATATTAAATACACTAATGACTATATGGGATGGAGAAGGATATAGGCTACCTTTTGTCCCGGTCAGTAAATATAATATATAAAAGCTAGTAAAAAATAAATCCTTAACATCATATCAAGCGATACAATGAACACTTGAATACAAGTACAAAAATGAACCACAGAGTAAATAAGTTTAATTACAGTTAGAGAGTTACATTGATAATTTATTGTTCTTTCTTTTGTTAATGACATTAATTACATTACTTATTTTTTTATAATTTTATTATTATTTATTTTTAATTGATTGATTACATAATTTTCTAATTACATAAATCGTTTGGTTTAAAATTAAATCATGGACAGTGAACAGAGCGCTATTACAATATAATACAATGCGACTGTTAGATCTCCCTCCCACTGAATTACAGTAGGTACAAAGGTGCGTTGTCGTTGCTCCATTGTACTCAAGCCCTGCCTGGGATAATATGCGAATCTTTTATTCAAGTGCCTTGGCCTCCGACCGCCGCAAGTAATAATACAAAGATGAAGTCAACATTCATTGTATTGCTCTCAATAGGATTTGACGGGCACATAGCCCTAAAACCTTACTTAAACAGCATTATAGCATGTCAAAACATTTCTAAATCATTTAATTATCTTTTTTACTACTATAATGGTTTTTACTATTATTTCTATTATCCTATTAGATTTTCTTCGGCAATATAATGATGGTTTAGTAGGGCTTAAAATAATAGTCGATAACGGTTCGTTCCGTTTTCACTAACAATTTCACTGATAATAGATTTCGGTCAATTGTTTCTGTTGTCCTGATCAACATTTATTGCCTTATTTGTATGCAGGACCAAATCTAAAAAGGTTTCCGAACATGTAATAAAATTTTATTTCTTTTAAAAATACCAATTCCAACGACGCTAGCCGAGGTTAGTATATTGAAACGATAAATACCATTATAGCCAGTTATGAAAAAGTTATTTAGAGTATATATTAGAATCGATATTATAAGTTTCCACGTACACTATGTGTGCTGGTTATTTATTGAAAATTCTACTGAGCGATACAGTAAAAGATTTTCCATATAGTTGTTTAAATAAATAAAATGATCAATTTTATAACGTTAAAGCTTTCTTTTATAATTTTTCCAAAGCGTTATTGAATTAGAAATGTGTATGTCAATACTATTAACTAATCAAAAGTATGTTAACTAGTATTTTTGGTAGATAAATTTTTTTTGGCCTGGATAGAAACACTGTTGTCCAAGTAACGCGTATACTAAATAAAAATATAATTTGTTAGTTTATTTAGGCTACATATTTCTGTGTTCATTTTTGTGTAATACTAGCAACGAGTTATCACCTCTGAAAGTACCGTATTTCATAAACATGAAATGTTCGCATCTGGCGACGTTCTTATGACTAACCAGATATCAAGTAATGCTACCTACACTGCTATGTAATTTACACTTTAATGAAAATGGTGTAATAAATAATTGACGCTACCTCTTTTTGGTTTCCTTAATCAACAAACTAAAGCTGAACTGAATCTAGGTATATTCGAACACATTATTATATATTATTTAATAAATATAAAACTACAATATTTAACAATTATTTAACCTCGTAGATATTCGTCAATGTAAAGAAACGATATTTATATTGTTTTGTCGTAAATAAGTGATTTATTTGAATGAAAAATGAAAGGTTGACTGAAATGTCTGTGAAAATATAATTAAAAAAATCTATTAAAAATATTAACAGAAAACCTCTTTCATAAGTCACGAAACCGAACTTTTAAAAAGTATATTATTATCTAGTGATTTAGGTCATTTACACACCGACCGATACTGCACAACGTTATGTGTGTAACAAGACACTTTTTTTTTTCATAAAAAAATAGACACGCTCTTTTAATAAGTTATATAGTGCTACAACTGATACTAAAGTATTTTATTTTATTTTCGTTATTTGCAGATTCAAAAGACATTCATCTATTTTTTCATATCCGATGTTGGCGCGATTGCAACTGTACTTAATCGCTTATAAAGCAGTTTGTAATTCTATTTTAACTTGGATGTAAGTTTTTTTTTTTTTATTTATTTTGCTCTTGAATAGGAAACTTTTCTTTAACCTTCTTATGCGAAAATATTTCGTGTACAACTTAAAAGGTCGACTATAAAACGAACAAGTGTCATTGCGTTCAGCGAGAACCTTCCGAATCGAGACGTAAGCAAATGTGAATGGCTGAAGTTTAATGAGCCGTGTGCTTACCCCGTATCTAACTTTGTACAAACTCCTATTAAGCTATCGATTTTTACGTGACTTCAGAATTAAGTGAGTGAACACTCATTTGAATACCTTATGTAGAAATTAGGGCAAACGACTTAATTTTCGTTCTTACTATACGTTACTTTATTGTAAACATTTCAGAGAATTTCAGGCCCGTATTGCGATCTGATCAAAGATAGTTTAAGACAGTATCTATTTAAGAACCTAGATAAGGGTGTACCAACCCGCATCCTCAGTAAGAGCAATTTGTATGTAGTAGGCCTACATTTTCCGTTCGGCAACCCTTCCTTTCGTATTCGTTTCAGTAGTAGACCTTCACCAGTTACCATTAATCATATATTTGATATGATCATGCGCCCCAGTGACGGCTTGATATAATGTATATACTGAGCATATTATTTTTATATACATATTGCAAAGTCATCCGTAATAATGTACGTTAAACTTTATTAAGGGAAGGCGAAGAGAAATCATGTAAAGTGTAAAATCGAATAGTAGCTGTTTTGTAATGTAATTTTATTTTATGCAGTTGCCAAATAGCGGTCTACGTGATAATCAATTTATGGTTTAATTAAATGTAATGTAATATATGTATGTATAACATGTATTACATTACATTATGTTTATGTAAAAAATATATTCTGTTGGTTAAATATTCGGTTATTTTCAGTTTTAGTTGAAATATTCTCATTAGTATCCTAAAAATGTGGTGTGGGTACTTAATGAAACTAACTGGTAAAAAAACCCATCTCATTTTATAAAATGTGAATTCGCTGGAAAAAGATTAATACATTGGTAAATATATATATATATAACTGTTTATATTATATAATACAGGTTAAGCCGACATATTCGTGAATAATTTAGATGCAGCTGAATTTTGAACCCAGTAGGTATTAACTAATCTACTCTCAATGTCAGATTATATAATATTTAATCTTTTCCGTTGCATAAGTATGTTAAAGGTTTACTTTTTAATGAAATATAAGGTTTACATACTTCTTTTTGTAATAATGATATGATTTTTAATATTTGTAGTCAATAATAATTTAATTTTGGTTTCGAAAAAAAATTGCTTCAATCAGTTGCAAAAAACATACAATTACAAAGGAGTCATGTAACATTTCAATTAAAAAAAGACAAATTGAAAACTTCCCCTTTTGACATTGTCTGAAAATTTAATTTTCCGACCGGCCTGAAATTTGTATATGTTGCTATAATTGGAATTAATATTAACAAATATATTTGAGTTCGAAATATAATCTTGTGTTCTAGGAAACCAATTCAAAATTATTTATGATGAATTAAATATATTTAGAGTAGATATTAAACATTACTGATATATCCGTTTCTTAAAATTAGTTTTCACGTATTTATTATCAGAGAATTATATATTGATTAGCGATCCGCCCCGGCTTCGTACGAGAACATAGAAAGATAGTATTTTAATTTGGCTTTAATACACAAATTTTTAATATTTTTACATTATTGGGTTACATTATTGTAATTTTCGTGATGTTTTTTTTTTTCAAATAATATGTAGCCTATGTTACTTGCTTATAATGTAGCTTTCCAAAGATGAATAAATTTTAAAATCGGATGAGTAGGTTTTTGTTTATCTATTACATACAAAAAATCAAAACTTTTTCTCTACCTAATATTGGTATAGATTAATGTAATATAATTACAATGAATTAATTTAGCTCACAATTCCCTTTATTCTACTGGCGCTCAAATATTTGTTTAAGCATAACAACAATTCATCAGTATAAACAAAATAATGAAGATAATTTTATTCATTTATTAAGTAAACGTTTAGCTTTTAATGATTCCAAAATTTAACAATGAAGTGTTTAAATCTATTACTACAAATCACAAACAACACCTTATCAATAATTCTGCAAAATCCATTTTGTTGTAATTTTTTTTGTAATAATTTCAATCCTAAGGATTGCCAATCGGTAAATAATGTCACCAGAATGTCAGACAAATGAACTTGCTTAATTCATGACGAAATTTTCATTGTGAATTTCATACTATCTAATACTACAATCCAATCTGCATTGGAAAAAAACGGTTCTCACGTGTTGTATAATTTTTTGTCGTATATGATAAGGGTAGTATTAATCAAGTTGTAAGACTGTTACTGATAATTGATCTATTAATATGACGAGTGTGTGCGTACAGAAAAATTAAACAAAATGAAAATAACCTAGTAAACAGTGAAATGAACATCTATTACAAAATACCAACATAACTTTTTTTTTGTAAATTCATTTATGACAAACTTTAAACAAGGTTTTCATTTGCATCCAATGTGAATCTCGTATACATTTTTTTATGATTAAAGTTACTTTTTTTAACTTTATCCAAAATTAATATATATTCTTTATTGCACTTACAAATTACACAGATAAAACAGTTATAAATATTGTCAGCAAAAATGTGCTTATCTGTAAAAGGGATCTCTACCAAACAACCAAATACAGTGATAAGGGATGTAATTATGTACGATATGAGCAGCCTGCATAAGACTTCTGTCCACTGTTTTATGGGTGGATCATCTATCTACCCAATTCCATGACAATGCATTGTTGTTACTAACATATAATGCATAGATATAAATGTAGATAGAAGAAGGGTTCTTGAAAGCCAAACATAAAAATGTTCTCGTGTAAAAATGTACTCGCATGTGCTTCTTATACCTACTTTATAAAGAGGAAATGCGTGAGTGGCCTCCACCGTGGAAGAGAAAATGTATGTTCGGATGTAGCAAATAGATTACTTCCTGGACATAATTGGTTTTCTTACACTCTACCGTAATGTTCCAGAAAATTAATATTAATCTTATTAAGTTTTAAAATCTATACTTTTGCTATTGTAAACACATATTTAAAGTTTTTCATTATCCTTACAAATTTATTAAACTCAGATAGTTAAATTTTCCAAATTTTCATGTAAAGAAAAGTGTGGATGTAAATGTTCTTTAAATAAAAGTTGTTCAAATATGTACTGTAGTAAAGTCCTTACTTAGTCATTCATACTCCTTCGGTACCGAACATAAAATTTTGTTTTCTTAATTAATTATGCATTGTTGTATTTCAGATTTTTATAAGGGTTGTCATAAACTTTTTGTCTATACTTTGAAACAGTAACAGTTTTTATTCGGGTAGTCTACCCGAATAAAAACTGTTACTGTAGTTATGTAAACTTTTCATTACTTAAAACAAAGTTATTGTGTCATGAATATTTTTACAGGTACTTAAGTTTAAATAAATTTTTTTCAAAGATTTAATAATTCTAATTAAAAATATATTTAATACTTTTAGGTCCAATTAGTCCTGTTATTTGCAGAGCGCTACAGCTTGATATGACGTACGCAGCGTCGTTCCTGCGCTAGCTGTACAATAACCTATTAAAGTATAATAATATCTTAGCCTTTCAGCCTTCAAGTAGCTTATTATAATATAATGATATCATAATTATTCATATCACGTCTTAACAATTACCTTATACTTACTTGTCATCCTCATAAACCAATACTTCAGGAATGGGATATTAATCGACGCCATGACGCCGTACATGTTGCGATGTAATAACATTTATGGAAATTATAAGGATTCATTGTCATAATAATGATGACTTTGTTACTTGTGTATTATTATACTTGTTCGAATTACATCGATATACAATTATAAAATTATAATTATATAAGTCGTTTTTACGAATGCTGTTTCAAAATTCGACAATTGCATACGGCATTACATACTTGTCATATTTATACATCTAACATATTGGTAATATTTAAAACTTCGTGTATGATTGGATAATGCCAAGCAGGTTTTTATTTTTCTATCAACTAAATGTTTAATGGATAATACATTTGTTCGTATATTCTTAGAAGTGTTATTTATTCATAGGACAATTCAATGCAGTTGTTTTGTAAGTTTCTTTATACTTAGACTTTCTGTTATATGTTCTGATACTTTGAGTGTAAAAATTTGACACTATGTAAGCTTAGAAATTCTTCCAGTTTTATTGCCTTAAAAATCTGTTCGTTTTTTGACCTTATCTTTATTTTATAAAGAAAAATAATACAAATGTGCAAGTGACTGTATTATAAATATTCATATGAGTATATTTTAAACTCCTCGGAAAGACGCAGGTTACCTATTTTAAAATTGTTAGGTACTGTTGAGTAATAACATTACTAAAATGTTTATAAATTATACGCTAATGTAGTCACAGTTGAAATATGCTATATTCTTTTTAAGATATTTTAAAATGTATATGAATAATAATTTTTTTTTATACAACTTAGAATGGCAAACAAGCTGACGGCCCACCTGATGTAATGTAGTAACCGTCGCCTATAGACATGAGCAATACCATGGACATAACAGAATAGACTGTTTCACCCATAATACCCCCCATGCGTTGCCATTCCTGAGGACTCAGATGTTATTCCTCTGTACCCAGTAAATTCACGCCATATCCCACCCTTCAAACCGAAACACAGCCATGCAAACACAACTGCTTCACGGTTGAAACACGAATGGGACAGAGGTACCCAAGCAATCGACTTTTGTACAAAGTCTCCCTCTGGTAAATCTGGTAGATCTTTCAGAGCAACAGCAACAGATGACTGATGTTTCTGTCTTCTCCAATTGGGATTACTGTCATGATTATATTTGTTTTTACTGTATCACGGTATAAATGCGGATAAATATTTCTATAACACAATGTACGATCTTAAAGAAATTGCAAAAAATCGACCTTCAGTTCAAATTTTATGGCGACAGCACTCCGACAATAAGAAGGGTAATCAAGTACGAATTTTATGCGTTTGTTTTTATCCTTAACTGAATACAGCTAACGTAAAATGTATATCCAATTCTCATAGAAAACACGTTCTGCACAGAATATATTCATTCGCAACATTTTAAGAGACAAGTATCGGTCTTGTAACGTCCTTTCAAGACCTTTACCGCTGTACAGGACTTTTGTTGGTATATTTTGTTTCCCCAACAATAAGAGTTATAGCAGCTATTCCGGTAGGCGATGTAAACTAGTAGGCGGGGTCATAGTATTCTCTGTGTTTTATTTATTTTTGTTTCCTATATGTAGTATTGTCAATATTAATTTATTATTAGTACTTTTAAATTGACAGAGGTAAAAAAAAACAATGAATTACGCTTAATGTGATTATTTATACTGTTAAGGTTCCAATAACGAATTTAATACTGTCATACATCTTGTTAAAATGATAAGATTTCTCATATGCGACAAAATTACACTCATTCAACGATACAAACGCGATAAATTATGTTTCTCGATATAAGTGTTTATTCGTATTCTCGTGAACATGTTTGAATTGTATGGTTTCCCTACTTATTTTCCAATAAATAAGTATATATATAGGAAAGAAATATCATATCTTAATAAAATTATTTAGTACGTAAAATTATGTTGCAAAACATTTTTTTTGTTAACCTAAGCATCAGGGAACTCTACAGAGACTCGTCAATATTCAACATAAACTTTATAGTCATAATATATGCCGAAAGTCGTTTGCGACTGTACAACGTATGAAGCATAGTATTTGTTTTACTACGCTTAAGTATTTATTTTTACTTCCCCAGGTTATTATATTTTTATTATTTTACAAGATACATATGAAAAATTATTAATATTATAAATGTGAAGTTTGTAAAGATGTTTATATGTTTGTTGCTCGATCACGTTTTAACGGCTAAATGGATTTGATTGAAATTCGGTACATGTGTAGGTTATATCCTAAGTTAAAATTTAAGTTACTTTATATTTTTATTCACTAGACAAAGTCGCGAGGAACAACAGTATCCTTCCATCCATCATTTGCTCGTTTTTAGCGTCTTTATTACAAAAAAGACAATAAATACTAACCTATATTATAACATTATTTGTACATTTAATCAAAATTATTAAGTTATATTTGTATGTTTCACTACACTTGTAAGTACATTATATGTTAATTATTTTATAAACTAAAGTCGTTTTAGGATGACAAGCATATACTTGCTTTTTTATCATGAAAAAAAAACTATTCGTAACGTTGCCACACAATAGCGTCAGCCTAAATCAACATAGAGCCGGCTTATTTGCACAACATACAAAGAAAAAGGTTTGTGTAAATACGAGAAATTTTTGAAGTAATATTTACTGTGACAGCTATTACGTAAATAATACCTATCCAGATGAAATAAGTTATCACATTTTATGTACCTAACCTACCTAACTGTTATATTCATTATAATTTGTAATTTTTGTTAGTAAAAAAAATATTCGAGGTAAATACTAAATATTTGAAGAGAACCCTGAAAGTTTTTCTCACAATAAAATTACAAATTAAAATTATTGTAGCAGTTAAACAAGAATACATTAAAAAGATTTAACTTTAGGTTTTTTTTTTTATATAATGAAGGGAAGAGGACATCGTAAGTTTAACAACGCGGGAGTTCCAAACAAAACTTCGGCTAGATTTATTTGTTGCCCAATGCGTGCTCTTCAAGCCCAACTTTCCATATTAACTTAACACCAAAGTTGGTAACTTTTCAATCTGCCCAACAATACTTAATTGCGATGTTCATTCGATAATGTTCGTTTCATTATTCCTATTTATACCAAATTTCCCCTCGTTTACTTGAAAATATGACTGTTTCTCTTCGTCATTGCATTAAGCATATGAGTTTAATTAAAATTACTTTTGTTTTCGCTGTCAAAGTAAGTCGCTCGATTAAATTTAAAGAAAATATATTTATGTATAATAAACATATACATCTAACCAGTAAAATGTTTTTTTTTACAACTATTCATTATTAGTATTAGTACTTATAGTCTCATAAAATCACGTTTAAAACTAATTTTTGTTACCATTGAGTTACATTAAATCAAGTAAGTATTCGTGAAATCCCATCTCTTCTCTAAATTTATTAAAACAGTGTGTTATTACTTAATTACACTTATATACATTTAATGTTAAACGAAGTTTCTAGATTTCCTGACTTTTTTTTTTTAATTAAAGCATATTATACTGATTGTAGCTAGATAAACACAGTGAAGTAACAGGTGTCATGTGTATATAAAATTACCGTTACCTAATGCAAATATTTTAGACCTAGCAGTATTTTCTTTGTGTTTATACTTCCAAAGCTTGTTTGTAGTCTCTGCGTTTACGAAATTTTGTTGATCTTGTTAATTAATCGTTTTGTATGCAGACAGGCTCCGAGATATTCTCAACGGAGGTTTTATTTTTTAAATTAACAAAATCGGAACGCCTAGTGTCTGAACAGAAGACGGTTTATCATGTTCGCGAAGGGTATAGGAAACATAATTATGATCGACGCGACATTTAGTATTTCACAGAATATAATTTACTATTACAGTGGAAAATACAAGTTTCGAACAGAATAAAATAGAAGAGTTTATTTGCTTTGAATAAGTGATACAGAGCTCTCATTTAATAACTATATAGTTCTATATTCAGCTGATATTAAGCATGCAAATTATATCAATGTAGTTTTTTTTACTAACTTAAAATTTATTTATTTATTGTAAAATTAATTAGTAACTAATTAATTTTACATTAAATAAATAAATTTACAATAAATAAATTCGTACAAGTTATATTGATTATTAAATAATTTATAATTGGAAAGAAATTATAATATAAAGACTACAATAATAACGATAAACAACCTACGAATAAATAAAATAAATCTAAAATATTTTTATCAAAATCGAATACTCTTACGAACATAAATTGTTTATTGCAGGAGATTATAAATCTACTAATTGTTATGATCTGCGTATTATACAGAATAAGTCCTTTGAAATAATCTGAAATAGTTTCATTGACAACTTATCATAACCGAACTAGTGTAGCGCGAGTGCATTCTTGATAAGCTACACGCAGCCGCCGCACGCCGCTTCCGTTATAGATGCTTCAGATGTTTAGATAGAGAAACACGTAGCGCTCCATCAAGACTCGCGCTGTGCTTCTTCTGTTAATGGAATCTTCCAAAGTCGATGAAATTCATTCCGTGATTAATAGCAATCTTATCAGATTCCAACACTATACATTAAACGGGCGATCGTAACGGACTTTAATCGCCGGACCTCCCGTCGGAAAGGTGCAAATTAATTACGCTGATAGCTGTAACGCTGGTACATTAATTTGTATCTAATTGATTATTTGTAGGCATCTCTTTGATTAAATTCCCTAACAAACGTAATATATTCTGAAATAAGCTTGGTGTATTATTAATTTGAAAACGTCTGAGACAATTCGAGTTGTTATTAATCTAACGTAAAATTAGGTACATTTTAAGTTTCGTTACTGTGAATATCTTTTGTGATAATGAACCAGTGCGGTTGGTGGATGAAAGGGTTCATTTATAAGACTAAATAAAAGTATTACAGCTTATCGTCCTACTTAACTAAATAGTGAATGTTTTATCATTGAAATGTATTAGAGCATGTTTTTCTATTTGAAATAACGCTCGTGCCGTGGCGTCTTCCAGTAGCGCTGTAGGGGTGGGCAGGTCGCGCGTCGCGGCGCGGCAGTATGGCGAAAGCTTTTACTGAACCGCACGCTTCGCCCGCGACGTCCGCTCTAACTGTCCAATGATAATAATTGTTTCCGTACAACTGTGTCCGGATATGGGATGGCCTGTGATTTGGTGATTTATCTATAATTGTTACTAATGTGTAATATGTCGCATTGTTTTGTGTGTGTGTGAAAAAATAATAGTTGACAGTTTAAGTAAGCCATGCGGTGAAACATCGTGGGTGCTGGCTGCACGCGTGGATATGGTGGACCCCCTGAAAATATTTTGGGTTTTAACAAATAGTACTTATTTAGGTATGAACATTTTTCAGTTACACCTAAATATTTCCACGTTACTTTTATATATTTCATGTAATTTCTCTATTATGATTTTTTTTATATAGAATTATATTAAATACGGAGTATATTTAAAATAATGCAATATGAAGAATGGATTATTTTAATAATTTTATTAATTTCAACTTATACAAGTAAATTCTAATAAAAGAATAAAGTATACATGTGGTACAAAAGAATATTTTATACTGCTATATAATTTAAAAATGGAAAAAATATATCATTCTTTATTTGTATATTTTCGATCATCAAAAAGATAATATATGTATATGAAAATTATGTATCTTATTAGATATTGATACAGACCCTGATTTGTTGATGACACCGCAAATAAAACTATATAAAATATAGTGTGTCATTATGCATAACTGTGAAACTTAATGGATAGTAGTGCCAGCATTCGCCTTGTTTGTTTTTGCACCAGCACGACTTCTCAGTTAAGGGGTGTGGATCATTTATGACTGTTTTATGGGTCATTCCACATTCGATTTGTGGGGGCTTCTGCTCATCACAGTATAATGGCAAAGAAGTACTCTTTGCTATCATTCTTGACTCTTTATTTGGTAGGTATATTTTAAGAGAAAAATGGCATTTCCAATTTAAATATCTCTTCGGCTTGGCGTAATTTCCTGAAGTAAAAACATAAAAAAGCTCGCTATATTTTAAATATAAAAGTATAAGTATTTGATATTCTTTCATAAATACAGCTTAAGAGATCAGAATTGGGATTTTGTTTGTTGGTTTTTTGTATTATTCGTTTATCTTAATAAATGCAATGGTCGAATAAAAGCTTACATCAAAGTATAACGTTGATTAATTCAGTATTTAATATTTTAATTAAAACTGTTATTGAAACAATATAATTGCCCTAAATTTATGAATATTTTATCAATTAACTAACGACCGTAATGTATGTATTTCATGTATAATGCGACCTAAAGAAACACTCGTTTTCACTGATATACATCAGTGACTGGGTCAACCCAAAAAGCGTTTAATTACCTTGTAATAATATCATCATTATTATGTTTTAAACTATCGCCTTAAACGTTGGTATTTCATTAATAAACCAATTATTTTATATTTAACTTTTATTACTGCAAAATTTATTAGTGTCACTCATCCCTAACTTCCAGTTCAAGTCACTGTCTAAAGGTAAAAAAATTCAAATTTATTACGTAAATTATCGGTATCTACACCGTAAAAAAATCTTATTATATTTTAGGAAATCTCGAGAAGTAGCAAAGTAGTCCTTGATGGTATTGGAATATGAAGCAAATGGCCAAAGCTGTGCCGTAATAAGTGTTTCGGGGACTTACAGCTTAATTAAGAGATTAAATTTGAAGTGTATGATCTTTTCTAATTGCAATATAAGTATATAGAATATTATATTAAGGAAATAATTGTGTACTGACCGTTTTCACGAAATGGAAGAAAAATTAAAATGAGAGATAATTAAAAATGCACATCAGATCGCTTAAATTTCACTTGCACTTCACTTTGTTTGCAATTTGCTATGTACGAGTTTAGTACGTACTCGTTAGTCTGGGCGGTTTATTTACATACGTTATTCAGACATCAAAGAACTTGATAGTGGATGCTTGGTCACATCTGTTCCACCCGGTTAATTATAAAACATTTTAATTTTCATTAGCGAAGGGATCCAATGTGTTGTGAAGGGAAAATTGAGGCTAAGGTCATTAATTATAAAGGTCAAGAGGGGCTCGTGTTAAAAGCAGACACTTTTCAAAAAAGTTAATATTTCTATTATATATATTACATACGAATGTTGGATATTAAAATAACAATTAATATAAGAATAATTTCAGTATAAGAAATAAGATATCAATTTATCCATTATGTTACGATTTAGTCCTTTTTCAAATTATTTAAAACTAGCTTTTACCTACGACTTCGTCCGTACTGCGATATGTTGATTGATCAAGATATATATATAGTTTATGTTTTCCATCTGAAATACTACTCGTATGTCAAAGTTCATGACGACTGGTTAAATCGTTAAAGTGATTACAAACAAACAAACGAATTCACTTTCACATTTATAGATACTCACAACGCATTATAAATATAAATACAAATAACATAAAGGCAGAATCAGATGAGAAAAGAAGAAAGGAATAAGATTATTTCCAATTTTATCGTTAACATAAATTTTGTAGACCGATTTTATTCTTAACTTGCCAATACCCACATGCAATATTCCAATATCTATTATGTACGTGTCTAAGAGCAGACATGTCTAATTTACTTAAAGATGTAGGTATATGTACCCAAACGTATTTCCTAGTTCTTAAGTTTTAAACGATTTGTTAAGAATTTAAATTAACGGAGTTTCTGCTTGAGACAACTTTATGTTAAGTTTTTAACATGTTAGTAGAAGCGTATGCTTTTTGCCGTCAGAACTTTACGAGTGTTGTCATTGATACTTAAAAATGTTCAACAATGTACGGAGAATATTTAATTAAACAGATGACAACTGCAGCACTTGGGCAATGGCTGGTATGTACATATGGAAACAAATATTTAAGCGTATCCTTTGTTCTATATTGCATAAAGTTAGGGTTGTTAATTTTGTTTAAAATTAAATTGCTTTTCTAAACAAATAATATGAAGAGGAATAATTTATTTCTTTGTATTGGGTAAACTCAAAAAACTGAACCGTATTTAAAAATTATTTCGCTTATAGAAAGCTACATAATCAGCGAGTAAGATAGACTATATTTTATTAAAAAAAAAAACTGTGCAAAGCCGGGTTGGGTTTCTAGTAAGAAATAAAGTTACTACCTATTCGACTACGGACTTTAAAAGTCGCGCTCCAACTTCAGATGAGACAATAACTCAATCCGGGAACTGGGCGTCTGCTCGGCTCACAAATATAATCGACACGATTCTAACACAATCGGCCAATCCACAGTCAAGCGAACCCACTTAAACTAATACGACCTATTGAAAGCGACCGCGGTAGGGTTGCGCTAACGAGAAGGTTTGAAATGTGCGAATGCGGCGGTTTTGTAAACGGATCGTCACTGGCTCACACTTCATCAACATACACTCCCGTATTGTCACTATATTTATTCTTTTATATTTACTTTCCTATTTTATTTTGAATGGAATTTATTTAATTTTAGAATTAATCTAATAAAATATTGTATATCACGATTCTTTATTTAAGCAATTGCAGTACGTTTATCGCTTTGTACGTCTTCATAACTCAAATAATGAATTTGCAGTGGCTCGCAAAACTTATGACTTGGAAACTCTCTTATCTAAACAAAGCACCCACCTTCCGAATTACCGATAAAATGTAACAGCGAATAAACTTGGTTCCTGACTGCAAATGCTTACTTTAGTCACAAATATATAACCGGAGTATTCACGCAAAGCCCACATTTTGATCGGATAGTAAGCAAACCGCCTACCATATAAAAATGTGAAATTTGTTTTCATCTATTATATCTTATCACAAAGCAGACAATTGTGACTGATTTATCACCAAAACTTGAAAACATTCCGAATTGTTACAAGTCAGTAAGTTTCGAATCGTGTTTTTTTTTTTTTGCAAAATCAAAGATAAGTGAAAATAAAATGTCATTATTTATTTCCACGAAAAATTAGTTTCTCTGTATTAACAGAAAAAAATATCTTTGTATTAAAAAATACTTGTACACAGTGGTACAAGTATTTTTCTCATTTTTTAATAAACCTAAAAGATATTCATAATGAAAAATTTTTTCTGCCTTATTAAAAATTGAGTACTCTGTTATTATTTTGGACAGAGCTATCAAAAATCCACGAGCTAAACAGAAAATGTGTTAATTTTTTAAATTATTATTATACCGAGAATGAATAAAGCTGTTGGTATAACTGCTTCCATAACCACTTATCTTAACATTTCCAATTCTTAGTCAGGCTGATTTAGTAGGTAACAAGTTAATCTATATTCAAATATAAATTTAACATTAATTGAATTATTTAACTGTTTATCATTTCCAACATTTGTGTTGATTTATCTAGTAGTCTGCATATTGGTGAATAGATTACTTAAGTCCTAATGTTGCGCCTCACATATTATATAAAAAACTGGCATAAGTTTAAAAAATATATAACTGTAGGTATACACCTAAAACATCCTCACATAAATTAACCACAATAGGTGATAGATTTAAAAATGAATTCAATAAAAATTAAGTGTGGTTAATAATTAATAATACAAATTACGTAAAAATACTTAAGTAGGTAATTATTAAAAAAAAAATCAAATCGCAAAGTAAGGAGAAAAAGGTAAAATTTCTTTATGTTGACTCCTGAGAAACGGGTTTCGATCCTAAGATGTCAATATCGATCACTCTAGGAATCTCTGGTCTAGATAATCTCCAGTACAATTCTTGATAATAAATGGCATCGCAAGCTGACGCAATTAATTCGAATAAACGTACTAATAACTGCAATCTGGTGAATTGTCATTATAGAAACGTGTCAAGAGGGCGTCGGAGCTCGGCGATATAAGAGCTTACGTTGTGGTTTTTACAATTCATATTGGTTACCTGTATTATATGTACTCATGTGACCGCTTACTTATTTAATTTCTACACGCAAACCAAAATTATTTTCCGTGCCGTTTCTCGCAATAAGCCTTAGACAGTAATTGAATACCTACTTTTACCCTCACAAATTGTATTAAAGTTTGGGCCAAAATAATATTTATTTATTATTCACTAGCTGCTTTCGCGACTTCTTTTGCATGAATTACTATATTTTAAAGTATTCTGTGTTATGATATAACCAACCCGTGTATCAAATTTCAATGAAATCTATTCAGCCATTTTAACGTGATTCAATAACAAGCATCAAAACATTTTCATTCATAATATTAGAAGGATTATTTATTTATCAATAGCTACAAAGCTTCATTTTAAATATAAGAGATTACTTATAATATTACATAAATACCTTGTTCCACAATTTACACACTACGTCTGAAATTAAGCAGTTGCATTTAGTCTGAGTTGTCTATTTATAATCTTCTAAGTATTGACAGATTTCTGAATTTGATGTGAGTAACTTTTGACTTCATATTAAGTGTTTTTTTTTTTTTCTATTACTTCGATAGCATTCCATCCATGGCATGGCATGACAACCTGCCTTATTAAAAATAATAACTGCTACCTAAAAACTTCTTGTACATGAATGCCGTCATGAGTATTACAAAATAAACTATAGCCTAAAGTGATATGCCTCTATAACCAGTCATTTTGCTGCTGTATCCACAATAAGCACCCTTAAAATCAAAATAGGGAACCAAGCAAAGCTGCTTGGCGACACAAATACAACTCAAATAAACGTCGTCATGCAGATGACTTTTGTACTCGTATAAAATCTCCCTCTGTTTAATTTAATGCGCCTCTGAATATTTTAAATTATTAATTCATTAATCATCATTTGCAATTGTTTCTTACATTAATTTTCTTATCCTTGTTTATAACGAGGAAATTGGGAGGTTCATTTCAACTTCAATAAGAAGTTGATTATGTAATTCGAGAGAACGCAAGAAATAATTGCTTTATTTTTCGAATATTCAGATAATATTGACTATATTTATCCATATATTAATACATTTGTTTATTTATAAGTCTTTTATGTATATAATGTAGTAGGTAATCAGATGCGCTCGTGACTTAGTCGCATGGTAACCCAATTTCAGTAATTTTCCACCAATTTAATAGATAAATAGATGCAGCCATTTCTTCTTGATATAATAACAAATTCAAAGACAAATCTATTCTATAAATGATTGATTTGTTCTATTTATTTGTAGTCTTCATAGCAATTTTTCTGTTCACTGTTCGTTGTCCGGTCAATACTAAACATTGGTATTAATTTTAAATAAAAACCCCAGAAATGACAAACACCGTTAGATTTGAAACTTAATTAGATTTGAAATATAACAGTACTTTTGGCCTTTCTTCTTTAGATTGAATATTCTTGACGAAATATGAGCGAATCCCAGTGGACCGCGATAAAATGTTCCTGATTACTCCTTCCGGCATTAAATCGTGAACCTATTTTTATACTTTAACAATGCATTTTAAGGTTATTTTTCAACTGTCAGAGTAGCAACGAGCTCGCTTCGGGTTTTATTGTATAAAAACGAGTAATGTCCATCAGAGTATCAATATCGTGACAATAGCAGCTGTATTCATGCCAGCCTTACAAATCCCTTTTCAGAGGCTCCACCGTTACATCACCGAGAAATTCTATAATATTTTTCATATCCTCTCTCATCTGAATATTATTCGATTGCGTTTTGCCCGTCAAGTCTATCCTATAGGAAATTGTTTTTATCTTCTCCAAAATAGTATTGAATTGCTTTATATTTCACAGTGAATGAAATGTGACTTTCGAACCGTGTAAAAGGATCTGAAGGTTGTTTATTTCTTATATTTGTTAAAGTCGTGAATTGAATATTGGATTCTAAAGTGTTTAACTTTTATCGTACTTCGTTGTTATATGCGGGATAGAGACCCTCGTAAATTTGTCTTGTTCGGTTTACCTTTGTGCCGGGTAATCTAGATGGTCGCCCACGTTACGCTTCTGTTGGGACTCCTGAAGTGGTCCAGCGGCGTATTGGAAATGACCGAAGTCATACAGACGGGGTACACGTCCTTTGGGAAATCAACAAACGATTTGTGATATTCAGCTATTGCTTTTGTTATCTCCAATCATGATTTACTTCAGTTTACTGTTCTGGTTTGTAAGAATGTTAAATAAAATATGGTAAAATGAATGATTTGATTCAATTGAATTTGGTTATTTATGATAACCATTTCAGATTATTTTGTTCCCTAAAAAAGCTACTTGATTGAAGTCGTATAGAAATTTGAACGAAAAAAACAAAAATAATTAGCAAATTTGATTTAGAACTGACCAAACACATGGCGTAATATAGTACATAGAAAAAATATGACTACACACAAATTTAAACATTTTCCTTTTTGATCATAATAACAGTCTATTCACCTTGACTTTATGTTAACTTTTATTTCTAATTATTTGATGTTTTGAGAAATTATTGCTGTTATGAATTAACGAGTAGTCGAGCGAGACTCACCTCGTCAATCATTCCAATTAAGGAATTTTACACTCGGCCATTAAAACTTTGCTGACCCGTTTGGGAAGTTGTAAAGCGCCAAATAACATGCGCCGCGTGGAGCGACATTCAAGAGCCTGCTGATTACCTACTGACATAAACTCAAGCAGACTGTATCTGCGTTGACAGATTTTCTTATATTTTATATTTGATTTTCGGCTACTTTGTCTTGTTTCTTGTAAAAGTCATGATGATGACGTCATCGTCATATGAGCCTTTAAATGTCCACATAAGACGCTTGGGGAGTTTTGCCAGTAGTTACCACTCTTGGCAGGCGAATTGGCAACGGCAATTAAGCTCTGGATATGTTTAAGAGGGACGCTGTTGGCCATCCCTCGTCATCCTCGCCTCTTACGACACCCAGAGGAAAGGAAGGGGTGGCCTATTCTATGCCGGGACCGATACAACGAGTATTGTCTTATAAAAGTAAATGTATACAATTTTAGTTGTATATAATTATTTTTATTCGATGGTTACAATTGTTAATTATTCTAAATACTGTGAAATCAAAAAGTAAGTTAATTGGTTTTAATATCAATTCTTAATATATTAATGCAAAATTATTTGTCTGTTATTTAAACAACGAAATGTTACTTATTTCGATGTTTAAATTAAATGAATCGCAAATAGAACTTTTATTTCATAGCCATGGGGAAACTTATGAAACTAATATCTAATGTGACAATCGTTTAGTGATTTAGTTTCATATTTGTGTATTTCCTCTATTATTGAGCAAAGTTCCGTCGTTTCTAGCGAGAAAAATAAACATTATGATTGAATAGTTTGTTCACTTCGTCTACAATTTCACTCGGTTAATAACAAAAGTCACTTTTTCCTTTACAAAAATTTCATTTTTTTTTTTCTTTTACATCATACTGCTACGTTGTATACAAAAGCGCAAATCTATAGTGCTCGTATTTTATTGTTCCGACAACCATTACGATACACACCGTTTAACCCAAAAACTGAAATGTTGGATGTTCAAAAGCCTTGCAAAAACTAGCACGTCATAGCTACCAATAATTGAATCTGAAATTAATAGGTTTATGCTGTAGAGTCCAATGCCGTTTAATAGTATGACAAATTATGTCTTCTATCTACACATATACATACATAAAATTCATTGTACATACAATAATGAAAGTCTTCGATATTTAGAAGATTTATATAGATAGGTTGGAATATTTTTAGATAATGTCATACACAAAAAGTAGTAGTTTTTATTAGGTAATAACCACAAACCATTACTCAACCGATCATTCTAGAAACGTCAGTCTTGCATCGACCCTTTTTTATCTACGCATTTCAGCTTTTTTATTTGTTTCTGTTACGTCAATTCCTCATCGTTCAGTATTCGAAACACTGGATACGCTGTTTCCTCTTATCTTTAGCGCTACATTTTAAGAAACCGTCATGAGATTTGTTCATTTTCACTCATATAGAATAAGGGTATGTATATTTGATAAGATAAAACGAAAACATACATTTCCTTACATAAAATATATTTTAAAATATATCAACCATTAGGTTTTCAATCGCGTTCGCTGAGGAAGAACAATCCCCATTTATCTTCTGAAGTAGTCTGGGGAGATCTGATAAGACGATCAGCGCAAGGGTATAGGATTTTTACGAATTCGGTGGCAAGGCGTGAATTTACGAAGCGAAGTTCCGGCTTGGATGGTTTATCGGAAGAATAGATAGTTTTTTATGTGCCATTATACTATATCTCATATATATATGAATATTAATTGGTTCTATCAATCTATATCAATATTAACTCTCCTTTAATTATTCTTTACTTTACCTACTTCAATGTTTTCCTGTTCACTACCCATTGTGATATAAAAAAATATGTACTTCTGATTTAATTTGGTCTTTTATCCTGAGTTGATGTTGAGAAAAAGCTGTTTTTAAAAGAATAATTGGTTTTTGCGTATATTTTTATTTCGTTGCTATCTTCTCAGAATCAACTATTAGATGTTGTCGGTAATTAAGCAATTTAAACTTTCTTTGATTAAAATCTTCTATAATTCTTCTATCTTCAATATACTCTAATCTGTTTTTAAAATAGCTGTTTCGATATTGTAGGTGCACAATTCTTATTGCATACTTATCATAATCTTTGATCGTGCAACATTGAATGTAATTCTATATTTTAATCGCTTTATAGTATTAAAACCTGAATTTGCATTGAGATTTATGATATTCTGAGTCGGTATGTTCTTGCGTATTCAATTAGACAAGGGCACGTTATTGGACTACAAAATGTTCGACGATCGAATCTCCAAGACACATTCACATAGCCGGTGTGCTGATAATGAAATTCTTTGTCAAGAGGTGCATAGAGTGTTGAGACGTGCCTTACTAGAGCTGACGAGAGTGACGCTAGCATCTCACAGAAACAATACTTTTTTTCTTTACAATTTTTAAATAACACACGTATATCTTTTTATTTTTCGTTTAGATATTTTTTTTTCCCCCAATTAATTGTGAATTTGGTATCAGGCAATTTATTTTAAGGAAACTTTATATTGGCGCCTTTAGTAAAAATCACAACTTGTGTTACCTTGTTTTAGCGCCAGCGGACTCGAGGGAAATTTGTTTTTGTATTTTTATTTAATCGAATAAAAATGGTAAATAGAAAGAGAGCTATTATCGCGTAAGATCAACTTTGTTAAATTGTTTATTCAATCAACCACAGCGTGATAGCCGCGGTTGACTGAAGTTGTTGAATATATCTCAGATCTTCTCGATAATGAAGTCATGCCGTACACCTAAAATTATATTAAATTATGTAAAAATGTTATGTTTCATGTTCTTAAATTATAAAAGAAAATTGATGGAATTGTGTAATTAGTGCAATTATCTCGGCAGTTATAATATTAATTTATAATATTTATTATTTCAATTCTAAGCAATTTTCTTTAATTAATCAAAAATATTATAACAAATTTCGAAGAAAAGGTCTCCTCTCCAATAAAGCAACTACAAAGTGGAAAGTTAGTTTTAATTTTATTATTGTGTCTATAAGTTGTAATACATTTTCAACAGTGTCAATTATATCCAATACCTCTTCTGAACTTTCCTAGAATCGATAAAGGAGTGTTTAATAATATCCGGTATATATTGAGTAATTTTTTATGCGTTGACATAATTCTTTAAGAAAATTGTCCGTAGAAAGTTCGAGAAACGGCCCCTCGCTTGTTTGTCAAAAAGTTGGCCACAGCATCGTTAGGCTGCTCTTAACGTTGCTGATTAGTTTTTATGTACGCATTCAGACCAACTTTCGAAGTTTATGGGGAAAACAGAAAGTCAAGAGCGTGATTAAAAATTATTTCCCCTTGGGTGAATGAAACTCGGCCTTTACTATTAAGGGTTAATTTACTTTAAAATTTGGCTTACTTTTAAGTATTATTGAAAGTTTAATGTGCTTTTTACTTCAGTAAAATGTAATATGACTTGTAAGTATTTTTAATAAAAATAAATTCATAGCAGGTATCTTGTCTTTTTATACAGATCTCAGCACTATATTTAGAGGTTATAGAAAAAATAATGGTAACTCTACATCATACTATCAACTGTTGCTATGGATGTCTAACTTCATCGCTTGATTAGTACAAGAGTAAAAAAAAAATTAGTAATGAGATATAACTGTTTATAAAGCGATAGAATAAAAATATTTAAAAAAACATATAAACTATTATATTTTTTTTATTCCTTAGCTTTCAAGTAAATTGTAAATGTACCTCTCTAAATATACATGTATCCAAGTAATTATTAATGTTAAAAATATAAAATTGTAGATTTTCGGTAAAACATTAACGTAGAAAAGTTTCCTTAGCAAATTGTCAGTTCTAGTTACGCATTTCAATAATATTTTGACATTTAAATAAATTGCTTTCGTAGTAATTTCGTATTAGTTTCCCATTTCCCCGATTTATGTCACTAACTCATTACACAAGCTGAAATAAGTGAACCGTCTTAGTTCAAACAAAACGAGACTATGGTTATTCTTTTAAAAACAATACATTCGACGTTACCCCCAAAGAAAAAGGTTCAAAATACCCGAGCAGAAATATAAGTGTCTGTATGTTTGCTAATAAACCCGTCGGACATTTCGACCCGTGGGCCCTAATTTATCATTGTTAGAGCGCGTCTCAAACGAAAGCAATTTCCGTTTAGATTTCTTTTTTTCAATACGTCTTTTCTGGAGACCGCAGATTAGAGCTTATTTGACACCGTCCAATTAGGATTTCACTATGAGAACTTTTGTAACGGTTTACCCACGTAACTCGGGAATATTAAGGGTATTCGTAATAAACTTCTTTTCTAATAGTTATGAAACGTGACACTCCTGTGTTTCTTTTACTCAATCTGTGTCTGAATAAAGGGAATGAAATAAAAAAATTCAAATATTGATACACAAATAAAATTACAATTCTTTACTAAAGATATACTTTAAATTCTCCCGAATTTAGATTGAAAAAACAAATAGTTATTGTAGGACAAGACATAAATAGAGACAAATATTTATCTTAAATAAGAAATTACTTGTATAAACATTGTATTTTTATAAAATTTGTAACAACAGATACAAAAAAAATGGTTATAAATGGATAGTTGAAAATGTGCATTAAATTTTGTTCAATGCTACGCACTAAAAAATAATTTAAACCAATTATTAATCAAAATTAAACAAAATTTCAAATCCACATATTTATTAAAATTATTGAAAATCCAAAATACATAATCCATAATTTACAATCAAAAAATAAAGTTCACCGACAAAAAAGTCTACCGTGGAAATAACATAATTCTTTTCAAAGACAAACTTTTAAAAAAATTGTACCCAATTATATTTTGGGAAAAAAATCTAATTATTTGGTTCAATAAAGACAGAAAAAAAGGATACACGCACGAGGAAAACTAAGCATTGTGTGTCTTTAATATTTACCAACATATAAACTCAGTAACCTTTTCACTCGACTGGACCGGTTTCTTAATTTATATCGGGCAATAGTTTCTGAACACTTTTCTAGTTTTGTTAGTCGAGAGAGAAAGTACTATTCATAGTCTTATTTATAACCCTACACATAAAGAGCCAACTGGATTAATTAAACCTGGGTCTAAAAGTACAAGATCAATTCCTAAAATCTGATTCTCAAGAAGCTTTTGCACGAGTAAAGAATGCCAATATCGGCTTGAAGAGAAGTGACAAATGATTTTATTTCTGTACATGTTTACGCTAGCACAACCATAAAAAAGATACATATTACTGCAAGCGTAAAACGAACGAAACACTATTTCGAGCATCTTGTTCTCCTTATCGTGGTCGGCAAGTATAGTTAGTTGGAGCGAAACGTATTTGAAAATTGAATCGTTTTACACTATCCAGGGTCTCAGATGCACAAGCGTAATTCGGAGCATCACATTCACTGGAATGTACCTAAGTGTAACTATATACAACCCTTGAGCAAACCCGTCATAAACTAGTTCCTCATAAGATCACTTATGTCTAACTAATATTATTTAAAATATGAATTTGAATAAATACAACTATATACATTTTACATGTACCTACATTAAAAAATAAAATATATATTACTCTGGCTAAATTTAGATTTGAAGTACCAACATACGATTTATGTAGAAATGAGTTCATAGAATTCACTTTATAGAAGGTATTTTTGAAAGGGTTTAGTACGGAAGAGTGTTTGTAATCAATAAGTAACTTTTATAACAAGGGCCTGAGTAGTAGATATGCTTAATAAATCGAAATACGTTAAGACAGTATTAATTTCAACTTGTTGAACACCTTGTTATATCGTTTCATAAAATTCTTGTTTCCATTTTGATGCTACTATGGCTCTCACATTTGAAAAACGTGTATTGGACATTGTTTTTCAGAAAGATTGCAATTTTTTCGACGTGAGCTATCTTTTGTCTTGCATTTTCTTATATTTCTGATACTCCGATATAAAACAAATTATATGTCTATAGTAGCAAAATCACCGCTGTAGACTTAAAGTATTCCAACATTATTTAGGTTACACGGAACACAGCAAGTTAGTAGAGATTTCCACAGAATGGTTTCATACATTAGTTATAAGAGGAACTTCTAAGCGCCCAACTAGCTGTAACAACAGCTTGTGAATATTGAAAGAAGTCACAGAGTATTAATGCACTATTTTATCTATTACCTTTATTGACTAACTTTATAAACAAGACTAATATATAATATAATGAATGATTGTGAATCTATTTTACTTAAACTTTCCTTGAGATATTATCGCCAATTGTGTGCCTAGGTTTGAATTTTTTTTTTTTAATGAATAGGTTTTCTTTATATCAATAGTAATTATTTTGTTAAGAATAAAGTAGTATATACATCAATGGCGAATACATCACTCACCTTTGATTTACTAATGATATAGTAATCGTGATGTACCTAAACAGATGTGATAGTAATAATGTCAGTAGTATATTATGTAAATAATGGACTGAAAAATATTTCGAAGAACCGTCAACCGATGGGGGAAAAAGGTTCTTTTGAGGTGACTCTGTACGGGCAAACGCAGTATAGGATGACTACATAGATGGAGTGACGATCCCAAATGCATTGTGGGGAATCAGTGAATGCAGATAGCTCAGGAACGTCCCTTGGATCAATCTATGGAGGAGGCCTATATTCAGCAGTGGACAGATAATAGCTGATATCATGATAATGATGAAAGTAGTCTGACAAAATTATTTTGTTCCATTTATAGCACTAAAACTACTATTTTGAACTACGTATATATATATATATATATATATATATATATATATATATATATATATATATATATATATATATATATATATATATATATATATATATATATATATCGGCGCAAGCGTTATTATCTGTAGCTGTGAACGAGGAAACATTAACTTGGTGTTACTTTACAATATTTTCATAAACGCAAATTATTTTCTATTAAATCATAAGGTTAATTCGCGATAAACATAAATTAAACGATTGTATTTCCTTTTGCTGCAAACAGAAATTAAAACTCTCATTCGATTATTATTTCTATTTATATGAATTAAATAAGTGATTGTATTTCCCTATGTTACAAACGAAAATTGGGATTCTCATTTGACTATTAAATGAATTAAATTTATATATATATATATATATATATATATATATATATATATATATATATATATATATATATAATAAACAATTTTAATATAACTGTTATTTTTTGAACACATTATTAAATTAACTATTGCACAATGTTAAGGTTCAACATGATTATAAGTAAGTTAATTTATAGTACTTAGTTATTATTTGAAAATTGTAATAAAAGAAATAGAATAAATAAATAAAGTTGTGATACTGTGAGTGAGTCCACGAGCGTGCATTTGATTTAACGGAAAAAGCATTCGTGCACTCGAACATTTATAAGATAGTTTATAAGAAGAACAAGTTATAAGAGTATAAAAACAGAATATTCAGTCCGATAGAGACCGAGACACTGTACAGTACTGTTGCCTGAGGGCTATAAATATAAGTGTAATTGGAAAGTAAAGAAATAAAATAGTTCAAAGAAGAAAAGTATAATTTGTTATAATTACAAATAAATAAAGGATGAACCAAGATAAAACCAAGTAATTTCGGTAATACTAACATCACTATGCCAAAAAATAGGCGTACTACCTTTCCATATATATATATATATATATATATATATATATATATATATATATATATATATATATATAAAAATATAAAAAAAAGGGTTTTGTGTGATTCAATTGCGTTTACTTTGTCTAACCTTGTCGTCTAATGATGCAAACTACATGATAAATCATACACTTTCAAACTGCATAGAGAAATAATAACGCATGTATCAGGCATAAACATTGTTTATGACCGATTTTTAACTAACTTCAAATAAGGAGGAGGTTTTCGAAGGCAATTCCGTTGTATTTTTTTATATTTTTTACCTTATAACGCCGTCATTTATAAATTGATTTGAAAAATTCTTTTTTTTTTTATCTAAAAGGATATATTTTCAGTTAGTTCCAATAGAAGTTTTATCAAAATCGGTATAGTAGTTTAATTTTTAAATCTACATAAGTGGTTTTGCCATGATTGCAATCAGTGCTTTTTTGGTACAAAATATTATGTAATATAATTACAAGGAAATTTCAGTGCTTGATCTAGAATCTACCTAGTAATTAATTCTAGTTTTATTTTAACTGTATTAACAATTGCATTGGAACAGATAAAACTGGAGTTGATAAATCGTTCATCAAAGGAATCTGTATAGATTAATCGTGACGTGTGTAAGCTTCGTAAACATCGAGCTGAGAAAGTTATTCTGTTTGATACGGCCTGTAGAATGTCTTGATCCATAAACTCATGTCTAGGTTAAATTATACTTAAAGTTACCATTGAGAGAAATCGTGACGTCTCTCGATGGTCAGTTAATCTTTTGATTATAACATTGCAATATATTGAATAAAATAGTTATAAATTATAACTATAATCAGACAGACTTTGTGCTATCTGAGAGAGCAATATACTCATATACAGGGGATGAATGTGAGTATATTGCTAGTACAGCTAAAGACGTAAGGAAAAAGTCTTATGGTACTTGGTTCCTTTCTCTGCTCCACAGAAGCTTTAATAATTATATCGCGTATAATATATAATAGGCCGTAAAAATAGATATATGAGTATATAGTTTTGTATAGTGGATGAATTGTTTTTCAACCGACTTAAAAAAGAAGAAGATTCTCAATTTGATTGTTTTTTTTTATATTTGTTACCTCATAGTTCCGTCAGATATAAACCGATTTGGATTTTTTTTAAGGATATGCAGATTGGTCTTACAGGAATTTTACCAAAATAGATTCAGTTGTTTTTAAATCAAAATAACTGTTTTGTTTTTTTATTTCAGTGACTAAGTTCATACGGATCGGCATAGCAGATAAGAATGACAACCCGCCGTACTTCGACAAGGAGCTGTACGAGGCTGAAGTCGACGAAAATGAAGACATTCAGCACACGGTCCTCACGGTCACCGCCAAAGACCACGACGAATGTAAGTACATAGCTTTTAAGTAACTCTTATCTACGTATAGATAGCATGGAAATTTTTCTCAAAAAGGCATAAAAATAAAAAAAAATGCGTACATAACATAACATAACGTTTCTCAATTTCAAATGAAAGTATTTATTACTATTTCATTTTAAAATTATAGTATATAAACGGATATTTAGAGAAATAAATTAGGTTATAGAGATGTCAAAATTATTTCATTCTGGATTTGGCCAATACGAAGAAAAATCAAGATCATCATTATCAACCTACTGCAATCCTCTGCAGGACATAAACCTCTCCCAAAGTGTGTTATGGATCATACAAAGTGTATGATCCCGTGCTTTATGCTTCTAGTTGTTCCCAACTTTACCACATTATGCCTGCTCAAACACGATGTCCACTCCAGAAAACCTTTACCATTTCAGTATACTAATGATTATTATTGGACGTATCAACAACACTAGTTCTTTGACATATATATTATTTTGAATCCGATCTCTCAAAGAATAGAAAGAAAACGAAAAAAACATGTCAATTTAAAATACTGTCTACAAATAAAATTGATTCATGAGACAGCGGTAGGTTCGTCCCTGTCAATTTGGCTTAGAATTTTCTGAACAAAATATGAGCAAGTCAAATATTACGTTCAATACATCATCATCAATAGACTACACCATTTAATATTGCAGTCATAAGGAAATTTATTCTAATCTACTGAATTGGAAAAAGAAACATACGATAATATAATTTTAATGGGTATGACAGATACAATCTGAAAGTGAATCGATATATAAGGGAAAGTTCTAGATTAATCTAGGATGATTAGAGAGATTGTGGCAATCTGATGGGAGAGGCGAGTCTCCGAAAACGGCGTGAAATGAGTGAGGTATAAAAGCAGATAAAGCAAGAGATTAGGTAAGGATAACAAAAACATACACTTTCTAGCATTCGGTTCTTTCTGCATACCCTGCAAGGTTGTTATGAAAATAGGTATATGTGACAGCTTAAAATGCGGATAAGAATCGGTAGTATAACTTTATATAAACTGACTCGATTTTTTTATTTAGAGACGTCAACGTAAATCTTGACTCAGATAACACGATAACCTTATCTTTCTAGCGTACGAGTATATAATCTAGAAGAGATAACATTAATGTCTAGTTGCATTTATCCGCTGGGGTAACTTTTGTCCTCCAGAGATTCGACTTACATTTTTAGATCTGGATTTTCTGGTATTTTCTTCACTGAAAATTCTAATTATTATATTAATTGTTAAATATTATAATAATTGAAATTTTCTGAAATAAGTGTGTAATAAAATAAATGGCAAAGTTATAGTTATTTCCTTCGCTTTGGGTTTATTATGATAGTGGAAACGGTAACTGAGTCAAAACATGTGAATTTATTTGTACATTATCTTATACTCGATCTTATAGATATTGTAGGATGTTTGTGTAACCATTTATTTTCAGATATGGCTTTATGACAATCTAACGGTCCAGAGTCGTGTTTTTATAAGTTAATTGATATTCTAGTTTAGTAATTTAGTGAGATAGATTAGAGAATTAACTATCAGAACATTCAAAAATATAAAAAAATACTCAATTGTTTTTAAACATTAATATATAATACCGAAACTGACATACTTTGAATATGGAATAAACGCTCTTAAATTCCTTAAGGAAGTCGAGTAAAACTGAATATGATTATCAACTCTGTCAATCTATGTAATATTGTAGTTTGTAAATGTTGTACATTTGGGAATACTGAATTTTGCTAGTTCCACTGGTATGTAACTGTATTGATTACTTCATCTAACGCAGTGTTTTTCAAAGTGTGGATCGCGACCCCTTGGGCCCCGAGCCATTACAAAAAGGTAGCGGAAGGTCGCGAAGCAGTGAAAAATCAACAGTTCCATAAATACATCAAACAACCAATATCACATAATGAAGTATCTATAACAGACATAGATTACATGTCTGTTTTAGATACTTTATTATGTATTATTTATTTTATTTTATCGATATCTAACTGTGAATATAAATACAACTCTACGAATTTCATAATTTTACTATAATAAAATTCATACACCTTCGAAACCGTGGAGGGTAGGGGGTCGCAAGATATTTTTACATACTAAGGGGGTCACAAGATATTTTTACATAATAAGGCGCTCCGTCATGAAAAAGATTAAAAAACCCTGATCTAACGTACAAAACTCAGAAGTAGATACACAAATATTTCTTTAAACTGTTTAAAGTTATCATCTTGATATAGATTTTACAAGGACATTTAGAAACCTTGAAAACTGGACTCAAACAGTGATAAACTAAGGAAAACAACTTGAATTATAGCCACTAACGGTTGTTCCTTTAAGTTGTTGTCTAAACGGTAATTAATAACTCAGTCTAGCTTCTTTGAAATGATACGTTGAAAATATTTATTTATTTAGGATCACCAATTGTTACATTTATACATTTATGTTTACAATATAACATTTAGTTTGTAGCCTGAATGTACATTTACTTATACTCGTAAGTGAACGCAGCATGCAATAATAAAAGAGGTTAAAATATATTTTTAAAAATTTAAGATTTGGAATATAGAAAAACCCTAAGAGTTATATGCAAATGAAATCTTAGTAAGTATGGCAATGTGCAAAACAAAATAAAACTTATAATTTTTTTATCAAATGTTTCCTAATTTAATATAACTTTTCAACGACTTCAAAAAGGAAGAGAGTCTAAATTCGTAAGTGTTTTTGTGCGTAAATTACGTGATATTTTTGCCAATTACGAACTACTTTTAACAATTCTTTTTCTAGCAATAGAATTAAATTCGTATTAGGTACTTATTAATTTTGACATAATTGAAGTCTTAGTTAGCCGTACATATTCTTTAGTAATTTGATTGTTACCAGTTACCGCGTTGACTGTGAATTAAATTTATTTTTTACTATGAATTTTACAGACCGAGTACAGAAACATCATTGTAGTATATATAATACAACAATTAAGAACAGAGAGTTGTTGGTTTACATGCAAAATTAGCGAGCTGGTAGCAAGTGATAAAGTAAGCTGATTAATTTTAGCTTATTTGTATGTACACCGTTTTATGACTGTTTAGGTTGGATGGTTTTGTGTAGTATTTATTTTAGGCTTATCTCGTTTGGGGCGTATAAATACACCCATTCAAGAGAATATTGCGTGTTTATATTGGCGAAATTGATTTAGGATTTGTTTTCAATATAATATTGAAAACAGTGTAGATTGGAAATAATTTTGCCTTTGTTTAAATTTTTTGTCTCTTTAACATTAAACCAGAGTTATCTACTATTAAGGATAGTAGCGAAGGGTTTGGTATTTAATTTTCTCTAACGACCTCCTTTTGATGACAAAAACCTCAAGGTATTTACATTAGAATAAAATGTATCATAGTTTCGATCCAGTTTAACAAGACATCGTAAAAAGAGAATTCGGAAATTATTCTGATATACCCTGCACCGTCTCCACCATCTACGTGTGGTGACGAAATTAACTATACAATGTCACAACTCCTTTTTATATCTGGAATTTGTTGAAAGTGACTAAGAGAACTCAATATAATATACTAATGCAATAAAATTAAAACCTAATCCAAACCACCTACCGTGCATGATAATTGTAGACTAATATCCTCTTCTTATAAGAAGAAATCCATGCTTATAAGTGAGATATTAAATAGTCGTCATGGTAACTATGGCACAATACACTAATATAAGATAAATAAATTGGAATAAAATCTCATACTTACGAAGCCGCCTTGCCAGTGAAGAAATAATAATACTGCATGCCTATATAAGGTTATAGATTACGTTTACATCCCACTTAATAGGAGGATATTAAGTGGGACGTAATGGGTTGTTATGTTGATCATTATTATTATTGATATACCCTCGCATAATCCATAATTATCATAGGCTATGCTTCGCATAGACATTCGAATGATACGATAATTTTATCATCGTCACGATCTAGATAGTAGCATGACAATAATTGGAAGAAAATTATTATGCAAAACTTAGCGTTCTGAGCAATGAGTGGATTTTGTTTTACTGGATATTATACTTGAAAAGTCTGTCAAATATTAAGATATAAGAAAATTCTTTCAAATATTAAGATATAATTTCGTAATCCTAACCAATCTTAATTAATATTAAAAATATAAAGTGTGTTTATTTTTTACCTCTTGGCACTTTAATGTATCAACCAATCGCCATGAAATCCCCCATATATATAATATTTTATATAGAATAGGATATAAGTTACTTTTTACCCCGGCCAATCAATATGTGACGATCACGCATACAAAGTCTCGTGTAAAAAATAGGAATATTATAAATGCGAAAGTGAGTTTGTTTGTTATCTCTTAAAGCATTCACAGCTCAACCAAATGCCATTGAATTTGTTCACGTAGAATATAAATAAAAAAACATTGCCCACTTTTTATCTTAATCACACAAATGAGATTGCAGGCACAGCTAGTGACAAATAATAGACAAAAACCATTATTATATAGTAATTTATAAGTGTAGTCACAGATCAGGTTCTATTTCTATATAGTCATCCAATAAACCTAAGTAACAAACCTATAACACTAATAAAGGTCACTAATGGATCAACTGCTTTTGAAATTTCACTAACAAAGCAACGTATAGATAGATAGGTTCAGTCTAAAACTAGTCAAATAGATTAAACAGTAATCTGTGCAAACGTCAAAACAACATTTTACATCAAACACTATACACCTCATACTCGTAAGTACTTGAAAATATTGAGGGCTCTACTGCGGAGAGGATTGGTGATATCGACTAAAGTTCCGCATGATTAATTCACAAGGAAAGACGTCTCGATATACAGAGATATTCCATTCCCACAACGCCACATATGATTAAGTCGGTTTATAGCCCAGTAGAGGGTTTTGAAATATTTTAAAGTTCATATGAAACCAGATTATTTCCAACCGACTTTAATAAAGTTAAATTGTTTTTTTTTAGTATACACAGGAGTAATGTGTGGCAAGTTTCATAATCGGTTTGCGAGTAAAATATCAATTTTCCATGTTCGTATGGAGTATAACTTTAAGGAATATATCATTGTTTAAAAAATAATCATCAGAATAGAATAACTTAGTACAATGTTATGTGTGATAGCGTCAATCACAGATGAATATTTAATAGAAGAGCAAACGATGTAAAATTGATTGTACCCTATAAATTAATAAAAATAAAATCAAAATTGGGCTACTCTTTAGAAAGTTGATTATAAAAAATACAGGTATTAACTTAAGGACCTCCATTCATTTGTCAGTAAAAAATATTTACATAGCCTATAATTGTCAGTTTTCAAGCCACAAATTGTCACAATTGTGTAATACCCGGTTTCCTAAAAAGGTTTAAAGTAAATTAATTACTTTGCCGTCCTTTCGTTTGGGTAATTCCTTATTTCCCCTCTTAATAAACACGCTTATATTTATTATTGGGCAGCTACGTTGTTTGTAGCGAAATTTTTATTTTATATAGTTACTAAATGTCAGCATAAATATGGAAAATACAATTTTATTTAACCATACAAACTATATGTAACTTTATTCGTATGACCGAAATACGAAGCTAATGTCCTTCTTCATGCCAAACAGTACTTGTATGCGAAATTTAGTAATGCTTGGTTGAACTATTAAGATGCCAAAAGGTATCAAAGAACCAAACGAACTCAGTTTAACTGCTATATTACTTACGAGCTTTTGCCCACAACTTCATAATAATACCAGTATGCATGGATTTTGCGAGTCTGTTACCATTTGCAGATGGTACATCAAGATAACTCTGAAAAACGCATTCAAATTGCTACAGTAGTACGTGATGTCGAAACAAATATACAAACAGACTGATAGACGAAAATTCCAAATGTTTAAATAATAAATAAATTTATAAATTATTTTATTGGCTTCTATTAGTCTTATTAAGATCTTCCCCCTCATATATAATTTTCTACAATATCTCTGCAAGTTTATTAATTACAATGTTATTATTTAAGTAAGATTAATAGGAATTTTATAAATTTACTCATATAAGTAAAGATTATAAGTAAAAATATCTTTTATTTTTAAGTATCGGATTTTCATTCAAAATATTAATTCATCGATAAATAAATGACGAGATCTTAATTTTTTTTTTTTTTTATTTACACACATTCAAACGTTTTTTGTGTCATTCTTTCTTATGTTTTGTAGTGTCTCGTTGTTCATCGACGTATGTGAAACTAAATCGCGTATTTACCTAAAAGTAGAATTTGTTTGGCAAAAAGTAATTATTTATCCGTAAAAAAAATTATAGCTTCATATCACAAGATTAATATGAAATCAATTCTATTCAAACTTGGAGAGGTAATCGTAAAATTTGCTCATTCAAATTAATTGAAAATCTTCTTTTGGAAGTGGCTTAAAAAGGAACAAAAATAGTATATAAAATATCGAAACAGAATAACTTTAACGTATTTATGTGTCACAAAGAGACTTGTTAAATACTCGAGCAACAGAGCACTGATTTTCAGTACTGCCGGGGATTATGTGCGAGATGACGTGTACTTATTAATTAACCGACTTCTATAAACGAAGACGTTCTAAATTTTGTTGTATTTTTTTTACGTTTGTTACCTCAGAACTCCATCATTTAAGGAAAAAAAAAAGAATTTTTAAGGTTTCAAGGTATAGATTCAGTAAACTTTTTTTATTTCAAAATATACTTATTATTATATTAAGAATATACTTTTAAATTGGTTCCGTTGGATTTTCGTTAAAATCTGTTTAGTAGTTTGATTTTCAAATCAGAATGGTTATTACACTCTGTTTATTTATGGAAAATAATCTACTTGTGAATTTTTTATTGTTCAATCCAATAAAAAATAAAAATCTTTGTTTGTTTTTTTTTTTTTTATATATATAATTGAATTGTAGAACTGAATACTTATTCTATTATTAATTAATTTATCTTACAACCATAACTTTACAAAAGAATGTTACATATTATAAGCAAGCTTTACAACTTGGGTTCTTGAGTTAAACTATATCAACATAATACGTAAGTTTTTATATAGAAAAGGTGGCAAACAAAGGTACAGCCGTACGTACGTACGTAGATTATAAATATTTTCAAATATAAATGAAAAATGTTCAAGTATTTCAAGTATCGCGTTTCTTAGTTTCAAATATCCGGTTTATAGCGAAACAAATAATATTATTAAGAAAATATTTGTTGCCCCATTATTTACTTCTTACGTAGAAAAATAAAAGAGTTGAATTACAGAGAACGAGAAGTCCTTTATATCTGATACCTTTACCTAAGCCATCCGTTTTATCCTGTTTTATCCTAAGGAATCCATAAAGAAATATCGTGAATTTTCGTTATGTTATATATCATATAGGCACATTAAAAATTTTTGCATGTTCAAATATATTGAGTATAATTTATTCCTGTGAAATGTGTATAAGTAACTAAAATCATGTTAAGAGGTTTACTTTCGTAAAAAAAATTATAGTTTGTTTCAATACAAAAAATAATTGCCAAAGAAACTCACTGAATGAAATTGAAACAAATTGAAATATCCAATCAATTAATCGATTTTAATTTAATTATTTTTTTTAACTTAACATCTAGCAGATTGTCTTATACTTGAGTTATTAGTAGGATTGCATTTTTTTAAAGTTCTTTCATATAAAAGATCTACAAACAAATATAAAGAAAAAAGGAATTTCTTTTTTAATATTTTGAAATTGTTTTTATAGCTTGATAATCAAAAAGAACTTATTTAGAATGTTAAATGAGATTTTTCTTTTAAATATATGTATACTTATATTATTAATATATTTTGCATCTTAGATTTACATATGAATCTATGTTAAAATCCCATTTACTTTCATATCAATTAATATATTAATATAAAGAAAAGAGATATAGAGTACAATATTAAAGTTAGACACTTCTTTTAGTGAATTACATGGATTGTGATTGATAAAATTTCCATTGCAACTTTGAATACAATTTACATAAGAAGGTATTTCACCCAATGGCATTCAATAAAAATATTCACTAAAAGCTGTTGACAAAGCATTTTATTTTTTGTTCACATTCTTTGTTCTCGGAGCTTTGTCCATTTTCTTTTAAGTTGAGTGATTGTTGGTGTTGTGATTATTTACTAAAATAACAGAATATTTATTTATAAACTGCCATCGCTAGATTAAACGTACCGGTTTTTTATTTTAATAATTTTATCTTGAAATTTAATACGTGCGACTGGGGGTTTGGGTTCGATACCCGTATAATGGATACCATACCAGCCGTTAACTGTCCACTGCTGAACATAGGCCTCCCACATAAGAAGGGGTTTTCCAGTAGTTTCTATACTTGGTAAGTAGGTTGGCATCCACAATTAGGCTTTGGTGATTTCTTTTAAGAGGGACGCTTCTGTCCATCTCTCGACTATTAAATTCCCTTAATCGCCTCTTACGACACTCACGGAAAAGAAATGAATGGCTCATTCTATCCTGAGACCACAAGACGAGATTAAAAGATATCCCTGTTTCTTACAGAATAATTTTTGCTTTCGTTGCATAGATATAATGCTAAAAAAAATATTTCATATAAATATTGTGGAAACCTTGATATTTGCGTACGTATAGTGAATGCTACATTCATATAGTGAATAAAATGAGATAAAATATGATTCTTCATAGAATTCCTGTTAAATTCTAATACGTTTTTAATATAAGTGGTAATATTGCTGATATTGTTACGTGCGGGAGTAATAAAATGTCGACGCGTGAATATAGAAGTGTCTTTATTCACCAAATTCCAATAAGAGAATGTTCAAAATTAATAGTCCAAAACGTAGTAGAGATCTTCACAATTTGTATTAATTCGCAATGGTTAAACCTGAATGAATAATAAATAGTTTTAATGTACTCAGTGCTTGTTTGCCACCGTTATAATACTAGCGTTATATAACGCCATTTAGTTTGGAACTAAGTAGTTTTGACTATTGTACTGGACAAGTGATAACCATACTATTTTTTTTTTTTGTAAATATATACTTCAAAATAAACATAAACTAATAAAAATTTTTTATGTGCTGGGATAGACTATTAAGGGTTAAAAATTTGGTAGCCGATTAACGGCTACGTAATTATTTTTTTGTATTATTTCGGTAATCGCTGTCGCTTGTAACCCAAGACTATGACAGGCCAACATTCGGCCGCACGCATCTTGATTTTTATATCTGCTGAAGCGCTCCAGAATGTTTCTAACGGTTATTGAAAGATCCTTGAACTTTCTACACAATTCAATCGTATACTATATGTACAAGTTATTACACATGCTTACATATACATGAAAATCACGGCTGTTACACCTTACTAAAAATATCTGAATTTTCATCAATTTCCCTTTGTGTTACTCTTGACATTTTTAAACGAGATAGCACTTCTACTTTTTTAAAAAAATATTTAGGAAAAGCTTTTAAATTAAATATTTATTGAAGTCTATAAAGGCTTAAGTTGCGGCAGCATTGTTTTTGAATATCAATTAGAATAGAGCATTATCTTCTCCAAGTATGACGTGAATAATATATTTAATATATAGTTAATAATTAATATAATAGAAATTAAGTAAATTATCTTGAGACTAATTAGTTCAACTAAATACTGAATAAAGAATTTTGTTGTTTATATCAAACCGAGTATAATACACGTGTCTATCACATTAACCACCAATTCGATACCTTGTGCTCAAATATCTTTATTGCCTTCGTTATAGTTCAAAGTAAATTTTACTCGAAACTTGAGAGATTGTTTTCGAACTCTCGCGGCAACGCCTTTTGACGCATATGAGAATTTTTGATATACGTACACGTTAACATATTGAGTGTATATATGGTTACGTGTAGATTTCCTAACGCTTAACGTTTGATCGATGGTATTTCACAGTTGCTGCGATACATTATTTTGGAGAGTTAACTCGACACCGCTTACACTTTACCGTTGAAGCGCGACCTTATTAAACTCAGCCTTTCCGTTACCTTTTCATAATGATATTACAGTCGCAAATTCTGGCAGAGTTGCTAATATAATTGAGTTAAGGCACGTAATAGGTGCGTACTTTAAATTACGCTTGCTTTAGCAATCTGGTGGATGTAAGAATATACAGGCGACTCGAGCTGATTTCCTACAGTTGGCGCTGCCAACTATTTTATTCGCACCGTAGAAAACATTTCTCGTTTTCTACAAGGCAACGAAATTGAAAGTATAATAAAATTTTCTCTTACTACATCGTAAATCTTTTAGGGTCGTTGATGTTCTGTCGTTTGTTTTCACCGTACTCCACTTCGTAATGAAATTGATCAAGACTAAGATTTTTCGGACCACAGGTAAAATATTTTATATAAAACTTCGCTCTGTTATTGGCATCTAATTCTAAGTATAATGAACGTTGAATTTAATTACAGTAGAGGATATATATAATAATATATCTAATAATGTATTCACATTATGCTGTTTAAATAATATACTTACTATTTTCCTAACGTCGTCTTGATATTAAGTACGCTTTGTATATTCCATTAATTTATAATTGAAACTCGGAAATATATTTAGTTACTTCTGATTTAATTGAAGAGAAAGCAAACAAAATCTTGTTAGCCAAAAGTTATAAATTCAGTTCGACTTTGTAATAAAGGAACAAATGTTCTTACTTGTACACACGACACATGCCTCACACCATACAATGAATACGTCTTTAATTTCCTGTTTAATTGAATGTTATTCGATCTGTTCCATCCGGCAATTAAATTTCCTGCTTAGGAGGGTTGATGATTATTATTACATTATGTAGAATGTTTTGATTAACTTGAAAACAATCAATCCATAAAAAGCATGCGTATCTTTTGTAACGGTGAAGGGTTTTCTTCGGTCCAATTCTCTTTTCTATTACATCACATAATAACAAAGTTCACCCTATTTATAACATAACTCGCAACAGAAATATCTTTTGTTGTCGGTTATACTAATTTTCCATTCTCTATGTTAAGTAGCAATGAATATTTATAGAACAGTTGCCAAAAATTCTATTTGTTTTTGAAATAACGATGTAAAATTAAAATTACCAATGTTGTATATTTAGTACCTATGGATTAAATCTTTAGAATTTTGTTATATGCAGTATTCCCCAGTTAATCAGTATAATGACTGATTCACCTCTTAATGAGGTTTATTTTGAATGTTAATTATGACTAATTTCAGGATATTCGTATTTTCATCAATTTTTAGTTTCTGTTTATTTTTGATTGTTAAATTATGTATACAAGCTTGTTGTAGTTATTTTCTATCAATATTAATTTCTCCATAATACTAAAGGGGTTGTGGCTGTGGCCCCTTAACAGAGGTTATTATAGTGACCTATTTAGGAGCCCAGTTCTAAAACCACAATTACGGTACCCTTTTAAACTATATTATTAATATTAGTAAACTTAAGAAACTACAGCTTCTTTTACGAATAAATCTCATGTCATTAATGAAATAATAAAAATTGCAGAGTAAAAGAGATCATGTCACAGTGCATGGTAATACACAGGAGAAAAACATAAAAATATTGTTTTTTTTTTCATATAATGTTGAGATTGCCAACAGTATTCTTTACGTACATATATACTTCAACATCTGCTTTCGTAATATACGAGTATACATTATTTTCGACAGTTTTAGACTCCGCAAGTATTTTTGAACTACTAGTGACACGTATCTAATACGTATAGTGTAAAATGAAGATCGATGTTGATAGGATCATGATCTCACCCATAATGTTGATATAACTAACTTTCTGAACTAGCATCACAAAACTAATTTGCATTGAGAAACTAGTTTCATGCATGCATCAGGCTTTGTATTATAAATAACGAGATCCTACTATGATTGTTTCGTCCTAGTTACAAAAGTCTTGATTACGACGTAATCACGTAACTATTGAAACGCGAGCGTGACTTAGGGGCAAACATATGAATTTATTTCCGGCAGCGTTCTCATTAACGAAAAAGAGGGTAAACAGATGTTGTGTTTGCCTTTAAATTATAATTCCATTACGCCAGTTGGGTACGCTTTGACTCTTGCAACTGCGGTCGAAATATCATCGCGTTCGCATAAATAAATAATCATGGCATACATATTAAATTTAAATAAAGCGTCAAAAATATGAAAAAAAAAAAAATAAATAATGGCCTACATCAATATTCTTTTCGACTGCAAGAAATTAACAGTAATTTATACAATAAGACCGTTGCGAGTAGGTACTCATGACTGCATAGTGCATAGTATTATTTTATAGTTAAGTTTGTCTAGCCGTCTACAACAGATGTCCTCGCGACGCGACAAGACGTCCCGATCCAATCTTACTTTTAAACAGCCTCCATTTTTCCCTAAGAAAATTAAGCGAAAGAATTGAAATATATCCACGACCGCACTGCTGCACTGACAAATTAGAATTTTATCTTTCACTGCTACACTATTGTAATCGTACTTTTTGTTTACGTTTCGAGATGAAATACAACCTCTATTTTGTGTTTACGGTTCGTCCAATGGGATATACTTTTTTAACGAGTCTAATTGCATTATAAACAATTCCCAAGAATGCAACTATGTGTGTACTAATTTGTAGCACTTTTATGCAAATCTTCGAGATATACTAAAAAAATCTTTAATTATCAAATCACTTTTTTCTACTACAAATCTAACTAATAAGCAGAAATAAGATGTACGAATCGGAACCTACAGGTTTGCTCGTATGAAGAAGAATAAAAAATGTTAATATTTTACATTAATATAAAGAATGTAAAATTGGGTAATAAATATATTGTATATTTAAGTACTGAACATTTTTACGAAATTTCACATATATAATATTAGTAGGATATAATTTCACTTAACCAGTACCTTTCTTTTCAGAAGTGGCAATGTATGTAAGGTGCCATAAGTGGTGCATATTTGTATTATTGTGGTGTGGTATTTATTATATTGTTGTTCATATCTGTAAACATAGGAAACAATCCTAATTAATCCCAGTGATGAAGGTATACTCGCCTCCCTACCACATTTGACTCTAATATGCTCGGCGACATATGGGCATATCAAATATTACATTCACCGCAACGACAGAAGTAGATAAATGTCTTTAACTTACTCATTAGGGATTGTCGTCGTGAGATTTTTTTTTTCTAAGCATAAGTAATCCGAAACCATCAGATTATTTATGAGCTTGTTTACTATTTGTTCTGGTTTAATAAAATAGGAGTATTACTTTCTATCACTTCAAAGAGACTTCAAAGTGAGAAGAAAGGTTCTTGAGTGGCGATCCCGTTCTGGCAAACGCAGGTTAGGACGGCTTTCTACTACGAGTAGATTGCAAGAGTTAGTGAATATTTGCAATGCATGGGAACGGGAACTAATATAATGATTATGATGATGACTTCAAAGAGTATTTTAAGAAGAAAACAATTTTAAGCTAGTCTTCAACTTATTTACTTTGAGGACGATAAATTTATTTACTGTTTCCGCTCTGTTTCATAATGTATATAAAATATAGAACAAAACATTAGAGATATTGTCATTTTCTATTAGTTATCTTGCATTTAATCGTCTGAGTAATTAATCACAAGAACAATTCAAGCTTTATCTGCGTGAACTTGTTAAACTGGTACCTAACTTGTTCTCTTTAAGTTAGTTCGCCGAATATGGTTGCCATTCACCACATTGTTTGAGACCAACGTAATTTCAACTTTCCTACGACCATCATTGTTTACATACCTACTTTATTGTTATTTGAATATACACGTTATCTATTGTCATACTTTATTTTTAAAATGAGTTGGATTACATTTACCTTTATCGTGATCATCATTTCAGCCTGATTGACAGAGTAAACATAGGCCGCCCCTATATTTCACAATTTTACTACGTTTAATCTTTTTTTCCGCGATTTGGAATAGCGATAAGCGACCCACCTGATTGAAAGTGGTAACCGTAATCTATAAACAGGAACAGCATCATGAACATCACTGAGACCCTCATAAATTGCTATTTTTGAAGAGTAATGTATTATGCCTCTTTACTTTGTAATTTCCCTGCATATTCCACCCTCCAACCAATCTCTCCAAGCCATATCAGCAACTCTACTCGAGTGCAAGAGCAGTGTTATCTATCCAGAAAATGTTTGTACAAAGTCTTCCTCCAATAGCAGCTTCCCTAACTTTCATTTGCTGTATTTTTATGGTAGGAAATTGAAAACGCACAATACGTAAAGCAATATTTAAATATTGAAAGATTGAAGTCCATTGTCCGAGTAACAGATGCCCATCAAATAATTGGATAATAACTGCTCCCAGGAGTAACAATGTGGCGCCCCATTTAACAAGGGGTCTGGCCGTAAGTGCCAGCTTCTAGATCGAAACAGAGGCTACGGGATCGTAACACCACGGTCATTAAGCTAACGAATGAAGATTACTTTCACAGCACAATTGATCACCGATCATTTGTATTAAACCAATGATCTTTAGCAGGATTTACACGCCCGTTTCAAAAGATCAATGAAATCATTTTATTTCTTTGACATTTTAACTTTCATTGATATTAACAACTTAAAATATTGTTGAATTATGAAAATATTATCTTTGGAATAATATTTATAAAAAAGGCCTTTATTTTAATAAAATCTAATAGTCTATAATCTATTCAATATAATTATATTGTGATATTAATTAAAAAATAAAATATCTCTCGCAAAACTATCCTCCGTTTACGAAGGACTTAAAACGAAGCATTAATTTTAATATACTAATAATTTTATACTCGTATCAATATACTGAAACAGTTTCGTAGATAAATGAATGAATTCTTGAAATTCTTTAAAGATTAAATCAGAAGTACTGTATTAAATTGTTTCTTCAACCTTGTAGCTATTCGACTGATCTCTTTAAAGCATTACCTTCTTAATGTTACTTTATTTTGGGCACAATTTAAATAGATCCTTTCATGATTCAATTCTCTGTCAGGTCTAATTTTCCTGGTAATTTACATTAAGCAGCCATGTCTTTATATATATTATAATATTTGTAAAAACTCTTTAATTTGTTTTGAAACTTAAATATTTCAAATGCACCTTTCAGCCACTCTTTGGTTACATGAAATCTCTTCCTTTTTACGAGAAATCCACCTACATATATAATTTTATGTATGATTCAAATTAATAATTTATTTCCATGTCTTTTCTTAATAATGTAATATTTTCTAAAGTGCCATTATTTGTTATTATTGTATGTTAGAAATAATGAACCGATAAGGCAGGTAGAAAAAAATTTTTAGTATTTCTTATTTTTTTATACACATATTCATATATTGCACTAGTTGTTTTTGTGATTTATAGCCTGATATCGAGGAGAAAAACGACCCATAAAGTTTGCTTCAGAACTAAATAAATTTAAAATTCTTTCGTCACAAAGTTCTATAGAATTCAGTACTTACATCGCTTATTAACACCGATAATAATGAATTCATGATAAAATGAATACTCTTATTAAGATGTGATGTATTTTGAATAACGTTATCAAGGGCAGTATAACGAGAAGAAGATGAAGTTTTCAATTAGGGATTACGAGAATGCCCACACAAACATAACAGACCCACTAAAAATATTCTTAGTTATTTTACACTTATATCCCATTATTTCTCACAATTATTGAATAAAAAATATTTTTATGTTCAGCAAAATTTTTTTCTAATCCTAATTATAAATAAAATTTCAGAGAAAATATAAAAATCTGTAATTTTTCTTGAATAGCCGAAAAAATCCTTTAATTTCTACAAAAGCAAACCTTTATCAGAAAAATATTTTTTTCTTTGTTTATAACGTAAGAGAAACCAAATTTTACATGCAGAAGCCAGACCCAAAAATCGCGTTGACCATTGTAATTAACTTGATTGGTTTTTTTTATTAAGATATACTTTAGAAATCGAGGCAACCACCAACATGTGTTAACTAATTAGTTGATTATATAATTTTCTTTTAGTTGAAAATGTAATTATAATCCTGTCTGTATTATTAGTTTACGCTAACGAGATACAAGTAAACAATTATAAGTGAGAATGAAGTCAGTTTAGATGGCTTATCATGACGAATTTATTAGAAATTAACCACGATTTTTCCAGGGCAGATTACTTGGAGAGTAACTTGACAGAGTATATTGAAAGCAATTAGGCTGCTTGTCTTCATTGCTAACAATTATTTCCACTGAAGATAGAATAATATATGTGCGTGTCATGTTAATGAACAAACAAGTTTTCGTCCTGGTAAACAGGGGGCTCCCATGGGCAAAAACTAGTGAACTAATAAAAAATACATACTTTATCTCGCAGCTGGGAATTGCACTATGAATAAATGTATAACCCAAGATTGCGCAGTTATTGATGGCTACCTCGACGCTCCATAACTTCTATTATTACGGGCTACATTAATTACTAAGAACTTCCCGATATGAAGGCCTTACGTACCTACCTTTCTTAATTAATATATTACATTTGTTTAGCAGCATGTGTATTCTACACGCGAGCTTTGTTAATTAATGAGATATAAAGCGTTACTCATGATATTTTGATGCATCATCATATTTGTACTTAATGATTTTAGTTATTTGTATAACATACGTTGTAATTATTAATAATGTTACAAATATGAAAGTGTGTTTCATTTTCGTTTGTTTATAATTTCTTACCTCTTTAACTACTCAACTACTTGTCGTGATATGTTCTTCCATGTAGTATTTAGGATAGAACAGTACTTCTGTGTTCCAAATACATAGGCTATTTTTTATCTCGAACCTTTAGGCAAAGTTGCGATTAATAACTTGTAATTTATGTAAACATATTATAATAATTATTTTAGTATTTACCAAATAATTACATTAACTATTTAGTAAATACTCGGTCTGTATTATAAGAAACCAGACAACATGTTTAGGCATATTCGAAATCTGAAAACGAAGCTAAATTAGAAAAAATCTTTTTCTAAACTAGCCTCGAGCAAAATTGGACAAGTATTTATTTGGATAAGACTTGTAAAGCTGTGTGTCTTACCTCTGGCGGACTTATGGAGATACGTAACGTATAGGTATATTTTTTGTGGTCAACATTAAATATACATGATTTGTAGGGTTCTGTAAGGTTATAGAACTGGCTTTAAGAAAGCAGTTTATATTTTTGAAGTATTATGAGAGATAGAAGATAGAATTTTAAATAAATAACAATAATCTACCTATTACTCCATATACATATATATTCTAAGACTTAGAAATATTGATCATACTTAAACATTATAAGGACAGATTGTGTCTAGTTATAATAAAATTTGTAGTTGGTCTTCTAAATTTATTTTATCAATAACCTAATATTAGCTCATCACTTTTTCTAATAAATGTTTAATTTGACATGATGATATTAAGTTTGATACGACGATAGCATAATTCAAAGAGAATCATTTTAGAATAATAAATGTTGAAGATTAAAAAGACTTTATTTCAGACTCTTTTCAACTAAATGAAAATAACATATTATTCTACGAACATATACCTACTCAGAAATAAATTTTAAACTGATTTACTTAATGCAATGACTTTATACTGAACTAGTGGTATTTATTTACCTTTAAGTTAACATATTTCTTAAAAATACAATATGATTATTATATTTATTATATTAATATCATCTGAAGGGCATTTCTACATTCCACGAAACTCCATACAATGCAAAATTTAAGCTACACCATATGATTCGTTTTAGGAATGCACAAATTCAAACTAAATCATAGAAATGGAAAGTACAATAGGACACTATACTTGAAGTAAAATTTTTAACAAGTTTATGATTTTCTCATAGTATAGCTGAAGTACCTAACTCCAGTTGTCAATCCGTCTGCCAAACGTGGCAACTACTGGCAAAACCTCCTACGGGGGAGGCTTATGTTCAGCAGTGGACAGTTAAGGGTTGATGTGATGATGATGATAGCTGAAGTTATTTATTGTTCATATTTAATCTGTCATTGAAATCTACGCCTAATTATGTATTTATATTTGCCTAATTCCCTTAACTTTGCCTAATATTACCTTGCTATTTACAATTGAGTTTGTAATTTATTTCTGTCTATTCAATGTTAAATATATTCTATTTACTTGTGAAAACTTCGCAAATTTTTATGTACATTAAGTTTTTATATGTAAGTGTAGCAATAAATTGTTTGTTACCTAAATAAAATAAAATCAAACAACACATCAGTGTACACACATCATTTTTAATTTAATAACAGATTTTAGCCGTATTCAGAAATAAAAAAAGCCAACGAATTCAAATAGGCATTATAAACCAAAGATTTGCATTATAACATGAACACTTCGTGCAATGAATTCTGTTTATGAAGATACATTAGTAACTACTGTTAATTGATGCTGTCTTCATCTTTAACTCTCAGTAAGACGACCGCTACATGCTGTCTAACGCTTGCGTCTTAATGTAAAACAAGACCGCGACTATCAGCTGAATAAATTAAGGAAACTCCACAAAATGCTTTATAAATTGCTCCATGCCTCAGTCCACTTATGTGTTCAAATCGTCGCTCACGCGTTAAAAGCTGTATAAAATAATTGAATGTGCCCATTTGTCTGTTTCATTCCTCTAAAAGGCTACCAAAAAGAAGCAATCTGTATTATGCGTTGTGGATTTTCTGCTATAAATATTACAAGGCTGTAAAAGATATTTACGTAAAAACATCTTCAACATCAGGTACTTATGTGGTATGTCATTTAAAAATATCTTGGTCCTTGTTGATGTCCTTGGTCTATTTCTGCTTCCGTTAGAGAAACATCAGTTTTTTTTTAATAGGTAAATAAAAATAATTTCGCAGTATATCTGGGATTCTAATTATTTAATTATAATTCCCACAAATATGCTTTACTACCGTGAACATATTTGGGTCAATTGGAGTTCGAGAGAGAGAGCACTCGTCTAGAGTTCTCCATTAATTGCGTCCACTACGGGCCAGGCTGACCCGTAGTGTCACGCTGAGTGATTGTCCCGCTAATTCGCCATGACGTAGGCGATCAGTCCGTCTACGCCACTCCACCCTCTGTCCCCCACGCGGTCTTTACCCCTACCAGCTCGTAGCTTTACCTACCAGTTCTGAGCAAATATTAGAACATTATCCGGACCGGTCGGTTCGTCTGCGGCTTGACGACCACTTAAATGTTTACGTAGCCACGCTAGCAGTATACTGTTAGATCCCTCGTTATATTGACGTTAAATTCCAGCTGTGGTCCTTTGAGGAATATTATAGGAACGTATAAAACTAACATACACCAGTTGTAAAACCCGAACATTTTCAGCTATATCACGCAACAAAATGTTAGTATCGAAACATTAGTGTAATTATTGACGTAGGTTTAATGAATTTTAACTTAAAAATATATTTCTATTGAAAATTAATAATATTGTTGTATAGATTTAGTTCATTTAAATAGGTACTAAAAATAGATTAGGACTGGTCCATGATAAAATACTTATATTTCAAATTAAAAAAGTTAACAATTGGATCTGTATAGAAATTATAATAATATACATTGTTATTAAAGTAGATTATTATAAGACTGGGTTCTTATAATTGTTTGTATGAAATAAATAATTTTGTAAAAACAAGACAAACAATTCATTTTATAAATTCCTCTAAGATTCTTAAGAGATACAGTAAATACTCTAGATAAAATATAGCCTAACTATCGCAATTCTTGGAACTTTTAACTGCTCTAATAACATTAATCATATACAAAACAGAAGAAAACGCTAGTAAGAAAGAAACAAGTTGGAGACAAAATTATTTTTTTTATTATTTCGGATATTACTGTTTATGATTTATACGTTTATGTTTTGTAATACGAGTACTTTTAAAATTAATATACTTTGTTCGTATTTGTTAGCTGCAATATAAATGATAATAACCAAATAAATTTTTTTGACTGGTCACATCTCTCGAAGTATTAACAGTTGATGAGTAAGAAAGGCATGGGATTTTATACTTAAACCAATGCGAATATAGAATATAGACCTATATTAGAATATATTCTCTTATATTCTCTTATATTCATAAAAGACGAGTTACAGTAATTCAGAAAATACACTTACCAATTGTTCGTTGTTACCAATCGTAGATCGTTCCACATTCTACATTATTACAAAAAAAAAATATATTTTTAGTATACATCTATAAGTATATCAATTTGATGTTATGACGTCCTATTTCATTTCTATTATTTATATATAATATGTTATATGATATAGTACTACAGAGGTAAATAAATTATTTGAACATTCGTATACATATCATGTTTTTTTTTTCATTAAATTGAAAATGAAATAATTCGTTATGCCTTTTCCACGAATGCGTTTAATTAAAACATCTATCTTTATCGTATCAGCTAGCAATGGTAATATATTGCATCGAAACCAAAAAGTCAAGTAATGTTTATTGTACAGTGACACCGTGTGTATTTAATGTGTGTAGATACAGTGTGTACACAAGATAAATTCTTACTTTATGAGTGTATTTGTTAATCTCTGCAGCGCAATACATAGGTACATTCGTTTACCAGTTGTTCACAAAGTTACACCTTGTATTTTATATTCTACTAGGTCGATATTAATAGGTCTGGATACTTAGAAATTTGAATTTTACACTTGGAATTTGAATTTAGAAATATAGATGTCGGTTTCTGCGTGAACAAATATAACGGAATTTCTTATAAGTTACTTGAATAAAGCTCAACTGCGGGTATATATAGCCTTAGGCAGAACTTACTTATTTAGATAGTTATCTAAAGAAACAGGTAACTCCTGCCCAATTATTTTTATATAGCTACCTAGTTAAACAGTTTTATGAAACTAATAATTTAATTTTGTATTTAATAAAATAACAAAATATGTTATTTCTATGCTTAGGTTCGTTTCCCGCGTTAGGTAAGTGCCCGGGAATAAAACTTTAATGTATACCCGACGACACTTGATAAATTACATTATGATTTTGTTGTCGAGCCCGCTGAACATTGTCGTAACTTAATTTTCAACTTATATTCGTGTTAAGTGAAGAAGTTTCAACGTAGATTTCTTTTGTAGCATTAATGGAAGTGTAGCTTTTTGGTAATTCCGTACTGAACTCACTAACGAGTTTCAATTCGCATAAGGAATTATTGGGTCGAACTCAGTCGCACTTGCTCCGGAAAGGATTCTTCCTATTGAGCTGTCTTAAGTCGAAAACTTTTTTTATCTCCTATATTTTCTAGTTTATTGCCGCTTCTGGAAAGCTTATTCAGACGTTCTTCAATTGGTCTTTTAATAGACACTGAATAGATTTCTAAAGCCTTCGAAGTTATTCAGTATGTCCTTGTGATGTATCTACTTCTATATAATAGGTAATATTAAAAATGTTTAGTAGTCATATGTAATACGTCTATGTGGAAAAAGTATATCAAAGAAAATAATATTGGATTTTAATAAATGTATACACTTATCCTGATAATAATATGATTATATTTAATATTAGCATTAATGTTAAACCATAGCGTCATTGGTCACAAACTAAGCAAATCTTATTTTAAATACATTGGCACGTGAGCCCCATCTTAGACCACATCGTCGCTTTCCAACAGGTTGAGATTGTGATCAATCGTGGGACCCTTCAGTAGTAAAAAATATTTTTTTACTACTGAATAAAAAAAAACAACTTTTTTTTTGTAAATACATACATATTTTACATACTCATATCAATACAAACAGATATACTGTTGAATATAAATTTATGTATTATGCGGGTATCGAATCTCTCTGTCTCGTAAAGTGCGACAGTATCTTGCCGCTACACTACCAAGGTCATTATATTAAGCATAAATTTCCCTGCAATTCAAACGATATTCAATATTAATGAGAACAACCGATTAAACTTAATAACTTTCATAAAGAAAATATTTCCAAATTGCAATTAAAGTTTGTTATCTTGAATAATCTATAAAGAAGTTAATTAAGATTCTTATAAAATTGCAATTTGAACATTGTAATTGAAAATCCTTTTAAACGTGTTGAAGATGTTCATTGAGACGCCCTATAAAGAGAAGTGGAACGAAATACTGCTTCGGCTATAAGTATTCAGCTATAGGTCTATAGAGCTACAGGACTAGCTAGGGAGCTACATCTTACCATCTTGAAGAATGTACAATTATTGTAGAATGGAAATTGAAAAGAGTTCAATGACATTATTATTTTATTTAACGCTTTCTTATACTATACTTTTAAAAATAGGAATACATGATAATTAGAAATTACATACGTCAAGGTAGAACTAAGTAATAATAAAGAAATAAATGAATATACAGAATTTTAATAAAGAAAAATTACTTATAAATCATGTCCATTTCAAAAAGAATTATATATAACTTACTAAACTAGGTGTTATCTTGCGGAAATCCATATCACTGGTCAAAAGAGGATCAAAATCGGTTCAATATTGGCGAAGACATCGTGAAATATGCACACAAAAAGTTTCGAGTTGAGAACTTCCTTTATTTGAAATGAACAAAAAAAGAAATCGTGCGTTCGAGGTGAGGGTCTTTTTATTTGAAATCAGTGTTGTGATATGCTATATTGTGATTTTGTTGAATATCATATAATTATAGACGACTAGATACTGGCATGACATATGTACATCAATTTTCGCTGGACCGGGATTTTGTGTGAGATCAAGAGACTACAAACAATTTTGTATATTTATGATGTCATAAATCAGTGAATGGCCCAATCAAAGTAGATTAACAACTAATGATATCATTTACAAAAAGATGAATTATACAAAACGCATTTTGGAAATCAGATGAGCCGAAGTATAGCGTACCTAGTTAAGTTGGAAATAATACAAAAGATTGTACTACACTAGTTCGTTACTAAGCTAGTACTAAAATATTTATAATGTAAAACGTGTAAAATGCTCTGATGGACGGCGAGATTATGCATTAAAATTGGATTGAATATATTTTAATTTAAAAAATGCGTGCGTCAAATCTAAAAATGAGCATACGAAAAGCAAAAAATTATTTTACAAAAACAAAATACTACATTCGTGACAAAATTAATATAAGACTAATAGAGAATTAAATCCTATTACAAAAATAATTATCAAACACTGTTCTTAATTGATGCAGATATCCGTAACTAACATGCAAATGTACAAACGAATGAAGAATCCTCTTCTTTTTAAAGTTGGTTATAATATATTTAAAAGCAAAATACTACGAATAAATTGTAAATAAAAAAATGTAATATTATACGTAGAAAAAGTAATTTTCGACTGTTTGTCCCCGTAAGATACACAAACAGCATTGTTATCATTCCTCATACTCCTTTCATTAAATCTCGTTTGACCTACTTTTCGTGTAGCGCAATATTGAATAAAACGGGACAACTGAATTATGTATTAAATTTATATGAGTCATTCAAATAAATTAATGTAACAGGTTTATATTTTTTGTTTATTTTTAACTGACTTCAAAGGGCAGAATATTCACAATTTGAATATTCTAAGTGTGTGTATATATTACGCAGTATTTTCGCTAATTTTAAATAGGTTTTAATGATTATTTTTACATTCAATAGGATTAATCCCTGTGTAAATTCTAATTCAATTTACTTGGTAATTTTTTATATGAATGATTAGTGTAAACATATAAAATTGTATATTTACGTAAGGTAAATGTAAACAGAAAGAAGCTATTAATGTTACTTGTTTACGTAAAATATATCATCATACGAGTAAAAGCTCTGTCTATTGTTTAGGCTGGTCATACATTGTGTAAGTATAAATTTACGGGCCTTTTATTTAATGTGACATTTTCGCCTTTTAAACGGATAGAAGAGATTAGTTTTTAATCCGACACAACGAGACCTCAACAACTTACCAAGCATTAAATCAGCTACATAGGAACCCGAATACATAATTAATTTCAATACTTTGTTAAACAAAACATACCCTTTCAGAGATTGTGTGAATATTCGAGTTATATTATATATAGTTTGGAACAAGCATATAAGGATTTTAATAAAGGCGACGCCTAAACTCTGCGTGTTCTCCCGCCAAACAGCAAGTTTGTAGTTGGAACCAATATGGACGACACGTGTGGTCACTTTCATTATGTATTTGGGTTTCCACCTAATTGAAGATTTGGGAATCTGTAATAGTGACACTACATAGCTAGGACCTTCGATGGGGTGGTCGTACACTAAATGTACGTACGATAATTAGAATCAGTATGCGGAGTATGCGCTCCCTATCCGCCATTTGAATATTTCCCTCTGGTCGGAGTTTGTGGGGTACTAGTTAGAAATGGTAGATAGAGTTTTATTAATGCCCGAAATGATAACGACATGTCGCGCGGTCACATACGCCGGCAGGATTACTGACGGCCAGCTGAATTAATAACTCGCTTACTGCCATATAAAGGACGACGCAATACGTATTACGATTCTTGTTTTAATTTTGTGAGGGCTTACTCGTGGTCCAGAGTTGTTAGGTACTTCGCGTTTATAGTAGCACAGGGATAACGTTGTTTACCCGTGAATAAAAATTGACGAATAGAGCAATAGAGTGTTTACACGGGTCTTCAATATCTTTATTAAATTTGCAATACAAATATGATATTGTTTTTATTCCATGTTTACAGACTTATATATACAAACATAAATAAATATAGAAGACGCAAGAACATAATTTATAAGAAAACAAGCTGTGTCACTACTGAACTACATATTTGTATTGATGTTACAAGTATTATTTTTTGGATAAATGAACGAAAACTCTTAATTGTTGTAATTATAAAGATTTACAATATGTACACAAAACAAAATTAATACTTTATTATATAAAAACAAGATAAAGAGGCAACAATGGGCGGCCTTATTGTGAAATGGCGATCTCTTCCAGGAAACTTTAATAACAATCAAAATCCGTATCCTTTAATTTTTTTTTTAAATATTATGAAATCATCATTAAATTTGTAGATATATTCTTAGATATTGGTATTAAGATTTGTGTGGCTTGATTGTATAATATCTCTATATTTTTATAATATTAAACAGAAGAGGAGGAAAAAGAGGGCAACAATAGTGACATTGCCGAGCGATTACGCGCCCGCGTCACTTCCAACACGTCTATTCCTGAAGATTTATGTCGTTGCAATAAAATCTCCTCGTTTGAATAAACATCTCCACGGTTGTGGGCTGTGACAAATTGCTTAGCTCGCCACTGAAAGCTGAGACGAGCATTAGCTGAAATAATTCTTTTTAACTGCGAGGGCTGGGCTCGACTTGGCTCCTAATTATTCATGTAAGAATCGCGCCCGCACCGAAATTCGTGCCGATATGCTGCCACTCTATACGCGTTGATGTAAACTAATTTTTCATATAGAAATAATTAATCTTTGCTACGATTAGGATTTAGGATTTCCCAAACTCTAAATTAACTTATTATTCAATTGATTATTAGTTTCCAATCTATTATTAGTTTTATACGGAGTTTGCAAGAGGAATCGGACTGCGGTCAAGCGTTATACCTTAGTTGTATTGGGATTCCAAAATTGAATTGCAACCCGAACCTTTGAATTTTTGATGACGTTACTTTACAGGTTGAAAAGAGTCGGTAACCCTTCGTATAGTAGGTATGTACCCGTATTCATGTACGAGTATGTCTAAGTACAATAAAGTTGCTTTAGAAACTCGACATCATAAGGTGTAACATACAAAATTAAATAAGTCTTTTGGATTTAAAGAAAAATACTGATGACGTTTATTAGTAGGTATTTGTTACTGGATGGTATTCAAAAAAACTTTTCAGCTGAATGCTATTTGAATAAAAAAAAATAGAGTTCGAATAATTTTATTAAAAATATGCTTTTGAATATCTTTTTATGTATTCAATCAATGGTTTTATATAAAATTTTATTTCGAATTTACATAATACAATAAATCGTAGTTTTCAGCGCAGTGTGTTCAATTACTTGTTAGGTATGTACTATTGTTAGCGTATTCCAACATTCCATTGTATTTTTTTCAATTCATGACATTTTCAATATAGAATTTTATGATAATATTTTCCGATTTTTATATTTGTTACGTATCGTTATAATTTGTTAAAAAAATTTTCACCTATTAACTTTAACTCAAATCTATTGACAAGACTCAATAGATTAGAAACGTGATTTTCTGACAAAAACACGAATATATTTACAAACTTTTACTTTTTAATTTAAAAAAAGAATGTAACTTAAAAATTTTATATTTTAATATCTTTTTGAAAGCGAACACATTTGGTTCTGTTACAAAAACTAATTAACGAGAACATTGGCATGTGTAACGTTGAAGGGTAACAAATAGTGTAGAAAGACCGAACCCACCTTTGTAGTCAGCATTGGCAAAAAACAACTTTAATTAAACCGCTGCTCTTCGTTTGAGATTATAATTGAAATCCCTATTCTTAGTTGTTGGCATAAAGTTAGAACTTTGTGAGGTTGTTAGTAAATAAATGTACTTTTATATGTAGTCATTTTATATAATATTAGTTGTAACCCCAACTTTTCTCGCGTCATCTATATAATAAATTTCGATGAAATCCGTTCAGTTTTTACTATTCATTTTGGCTAAAAATCTTTACAATTTTTTTTTATATCGAACACTAATTTCTACCCGCGACTTCGTCCTTGTAACCGGGGTATCCCGGCAAATCGATTCATATCGATTAGCCATTTTTAAAAATATCATTAAATTTAGTATACAGCAAATAATAATGCTATGATATTTGCTGTATACTAAATTAAATGGTTCGTTGAGCCAAATTAAAGACACCAAGAGGTTACAAATAAACAAACAAACTCATTTTCTCAGTTATAATATTAGTAAAGATAATTAGCATTTGAGTTAATGCTACATATTAATTCGTTTAGTTAATTATTATAATTGATTATCATATATGAACCCTTTGGTCTTGATTTCTCCAGATCTTGTGAAGATCGCTTGCTCTATAAACTACTGTTATATTATATTGTAATGTGATGTCGTTATATTTTGCTCTAGTGTTGACTTCTTATCTTACTTGATTAACTCAGTAAAGTTCTACCGCTAGGTACAGATCTCTCACAATATAGTAGCCTACTATTACTATGCTTTATTTCGAGTTTTCTTTTTCTATTGCTGGTGTATTGCGCTTTGTTCCCTTACTTGTCACTTACGACATTCTGAAGAGGAGTAGTGATACATTGTATACTTACTTCGTCCCCACAAGGAATGTTGACTATTTGCGACATTGTAACAGCATATTTGCGAATATTTGATACCAACTGTTTTCCGCAGCTTTACCCGCATGAATCAATGTATAAATTGTATTTTATGGGTTAAATTAGGACCTACCCGTGTGTCAAATTTCATTCAAATCCATTCAGCCGCTTAATCGTAATTGAGTAATAAACATCCAAAACACTTTACAAACTTTCACATTTTTAATATTGATAGGATTTCAGATCTGTTATCACATTCCATCTTAGAATTATTAAATAATATTTCATTGTACACAAGATTGAAATGATGTTTTGAAAATGCTCAAGTATGTTTTTGTTTGCCCTATTAACGTCACTTTGATGCAATTTTGTCATTTTATGAACCTTCTCATTGCGTATTCTTTGAGTTGGGATGAAATAAAATGAGTAATTTAGATGAAAGACGTTTAATTGTGAATACAAATTGCTACTTTGCATTGTTTCTTTATTGTAATAGAAAAACATTATATTTGAATCATCCACCCCATATTTAGATTACTCTGCAAACAATATAATATTTTCTTTATGATTTTTAAAAGCTCATGACCTACCTGATAGAAAGAGGTCACCGTTGCCACAGCACCAGGGACATCACATTCATGTTGTCACAATTTGCTATTTTTTTTTTAATTTTTAGTGGGTGTCGTAAAAGGCGACTAAGGGAGGGCGAGGGATGGGCAGCAGCGTCCCTCTTAAAACATCTCCAAAGCCTAACTGCGGTTGCTAATCCATCTGCGTGGCAACTACTGTCAAAACCCTCAAGAGAAAGACTTATGTCCAGTAGTGGGCAGTTAAAGGCTTATAGGATAGGATGCTATTTTGAAATTTTTCTTTTTCACTTACATATTTAATAATGTAAAACATTACTTATTATTACAATTATTGCTTAACTGAAACGTAACGTAAATGTTGCTTCGTGTTACTTATACTACATTTACATTTACACTATAGTTATTAAACAATCTAGTATCTAAATAATGATAAAAATACATTGTAAAAGTTATTTATTTAACATAAAAACTATTATAGCTAACATAAATATTCGCTAGAAAAAGAAAAGAGGAAAAAGAATAAAACTGTCAGAAAAAAATAACCGGAATATGACATATATTACATTTGAGTATTCATGGGTATACTTTAGTACTTTGTCGCAGTGACGATTAATTACAATAGTTTAAACATCCTTGAAACTGTCAGTAATATTACTTTGTCACAGTGCTAAAGTTTTTGTTTACATGTCGATTCAAAGTAGGTATTAGTTCGACAGTCTGATGAATAATTTATTTCTATTCATCTACAATAGATTGTGTTAGTTTAGGTTATGATTGTTATTGAGTGCTAGCTTAGAGTTCAGATCCGATACATATCAGATCTGATTTAATTTACACAGCCAAATTTAAAGATTATAAAAAAGATCTTCGATCAAGATAAAATAATTATTGACTAATATTGAATAGTCTATTTTTATTTTAAAATGAATAAAACAAACGTGTAATTCGGATTTGTGTATTGATATTGCTCCGTACAACAAACTTGATTTTTGTTTACGTAACTAATATGGAAATTAATATAATCCTATTGATTGCAAATAAAATTGTTAAAATCAGTTCAGAACTAGCAAAGATTCTTTGTTCACACACATTTGTGAGAAAACAAAATGTTATATTAACAGTTGACGCGCTTGGCATATAATAACTTTTTTACTGTTACCTTCTGATTTGCTGCAATTTACACGACTGATTTCCCTAAGACTGTAATAAAACTGTGCAGAAACCTTAAGTAATACTTAGTTTCTGCAGAGTTCATTAATTTTTAAATGTCCTGTATCCCACGGCTTCACCGGCGTATATATAAAGTAACTATGTTCTTATAGCCTATCTGTGTACCAAATTTCATTCAAATCCTTCCAGCAGTTTTTGTGTGAAAGAGTAACAGACATCCATCCATCGATACAAATTTTCGTATTTATTATATTAATAGTAGTAACTAATACAGCAATAACTAGACGTTGATTTATATTTGAAACAGAATTGAAAACTTGGCACACTTTTCACGAATTGTTATTAGTGTTATTACCTACCCCTGTTACACAGCAATATTTAGGTAAAATGGACTGATGCCAGTTCTATATAGCAAGTACCTACATTTTTACGAGCTCTGAATATATACCTACATATATACGACAGAATGCGATTGAAGTAGTCTAAACTGACTATTGAATAGCCAAGATGTAGGAAGCTCGTCTTCCCGAGTACCAATTCCACTGCTGTTACGTCATACGATCCAGTTCACTGCAAATCGTTTTTCCAATATCTTATACGTAAATATGTAATTCATAGAAATGCTAACGATGTTAACCCAATATCAAACTTCTGCAGACGGCTTAGACGGAGTAGTGAAATACATTGGTTTTTATTAAGTGTTATCAAATTTCATTCAAATTTGTCAATAGTTTTTGCTTGAAAGAGTAACAAACATCCACCCATTCTTTCATCCACCCATCCTTACAAATTTCGCGTTTATAATGTTAATAATCTTAGTAGGATAGAAAATTTGGATACAGTCACGTAATGGGTATCTAAATATAACTATTTCTTATTAGTTAAAAATCTTCCAAGGTTTTTCTACTGGTATAAAAAGTATTATTTCCATACTAGCTTTTCTCCGTAACTTCATTCGCGTGATCATAATATATTCACTGACCAAGATAAAAGTAGTATGTGTCCTTCTTCATCCCATATAGTATATGTTTACTAAATTTCGTAGGGATTAGTTAAGCTGTTAAGATGTAATAAACAAACAAACTCACTTTTATATAACATTAAATAAGTATTGTAAGTAATATCAATACCTATTATAGATAGTAAAATGTTCATATAATATATTATTGTAGATATATTAAAAGATTCTCATATTATTGTAGATGTAAATATAATAATATTCCTAAGAGTTTTACTATCTTAAACATGGTCTATAATTATTGATTTATCTCGACAATATACACACTGTGAACATATTTCAGTTATTTAGTTATTTATACAGAAACCATTTTCTGTATGCCATATGTGCCTTATCAAAAATTCATCTGTTGGTATAAGAGCTCGAAGGATGTACAATAAAAGAATATATAAATAATACTCATAATATCATATTATTTGTTTAGAAATACTAATTTTTATTATATTACTTGTAGGTATTTATTAAAAGAGGATAGAAGTACAAGAAAATATACTCTAAACTGTTTGAAACCCATATTTAAAATTTTTTGAAAATGTTTGTACTGTCCCCTTTTTGTTATTTCTTTATCAAACAAACATTCTTTGAGAAACTTTTTCAACTTCACAATTTCTCAAGTTTTCCTTAAGAGTCCTCTCTACCTCTGCGTCCTTTATCGATTCTCGGTTTCGCTTGAAAAGATTTTGCTACATTATAAGTAAAAAAAAATCAAGAGATACATCTTGTGATACTGTACATAATAAAAAGACGGTTTTCCTTAACATTTATTTTGATGGAAGAAAAGTGATGACAACGAACTAAAATTTCTATATACCAAACCTTTTTTGATTAAGTTGTGGGGGAATGTATCGTGGGATAATGAACCTCTCTTGCAAATTAATTTTATTGAATTTTTATTCAATACAATACAAATAGACCTGAAGGAGCTATAGTGCGTATAAGTGTTTTAGAAGTAAAAATTATCGATTCGTCTGTATTATGCAGGAGTGTATTGTGCAATTACGTCGCCAACTCTGAACTTTGAATATTATTTTCCACTTGATTTAAATCGATAACTTTATGTCATCTTGATTGAATTTATATAATTTGTCACTTGAAAAGATTTCAGATCGAAATTTTTTAATATCTATTAAATAGACATCATTCATTAGTGTGTTTTATTACTTATAATTGTTTTATGTAGATCGTTATAGCTTATTACACAGTCAGTTGTTTACTTATAATATTAAGGTCTTTTAAATATTTGCTGTTGATCCGTGTAAGGGTTGACCGGACTAGGGTAAGCGCTCTGTCTCGCTTTTCACTCGGATATTATTCGGGACCGGACCGGACGAACCCATGCATATTCATGTGCTAGATCCAGAGGCGCGTATTAATTTGCATCCTGATCTGACACCACTACCGTTACATTGTCCATTTCCGTTTCTTTTCCATAAAGCTTCTTGTACAAGGACCGCTTTCTGCTTACCTTACCAACCCATTAACATTCCAAGGTTTGGCATGGGTAGAGCCCTGTAAAAGGTTATTATAATTTACTGTTACTACGCTGTTGTTATTACTGTGTGGTCCCGGCATAGAATGTGCTAACCCTTCCTTTCTTGTGGATGTCATAAAAGGCGACTAAGGCAACTTAATGGTCGAGGAATAGGCAGCAGCGTCCCTTTTAAAATATCACCAAAACCTAACTGTGATTGCCAATACATCTGCTAATCATGATTACTACTGACAAAACCCCTTCTAATGGAGGAGGCCTATGTTTAGCTGTGGATAGTTAACGATTGATACGATACAATACGATTACTACGCTAGCCAGGCAGTTTGGTATAAGGTTTTATTTTGAGATTTAATTCTCTCGCGTTAGTACTATGATTTGGTCCCTTAATCGTCTCTTTCGATAATTTGAGAATGAGACAGACTGATAACATATTGTGTTCTTATTCGCCATCACATGGAACACAGAACACTCAACATCCTTCAATGAATCGTAAAATGACTATCATGTACGCCAGCTGCCATTTTATTAATTCACAGTATATGCTGCTAAATTTTAAAATAAAATTCTCTCTACAGTCGTTTGTCATCTTGATGATACCTGAAGCTTTTGATGAATAATGTTTTATCTAAACTTTGATAAAACTCATAAACTTCAACCGTTGTATGCCTATATTAAAAAATTACTAATTATGTATATGTTAAATTTGTAGTAGTTTAAATAAAGAGTGATATATTTCATTACAAATTAAACAATGTTTAAAGAGTAAAACCATAGAAAGGTTGGTAATAACATAACTTCTTATTATAGTATGTAGATATTTTATCTTAGCCGATACTTAGACATATGTTTTGTGCCCAATGTGCCATGAAATTTGTTCCATTTCACTTAAACATGCTTTCGCGACTACGTTTATCTTCGGTGTACGTAAAAACAATTTGTGGGTTGCTTTATATTATTTTCTTGAACGTAAATATTTCTAACTGTATTAAATTAACAGATATAATATATTTAAAATAATTAGTGTAATGAAATAATAGGTATGTGAATATGCTTATTGCATACCACTATAAATTGGATTAAGTATTAACTAAACGTAGTATAGTCGACTATAAACCAAAGGCAGTCGCAGAATCACTTCATTGAAATTGTAATACGATAGTTTACTTGATTGAGATATCTATCATATCCATTATGATATATCAACAACTATATTACATATTACTTCTATAAACAGAATAAATGATATGATCGTAACTTAATTTATGTGGTGAGTTTTTAAATTTCGCTTTGGTAATGAGGTATTGGCCGCAATAAAAAGTATTCCATATTTTGACCCAGAATTTAATCACGAAATTTATAACTTAGATTAAATCCAAATTTTTTTCTGCCAATTCTTGTACAAAACTTCTAAAATTATTCCAAAATAACTTAACATTTCAAGCGAATTTTCTCGTCAAACGTGTAAAACTCCTAAAGGGTTTTGTTCTTTATTATGTACGTATAGGTACCTCACACGTTAACATACTTAATTACGTTTCCTTAAACCAAATTACACTTCAAAACCCAAAAACAATTAAAAGGAATTTGTTTTGTTCATAACTCCCACCAAATGACTACCTTTGACAGAAGTTATGAACAAAAGCAGTTAACGTGTACGCGTGTGATTCATTTATTTATTGAATTTTAATGTACTTGATAATTACAGTGGAAAAGGCGGACTTAGTACAACGTTATACAAATCTGCTTAAATATCCTGATACATCTTACTTTACTATTTTACTTTTACGTTACCAAAGTTCCTATTATAACTTTTGCATTGCGTGATTTCTAATAGATGAGAATTAACACGATCATTTAAACAAACAATGATTATTTATCTGAGTTGCCATTTCGACCAGATTATACTGCATATTATTTTTCTAAAAAAGTTGGTGTCGTATCATATTAAAAAATAAAAAGGCTTGCCATTTTTAAGTAACAAGAGTTCTACTGATAAGTGCGATTCCTAAGTAATGGATTAATCAATTTAAAAAAAATAGTGATAATAATATATCCTGCATTGATAGGGAGAGACTCGTGCCAAACAGTAGGACTTTCATGGGTGTCGTAGTTAGAGGAATTAATAAATTATACAGCTACCTAAAATCAAGGCTTATCTTAAATATAATATAAAAAGAATTATTTATAGTCATTACCAAACGTTATATTAAAGGCAAGCCTTGATTTTATTTAATTGAGAATATAATTATATCTTGGAATCCAAAATGGATACAGTGGTATTTGGTAATTGTTTCGAGTATATACTTACTGTTAATCTGTTTTAAGTCTTGAAGGAAGGTTTAATTAAATGACTTGAAACTTGTCAAGTATGATATTATTGTAATCAAAATCTATATTCTAGACTACTCTTAAAATTTTAAGTTCTTAGTTTGTTATTCCAACGTATTCTGCAACATACACTTGATTATTGCTAATGTATCTGTATAAAACATGTTAGACTACACATATACACAACGATATGTATCTAGTAAATATCCGAATTATTATAAATGTAATCGTGTTAATATTATATTACGAGTATAAATGTGAAACTTTTTGAAGATGTGTTAATGTATTTTGCTTAATCAACCTTAAACTGTTAAATGGATTTGAACGAATGAAATATACTTTAAAAAGTAAGTAAATTCTTACTGTTAAATGTAGATTAATACATAGAAAAGTTTTATCCAAATTAGAATTCGCAGCAATGGGATATAGGTAGTATAAATAACATATACAATGCTATTACTGTTATTTTGGTAATTGTAATTTATGTTATTTTTGTTTTATTATAAATATAAACATTTATTTTATAACATTTATACTCGAAGAAAACATTATAAATAATTTAATCGACGTTAGAATAATATATTCAACCATAGTTATTGATAATCTACGTTTCTTTTTTAAAGGAAACGAGCAGAAATTATTCATTGGAAAATATTAAATTGAGTAAGATGAAACTATTAAGTTTCGAAGTATGATAGAGGCAGACCGGCTCTCCAATGCGGGTAATTTCTTTAAAAGACGCCACGCTTACATCGGCATTGAGTCGGCTTTGATAGAAACTAATTAAAAACGAACATCGTGCAATCGGACGAACTCTTTTCGAACCCAATGCGCTTTTTCATGGTTAAAATCTTAAAAATGTTGATTACATTAGTTTTTTTCCTATTAAAATGCTTTCAAATTGGTTAAATAGTAATAAGCTAGGAAAAATGTAGAATGTTTTACATTAATATAAAAGCTATAAAATTTATATTACTCATTTAGTGACAAACTTAAATTACAGATATGCCAAAAAAATTTAACAAATATGGAAGAGATTAATACACAGGGAAGGCATGAATTCATATATCTGATATTAGATAATCACTATCATATTATAATTTGTTTATCAAAATGATCTTATAATAACTAAAGTAACAAAGAGGGAAGGATTATATTTTTTGAGTTTTTTTTTTTTTTTATTTTATTTATTATCACAAAAATACAGAACTACAGAAAGTATGTTACATTAGCATAGCAGAAACCACGTTGGTTTATATTAATGTACTTTTTTATTTTTTTTAAATTTACTTTTTATTGTACCAATTAAAAATAATAAATATAGTAAATTTGAATGAGAAGTGATACAAAAGGCGGAGTTATCACTAAGCAATCTCTTTCAGACAACCTTATATATATATATATATATATATATATATATATATATATATATATATATATATATATATATATATATATACAAATTTATACATAAACATACACATATTTAATAGCACACACACAACAGGAAAGAATGACGAAGGAAGATGAAGAGAGAAGTTTATATATTTATTTTCAAGTGTTCATTTTCAAATTTTGGTATAGCCTAAACGGCTTGATGTATATGTATACATATTTTATCGCCAAATTTATATTTATAATTGTGGTAGTTTTTAAACAATACATATGGCGCTCATAAACAGTAAAATAAATCACATATAGTCGTACCTACTACACTCATAATTCTTGTATTTGTTTCATCCACTTGTTTGACAGGATTTGTCCCTACAATTTTCTCCCCTCATTCATTAAAGCACCCGGAAATTTATCAAAAGAGAATATTTGGCAAAACCTAACAAACAAAAGCTAACCCGAATCATAAATCTTATATATGTATATAACAAAAAAATAATAATAATACGGGGTTAAATGTCGCATGTCAGCATGTCACAAAAAATATATCTACATGGTGTCTACTTTGGAAGGAAACAAATGTGCGGACCATATTTATTTACAGTACGGCCTGTGAAACACAGCCGATTGAGCTGGGATATTTCACCCACGTTTCACCCGTTTTTTCTGTAAATTTTTATTTGGTTGCACAAGCTATATATAATTTTTTTACTGCCTTGAAACGTCTTACACCTAAATATTTTCTTTATATTTTAACAATTTTTTGTACTAAAATCATTATTGTATAAGATTTGGTATCCTTAGTTTCAAATAATCTCTGTATCTGCTCGTATATATATTAATTATCCATTATTTTATAATTACATCAAAGATACAATCACTTATTCTCCCTCATTATATTAGAAATTTATTACAGAATATTAAAGATCTAAAATAATATAATATTAAATATACTTCAAAGTATATGTATAATGTAATAGTAATAATTGATTTTTATACTTTATAATATATATAAAGTATAAAAATAATTAATTTAGAATAAATTCAATATGATTAATCCTATTTTTTTAATATTATAAATGCAATAGTTTGTAAGGATAGATGGATCTTTGTTACTCTTTCATGGAAAAACTGTTGACGAATTTGAATGAATTTTGATACACGTGTAGGTTGTATACTAACTTAGCACATAGGATATGTTATGTTCTAATTCACGCGGGCCGAGGCGCGGTATAGTGGTTATAATATTATATTATATACAAATATTAACAAAAAATTCATTTTATATCCGGATGATAAAATACAAAGAAATGAATTTACGAAATATACAATTCCAAACGACGTTGATTTCATTCATCACTGTTAAATTCACAGATTAATCACATAATTAGTGTCCTTTTACATTCAAATTATGTTTTCTGAAATATTAAATAATTAAATTGGATGTTTGTTTAAGAATAAAGTTGATTATGAAATACAGTACAGTTGTTCTCAAAATATATTTTCAAATGATTTTCAAAAAAAGAGGATCTCAATTGGTATGTACTTTTTGTTATGATTATGTTACTAATTACGTTATCAATTCTAAACCGAGTTATATTTTTGCTATCGATTATTTATTCCGGCGTTATTTCCATATTAATTTTCTACTATTGAGGCCACCGTTTTGGTTTGCGAAACAAAAAAACTAGTTGTAAATTGTCAAACAATTTATTGTAAATGCAAAAGTATATATAAGTTTGATTGTTATCTCTTAAGAGTAGAAACAAGTTAACCAATCAATATAAAATTTAGTATACACGTACTATATAAGATGGAAAAGGCGACAAGATATTTTTTAACGCAGTAAACATATCTCGATCAATGCGATTAAAGCCGCGAGTAAATAAATATTTAAAAAACTGCTAACTATGAAGCGAAACGTGATAACTTAAACTTGTAGTACACGATTTCAGATTCGGAATTCAAATATTTTTTATGTTCCTAATGTTATATACTAAACATCTCAATATAAGTGTGTTTTGTTGACTGAAGTTATTATATGTATTGAGTTTTTTTACTAATTGAATTAAAAAATAAAAATATACTCAAGTTAAATTGACTTGCATTACAATTATAGCTATTTTAATGTATATAACTGTCAAATTACAGGGATTATTATTTATGAGGCCAGGCCTTTGTTATGGGATAAACATGATTATGCTGAAGCTGACTAGATACATTTAGATTTGGTAAAGCGACATGCCATTCATCGCGGCGGGTGGCTACGAGCACTTAGCTGCCCACTGACAATAATAACAAAAGACTAGCACTTATTTACCTAAAAAGCAGCGAGGGCTTTGTTTCCACACGATATTTTGCCCCAATAGCGCCCAATTGCATAATTTATTTGGCCAAAAACCTCTCTACATTGTACCCGTGTAAGTAGAAAGGTTTTAATTTGGTTATTTAGGTTTTTGAATGAAAGCGATAATAAAATATTTATATATATATCTATATTATGTACGTTAAATTCTAGTTTAATCATATATAAATTTGCTAATCAAGAAGATTTTTTTTTGTTATTATTATACGCGTCTGATGGTAAATGGTTTTACTTGATATTTTTAAGACAAAGGTAAGATCCCAATTTGCTTGTATTTTATAAAGTTTCGCTATATCTTCACTCTATCTCCTTTCAAAATGGTCCGCCTTTGTGAATCGTTTGCTTTTGATAGAGTTTACTCTCTATGAATCCGTTTTTTTTATTTTCTACGCTACAATATCTTAAATTGTTATAGATTATAAATTCAAGTAGATGCTACAATACGTATTAAATGTTTTGTACATCTAAAAGTTATTATGCATAAACATATATTTAAACTAGTTATGCCTGCAACATCGGTTGCATTAACATGGATCGTAAATTATCCTATAAAATCACATTTTCGACTAAAACGATCAACTACTAGGTACCAATTTCATTTAAAAATATAAATTACTATTTTTACGTAATGTTTATACGAAGTGGTGTTTATGAAAGTAGGAAATTTATTCGCAGTGAAAAGACATCAAATTTTACTAAAATCCGTCATCAGAGCTAAAAATAGTCTTTAACGTTGCTCTGATAGACGACAAAAAATACTAAAAAACTTTTGACCTTAAAAGTGAAATATTTTCAGTAAGTTTAAAATTGTAAATTTAAGCTTTTGACATATTTGATAACTTTTCTTTAAAATATTTCACGTAGGCAGTCTTTTACTGTTTTATTATTATGTAAGTACTTATATAAAAATATATATACAGAGTAAAGACTATAAATAGAGTTATGTAGGTGAAAGAAGATTTAAAAAAAAAATTAAATAGATCTTTATCTTATACTATCGTATACTTTATCTTGAAATATATTTTATTTATTTGTAGCCAAAATAGTTGCTTGAATTAAGTTGTTATTGATAAATTCGATATTTATACGCATTATTATGTCTTACAATCTCTATTACTGTTATTACAAATATCATTTATTACTACAAATTAAATTATAAATCTTACAAAATAAAGTAACGATTATTTAGTATATATTTTGTTATATTAATTAAAATTATAAATGTTATATCGATGTGAATCTTAATCACATTTTTTAAATTAAATATTTCTTTTTTACATATCGATAATTCTAATTATAGAACTGTCAACACTGGTCGAAGGATAATCAATTCGCAGCGTTATCATAATGGTGAATTCTATGTGACGGTGATAAATGGTTGTCAGGTCAAGTGAGCTCCACAAAATAAAAATTATATTGCGGTATAGCCTACATACAATGCGTGTAGAATATTTTTACTGGAAAATTTTCTTTTATTATCATATAACTGTAATTTAAAGATATATTTGCTAAAATAAAAATAAAATAGGTTAAAATAATAACAAATGGTTAAATGTATTCCACGTGTAAATCTATGATATACCTATTTACGTTTCATTTTTTATATCCGTGTATTCGTTTACAATAATAAATATCCAAATATCTTCATATATTTTTACATTTATAATATTAATAGATTATATTATAAATATACTTTTTTTAATACTCGGAAGATGTTAAAAAAATATAGTTGAGTACGGAAAAATATTTTTTAAGTATTTATCTTTACTTATTATTGTGTACATTTTCTTTTTCACTTCGTATTTAAATTTGATTTCTTAATACAAAAAGAAAATTCTAAGTAAAAACTACTAAATCTAGACGAAAAGTTCTTTTAGACTTAGTAGACTACATTTTGGATGAAGATTTCCCACCTACGATATATTTTGGTTATAATAAAAAATAATAATGAAATATATTCTAATTTGTTTAATTAGGCTGTATTACTATTGTTGACAGAATAAAATATCTTATAATAAGAGATATTATGGAAAAAATACGCAATAACACTCATGCTGCTCATGTACCGAAAACATCCAAAAATTTTAAAATACATTTTTGGAAATACTCGCGGGTACAATTAAAAACGGATTCCACGTTAATAATCTTTATTAACGTGGAATCCAATTCCATCTCTTTGTAAATATTAATCATGTCTTTTAATAAAAATAAAATCAATTTTCATACAGTAATAGAGTACACAATTGGATTAAAAAATCTAGTATTTTCTAGTAGCAAATAAGAATATTGTTGTTGTTGTTAAGTCTTTGCTATTTCTGTTAAAATAATCAGAGATCCCACAAGAGCTTGCTTAGTGAATAACATTGTTTCACAAGACCTTTGCCTTTTTACAAATTCACCGCTGTTATATGGTTTTATTAGCTTTGTTTTCAAAGTTTTTACTGGGTTTTCTTTATTTCTATCTTTGACGTTATTACTTAACATTCCTTGTGAGATGTCTGTTAGTAAAAGTAAACATTTGTTTTTTCCATAATTTATTACGTCTCGCCCGTAATTTTTATAATGATTAAATAAATAAATATTAATCATTCATTTAATAAAATTAAGTGAATAATTAACATATAAAATAAGATTTAAAAACTACTCGTAGCTTATCTAGTTAACAAAATAAAGAGACGTAGAATCATACAACTCGACAAAATTAATTAAATCACTATAAGCAAAAGATATTTTTTTAGGAAATAACTTTTTTTCTCGTTACTTCTTTTGATCTTTCATCAGTTTGTTCGTAAAGAGAAAGATTAAGGTTTGTAATTAATAGAAATTTTGTTTATCTGTCTGCATCCGGCATCACACAAAAACAACTACTCCAAATTGAATGCGGTTGTCACAGTTGTATCTAACTCAAAATCTGGTGTATTTTTCATCTTGATACGCCATCTAGGTGGTCTACTCCATTGGTTTTCCTATTTGCATACATGAAATGCATGCGTAGAAAATAGCGAGCAAAAAGCTAGTGTCTTGATCCTTGGTAAGTCAATCAAGACTCTATAATTATGATTAGACGTAGTGTTTCCTTATTATTATTTATAAATACTTAATAAAAAATGTATTCCAATTTGTATAGAAACAATGGGAATTTCGATTACATAATAAAATCACCGTTATAACGCTTCCGCGATCCACGATTTCACGGATACTGAATTCGGTCTCAGTGACGGAGATAATTCGCGGATGGAATGAAATGATTGTTTCCGAATTCAGATAACGGCTCGATAAGCGCAAAGCTCGTGCATGCTACAGGCATATAACAACTCGTCCCTACATTGTTTCATACCAAAAATTTATTAGCCGCCGGTATTCCCACACGATGTTGTTAACATCGATATTTTACGTGACATATTTGAACGGCACGCGAGATCGCGATTTTATTTAAATATCTTACAATCCGACAATTTACTTTGCAAATGAAGTGCAAAGTTCATTTCGTTTTATTTAAAAATCTTTCAATTCAATATTTTTTTTTTTTCCAAATAAATGAATCCCAAAATTTGCTTTTCATAGACTCATCCTTACGTCATTTCATGCTCTTTAACAGTTCCTTGTTAATCTTTGTTTTGCATAATAAATTTACACGGTATCTGAGATCCAAATTTAGTTTATAAATATTTCAGTTCGATGATGTACTTTGTGATTATAGTCCAAAGTGAACTATTTTTTATTAAAAAAAAGTCCTTCAATTCAATCATTTTGCAAATAAATAAAGCCTGAAATTCGCTACTTAACAAGTCTTCCATGCATTGTTTCGAAATATTTATTGGCTGTCAGCGTTCCTACATGGTGTTGTTAATCGATATTTAACATGATAAATTTGCATAGTACATGTGATCTAAATTATATTTAAAAAATTTTCAATTCGATCTTTACATAAAAATGTATTTGCCGTGTGGTCCCGGCATAGAATAGCCCACCCCTTCCTTTCCAATGAGCGTCGTAAGAGACGACTAAAAAAGACGAGGGATTAGTAGCAGCGTCTCTTTTAAAACATCTCAAAGTCTAACTACGGTTGCCAATCAATCCGCCTGCCAACCGGGACAAATACCGCCAAAACCCTCCAAGGGAGAGACTTATGTACAGCAGTGGACAGTTAAAGGCTGATATAATGATAATATGATGATATAAATGTAGTTTAAGAGTTCCCTTTTGATTTCGGCCAATCTGTATAAAATCTTTTTCGGCTGAATACTACGGTATGAATACTGAGTTCTGTTCTATCAGATATTTATTATGTAGTTTCAATTTTAGGTTCAGATAACTGTTGTGATTTTATGTCTGATGTCTTTGGTAATTCATATATTTGTTGAGTACATTATTTGTACTTTAATGGCACTTAAAATTTAACTAATATCTCCTGTACATATAGCAGCATATGTATTGTCGTATTTCTTCTTAGGAAGAAAAACAATTAACACCTATTTTTTTTTTTTCAATATATAGAACACTATATGTATATTAGACCGGAAAGGTCTGTAGCACATTTTATTTTTCTACACGCAGTTGTCAATATTTGGCTTTAGGTTTAATCTTTTAAGTGCAAATCCCTATAAAATGTTGATGTCCTTTTTTGGTGTTTTCATGCGTATTAAATCTGTTTGGAGTATATTAACTCGACTTTTATCTTTGCAAATGACTTTCAACATTTTTTTCTTATCATATTGTTTTTGAATCAATTAATGTTATTAATGAATTGCAACGAAAAAATCTTGCATATTTTAATTATTGTTGATAAGGTACGGTGTTTCTATTTATTTTGTGCTTTAATTCATCTTTTACTTAATAACTTCTAAGAATATCCCCATATTCTATACTCTTTATCTTTTTGTGTGTACATTCCATAATATCTCCACTAATTCGGAACTAATTTTAATATAATTATTTATGAAGTTAGATTATTTATATTTTGTTAATTTTGTCATAACAGAAGGTACTATATATTTTTTGCGGGGCAAAATTTTGTAAATAATATGAAAATACAGATAGTTTTGTTCTATGTTTGAGAATCTGTCAAGCGAATATCACATTTTCAATGCATAACAATCCTTACGTAACGTTAACCTAACAACAAAGTTTTCGCGAATATGTAATACCACAACATTCATCGTCTTGTGAAATTATAATTCTTGTTTGAACAAGTACATGTTTCCTTCATGTTCTGTATCTACAATTCTACTGTATTTTACATGTATGATAATCAAAAGAGTGCGTTACTTAGCAAGACATGTCTGTTTACCGGCATTTGCAAGGAAATGTTTGTATTTACCGGGATTGCGTGTGCCGGTGGGTAATAATATAAATATTAAACGAATATTACGGTGTTTGCGCACACGCCTCAACACTTCTATAGTCGTGAATTATTCAGAGACAAGGTTCCAAGCACCCTGCGTAAATATATACACCAATACAATTGTTTACCACAGGCAGCTATATCGTTTGACGATTGAATGCCAAATTGTTTTATTGTGTAACAAACTCCCTCGCTTGATATATTACCGCGATTTGCCGCTATTATAATAACTATATATACTGTCTGACAATATAATGTAGTAACTCTAACAATAGCTATTTAAAATTACAAATCCTCTTGTAATGGATTTGAATATTATGTTACAAGAGGATTTGTACATTATGATCTATGGTGTATTGTTGTGATGTAAAGCGGCAGATATTTAAACCATATTTATATTACAAAAAAGAACCATACGTTCGATTTATAACATAGGTTCAAAAGAATCTGTTCGTAAACGTTTCACATCAAGAATCAAACATCCTCACAGTTACCTCTCAATACATATATGAAAACATAATGTATATAAAAAAAATCTCACATGATTTTACAAAAGTAAGTGACCATACAAATAAAAGTGTACGCAATACAGATAAATTGCTATTACCACTATGTAGGCTCTAAAAGGACTTTAATTTGTTCTTAGGAAATTGTATAAGGGTTTATAATAAATTGCCTAAGTCTATCATAGACCTACCTGAAAAAAAAGATTTAAGTCTTCTATAATAATGACTCTGTAAAAAGGCATATTACAGAATAGATGATTATATCAGTGATGAAAATTTATGGTCAAATTAAGACTTAACAAATTATACATTAAACTGACATTATATTATAATTGTTTTATCAATTTTTAGTATATATAAAATTGATATTTTGATTATTAACTTATTGACATTATTATATTAATTATTTTCAGTGTAAATGTCTATTCAATTTTTATAATATGTGGATATTTTGACTATCACATAGGTAGGTAGTGTATTGACGTTGAATTTATACTCAAGATATATTCAAGTAACTAAAAGCTGGTCATGCTTACTATAAAGTTCAACTAGTGGCGGCGTGATGGGCCAGGTTTTTGTATACTCTAAAATATGGTTGAACGTAAATATGGCTGGCTCATCCGTCATACTCGTGAACAGATTCTGCCTGTGGGGAGTAGTCTGCTCATGTTTACCTGTTTATTTTGGGTTTAAAAATACATATAAATATAATTTAATTCTAATTATAATCACAATCCCCAGGAAAATCTAAAATTATTTTGTACGTAATAATTTGTAAAGAAGTAACTGTTAAGTTTCTTGTGGATTTTTCTCAGCAGATAACAATATCCCGAACCCAATAGTGCAATCATAAGAAATTGACGATTTAAAAGATGTTATAAACAGTAAATCTAGTAACCAACTTAACTAACAAGTGATATTAATATAGATAGTTAAATAAACTCTTTATATTTTCTTTTAATGTAATAAGAGTCATATAAAAGTAATTACGCCGTCTATGAAACGTGAAAGTGGTTCAAATTCTTCGACACAAATCATTATGCAGCAATTAAAATGGCGTCTATAGTATTTGCAATAACGCTTATAACGACCTTATAAAGATTGTTAATTGCTACTCAATTTCAACATTGAAAATGGTCTATGCTTTACCTTCTAGAATTCGGATAGATACTGTTACAGTACGACGTTTATATACCATCATTTTCAAGATGCTTGTTATTTAGTTTATCGCGATCTCGTAATATTTTCTTAATATGCATATAGCGCCCCATTAGTGTATCTACAGTTATTAATACTTACCTGCCCAAATAGATAACCGTTAACTGCGATAGTAGTCATTTTTATTGCAGTTAGGTGTGAAGGATGTCTACGTTTAGTAGAAGATGATAAAAAATTGAAATGTTTATATAGTTAATTGCTCTTCTGGATTATATAAAAATGTAGTTGTATACATTTTTTTAAATGCATATAGATAAATACATAAAAAATTACCCAGAAGAAAAGCCTTAAAATAATAATAAATTAGTTTTTAAAAATTGAATAAAACTACAAAAATAATTACTTATAAAATTTTTACTCTTTTAGTATAAAAATATATATATAATATATAATAGTAGTAATAGTAAAGTTATTAAAAATTGTTTACCTTCTTATTTATATAAGCTATTAGTAATTTTTTGAGCGCCAAGAGTTACATAATAAAATAAACTACTAAAATATGCCATGTGGTCCCGGTATAAAATGAGCCACTCTTTCCTTACCCGTGGGTGTCGTAAGAGGCGAACTAAGGGATTAAGTTCCCTCGATGATCGCTCGAGGGAAAACAGCAACGTCCCTCTTAAAACATCACCAAAGCCTAACTGCGGTTGCCAACTCGCTCGCCAAATGTGGCAACTACTAACAAAACCCCTGAACATAGGCCTCAAAAGAGGGCTGTATGCAGCAGTGGATAGTTAACGGCTTGTATGGATAGTATGGACTAAATGGGCAAGCTTGTGTCTCAAGAACTCATTATATATTATAATTAATAATGTTCGTGCTTACATTCAACTAAGAAATACAATATGTATATGTATGTATATACTATCATTAGAATATGTTTTGCAGCTACAGTCTGTTAATAGAGTCACGTACAGAATGTACCGTGTAGTGTCAGCCCACGCGCTACAAGGTCTGTCAGATAAAACGTCCCGAACATCGGGGAATCAGGGATAGCACACGGGCCGCGCCGGCTGGCCTGCTCATATTTAAACTTTTACAAAGGCACAGCCCCAACGCCTACATAAATCAGACGGCTCTTCCTTCACACATCTCGCCTGAATTTAAATAGGCCCCTATGCACGATCTCTCGTGATTTAGGACCTACTTAACGTGGCACCAGTGGTTTTTACATTTTATATTTGATTTATATCGAGATTTAAGTCTCTGTCTCTTTCACACATACTATTCGTAAGAATAAAAACCATGATATGAATTCAAAACCTGACACTGACATTATTCAGTTTCACAATAAAATGGTATACCTCTAAAAATAATAATTCCAATAGTAACATTTCTCCAAAGGAAATTGATAATGTATCAACATAAGTAGGTGTCTGATATGTTACTTGATTATATTACATTATTTATTAATCTTTTTTTTTTTATACCACTGTAGTGGCATCATTATATTATAACCATTTCTGATAACCTGAGTGTATCACTGAATCACAATTTATAAGTAATTTAATTAAAGAGACAAAACAGAAACAATTCAACTTTTAAACAAGTAAATGCTATGGATTATTAAATATCGATTAAAAAATATTTATTTATAATCCTGTGCTATTCAGAAGTTCTTTAATTTATTTAATTAACATTCATAACTAATTCAGAGCAATGTTGTTTACGAATACTTAAATATAATTAAAGAGTTCTTACCACGATTATTTATTTATCATAGCCATGACTCTGGCAACAGCGTCGAAATATTCACATCGGCGCATTCAAAGTAAATATATAATCCTGATTACTTATTTATATTAAGTACTCGTATAAAGACAAGCGCAATAATTTAAAGCCTTTTATTTTTAAATAATCTTTTGATATTTCAGTCTACAAAAAGCTAATTAATTCATAATAAAATTATATAATAATAACATAGGATTAAACGCTGTCGATTCCTAAAATAATTATAAAAATCGGATCAGAATTGGCAAAAATTATATAACATTCGCATGAAAATATTCAAAAATATTTTTATTCAGATTCAGAACCTTTTTCCTTTTTGAAGACGCATTGAATTATTATTTATCTCGTTTTATCGTATTTGAATTTAGAATAAAATTTGTAAACTCAATAGGTTCTTTTACATGATTCGTTTCTTTATATTGTCAATATATGACTTTAGCTTTATTATGTCTTGTGATTTAAGATATACGCAATCTTCCGGTTGCGGGTAAACCATCCCTAAGAGCCTCATTCACGTATTCCCTAATGAGGCGCAATCATTATTTATCGACTCCAATTCCCTACCGCATGCTCCACCTTTGCCTTTTGGACTGACTCATCATTTGAAGAATGTCGTTCACTGGAATTATCCTTTTATGAGCTTGTTATCTGATCGCATTGTAAATAATTTAACCCATCCTTCAGTCTTTTGACCAGTAAACATTTTAGAATGTTTCTCATCTTGTCTTCTGCTTAGGAGTCGGATTTACTATGTACATATGTAGAGCATACATAGAGCATTGTTGATAAATAACTATCTTATTGTAACATAATTCTAATTTAGTATAGTATAAATTAAATATTTTTCTTCCTAGTTACTGAGCCTTCTTAATATCCATTAAGTGATAATTTTGACAATAATATAAAATTGATTAAAATAATTGTCTGTTACAAATAGCTAAATATTTTCTTTATAAAAATTCTATTAATATATTTATAATGCTATTTAACTCAACTTTTAGAGTGCAATAGCAGTCTGCACTTGTTTATAGTGGTTTAAAAAAGAACTGTCAATATTAAGTTAAGCAATTTATTATATTCATCACGTATTTTATAAATGATAATTTATGTATAGGTGTCTAACGTAACCTAACAAATTTCAAATCTAATGATTTAAAAATTGTTAGGTTATATGACAGGCAATGAAAACGAAAATACTATTTTATTCTAATGTTGAAAGACGTAACTCGAATCACGAAACCTTGAAAATGGTTATAGCTCCAAGTTTCTATACTGAATTAATATAGAGGTGCAATATATTACAAACTATGTTATAAACTTCTACTTCCTTAAAGTATCTACCTTCTCAAAATTTCTCACTAACTTTCCGAGTAATATAAATACCACTCAGTTCAACGTTTATAAACTGCAATTCCCTATTTCACGAATTGTACGGGCTGATGGATGAATGCATTGAAGTCCTGAATGTTAATTTTGATTCACCTACCGAGCAATGGTTAAAGTATTAAGTAGCATTCGGATAATATGACAGAGTTTAGGATTCATTACATTTTAAGTGGCTTCAATTAAACGATATCAAATATCGGTATCGACACCGTAAAACCTCATATCTCCTCATTGATCCTTAAGCATTACTAACAGAATCAATATCAGGAAATCCTTCAATATCTGTACTAATATTAAGACGAAATCGGAAATTAAAATGAACATTTGGTGATAATGGAAGTATAAGAACATCTGTTGTATATAAAATTGATCTTCATGAAAAAGGTTCCTTATTAACAATGTGACGATACAATCTATAAAAATATTGATAACAAAAAATAAGATTACTATAAGAAGCCTTTATGCACATAATATCTATGCGCAGTGATATAACTTCCAAAACTGTTTATTTATTTTTTACTAAAAATATTAAATGTTAACATTTATTTTTATTTACTTTAATATCCCTTCGACGCCCACTCTAGAGAGGGTTTATCTCCTATCATGAAAGTAATACACAATTACCACATTGACCAGAGGGTGTTTTATTTAAACTTTACTTTCTCTTTTACTGTTGTTATATATTTTCACTCGCTCACGATATTCTGATGATGAAATTAAGTTGCACATTATACATATTTTTATTCAGTCACTACATAATCTTGTCTATATATATAATAAAAATCAATAGACGAATATATGTAAGCGTATCACTTTATTAAGAACGGTTTCACCTCTTTAATAATTTTTTTTTGTTGTATTTGTAATTACCAGTACAAGATTTGTATGAAAGAAAACATTTGAAAAATCGTACATAAAAATTACAAGCAAAGCCGGAACGGGCAGCTAGTGTCATTGCGATTATTGTGTAATTACTGTGTAATTAAACATTGGTGAATATAATACATTAAATAAATGACTCAGGGCAAAGTACAGCCATTTAGGAATATAGATACCCTTGAATAACTCTACTTTTAGCTTCTAAAAGGTATACTCTAACTATTGTAAATAATGAGTATGTAATCCCAGAAGGTAGGCATATTTCCCGAAGTAAGCTTTCGAGGAAATTACAAAACTGTTCTAGAGTGTGCACGGGCGGCAGCCCAAGGTATTTAGAGGCCTATTAAAAGTCAGTTGAGAGGGTTCCCGTGATTTACATGAAGATTCTTACTTTACAAGCGCGATTGTAATTTTCTATTCATTATTATTTTAAGGATTTTATTGTCAAACTTTTAACGGTGTACTTAGTATGCCAACAGGAAAATGTTGAAAGTAATAACGAGTGACGTTTCTCCCCTATGTGACATTCATTATTAACTATAGAGCAAAATACTTTCCTACGTGTTGCTTTCAGTTTCAAGACTTATAACTTACTTGCGTATTTCATGTATCTTTTTATATAAGTTTGAATAGAAAATAATCTAACAAGCCACCTTATTGTAAGTGAAAAGCATCTTTCATACACATAAACAATATCATGGACATAACAGAATACATTGTGGCACGTGTAGTACCCATCAGTGCTGCGTTGGTATTTCGTAGGGCTAAGGAACATTTACATTTCCAGATAATTCATGATGGAATAAAATTATCTCGCCCTTCAAAACCGAAACACACAAAGTAAATTCCGCCCACGTTATCTTCAGAGTTATAATGATTGTATGCTTATATAGACATAATTAGTTTAAAACATTAAACAAATATTATATTAATACTGGTGATTTCCACCAAGTACCAACTGCTTGTTGGAAATTTGATCTTAAAATTATTAGATGCACAAAAACACTTGTACTTTTTTTTTTACAATTTGTACATAGTTACAGAATATTCTGAACAAATTTTCAGCATTGATCCTACATAAATATTATGATTTTTTTTAAGAGTAATGTCTTAAATTTACAAAAAATACAATGTTACTCTTATTGAAATTTTATATCTACTTTTACGAAAAAAGTCACAGACAATAGGTATCTCAAAATGCTTTACTTTATTATCTTTGATATCTTGTCTATATAAAACTTGAGGTATGTTTTTGTTTTTATATTTTTCACCGGCGTTGATTTTTCCGTTCTGTAAAGATAGCAAGAACAACGTTCTTGTAAAACTGATGGTAGAAAATATTTAAGTGTTGATGGCAAAAAATTGGAAATTATTGTTATTATTGGTGTCAAAAAAATAATTTTAATAATTGATTTGGTCTTTATTGCTTTTTAAATTTACTAACACGATAATAAATATTTTGTACTTTTAATTTATGTAAAAATAGCTTGAATTTTCTCACACGAAATTCAAATTACACACATATTGTATTGATTTATGAATTTTAAAGGTATATTACAATTTAATACTTAGCATTTTGTTCTATTATCATAATGGGAATACTCATGATTACAAATTAGGTATAGTTTTATACGAAGATATTCTGTTCGAGTCTATTAGTTGCCACTTATCATCAGGTGAACCGTCAGTTGGTTTCCATTTTGTGTAAATAAATAAATGTTTATTCAAGTTCAAATAAATATTTTTTGGATACTTTTCATATCTCATATTCATATTTCATATTTTAATGAACATGAATGATTTTCTACCTAAATTTTGATATATTTTTTTTCAATATTTCATTTCATTCAATATTTCATTTATCTAGGTATTATTCTAATTCTATGATGTATTGAGGTTGTTGTTAAGAATGTGTCTTTTGTAACCCGGCGTGAATACACTAATGCATAATGTATTAGGTGGTACCATCAACAAGCCATTTGATCAGCCGATAACACAGCCCTTGTTTACAAGGGACTTGCTAATCCTGACTTCAGAAATCTAACAAGATTTGAGTGATGCCGATCCAGCCGGTACCATATTCAAAAGTTTTTAGATTTGCGGTCACAATTCTAGTTGTTAGCAGTTAGTTAAAATTAATCGTTCTGTTTGGTACACTTTACGAACATATAACAACTACATAAGTAGTAAACTAAAATCTATTATTGTACATTTGGTTTTATATACTTTGTTTGTAATAGATTGTTTGTAAAAGTATTGGTATGGGATCTTATTTGTTAATATTATCGTTATTTATGTTAACATTTAATGTTAAATAAAGTCATGAGCAGGCTTGAATATACCAATATCATTGACAGTGGGCATCGATATTTTCTTCTACTACTATTACTATATTGTTTTAGATAATGTTTGCGCCATATGCTGCTCACAGTATTGATACCTCTCTTCTTCTTCTTATTTTTGTTAATAGCAACTCGTCAACTTTTTATTAGACGACATTTATGTTGTTATTATAATTATCTAAAACATTCACCCTTACACCAGATCAATATTATATATTTATTGCATTAATATGTTTAGTGTGAAAAATTATAGAAAATCACAAAGTAATACTAGTCCCAAAATAAGGCAACTTACAATGTGTATTCTAGGCAACTGATACTTAGAAACTTTTTTTATATCCTGCATATAATACGTAGAAAAAGTTTCCAGACCAATACAAACATACTCATGAATACATGCGAGGATCAAACCCGATTTAGCATCGGGATATGACGCTGACGCTATATTAAACCGCTAGATCGCCAAATTCGTCACCGGGTAGAGTTTTATTAAGTTTATTGGGAGAGCAGTCTGTAGTAAAAAAAATTGTTCCGTGTGAGCTCACTTTTAATTCCTTACAGTCGTGTCAAATATTACACCTTCTAACACTAATAGCGATTCAGACTTTTCTCGTCGCGGTAAAGGTAAACTAATCACAGTAAATTTTTATTAAGGACTTTCTACCCGCAAAAAAGTTTTATTTAGGAAATGCTGATACTAGGTATGTATATATAGCAAAATTGTTCAACCAAATGCGATGACTGGCTTAAAAATATAATCTAATCTTTCTAAAACTTTTGTTCGTCTCTGTTGGCAGCAATTCTTAACTGAGTAAAATTTGAAGTGGTCTGATTTATTTATATCTAGATAAAATTAAAGCATCAATCATTGTTACGGATTTTGAACAAGGTTCTGAGTTCAACTCTCCGTATTTTATAAAATATAATTATATACTTTTTGCAATATAGCTATATTTCTATATGCTAAGAGTATAATAATTGTGTAGTAATTGTAAATCTGATAAAAATAAATAACAAATAAAAGTAACGGAGATCTTTAACTGAAATACATTTAAAAAACATTTATTAAAGTACTTTTTTTTTTCAAAATTGAACATGATTGAACGTAATACTGAAAGCAAATTTAAATTGTTGATCCTATCAAAGCACACATTACAGTAGAAGTACAGAAAAAATATTGTACTATATGAAATCATACTCGTGTTCAGATTTCCTGGCATATCACTAAAAGCTCTTAGTCCAAACAGAAACCAAACGCGCTTCATGGAATTGAGGTCGGCGGATTACACAAGCCCCTCTAACACCGAGATGGTTGTCCTGGCGATCAGTAATGACAGTTATTTTATCCATGTAGTGCTGGTAAGCTGTTACATTTATTTTAATAATTACATGTTATTTTGCGGAAGTCCATATCACTAGTTAGTTGATTAGAATTATTTTGATTAATTTTGCTTTCTTAGCATGTATACGACTTGCAACATTTGAGGGTTGACTACTATTATTATTAGTTTTACTACCGTCTCTTTATAAGTTATCAATCTCTGACCGTTATTCAGCCTTCGCACATTTTGCAACATGTGACTCACCTCTAAACGAGGTATGTTCAGTCGATATCCAAACTGTAAAATTATTATTATTATTATTTGTACTAATAATAATAATAGTCAATCCTCAAATGTTGGCAATCGCACGCATGCTAAATAAAATAATTTTAATCAATTGACCACTGGGTGCACGATTAAGCTTATTGTGTACCAAGGAAAACTGATTGTTATGAACGCGTTGTTGATATAAAAAAAAAATTCAGCTTTATTAATATTAACAATATTACTTGCTTATGTACGATATATTATTAAGGATACAATAAACTAACTAATATCTTTAACTTAATATACTCGTTGCTTATTCGCGGAAAAAGAGATGGTGGTACCTATTCACGGGCAAGTCGCTCAATATATTCGTATTAACAGTTAACATTTTGATAGACAAGTTTCCTACAGAATTAAATACAAATTTATTAAAGATATTTTATGATAATTAACTTTAAGATACAATTTTATATGTATGCAACTATTGTTACTTATCGAGTGTTAATACTAACTTTTTAAGTTAGTTAAAGGAAAGAGTTTGCCTCTGTCTATTTTTATGTATACCTGAGTAATATACTTAACTATTTCAGTAGAAATTTGTTTTCTATTTCTCACGTAGAAAATACTATAATAATAGACCAGACATAATGTAATAAGATTAATAAGTAAACTGCTTTGTCAGTTACCTATTACAAAGACAAATGACTTCAATAACATTAACATCTAACGTCTGTTTTGGTAGTTCTACGCAACGTTGTTGGTCTTATAACTATCTTTGTTAAATAATTAGGTATTAGCCCTAATATGTATACCTTATGAGTACATTCTACTATTATAGATTTTCATTTTCATTTCATATAAAATCCTAAAATAACAAAAAATGTCTACGTAATTTAAATACAAATCAAATATACGAGTATACATATTTATTAAGAAATCAGTTATAATGGAATAATATTCAATGAATTATTTTATTACTTGATACATTTAACACGGAAATTATACATACATAAGTATTATCTATAAATTTCGGTCAAACCGTAAATTTGAAAGGGAAGCCGCCCGAGGCTGTGCCGGGTAATCGCGAGTTAACTAACCGTGGTAGACGCTGCCGCCCGTCGCCCGCTACCTCACCGCTCCGATACTCCCGTAATGAGCCCAAGACAATCTTTTATTGTCTGTTTGGACTGGGATAAATTGTGATAGATGATCCTCTGCGTCTTCCAGATTTCGAGGCAGCTCTATCTGTCTTCCAATTTATATGGAGAGCGTTCGCTGCAAGCCATGGCCTGAGTATGTCCAACATTTTACATATACAGACGGTTTTGTATGAGAGAAAAGTCTCGTTTTTCCCGCATTCATTTCTACTGTAATGAAATGCGAGCATCGTGTGCGGAAACTTTTTATTTTAGATCCCAGTCAAGAGAATCTTTTTTGAGAACACATTGCGCTTATGAAAAATAGCGAAACATTACTGAAACCATTTTATAAAGCCGCTAGTGATGCGCAATTGCGCACCAGTCTGGTGACAATGTAAGACAGGCCATTTAACATCGGGTCTTCAGTGTGTAATGATATACAGCTCCTTAATTCTTCGGATCTCATATGCTTTGTTAGATCATAAGTAATTACTTTGTACATTCTTTTTATTCGATTGCGTCGTCATAAATGAAAGTAATATTTTAAAATTTCCACTTAACTGAGCACAGATACGAAAATTCTGCGACTGTAACTACCCGGAGACACGAATACTTTATCTATGTCGGACTGAGCAATTGTTGTCGGACGTGAATTCTAGAATGTGTGACTGGATTAAATGTGGTGACGACAATCATGGACGTCACGACGTACCACGATTCTCTATAGACAAATGAGCAGACCCCGGGGAGACGCCGAGGTCACGTTGCTCATTGCCGGTGACATTTGACCGAAGGCTCACTTCCACCGCCTAAAACTCACCTCGCATCGGCCATCTCCCTGCAATTTCCGCCCTCTAAACGACTCCCTTGTTTCTGTGCCGCGCCAGGAAATCCCAACGTTTTACTTTTTTATAACCCTGCTTATCTGACGACTTAATAGAGTCAGCCGCATTGCGTTTAAGCAGGTACCTACAGATACCAATCCGCTGATGAAGTCATATATTTTTTTTATGAGTAACAAACATTCTATGTTCGATATACATATATATTTATTGTATGCAATATATTACAATTCTGACGTCGAGTCACTTCGCTTATGTATGTTTGAAGAGAGGCATACATGTTACTTATATATATGCCGATTACCGAATGCGGAGGAACATCTTGGTCTTCAGAAATGGCAGTGGATAAGGGATATCACATATGACACAATGTAATTAGTGGTACCCATTGTGCTGTTCATGTCATATGCGACAAATCTTTTCATCAGGTGATCCGTCAGCTTGTTACATAATAAATAATAAATGTTCAAATGCTACTGAGCGATATATTTGCTGTGATATTTAAATAATTTTCTAGTCTTTAAGATGCTTTAAAGGTAGCCATGTAGAGAGCTATGCTCGGAGTCTCTTTGTGTGATAGAATCAGAAACGAGGATATCCGCAAAAGAACCAAAATAACCGACATAGCCTGATGGAGAAGCAAGCTGAAGTAGCAATTTGCTGGTCACATATGCTAAAGTTTAAAATATGCCTGTCTTCATAGTAGCTATCATATTTTATTAAGCTGTGTGTTGCCATAAACTTTATAAAAAAAATTTCGTACTTAAAAATTACGTATATTAAAAAAATGACAAATTAAAGAAAATATTAGTTGTCATCAACTATTAAAAATATTGTATGCACGTTATATGGTCAAAGTTAAAAATATGCAAATCATAGTTATCATAACATACAATAAATCCACCGCTGCAGCTCTCAGAAGTGTTCCTGTTATTCCATTGATTTATTTTATCATTGTTCAAGCACAAAATATCTTTATAGCTAGTACTTATATAGAAACAATATAATAAATCTAAGCAACCGTATCTTAACATAGGTATGTACATTTTAAACTAAAGGGAAGTTGTGGACAAGAGAAATGCCACCCCAAACACTCAAACGGCACTAGTCGGAGATTTACAGCGTGCTCCTTTATTGAATACTGCTGGTTGAAAGAAAACTCGTATATTTTGACATGCCCGCTCGCAAATTTATGACTTCCATTTATTCTTCTGACAAATGGCAATTAAAAGTCACCAGAGGTTCCCTCGAGAACTGGCCTTCATGACATTTTTATTTTTACCTTCACCATTATCCTTAATCGATAAAAGAGGGTATCCTAAAGAACCAATGTCCTAAATGTGCTTTATTGCGCTTATCTTCGATCTTATACAGTATATTAAAGGACCGTTTAGATCTTTATGATGTTATAAATATGTCAAGTTAAAATATTACTAAACATTGCTTTTTATTTAAATAAATGTATCCTTTTAATTGGATATATAGAACCTTCTCTTTACCTAACTTCAATATTTTCAGTCACAGAGACTTTTTACCGTATGATTTATTTCCTTGTTTTATTATCTGTCAATATCTATTACATTATTTGTGTCATAGATATACATATATATTTTATAGATTTTGGCCTTCAACTTATTGCTAAATTAGGTAGAATAGAGCATAATTGATTCCTATTAGAATTCTATTCTAAACTCTTGTATAAAACACATCGAAAAATTCTTAAAAATTGACAAAAATAGATCTACATTAATATTTTTGAAAGAGGTAAAATGAGGGGATTTGTCAATAACTGATCTTTCAATATCCAGTTTACTAGTGACATGCTTTGTATTCTTACAAGTATTAGCGACGTCACATTCCGTATGTAAATTACTTTAGGAATACTACTATGTACAAATGATTGTGTTTGTAAAGTCATATCTTTTTATGACCTTTAGTTAGAAACATTAATTTCATACCGGACCATGAGCCTAAAACCCTTATTAGTATGTATGTATTATTAATATAATTTCTGACTTTGCGGTCGGATTAACAGTCAACAAAGTGATCTTATAAGCTTTTGCTCTGTTCCTTACCTTTGACCTCTAATACAAAGATCTAAAAAGTATGACTAAATGTGCTCGTAACACTCAGCATTCGTCCGACGATTTTTCGTATTCTCCTTTGTAAAAACTATTCTGTAATCGAAATATAGTTCATTGTTTTAAAATATTTATTCAAAAATTTATTTAAAAAAAATTGAATAATAACATTGACAGTTGAACCCTTTGTTTTAATTCCTAAACTGCCTGCGACATGATTGAGAAACTTAACCGAAAACTTTGGAAAATCAATATGTTGTGCTGTGCTAATAGTATCAATTATTAAGCTGTTAAATGTTATTTAACATGTAATATCAACTTTTTCGGACAATTATACTCAATATCTGATTCTACGGATATCAATATCTCTGATACCATGTTAAACTAATTGTTATTGTTAAATATTATCTAGATTGTTATTTGTGAATTAAAGTGAATTTGTATTAAATAACAAAACATGTACAACTGTTATAAGTGAATAAAAAGCAAGCACAAATATTCCAAGAAAATAAAAATAAAGTATCCTCCACTTTTACTTAAGCACCTATTTTATTGCGTATTGTTATAGAGTCACTATTCCATGTCTAAGTATGATAATTTACGTACATATGTTTTGTGTGGAATTTTCTCGTATAGCGGCATTTAATAATAGCCATGAATGATCGGTAGGGTATGACAAAGGAGGCCTTTAGTCCTCGACCATTAGCCTGGTCATTAAGCTGTCTCGATTTACGGCGTGCACTCATTCGACGTGCGATTTAGGCCTATAAACTGTCTCACTCACACAAACTGAATGTTGCCCACCAACTTGCTATTTGTTCTTGTTTAATTAACAGACGTAAAACCCGGATTAAATTCTACAGTAGGATAGTTCAATATTACCTAGCTATTCAATATTGATCGCTTGACACCGAGCAAATAGGGGAGGTTCGAAAACTTGCCAACTTCAGGATTTAGGTAATCTTGTAACGACACCAGCAAAATATATTTAAAGCGTACCTATAGCTAAATATTAAAATAGATTTACTTGTGTTCTTTTAATTCCTAAATAGACAGTAAACTATCTTTATTATTGAAGTGAATATTAACTGATATTAAAAAATATTAGAACACAACTCAAAGTATACCATACATTCTGGTTTTTAATAAAAAAATACACTGATACCTGATAAAGGTACGTATGTGCTTTATTACTTTTTTATTACACAATTATATTATTTATAGTATTAAATAATTAGGACGGTGAATGATTTACGAAGTCTATATACATATATAACGGTATGTTGTATAAATATGAACTATTTAAGAAACCGACCAAGATTAAACAATTTTAAAACGTAGTCTATACCAAATTCAAATATATTTATCTTTAGACAACAGGATCCGTTTTATTAGTAACATACTTAAAAATATGTTTGTAAATATTTATAATTATATATATCCTAAAGGTATAGACGAATATACCTAGTATCGGATTATAACTACATTTCAGTGGATTTAAAAAATGTATGTTCCGATAGAAATTGATATAGAAGTAGTTATGACCAGACCAAACACGAATTTTAATAATGAAAAATGAGCTTTGATATTTTGTTTACTCTAATTATTTGGAATTGTAAATTTACGTTTTATTATTTATATTTTATTTTTAGAAAGCAAGTAATTGGGTTTTTTTTAGCAGTGGACAATTAACGGCTGATACAATATTGATGATGATGAAGATTATGATGATAAGACTAAAATAACAATGCGCGGACGCTGACTTCTTATCCATCATCGGTATCTGCTCCTCCAAGGCCCTCCCTTTTGTCCTAAATTCCACTTACTCTTCTAATAGTAAATCGAATCTGAGAAAAAAGAGTATCAGCCACCTACTCGACACGGAGCGTTTTGAATGGCGTCCTCCCTTCACAGCTCTTATGCTTTCTTCCTTATATTACCGTTTCACAAAATTCGAAACTTTCTAAGAAAATTTGCTAAATATAAAAAACAGATTACATAAATATGAAATTTCCATAAAAGGCCGTAATCACCAGTATATTTATGACTTTAAACATATACCTACAAATACAAATAGCAGTAGGTATATACTTGTAAAAAAATATATATATTCTCTGTCTCTTTCATTAATCAATAATTAAATGTCAAACAAAAAAACCTTTACACAAACAGATTTATTTAGCAGAAGGCAAGTCTTTAATGCTACTAAATGCGGAAACCATACTGCCTTTTATGTGACGTTGTGTGCCATACACAACATTCCCTGCTGCAATTCTACGCCATATACTCGTAAATAGTGCTGTGAAAAATCGCCTCCATGAACATGTATGCGATATTTTTCAGTACAATTCTTGTAAATATGTCTTTAGTAATTCATGACTATTGCTTATTATGATCCTTAGTGTTTAAACTTCTACTATTATTTATTTATGTTTTATTACTAAATGTTTATTAATACATTTTATTAATGGCATCCAACAATCTAAATGCACTTATTTATAAGTATATTTTTTATTTTTATTTATTATAATTAATTATGTTATTGTTCTTTTATCTATATTTACTATTATTATATAAATATGAACAGTTTATATTTTTCTTGTCTATTATATAAAGTACTTAAAAAAATATTATGATTATAATATAAAAAATGCACGCATAGATTTACTTGTTTTTTTTTTTGTATGATCATTAAAATACATTTTATTATAAAACAATAAAAACAAATATAATTGCTACGTACAATAAAAAAAAGACTAGAACATAGCGATGGGTTTGCAATAATATCTATGTGTTTATAATATTTGATTGTGATAATGGCCTTTGCAATATTTAATAACGAAAAGGGAAAAGGGAAAGGGTTATTGTTTTAAATTATATTACGTAATTTAAAATAAATATTCCTCGAAAACTGAATAACGAATATTGTAGCGTTATTTATCAAGTACAGAAAACAGAAAGATAAGCCACGCATACCTACCTGTAAACGTTGTAAAGTAATATCCATTGTTAGGGTAAGTGGAAATTTTCCATGTATGAGTTTCGGTTTTCAGTCGATGGGAGGCCTCACATTTTCTTGTTTAAATAGTAATTGGATTTCCATTACTAGCACACAGATTATACAATAATGATCAGGGTTAGTATATAAAGAATCGCAACTTGGGAAAATCCGCCATTTGGCCATGATTGTCAGAAGACTGCTTTCATTTTGGGGCTGTACGTAATCTTTTAGAGTATTTTTATACGGTCTTAGTAAGGATATGGGGACGGTTGATGCGTATTATGTCATTATGGAGTAAAGGCTGCGTAAGTAGTCTATGGATATAATGTTAGATGTATGGTATTATATTATCTATGGTTAGGGTTGCTCTGTTACGTATTAAGGCTCCATAATGTTTCAGCAATATTTATATATTCATTTTTTGTTTATAATAGGGATCCATTAGTAATGTGGAAATGTATGTGGGTACTAAATATATCAAGCTCTATGATTTAGTAGATTATAACAGATTAGTGCCAAAATAAAGAATATAAATATTTCAGTTTAATAAGTTATTAATGTTACTTATGTAAAAATTTTGAAACATATTTATTACCAAAAGCTGGATATTACATTTAATTAAACAAAATTTTACACACTGACTCAACACTTTCGATTCACACAATATTTTGCCTTCATTTACACTGACAAAGCCACGGGATACATCTAATATTTTATGTTACAAGTACAGTACTAATATGACGAAAAAAAACTTAGGCGTTAAATTAGTACCAACATTAAGTAAAGCGACAATAGTTTGCAATACTGGAAAGGAAAATTGACGTTATATTATATGTCGTACTGAACGCTTCATTACACTATATTCCCTTGAGAAATATAAATAAAAGATACACGTCTATTTGTATAAAAACAATGCAACATTACGGCGTGAAAATGGCAGTGCGCAAAAATGTTTATAACATAACAAGTCAGAAAGGAAGTGAAAAGATAATAAATACAATGTGTTTAGTTTTGCAAGAATAATCCTAATCTTGTCCCGTCTTAAATACTAGAAACGCTATTTCATAACGAGAAAGTCATATCAGAACGCAACAGAGACCATAATGTGAGTAATAAAGTATAATTAACTGTATGTATGTTGTTTTGGTTTATGTGAGTACGATTAGGGAATGGAGGCAGCAGCCATTCTGCTGTATGTACTTTCCGTTGCTAAACTCTAATTTGTTTCAACTTTACATAGTAAAATTGTTAGCTAATATCCATACAAACATATGTCTTTATAGGTCGCGTCTTGTACAGCATCGGCAGAGAGAAATGAGTCCTGTTTGTCTTATATTGACTGATGTATTCCATTACAGAAACATTCGTCAATTGTACGTGCTTTCAGAGGTCTTTGTATAAATAAAACTGGTTATGTTTGTGTCAAGTACACAATAAGTGGATTTCGTAGCTATGTTTTAAGTTTTAATTAAAAAATGCGTGTATCTCTGTAATAAGTGACTAAAACAAAACTTCTATTTTATACTAAAATGCGTATCATTAATAAACAAAAACGGATTGCGGATTTAATTCAAATTTTTTTTAGATATAACATTAATTATTGCATTATAAAGTGCCCTATTTTGCAAACATTTCGGGAACTTGTGTCTCGCGATATAAATATTTCATTTAAAAAATTCATTGATGAGAATAAACAAACATCAAAAGAATGCACGCAAAACGCTTTTAGCATAAATAAATTTGCCAAAATACAATAACGAGAAACCTGTTTAGTGACAGACGGACTAGCCCAAAATTATTAATGTTTCGATTTTTTTTTATTTTACTACAGAACCCAAAAAGTCATCTATCTTTCAGAAATTGCAATAAACATTTATTTTTCTACAAAAAAGAAAGTCAAAATAAAAATTTATTTAATACATTTCACATGCTATAAAAAACATAGTTACTCATTCATTGTTATTTTGAGAGTATAGAATTAATAATAATATTTAATACAATTTCCTGTCATTAGTACAGGCCCTTTTTAAACATTATGTTAATTTAGCGGATACGAAGGACTTTTGTGTTTAACTGTACGTATTATGTAGTATGTACCTAATCGTTGGTACACGGTGGGTAATGAACGCATACCGTATTCTCAGACTAATTGGCCTATAAAGAAGAACACCCCTTCGCCTCCCTTTGCGTCAGAATTTCATTTTAGAGAACATGACTGCGGCACCTATAAATGAAAGGCTTCCGTTGTGAATTATTTTTGTTTATTATATATCAAAATATCCCCCGTCGAAGCCGTATCAGAAATGATTAATTTCGTTCACTCGCACTAATGTACAATCCAAGGGTGTACTATTGAGAGTGATAAGGGAAGGACGAGGTATTCAGTTGTGCATATTTTATTAGATATCTACAGGAAAATTATAATTTTTATTATGTAATAAAATTGTAAGCGATAAAAGGATTGAAATTGAAATTGAATAATTCATACTGATTTTTATTAAAGTATTATTCTTTATAAAAATATACAGTAATAATTCGTTGCCTGTCTTCAAATTATATAATTATCAGCTTTGATCCGCGACTTCGTTCGCGGGACCGGGATACATTCACTGTCCGGGATATAAATAAGTTTTTAATCTTCTCAGTGCCATAAAATACGTGTGTACTAAATTTCATAACAATTGATTAAGCCGTTAAGACGCTAACAGATAACAAACAAACTCACTTTTACCTCTATAATATTAGTAAGGATTTATAATACAGTAGCAATTGAGCATACAATTCAAAGCGGTCGAAGAAATATGGTAGTTAATATGACAAACTTATATTTTGAACATGAAACAGAACCCATATTTTGTAATGATGTCTAAATATATGTATAACGGAAATTTTATAAATTTACTATGGTTGTTGCTTCCGACAATTGTTTCGACTTCATTCGGAAGTCGTCTTAAGGAGGCGTATGGCACTTTCGCCGTACGCCCCTACGAACACGTAACGCAAAAGCGTTACAGCGTTTGGTCTAGCACTGCGGGCTGCTGCTCGCAGGAAATAACATAGTAATTTCATTAAATTCGCATTATACATCTATAAAGATATCGTCAAAAAATTAACGTAAGTTTTAAAAATAATATTACATAGTGCAATAATTAATGAGGTGGGTGGTTTTGCTGTGCCCATTTAATTACACATAACTTATAAAAAAACTACAGAGATTACCAGAGACGACAATATTATCTATCTACTCACTATTGAAAATGTATTTAGTAAACAAGTGACTACAAATAATTGAAACAAGTGCTCTCTTTACAGTCTTTTTGTTATTTAAATACCACTGTAAAGTACCACTTGACATAACTCACTGCTTGTGTATCTATATTATATAGTATAAATATTTTGAATAATATTATATAGTCGATAACACTTGAAAGTTTGTCTTTCATATCAAACATTTTAATGTGTAAATAATAAGTGATAGCAGGCAAAACAAGGCAACATGGAAACGTAATACACTGGCATTACGTTTCCATGTTGGCCATGTTGCCAGAGATGGTAAACTTAAAATAAACACCTTTTCAAACTATGTTAATAATCTATATTCTTTTTATGAGAATAATAATACTAATAAACTCTTTATTGCGCACAATAGAGATGTATACAAGGAGTATTTAAACAGAATGTGCATATACAAAAAGCGCCCTTGTCGCTAAAAGCAATCTCTTAATGTTTGAGAATGTTTAATAGATTATCATAATGCAGTAAAGAATTTACAAAATTTATATGAAAACATAATATCTTAAAATTATTTATACAAACCCATTGTGACTCAGCAGAGTAGGTTGAAACAAATATTTATAATAATGAAACAAATGCTTGTCATAATTTACAACCAGAATAGGCGAAAAGAATATTAAGTAATTTCACGTGATATATCATCACCTGTACATACAAGGCACTATGATAATCCACACAGACATTCCGTAAATCTGTTGAGTTTTTCAAACTTCCCTTTTTTATTCTCCACTCAATTTATGAAAGTACCTACGCGTACTAAAGAACGAGGTATGATATTTCATGCTGTCATTGTTAGGTGAAGCGTGAAGTTTTAGCTTTATTGAAAGTTTTATATACATATCTTATATACAGTTTTATTAAGTCATTCACATCATGCCATGGACCACGCCCGACGTCTTTTACTTCTAAAAAAAAGTTGATATGAGGATATCCGTCATTATTGTATAGAAAAATGAATTCTTGACTTATTTTATTTTTTAAGCCACTTCCTAAAGGGTCTCAATTTATTTGTATTTTTTATTTTGCGTATATTATGTTATACGATATCTTCGCCATTTGTCAACTGATTTTAATGATTGTTGTTTATGCAATCGATAGAATTTGTATTGCGACGCAATTCTTTTCAGAGCAAAATCTATTTATTCCAACCTTTCACATCATAATAAGATCTTCTTTATTCGATATTACGGAAACGTTGTTTTAATGTGTCTATTTTTATAGCACTTAAAGGTTTATATAAAAAAACAACGCTACTTACTACAACAATGTTTCAATTTACATTAAATCCTAAACACACTTCCCTCATGCGACGCAATTGATGCCAAATAAGAAATATTTGTTATATATATTAATACAATACCTAATATTTATGGTAGATATAATTTCATTTGTATAATTATCTAATAACTTTTATTCATTATTGCCGTGAAAAAGTGTTAATGCGATATTATTTGAATTTGAAGAGTAAACTTTTGACGGAGCGGCCTTTAATTATACCTTTTCCAAGTATGGGTCGTATATATTTTTATGCCTTTTTTACTTAATTAAAATGTATAATTTGTGTATAAAATTACATTTAAAATTAAATATACCCGTAGGTATAACTGATTATTTATTATCTTACATAGGATAACAATAAAATGTTATATAATTCTTGGTAAACATAATCCGTTTCCCCGGGAATACTAATTGGGTAATCTATAATAAGAAATAAAATTAATTTTGACGACTGTTACCATTGTTGCGGACGTACCTGCCATTCCTTTTAGGCACATTTTTCCAAACATTATATTAAAGTCCAACGTGACAGTCTCTCGAATTAATTAAGATAAAAAGTTGGTCCGTCAATTGACAGGTGTCAGCCAGACTCGAACTCGCGACCACCGAGGTTTTTGAATCGACATTATCTCATCTATTCATCGTAAATCATCAATTTAATGAAAAGTTACCAATTCCTTTTTTTTTAATTTTATTCATTAATTTAGCAAATTTTATTGATTTACTGCCGTGTCGGTCAATTTTAATAAGATTATGTTTTTATGGGATAAAATCTTAAATTATACAATTGCAATTTTTCTATATATCTATGTTCTCCCCAAATCGTTTGTCGGATAGGCAGAATAGACTGAATGCTATAGGTCTGTATGCTACTTACATCTTCACTCACCATCATAACTAGTTTAATATTATGATAGCGGGTAAAGTAATATACGAGTATAAAAAGGTTAGTTATAAGATAGTGATAGGCCGTACGCTCATCTCAGACTCTTGTTTTCTTCCTAGATAAATCTACGTCTCCTCCGATACATACTGTTTATAGTCACTTCCTGTAATGTTATTATTCAATACCTAAACTATATATTTTCTATTACAGCATCGCGTATTCGATACGAGATCACGAGCGGGAACATAGGTGGCGCCTTTGCAGTCAAAAACATGACAGGCGCGATCTACGTGGCGGGTGCACTTGACTACGAAACTAGGAAACGGGTGAGTTGCCTTCAGTATATACCTTCAAAACATACAATACATACAATATAGGTAATAACATTTGAAGCGTACATACGAATTGGAAAAACAAAAAAAAGTTATGAATAATAAAGTTCTCATTTCTACATTACAAAATAACAGCGCTAGTTAATTTCCGTAGATTGTTTCTTAAATATACAAACCTTACTGTTTCCATGTAATTGAAATGAAACGTCCTTTGTTTTATTCTTTAGTCTTTGGTATTAGGAAGCGATATAAATACTCGCTCAGATCTAACAATTTATATTGTCACACAATTTTGGGACGTATCTGGTCTGGTCTTGTATAAAATTAACGATTGGAAACGAATACGATAATAATTTTAATTATTAAACCGAACCGAATATAAGCAAATTAAAATTAAATTGGTTTTAATTATGTGATAAAATTAAGCCCAACGGTAATTCCAAACATAATTAAACTGTTAAAAGGTATTTATTATTTTCATTATAGGATAATATGATTAAAAATAAAACTTAAATTTTCTTTAAGTTCTCTAAGTTATAATTTAATCTTTAAGTTCTTAAATTATCAATATTAAAAATAATAAAGAAATAACTGTCATATAATTACATTAAATGCATATTAAGATACGTTGTGTTATAATAAACTAGACAACAACATTTGGGAGCGAAAACATTCAGACAGAACTAAATTGGTTCTATTAAGAACCGAATCCAAAAGTTACGTTTTGTCTGTATCTATGCATATTTACATGCGTAAATATTACTAAAATAGAGATTTTCAAGAAATCGACTTTTAATAATGATGAATAGTTATAGTTCCCTAGCGTATGTACAAGAGCAGCGTAGACGGGACTGAAAATAAATGTAGAAACTGGTTTACCGGATCCCGTTGCTTGAAATGTTAAATAGAAAAGATTCATTACATTTTTTGTGTTGGCGTTACGGGTAATGTGAGTTTGAAAACACTAATGGAACTTGTAAGTGGAAAATGTTGTTAGCATTTACTTGACTATAACTTCATGAAGCGTTTTCCATTTTGATTTTGACTGTACCAAATATACATTTACAATATATTTTTATTTAAGTAATAAAACAATGAATGACTGTAGATACATAAAACTTGAAATAATAAAGCTATAAATATCATTATATAAATCTTGAAGTTTCTTTCTACCAGTCAATTAAACTGCATACTATATAATACCAAATGTAGAATGAATTATTGTTTTCTGATAAAATTCAAAAATTAATTAACGTTTATTAATCTAAATTTTAACTTTAATAATTTTTTAACAGCGTTGTTGTGTAATAATATGAGTAGTATGTTATTAATGTTTAATTAAAAACTGTAAATAACGAACATTTCGTTAAAAATTGTTACATGAAATATAATTAACTGTAACTTTTATAAATATTTCAGGGATTAGCTAAAGGTGTAATCTTTTTCTAAATTAAAACTCTTCTTCTTTCTTTTAGATGTATCTATTTCCAACTTATTCTCCTTATCACATGATTATCATCACTTGTGATTTCATATAGGCCTTCATTCCCTATCATATTGGTTAATAATACTACTTTGAAGCTTCCACGAATGACTTGTTTGTGATTTCGCTACATACTAATTTCTCAGTATCCACCTTCAATTAATTTCGTACTTTACACAATTCCATTAAATCAAATACTCACTTCAATAACTTCATTATACTTAAGTGTAGCTTTTCATCCATTACTTTGCATTCCAGAATTCTAATCTTTAAGCAACATAGATAGGCTTATATGCTGACATAAATAGCACTATCACATATTCTTAGCATACAATACAAATCTGTGATTGCCATTGTGTCCCATGATGATGATGCCGTTCTTGAAGAGTTTGATGTTATACTTCTGTACCCTGTAATTTCACTACAATATCACACTGTTCAAACTAAAACAACAATATATGCACAGCTACTTAGTGGTGGAAACACGAATGGGACAGAGATATACAATCAAACGACTTCTGTACAGTCACCCTCTGATCCGTAAAATGTGACAAGTCTTATTATAGATCAGTAGGTATAAAAGTAGAAGGGAAGATGTGTCTCTGCCATTTTCCCTTTAACTTAATACGTATATACAATACGTAGATGGATACTGAGATACTTATGCTTCTGTTACATGTCTTCACTTCATTAATATTCACTTTTTTATATTTCTTTTTTTCTTTTTTATTAATAAAGTTTCGTTTTAATTAGTAATTTAGTAGCTTGAATAATAGGAAAATTATGTAGAATTTGAAGTTCAGTAATATCACTAAAACAAACAAAAACAATTTACGTAGTAATTGAGTACTCTGTATTATTATGTTGAGTCAATATGATATAGATATTTATCATTTTATTGGAAATAAGACAAAGTTACTCGTATTCATTTTGTCGTGTCATGTGTTGACCTTTTTGTACGCCTATGCGAGCATTCGAAAGATCTGTCAGACGTCTGTATTTATTACCACATACTTTCCATTAACTGTTCAGAAAATACTGTCACATTTAACTTCTGTTTTAATATATTGTGTTATAGCAATATTTCTTTTAACTGAAAAATACAAAATTCGTATACTTGCATTAAAGCAATGGTTACTGCTATATGTATGTACACAGTTAGCAATAAAATTCTATTCTATTCTAAATGAATTGAGAATCTGAAACGAACGAGGAGGCTCGTTTAAAACTAATCTGCATTGAGTCACCATAAATAAGTAGAAATGGAACGTCGATAGACACGTTTTGGTTACAACACGTTTAATATACTCTAAAACGTATGTCAGATGTTACTATTTTATTTTATCATATCATCCTCCATATATCATGTATGATGAAGCAAAATATATACGTTTGCCACTTATTTGGGGAGACAGGGTTCTTATTATCTCAGTTATTGACAACCTAGTTTAGGACAGCTAAGGAAGCACTTGATTAAACAATTAATGATAATTATTCATTAATTGTTCATCCATTAATCCAGTGACTTTAATGGTTAAGTGTAATTAATCCTACGCAATGTATACCTACTATGATGGCTATAGTATTGTTTGTGATTATTGTTGGCGATTATCTCAGAATATAGCCATTCTCACTCAAATAAAACGCTTTATATCTATATCAAACTTTGAATTCTTTTCACAATACGCTATATCTGTATTATTTGATAAACAAAGAAATTGAAACACGGGGCTGATCTGTTGTGTTTATCTTGTTAGTTGCGTTATAATTGAAGGTGAGTCGCTTTTAAGAAGAATTAATCACCCTTTGAATATAATTTTATTAATTTTATGCTAAAATAAACGGTGTGAAATTGTGAAACAGTGTTTTAATTTCTTTGGTGAGTTTAAATTTAAAAACATCGTGTCGGTGCGGCGCCGTGCTGCGGCCTATATAGCCATCAGAAGAGCTCTCTTTGTTAAGGCCTCGAGAAAGTTACGTCGAACTTTTCGCGAGATAAATAATTTAATCTTTAATACCCATTTAAGCGAGCCGGCGTAGTTCCTACCAAAGGCTGTATTGCTATTAAACTGCAGATTCTCACGGAGCTTTAATGAAAATGGGTTTATTCTGTGGGTTCCTTTCAATCTTGTATAAGCCGTTTGGTCATTTTGTTTCATTAACTTTATAAAGTACGTAATTTGGATTTTCATATATATTTTATATTGATAAGTAATAAATATATGCCTATATTATTTATCACCATATCAATATTCGAATATCAAGAATACTTTTAAAATTGAATTAGGCATACTTGCTGCATAAACTGTATGTATCTAACCAAAAATATTAAAACTATTCGTTCGTTCTTTTTGTATAATGTAAATATGATAAATATGACATCAAATTGTAACAGTATTTATATTATTGATCAGAGCGGAGCCTTCATACTCTAAATATATGTTTATGTATAAATGTGCAAAAACAACAAATAATGCTATGTAACGAACTGAACGTGTCCCATTATCCCCCATCAAACATCTTCTAACAATATTGGGATGGAAAATAAAAAGTACAAACAAAGCTTGTTATACTAATCTCTAGAAAGGCTAAAATCCTAATAGACTTATCCTAATACTCTAATACTCTTGGCTTCTGAATACTACTCTGATGTAACAAATAATGTTTCATTAACTGAATATTCCAATTAAACTTAATTCTGACATCATTATCGATTAAATCCATGCAGCATTATATGTTATATCAGTTTTTGTTCGACAAATGATCAAACGACCTTTACAAACTTATATATTATGCGTGAGATGTCTTTAGAAATAAACATTTCCTACCCAACTAAGGAAATTACTGAGCGACACTGACAGATGACACCAATAACTCCCTGGTGACACAAATAGAGTCTCTGTTTTCAAAAACAAATATATAATAATATTATCCTGCATGTATTCCCACTGCTGGGATATAACTTGCATTCTCCATGAATAGAATCCAAGTAAAATATTTGATTGGTGCGTTTGTAATCTTTGAACACAGTAAATATCTCATATTCATAAAATGTATCAAATGTATTATAATTACATTAACTGACATTACATTCGAAATATTTTTATTTATAATTAAATATCACAACATCATTTTCATGGTAATTGAATGTCTGTAATTCACAAACTTTACAAAAAAACTTCGCCTACCAAAATATGATTCTACTCAACTTCTAAGAACTTAGGTATTTCTTCCTGTTATTCTTCAAATTAAAATAAAGTTAATTAAAGCCATTCCTTTTTAACTTTTTACATTAAAATTCCTTTCTGATATAGTTCCAAAAGTAGATTTTATCCATCTTGAAAAAAAATATATCTTGTAATACGTTAGATGCCAAATTAGAATGAAAAACTTTTAATGATCTAAAGCAATGGTTACTTCAATAGTAACAAATTTTAATCGGTAACAGTACGAGCTCAAGTTAGCAGCGTCGGATAACCTGAAGGAAAACTACACAACAGTGGTGATTCATGTGAAAGACGTGAATGACAACCCGCCTGTATTTGAGAGGCCCACGTATCGCACCCAGATCACCGAGGAAGATGACCGCAACTTGCCCAAACGCGTGTTACAGGTCCGCTTCGAGATTGTGCTGTGTATTAGATTCTTTATTGTGAAATATCTGTGTCACATTTCAATCGAGTCTGCATTTTTTATAGATGTTTATTCGAATTTGCATGGCATGAATATTTCGTTTGTGGCACTGTTTTATTCCGCCGTAGTGTTGTTTGGTTGCTAGTGTCCGTCTTGTTGTTGTTTGTCATTTTATTTGCATCAACTTATTTATTACGTTCCGCAGTTTAAAAACGAGGTCATCGTCGATATTAAGGAGATTCCGTTTTTTTTGTTTTTGTTATGCAGTAATTTACACGTCGTTATGTAAATAAGCATTAAGTTATTAAATTACTTGTAAAAATGATCTTTTATATGAAGTATATAATAACATTTTTATAAATACATGTTTAATTGTTTAACCAGCTATAAGTTTAAATAAATACAGTTGGCATTACTGTTTTGAGAAATAACGTAAGAAAATTAAGGTATATACGGATAATATTAATTTATCATGCTAAAAGCATTTGACACTAATATTAGGATTCAAAGTTTTTGGCCATTAATAAATTTAATTATTATTAATTGAAGTTGGGAACACTATTCTTGAAGTCGTCGAAACAATATGTATACCTGGAGCAACTTGCTGGCTAACATAAGTTCAACTTTGAACGAGGAGTCAGTCGACGCTCTGACACAGTTAGGCAGCGTTCGGAAAAACACGACAATAAATATATAACTAGTGCATAATGATCAGTCTTATCAGAAACGAGTTACAAAATTGATCTTACATTGCTAGTCGTTTAAGATATAGGTAATTACGATTAAGAACTCGAAAAGCAGACAATCGACGAGAAAGAAAAGTTATCGAATCACCTTTTGCGACAATTCTTTTCCGGTCATGCAGGTAATCCTATAGAACAACTAGTGCAGAAACTAAGTAGATACAGGTAGCTTAATATAATTTCTTGCAGTAGTCTATGCGTAGATGCTAAATTCAGCAGTGGACTATAAATTTCTAAAACTTCTAATCAAACAGCTCTAAAGTATTCGAGGAAACTCAAAGTTTAGTGGGTCGCGTAACATAGCATAGGCTATGATAATGTACTTTAAGCAACCTCTCGTTGGTTCTAATATTTATTTACTGGCAGCGATCGGGATCAAAGTATTTTTTAATATCATTTTGAAATGGAACCCGACTTTTCTCATTTTTATAACGATAATGACGAGAACTTCGACAGCTGTCGCGAATTCGAAGGAAGTGCGCGTTTGAAATTTGTACTTTTCAATTATTGCACAAATCCCGTAAACTTCTTTGCTGAACATAAATTAACTTCATTATCATAATTAATCCGTTGCGGCTTACGGTAATATTTTCACGGTTGACTTTATTTATACAGATAAATGACATAAGATAAATAATAATAATATTTTTTATATAGTATAATATTCTTTATTGCACTTATAAATTACATAGATAAGATAGTTATAAATACTTTTTTAAAAATTTAGTTAATATAAATTAATTATATCCATCAATTTATATAACAAATAATTACCAACAAAATATTTTTATTAGATACACAACTTGTTATATTACAGATTTTATGTTTTTATAAGTTAAAAACATCAGCAAACCAACATATCATATATCAGTTTTTATTAGACATGTAAATATGAAAATAATTGTTCCTGAAAAATAATAATATAAATACTACTCGTACTTACAATGACACAATTGTAGGCTACCGATGGAAGATGAAACGAGGACGATGAAGTTAGGTCATTGGACCCATCGTATAAAATTCTTAATAAATTCTCCACGTTAGTTCCTTGGAAAACATTGTTAATTTCTCTTAAATGTAAACCAGTCAAATTAATAGAATAATAGGGTAGCGCAGGTGGGGTTGCCACTAATTACATAATGGGATACCCTTTATATAATAATATAATCTTTGTAAAACGAGCAGTCATCCTGTAGTTTTTAAGTTTGCATGAGCATGTGGTGTGCTAAAGTGTGGCTATCGACAGTACGAGATGACGCTGGTCGCGTCCGACGGCCGCAACGAGAACTCGACGCGAGTAGTCATCAGAGTGCTGGATGTAAATGACCTGCCGCCTCGTTTCACACGCAGTGCTTACATCACGGAAGCACTCGAAGAAACAGGACCTTATCCCCATTCCCTCATTCAGGTTTTGTTTTGTTTTTTTTTTCTATTTTATTTACAAACCAAATTGTTTATTTACTAACTAATATTATCATCACATTATGTTATATTTATTTACAAAGTGCATTATTTTAATTTTTACCGTATATATATTTAACTAACCACATAACCTAACTTATCCTTATTGAAAGCAACAAATATGAATGTTAGGATTGGTTATTGGGTTACATATATGAATAATATTTCTCAAATCCATATTATTCAAGTATTTCATAACAAGGTTCTCTAATAATACAAGCAAACTTCTTCAATATGTTCAACGATTTCCGTTGGTAAGTATGTAGTGCTTATTTCTGTGTGTGTTTGCATTGTTAGTTTATACCTCGTTAGATTAGAGCTTTTTAGTACTTAATGCACTATAAAATGTATTTATAAAATAAGTTTAATAAGTAAGTCGATTAATAATTTATTAATAGTTAAAAGCGGGCTTTTTAATGACAATAGGATCTCAATCAGTAAATAGTTTACTACATAGATACGGTAATAATGCCCTATTTAAAAAACTGGCACCATCGCAGTAATGTGATAAAATCAAATAATGAATAAAGTAAGGAATATAAAGTATCCATAATTGTAACTCTAAATTAAACCATGAGAAAATCTGAATATAATGGCATTCTATTTTATATAAAAAGTATTTTGCATAAGTATTTCTCTCATTTATATAGGAATTGCTATAAAATATCATAACGACTTCTAAAATCCAAATTGAATTGTAGGATTTGGGTAATTTGGTATAAATTTTATACAGTATTAGATATAAAAATGAATGTTTTTACATTTCTTTTTCTTGACTGGTTTTAGTATTCAAATAAGATCTAAAAAGTATGACGCTTATACATTATATTTGTAGAAAGATGTTAGTAGCTCGCATAACTTCACAACGCTAATTTAACTTTCCTGTTTCCTTTTGTTGCCTATCTGAAACAAATTACATTTTCAAATGATGATTATACTTATGAAATATTAAAATTAAATTTTATTATACTTTAAATGCGTCTTGTATCCGTATTTACTAGTATAAAATTTTATTAAGATTTCAAAGGTAATGAGATATTGATGCCTATTACGTATTTACATACACGCTCTTAAAATATGATGATGTAATAAATTTCTATCATATCTGAACAAGATTAATATACTTTTTAGTAAAAAATATTTTACGACTTGTTAATAGACTTGTTGTAAAATATTAAATTGTTCGGAAATTAACTTGACATTTATACTAGATCATGAAAAATGTCCATCCACCGTGAGTAAAGCTCTTGTCCCAAGTCGTTTGTAGTGACAAGCTTTTTATAATTGAAGTGAAATTCGCAAATGATCCGAGTAATTACGCAAATGTCGACCCTCTTCATTTCTCCTGGCCGGTCCCGAACCGCCTCTCCTAATTAGATATCCCCCTCACTCATACACGAAATAGAAAATGTAGTTACACTTTTAAAAAAACAGCTCTTAACTTTCAGCTAAACGATATGACTTCCAATTAAATACTTATTAAATTTTATTCGTAGGTACTCTTTGTGGGACCGAAAATATATTCACGTCTTCACAAATTTTTGCACTTATTTCTTTATATTCTTAACATTCAAAATAATGTCTTGAAACTTTTGCACTTTCATGGTTTTGTTGAAAAACGTTAAAAAGAGGAAAGTTTCCGTCGCTTCCGGTGGAGTGTGATGCCGCCCCGCTGTCGGTCGACGCACCGCCCGCTGCAAACAATCTGGGGTGTCGATGGGTTCATAACTTCCAGAAACTTCCGCCACCTAGATCCCTCTATAAAATAGTGATTGTACTAGTAGTATACATATAGAAGGAAATATGTAAAGTAACAAATAGCGAACAATCATGCGCTTTTTATGTTTTGCTTTGGAATATGAGTGACATTATTAGCATTGGACAAGTGCAATATGTTTAGATTGTAACCAATGATGTCGCGCGGTCCTTAAAAATACTGGCAAATGGTCCCAATTTCCTATTTCTTGCATTTATGACGATACGAACGATTTTTTTATGACGATAATTATTTTATGTAAAATTAATAAAATATTTTTTTTATATCTAATACTGAATTTATACAAAATTACAATACCCATATTCCTAGCTTATATATACCTATTTATGTTATAAAAGTACTACTACAATATGGATACTTACTCTTTGTATTATACGTTGTCACTACCACTGGGAAAGGTGCTTTAAATATTCAAAGATCCAAAGTTTGCAACATGTGTATCTTGAATTTTATGTTTACGCATAAAAGCTCCGCAGAGGCTGCCATGCGACAAACTTTATCACATTATAACCTTTTCATTAGTAATATGCCACTATATGTATTCAAATTACATGTCGCTTACACTAAATTATGTTATTAGGTGACGGCAACTGATGGCGACAAAGATAGACAGCAGAACATCGTGTATTTCCTCACTGGACAAGGCATCGACCCAGATAACCCTGCTAATAGCAAATTTGATATTAACCGCACCACAGGAGAAATTTTCGTTCTCAAAGTAAGTATCCTAATATTCTTATAAATATAAAGTAATCATTAGCATCCTCTTAAAAAAAATCAGTAAAACTGAACATTTTTATTTAAACCTAAGGACTAAGGTCATCTCGGCATCCAGAAATTTTGCTGCCTTATAAAAACTTATCTTTTAAACTGATAGAAATATAAGGTAAAAATATATTACATGTATAACTATATTTTTTATAATATAGTTTCTTACAGTGTGTTTGAAATTAAATTACATATTAGCTAGTGCTTAAATAATAATTAATATTAAATAGATATAAAAAATGTAGGTATGACATATGATGAATGAACGAAATTTAGTTATCACGTTTCATTTTCTAGCATTAAAAACAACAATATCAATATTTTGAAAAGATATAAATAAAGTATTTTTACATAAACTCAAATAGCCGACCAAGATAATACGTGGGTTGCATCTATAATGCAATTATACATTGATTACATTCCATATGTGCAATAACCTGTATACATATACTGTGTAATGTGAAAACTCGAATGACCACTGCATAACAATTATTTGATAATTCAGAAATAAACGTTTTTTTTTAAACAAATATTATATTGAATATCAAATATTATACTGAACTTTATTTTCTATATATAATTAACATTATAATACATTTGATTTCAGCCTTTAGATCGTGACCAACCTAATGGAAGGCCCCAATGGAGGTTTACTGTATTTGCTCAAGACGAAGGAGGTGAAGGTTTAGTAGGATACGCGGATGTTCAAGTCAATCTCAAAGACATTAATGATAATGCGCCCATTTTCCCTCAAGGGGTTTACTTCGGTAATGTCACAGAAAATGGCACAGCTGGTATGGTTGTTATGACAATGACCGCTATTGACTACGACGATCCAGCTGAAAGTAGTAATGCTAAATTGTGGTACTCTATTGAGAAAAATGTTATTGAAGAAGAAACTGGTTCGCCTATATTCGAAATTGAACCAGAGACAGGTGTAATAAAAACTGCCGTGTGTTGTTTAGATCGCGAAAGGACGCCAGATTATTCTATACAAATTGTAGCATCGGATGGAGGGGGGTTAAAAGGAACTGGTACAGCATCTATAAGAGTAAAAGATATAAATGATATGCCACCACAATTTACAAAAGATGAATGGTTTACAGAAGTAGACGAAACTGATGGTACCAATTTACCAGAAATGCCTATTCTTACAGTGACTGTTCATGATGAAGATGAAACTAATAAATTTCAATATAAAGTTATAGAAAATAGTGGTTATGGTGCTGATAAATTTACTATGGTTAGAAATAATGATGGCACTGGCTCTTTAAAAATAGTACAGCCGTTAGACTACGAAGACCAATTACAAAGTAATGGTTTCCGATTTAGAATACAAGTTAATGATAAAGGAGAAGATAATGACAACGACAAATATCACGTAGCATATTCATGGGTGGTAGTTAAGCTTAGAGATATAAATGACAATAAACCACAATTTGAAAGAGCGAATATAGAAGTGTCAGTCTATGAAAATGCAGAAGTTGGTAAGAGTTTAGAAACGTTTAAAGCTACTGATCCTGATCAAGGCGGCAAAAGTAAAGTATCATATGCTATCGACAGATCTTCAGATCGAAAACGACAATTTTCAATAAATCAGGAAGGTACTGTAAGTATACAAAGATCTTTAGATAGAGAAGATACACCTCGACATCAAGTAAAAATTTTAGCTATAGACGACGGAGTTCCCCCAAGAACAGCTACAGCAACTCTTACAGTAATTGTTCAAGATATAAATGACAATGCACCAACATTCTTGAAGGATTATAGACCTGTATTGACGGAACATATTACTCCGAAAAAAGTAGCAGAAATTTTAGCTACAGATGACGATGATAGATCAAAAAGTAATGGCCCACCTTTCCAGTTCCGATTGGATCCAGGCGCAGACGATATAATCCGTGCTTCTTTCAAAGTAGAACAAGATCAAAAAGGTGCCAATGGTGATGGAATGGCAATAATTTCGTCTTTAAGATCATTTGATAGAGAACAGCAAAAGGAATATCGTATCCCCATCATTATTAAAGACCACGGAAACCCAGCTATGACCGGAACAAGCACACTTACAGTTATAATCGGTGACGTTAACGATAACAAAATGCAACCGGGCTCAAAAGAAATTCTTGTATATAACTATCAAGGTCAAGCACCAGATACTGAAATCGGTAGAGTGTATGTATATGATCTTGATGACTGGGATTTACCAGATAAGAAATTCTTTTGGGAAAGTACAGAACATCCTAACTTTACGTTAAATGAAGAAACTGGTATGATACAAATGAAACATAAAACAAAAGAAGGAAGATATAACTTAAAATTCAAGGTTTATGACAGAAAGCATACTCAAACAGATGTCCCAGCAAATGTAACAGTATATGTTAAGGAAATATCTCACGAAGCTCTAATGAATTCAGGATCAATACGAATATCTGGTATATCAGACGAAGATTTTATTAGAGTATGGAATTATAAAACGCTTAGCGATTCCAGAAGTAAATTAGAAATATTTAAAGATAAATTAGCAGATTTGCTCAATACCGAACGTGAAAATATTGATGTATTTAGTGTACAACTCCGAAAGAAACACCCGCCTGTTACAGATGTAAGATTTTCAGCACACGGTGCTCATTACTACAAACCAATTAGATTAAATGGTATAGTCTTAATGCATAGAGAAGAGATAGAAAGATCTGTGGGCATCAATATCACCATGGTAGGCATTGATGAGTGCATCTATGAAAATCAAATGTGTGAGGGTTCCTGTACTAATGTGCTTGATATCAGTAATTTACCATATATGGTTAATGCTAACAAAACTGCTCTGGTTGGAGTAAGAGTTGACGTAATTGCTGAGTGTACATGCGGAGCTAGAAATTTCACTCAAGCAGAAACATGTCGTAATTCACCATGTTATAATGGGGGTAGATGTATTGAAGGCAAATATGGTCTAACATGTTCATGCCCACCTGGTTATACAGGGCCACGGTGTCAACAAACATCGAGAAGTTTTAGAGGCACAGGCTGGGCATGGTATCCTGCTTTAGAAATGTGTGACAATTCTCATTTGAGCTTTGAATTTATAACACGAAAATCGGAAGGTGTGTTACTCTACAATGGGCCTATAGTGCCACCTGAGCCTGATGAAATAATGGTATCTGATTTCATATCAGTAGAATTAGAAAGAGGAAATCCCAGGTTGTTAATTGATTTTGGTTCGGGCACATTGGAACTTAGAGTCAAAACCAAAAAGTCCTTGGACGATGGTGAGTGGCATAGGATAGACATATTTTGGGACACTGAAAATGTCAGAATGATCGTTGATTTTTGTAAATCTGCCGATATACAAGAAATGGAAGATGGTACTCCTCCAGAATTTGATGATTCAACATGCCAAGCTACAGGAACGATACCTCCATTTAATGAATACCTAAATGTTAATGCCCCGCTACAGATAGGTGGTCTATATATTGAACATTTTGATCCCACACATTATCACTGGCAATACATGCCTATAGGAAAAGGTTTTGATGGATGTATACGAAACTTGATTCATAATAGCAAGCTATATGATTTAGCTCACCCTGGGTTATCGAGAAATTCTGTTGCTGGTTGCCCGCAGACCGAAGAAATTTGCAATCAAGCGGACACTACATCAAGATGTTGGGAACACGGTACATGTGTTGGGAGCTTTTCTGAAGCAAGATGTCAATGTCAACCCGGTTGGACAGGACCGTCATGTAATTTACCGACAACGCCGACTAGTTTCAGGCCACAAAGCTATGTTAAATTTGCATTAAGTTTTGAACCAGACAGATTTAGTACACAAATACAGTTACGATTCCGCACTCGTGAACCTCATGGTGAACTATTTAGAGTAAGCGACCAACATAATAGAGAATATGGAATACTTGAGGTGAAGGAATCTCGATTACACTTCAGGTTTAATCTAAACTCTTTGCGAACTGAAGAGCGCGACGTATGGTTAAATTCTGTTCCTGTCGATGATGGCCAATGGCATATAGCTCGCGTTAGTCGATATGGAAGTGCAGCAACCTTAGAAATTGATGGCGGGGAAGGAAGGAGATACAACGAGACTTTTACCTTTGAAGGCCATCAATGGCTATTAGTAGATAAACAAGAAGGTGTATATGCCGGTGGAAAAGCGGAATATACAGGTGTCAGGACATTTGAAGTATACGCTGATTTTCAAAAAGGTTGTTTAGATGATATCAGGCTAGAAGGCAAACATTTACCTTTACCTCCAGCAATGAATGGTACCCAATGGGGACAAGCAACTATGGCTAGAAATCTTGATCGAAACTGCCCGTCTAATAGTCCATGCATCAACGTCCATTGCACAGAGCCTTTCGTATGTGTCGATCTATGGAATGAATATGAATGCACGTAAGTAAACCTTATTACTATTACCTTATTTTAATATTAAAAACTTTGAAGTAAAATTAGTCCATTCATATTGATTTGCAATTATCAAAATACATATTTTAAAATTTTAAAATGACAAACATTTATGACAATAACAATACATGACTTTTTAAAAGTCTTTTAACTGTTTTTGTTTTTATTTCTAGTATCATAATATTCAAGCGCGCACTGAGTTTCGTAATATTTTATTAATTAGCTTTTTATATATACTAAAGAAATATACTTTACATTATTTGTTTAAAATGACTATTTATAATAAATGCTAATTACTGTTATTTACATTTATTATTATAAAGCAAAATACTTTATATTACTAACATTTAAATATATGGATATAACATACTAAAGTATATATTGGAATGGTGTCTAGTTGCGGTGAGGGTTTGGTATTGTCTCCGGACGGCAAAGGTTGCGTAGACAAGAACGAGTGTCTCTACTTCCCATGTCGCAACGGCGGGTCGTGTGTGAACCGCGAGCCCGGCTACCGCTGCCACTGTCCCGAAGGTTTCTGGGGCGAGAACTGCGAACTCGTTCAAGAAGGGCGCACGCTCAAGCTCAGCATGGGCGCACTCGCTGCCATCCTCGTCTGCCTCCTTATTATCATGAGTGAGCACTTAACCTAGACACGTTTCCCACGTGTATCATTAGAGTTCTATTCCATCGCACACTCACACTCGCACTTATCACCATCCATTATTCATTATTATAGTTGTATATGTGTATCTAGCTGTTTTATTGGCATTATGTATATGGTAAAGCATGCACAAGGGGGGCTCAGTGCGCGTTGCGGAATCTTCCGCAACAGAGAGGTAAAGCGCACAATATATAGGTGTCCGGGTGGATCGACTCGCGCGTCCGGAACTTGCGTCAACATAAACGAGTGCCTGATGAGTCCATGCCGCAACGGGGGCTCTTGCATCGACCGCGAGCCTTCGCGCCGCTACGACTGTGTTTGCGCGTTCGGCTACACCGGCCACGACTGCGAACTGGAGTTGCTTGCCTCAGGAATCATCACACCATCCAGGGATTTCATAATAGCTATCATTGTCTGTTTATTTTTGCTTTTAGGTGAGCACTATAATTTTTGGCATGTTTTCTAGCCCAGTGTTTTTCAAAATATAGACCGCGATCTTCTGGACTTAGCGATGTTTCAAGAACTCATTAATATTAAGAGCACAAATATCTTCAATTTGCTAAATGATACGAGGAATGTACGTCAAGGTACATATTAGATAATTACAGTCAAATTGAATTGGTCGTACTGGAGGGTCGAGAGGGTTTTTGTAATTATTTTAGGGTCACGGTGTCATTCAGTTTGAAAAACACTGTTCTAGAGGTAATAAAGAACCTTTTAATTATTTACTTTTAAAGTGAACATTTAGATAACATCATAATTACTTATTTTATCCATGCTCAGTGTTTTATGTACTCATAGATACACCTCGATATGTATACATATGTTTTTAATATATACCTAAACATATAAGTACATAAACAATTATTGACTTGTTTAATTTCAATTCAACACTAGGTAATTACTGTCATTTACAGTAAATATTTAATACGGCATTGTAACAAGTGTTTACATATTATTTATACATGAGTGTACTTCCTTCTATTGAATTATTAGATTTAATTACGGAACGACTAAATTATACTGCGCTATAATATCACGCTGAATATTCAAATTTATTCAGGAAGTAATATTAATAATTAGAAATATTCCGGCTTAGCTACTAATTATGTCACAAAACTAGTTATTTATGTTAGTATTTTATTGTTTATATTGAAAAAAATAGGTCTATCATCAATCTAGATTTTTACTAGGTGAATAAGATAGAAAGAACCAAGTACTGCAACCACTAACCTTATATATCTACATGTCCTGTTTCATCTTTCTTAATCCAGTTAACGGATGAACGTTAGTTAAATTATTAACACCTACTTTATATTTTGTAAGCAATTTAAAAAAAGAGAACGTTGTCAAATCAACTACATTTTATGTTGTGAATTCTGAACCGATTTTGATAATTCCTTTCAAATTAATGGGGTTACTCACATATTGGTTTTTATTAACTTCGTTACGATTAAAATCAATTATATAAAGTAAAAAAATACAATATATTTTTATTTTATTTGTTAATTAGATATTTCGTACATAAGTATATAAATATAATAATCCAATATAAATGGGGTCTATAAAAGATCCACAATTATGTTCTATATGAAATAATACATTCAAAAACGTTCTTGGAATTCATTTTATACCTCAGTTGCTTGTACGGACGAAAATAATAGATTCAACGCAGCACTATGTTCTACTCTATTCGAAAATCAACGTCCCTCCGGTCCCTTCCTTTATTAAATATCTATCGGAAATTGAAATGACGGAAAGCAGCCCGAATCTTAGTTCTATTATTACCAATTTCCTCAATAGAAACGTATTTCTGTACCATGAAATATTTGTTTCATTGCTTAAGTAATATTAGTTCCCATAATTATATTACAATATTATAGTTCTTATAAATAAATCTGTGATGAACTTTTAATTTGATTTAAAAATTAATCGGAATTTATATTTTGTAATTCCATTTTTATTTTAGCAACCATTTCGCAGCGAAATTGCTGATTGGAAATCTTTTTATAAGTAATTAATGGTACATTTTTTTGGAAAAAATTGAAATGTCTGTAGTACTAATAGTCTATTGACAAAGTATTAATAAAATTATGTCTTTAATCTAAATTATAAGAAATAGTAATATAATCTAAATTATAAGTTTTCCATTCTGATTGATTTATGATTACTTATAAAATGAACGTAAGAAAATAAATTTGTTTTGTAATGTTATAGTATAACCTAAGCAGGGAACATTTCTCGAATTGTTTGCGCTCGCCAGACCGTAACGAGCTTATACCCGGTCACATACCAACCATTCAACCATTACATTTGTGATGTTTAAGCTTTGTCTTTCATAAATTACAAATTTATATAAATGTAATAATAAACGTATATGTTTTAATTATTTTAAACGTAAAATAAAGATCCAATTAAAAACCCAAAGCTCAGAAAAATAATATATTGTCCATTTCTGAACACGTATTCGCAACTTTTTATATTAAATTTACCAAGTAAATTAGTTACAAGATTAAAGACTACAAAGCATATTTAATCCAGTAATTTAAATATTCGAGTCATGTCGTCTGCCCCATTAACGTTAAAGACGGGTCTTTGAAGGATTTGCACAACAATCAACAATTTCTAAATCGAATATTTTTTTCATTTAGTTTAGGCATTGGCACAGTGCTTATTGTATTTTTATTTTCGTGTCGTGTTGCTGAATTTACATTTAGCCATATAACATTTTATTTGGTAACTTTCTTTTTTTTTTATTCAATACCATAAATCTAGTACCTACATAAATCTTATAGAATTATATTCTTAAAAGATTTCGAGAAGAAGAAGGTTCTTAATACATTCAAATTATTTACGATTATGTTACATAATTATGATACATTACCAATTCTGAACTAGTTTTCACAATTTTTTTTTTTTTGCCATCGACTGGGTTTCTGTTACCGTTTTTCAGTGAAACAAAAAAATGCTTATTACGAGAAAAAACTACATGCACTTCTAAACACACGATTCTACATTTTAAATCAAAATATTTACAATGTTAGGTATCTATGAAGAGTCTTATCAATGTAGGTGTGTATGTGATAATCAAATGTACTTGTTTTATTTGAAGTCCCCTTAAGTTATAACTTACATTTTATTTACGACAGTACTTGTGCTCGTGTTCGTGGTTTACAACCGGCGTCGTGAAGCCCACATCAAGTATCCGGGTCCTGATGATGATGTACGTGAAAATATCATCAACTACGATGACGAGGGAGGTGGCGAAGATGATATGACAGCCTTCGATATCACCCCACTTCAGATACCAATCGGTGGCCCCTTACCCGATCATGCACCTGCAAAATTACCATGTAAGTAAAATAGCTACATAAATTCCTACATACAATCTTACTAATAAAATAAAATTGTAGATTATGTTTGACATGAGAGATTTTAAAGAACGTATTATATGAGGGGTCTTAATAAATAATAATTTTAAAAAATGTTGCCTGTCTATGTATTTATTCCGGCATAATGTAAAAATTATTGCACAGAATTGGATGCAATTTACACAATTATATTTCTGAAGGTCTAACTTAAAAACTAGTGCTGAGTTAAGGTTTTAACTTGATTTAGAAGTCTATTTCATTGATTTTCCCACTTCTAAAGTCGATGCATAAAGCTTACAATATATACTAGGTCCTCAAAATGTCTTGTTCTATGAGAAACTAGACAACGAACGGATGTTCGTTATCTATGGATAAGGGTTTCTGGAAAATCGATGGATTGCGGACTCAATTAATGCAAACCAACGTTCCCTACCATTACACTATGGAGATCGACAAATTAGTTGCTTCTCACGCTTGAACAAGGGTGTAGCTACACAAATAGCGATTGTAATCAGGCTGTTGAATAGGCATAGTCTTCTTAGGCACGAACATTAGAAATTAAACATAGATATTAATTATTATGTTAATTTACATTAATAGATGTATATTTTGAGTAATATATAGTTATTTTAGTAAGTTTTTAATTATACAAGTCACCATTGTCTCTCAATCGTTTTCTTTTTTTTTTATTTAATTGTTTAGCTGATGGATAATACGATATTAAGCTCGCCATTTGTACAAATTTTATTATACAATAAATGAATATTATTAAACGACTTTCAAAAGAAGGTGATTCTCAATTTATCTGTATGTTTTAAAGGAGTATCTATGTTATAAGATTCCATAGCTAATACAAAACCAATCTTAATAATGTCAATTGCTAAAAATAATTATATTTGCTATCGATAGTGTGTTCTTATGTTGGTCCCATATTTATTTTATGAAGATAGAAGCCAAAAACTATTTATTGAGAAGCAAACTTTATTACTAAGCATATAATTTTGTTTTCTAAATACAAATATTTTTAAGTACCTAATGTATATATATACAAAATGTCTATTAAACATCAAGTGATTTAGTTTTCATTTATTTTCGAAAGAACTTATTAGTAACGAATTTTGAACGATTGAATTCTTTTGTTTTTGGAGACCAAATTTTACTTATTTACAATCCCGATCTACTTGTTATTTCGTAAACATATAAAACATACCTGTACTTGTTCCAAGTAACGTAACCTCTTAAACTAAAACCCAACCACTAATTACTAAATAAACGAACAAAGTAGTGATAAGTAGTGGCTGTGTAATAAAAGCTTAGCAGGAAATAATGCAACGTCGCTTCCACGTAGGTACACTATAATAAGTAGTATAACCTACTCGTTTCCTCATATATTTTTTATGCTATATATTAGCTAACAATAGCTAACATACTATATACATATATCTACGCCTTATTCATGAACATTGTCACTCCAATGAACCGTGACTTAACGAGATTAAGTTCTTCATTTGCCGACACAAAAATTGAAGAAATATACGATACACGTAACCAGAGGGAGACTTTGTACAAAATTCGATTGCTTAGGTACCTCTGTCCCATTCGTGTTTCAACCGTGAAGCAGTTGTGTTTGCATGGTTGTGTTCCTGTTTGAAAGGTGGGATGTGGCGTGAATTTACTGGGTATGGAGGAATAACACCTGAGTCTTCAGGAATGGTAACGCATGGGGGGTATCATGGGCGAAACAGTATACTCTGTTATGTCCATGGTACTGCTCATGTCTATAAGCGATGGTTACCACTTTCCATCAGGTGGGCCGTCAGCTTGTTTGCTATTTTAAGTTGTATAAAAAAAAAACACGTTACTATGAGTACGTAAATGTTTTCGATAAAAAAATCGAAGACATTGGCAAAAAGATTGATTAGTTACCTATATACATGTAGGTTTATTTACTTTGTCTTCACTAATTTGATTTCTTATGTTTTTTAACAATGTAATGGTTACATTGTTAATTTAACAAAGTTGAATTATTTTTATCGAGAAATAATTTTCCTTTGTCTTCGTTTACTCGACTGTAGCATATTCAAAAGGAGGCGGTATGAGAATATAGAAACAATATAATAGAGACCATTGATATCACTTTATATACTGCGTCACCCATAGAACCTCTCATGCGTTACTACTTCCAAGAATTAAAGTACATTATAATCGGATATTTTGCGTTAGAGATTACATATAAAATTCACCGATACGACATGTAAGATTTACTACTTAATAACACTTACACGATTAATGAATTCGTATGCTTTATACACAGATGGGCCCTATTCTAAATTGATACATTGGGTATATTTTATCCTTATTCAATTAAGCAAAATTAGGGTATACAGCCAGTATTTATAAATTTATAAAACGGTGATAGCTCAGATGTACACCGCTTAACTGAGGTCAGGTTCTGTAATCGGATTTCAGTATTCTTTAAATTTATTATTGTATCATTAAAACTATTGTCACGTGCTTCATTTTGTTCAGAAGGCATGTAAAGGTATCATCCGATAAGTTGCGTCAGGGACATTCACATTTAAAAAAGGTGGCATAGAAACAATTGATACCAGAGAATGTTAACCTCACAAAAATATTCATCATAATTTATATTTGAAATAAATACAATTTTCTTTAGATCCGTTGATGGGTGTCGGACTTGGAGTGGGGCCCATGGGAGTGGGAGTGGCGCCAGGAGTAGGAGTTCCTTTGCCAGGGGAGACAAACGTCGGAATGTTCATCGAGGAGCACAAACGACGCGCGGACAGCGACCCCAACGCGCCCCCTTTCGACGATCTACGCAACTACGCCTATGAAGGCGGCGGCAGCACAGCCGGCTCATTATCTTCGCTCGCATCTGGTCAGTATTTTATAATAATATTTTAGAACAAATAACGATTAACGCACGCACTGCTGAACGTAAATAAAACGAATTTCGTATAGCATTATTTTTTTTTTCTTATTTTGCTCTAGTGCTTATGTTTCTTACGATATTCTGTGAATAAAAAGGATTAAGCAGTTTTATTGTAATCCCACTTCTAAAAAATCGGTCAGATGCGAATTGAACTCGCATGATTCCTTATGATATATGATATGATGAAATAATTTTTTCTCACATATTCTATAACTACAAAACCTAGTTAATCATCATCATAAAAATAAATAAAAAGCAGTTTTAAATTGAAACCCTTTCACATTATATCCTACTCGGATTTGTAGGTCTGTTTTGAAATTTTTAGTACCCCTTTTTGTGTCTTACGGAACCCTAAAACATGAATCTGGTTAATATTTTTCCATTTTGGTGGGACATACTCTTCTTTGTATGCCTCTGTATATTGTGTTCTTTGTATGTACAAGTACATATAGCTAAGTATATTTAACTTTATTTTCAAAAACAAAGACTTAGATCATACTCGTAAATTATAAAATACGAAAATTAATTAGAAAAACATGCCCCATGAGAATCTAAGTTTTAGGTAGGTGCATAATAATTTTATATTTTAAATATCACTCAGAGCTTTAAATTAGATAGATAGATATTATTTTAATGTTATAAAAATAAAATAACTTTAAATAAACAGAAATTTAATTTAAGTCTACGTTCTGAAATATAGCAAACCTAAGTCTCATAACCTATTCCAACTACGAGCTGAAACAGTAATACTTAGCTATATAGGTCACTTTAAAAGTACCTGCCACTAGTATTTTACTAAAACCTGGCGAGATCTATAGTCAGCGGACTTCGTACGTGACTTCGTTTTAAAATTTATGGTTTCGACAGTTTCTACTTGAGACGATTCGTTCACAATGTATGGAGGGAAAAATTCGAGTCCCTCTATTCCCTTACGAATAAACTATGCATACAAGTCTTCGATATGTAAATCCTAATACAATGTTATATCCTAGGTACCGACGATGAAGTGCACGAGTATGACTACCTTGGCGCGTGGGGCCCGCGCTTCGACAAGCTCGCCGACTTGTACGGCCCTGAGCTTGACGAGCAACTGTAGGCGATCGCTCCATACCCCAGCCGTCGCGAACTAGGCGACGTAATTTAGTCAATTGTCTCCCACTATCCTACCCTCTAAGCCACTCTAAGCCTGCTATCTCGGCCGCGGCACTCCTTCGTGAGGCCGCTAAGTTTAATTTTGTAAATAAACAAACGGGACGACTACAACGCTCGACACGACTTGTAATTCTTATCAATTTTATACGACTTTATTTGTAGTAGAAAATATGTTTAGCTTAAGTACCTACTCATTTAAGATACTTATATATATATTTAATTGCGTAATTTTTATAAAGTTTAAACATATATCTCCACCAAATATTTGATATAAGTTTTTATTCGATTTAGCCATATTATGAGTCAGTATTTTATTGGGAAGTTAATGAGATAAGCGGATTTGTGCTGAAGGGCCAGAAGTGAATCTGAACGTGGGTGTTTGTAGATAGTGTGCTATAAATGTGAATAATTTATACGAGTATTTTGTAAGTCCACAGCTTTACGTGATATCACATAATATTTGGCCCTTCCGCATAAAATCATTTAATATGAAAGAATATGTTATATTTTATAATAACATAACTATAAAATTAGATAAAATGTCCGTTTGGATATCGAGTTTGTAATGCTCATTCAAAATGTGAAATGTATGTAAATGGGGTATGTAAATACAATAATAACGAAACAGCTACCCCTATTAACTTAATTAAGTATAATTTATTGTAATAAGTAATTCAACTCTATGTTAAGTGAACTGTACAGTAACTGGTGTTCCTCTCCTAATGTCTCCGTGTAGTGCTAGCTAATTAGAATTATCTGGGAGCGATTACGGTCTACTCATAACTGTAGGTAAATAATTATATAAATAGTCGTGGATCATGAATATTTTCAGTTGTGATGCGGGTTTGTATGTGGCAGTGTAAATGCGACTTATGAATGCACGTGTGTATGACTAGTTGTATGTATGGATATGTTTGTGTATGTGTGTGTGTGTGTGTTTGTGTGTGTGTGTATGTATGTGGATGTGTGTGTGTGTGTGTGTGTATGTATGTGGATATGTGTGTGTGTGTGTGTGTGTGTGTGTGTGTGTGTCTGTCTGTGTATGTATGTTCGTGTGTGTGTGTGTGTGTCTGTGTGTGTGTGTGTGTATTTGCGTGTGTGTGTGTGTCGCAGATCTTTCGAGATACCGCGTTGATATGAATGGAGGGACTGTGCCAATTTATTAGCATTATCGATGCAGCTAATGACGGTAGAGGTAAGTGTTTGCACTTTATTTATTCGTATGTTTAAATATAAATTTAGTCGCACCTAGGAAAATATCAATAACTTATTAAGAGTGTTGTGCTAGAATAGTATTCTACCGATTTTGACGTGAGATAGCTGTTGAGACCATTAGAAGTCACTAATTTATAAAAAAAATAATTTTTAAGGATTTATAGTAAAAATAATTTAAATAAACAAAGGTTTCAGGCACTGTCTCACTTCGACATCGAATTACGATCAGTGTACATTCTAGAATACACTGAATTGCGTTAAATGACTGATTTAATTATGCGTTTGAAAGCCTAAGATTTTGTAGATTCGGTTATTTAATTATAGACTTGAAATACCTTATTCTAAGGTCACCCACTAGTTTGCACTAAAGACAAATATTTATTCAAATACATCAATATTAAAGCAATTCTCGTTAATTATTATTCATATAAGTAGACATTTAATACCTAGTTAGTCACGGTTTTCATTACCATTTAAGTTTCATTAAATATCATTACACTGCCAGTATCATATATATATATAAAGACGAATTACGATAGTTGTTTGGTCCGTTTTTTATATTTCAGTCTATACAACACATTATATTGTAAGTTTTTGGACTCTTTATAAATGATACTTTTCCACAACACTGTCGTTTCACTATGAAACTTCGACTCCGATACACGATAAGCTCTGCGGTATTTTTCAATGTGTACTTTCATTTTTAGGTCCCGCTTTATAAATGTTAAAAGTAGATTACATAAATAATTATATACTTACAGGTCAATAATATCTAGATAGAGCGTATACAACAGCTTTTGTTATAAATCTTATAATTTATGACCATATTATTTTATCAATATTAGTGTTTGTACACTCAATCAAAAGGTTTTAAACACTCAGTATAAAAATCTAGATATAATATATAATCAATCTATGTAAAATACTTTCTATTTATTCATAAACGTCATCCACATGATACCGTGACTCGACGTATCTTCGCTTCTGTGAAGTTAATTAGAAAATTTATATAATTGTAATTTATCTACTACAATAATTAGAGGGGGACCCTTCATAACAATTTGTATCTTAATCTTCCAATTCCGCACCCAACTGTTATATCTTCGCATTATATCACTATAGCAAATTGGTTGTTTTTTGTAAAACTTGTACCAAAAATTGCGATAAGTTATAGGATGGTAACAGCTGCGAATTGCCAATACCGCGAGATTCGGCTGCTTACTGTTCGATTGTTAACACTGCGCTACAAATAGGTCGTACATTACTTTAATGTAATTTATAAATCAATATCAGTAATTTTCGATATTTCAATGAATTGATACGACACAGTAATATATTACATATTTTTTACTTAAGTAATTTGCTGTAGTCGAATTGTTAGAATGGATATATTAAACTTGACCGTAAGGTACCAAAGTTCATCTGTATATTTGTTGTTGATCATTTTATAATAATTATGATTAAATACTATTTGTATCCTGCGACTTTATTTGCGTAAATTAGAATGAGTCTCTAGTATGTTAATCTAGCGTATTATGGTTTATCCTTTTACCAAATTTCATTCAAATTCGTTCTGATGTTTAAACGTGACGAATAATCATCCAAAAATCTATATAAACATTTATATTTATCATATTGGTAGGATTTATTTCAATGCAGTGTTAACATCCAAATGTAAGATTAATCTCGATGGAATAAGATCCATTGTTATTAAGCTATTTTGTAGTTATTACCATCTTTATACACGTACACTAAAAGAGCCAGCAGAGCACACAACCCCAGTACAAATAATAAACAGGTGTGACCAGAAGGCGCCGCGCCGGCGCACTGTTTATTTTCATTTAGACATTAATTAATTACCTACCATATAGTTATGTTTTGTTTAAACTGTGATTATTTAGAAATACAACTCTGATGATTACATAAAAGAATGAATAAAAATATTAAAAAAAAAAGTTTGTTTTATTTCTATAAATTCCCAAAATGCTTTGATTTTTAATATTGTTTAATTATTGCTAAGCTGGATAGAAAAACTAACGAATGAGGAAGTCCTGAAAAGAGTGAACGAGAAAAGAACATTTATTAAAATAATTGAGAGTAGAAGAGGCAAAATGCTGAGCCACCTTATACGACATGATGATTTTTTTAAGAGCATAGTAGAGGGAAAGATAGAGGGCAAAAGAGGAAGAGGAAGACCGAGGAATAACTACATGGGACAGATAAAAGTAACACTAGGTGTCATGTCGTATAGGGAGGTTAAGGATATGGCCTGGATTAGAACTGGCTGGAAGAAGATGAATTAATTACTTGCACCGACAAGAGGAAACTCTTAAATGAAAAAAAATATTGCTATTTATTTATTCGTTGGTGATGGTGATGTAAGCCTACAATGAACATATTTTTAAATAACTATAATGTGTATGTTACTTTTTTTTTAATGGATGATAATGGAATGGTAACCCCACCCGCGCTATCGGTATACACCGGCGGGGCACCAGTGAAGGATGATAAGTGAGGATGAAGCAGGTCAGTTAGCACATCGTGACGAATTCAACAAGAATTGTTCACGATGGTTTCCAGGGGAAACCACGTGGAAGTCGACCTAATAAGGCATATTGCTAGCAATGGGGCTGTCAAACTCCATTGCTAACAATCCCTTTCCCCCTGTGTATGTTACTATATCTACGACTATTATATACAAGGTGAAATAAAAATCGTTATCGATACGTAAAACTAAGAATCTAATTAGATTAGATTAAGAATACATTATTACTGTTTCGTGAATCAATATTCAAAATGACAAATATTTTTCCCAAAAAATTCTCCGGGTGCTAACTCAACAGCTGAATGCGTCGTGTTAGTATTGAATTCTAAAGACAATGACCAGTACTTTAGAAATAATTTGTTAAATTATATTACACATTTATATGAAAATTAGTTTTTAAGACTGAGGTATAAAAATTATATTAAAATACTTACTCAAACATAATTTAGATGAAATAAATAAGAATAAATAGGTAGGTACATACTTAGACCTATTTGTTAATAATTTTTTAATATATTGTGAATAAAAATATTCGTTTTACTTTATATTTTAATTTCTTAATCAGATGCTGTCCAAAGGGATTACATGCCACATATCATGAATACATTTGATCATATATGTCATAAGCATTTCGCCACAATCAGGGTACACCGAAAACGCAATTCGTCTTAAATGCATTTCGCCACAATTGAAATTCGTCGGAAACACAGTTCGGCAATTCAGTAATCGTGTGTGATATAGAACGTGTAATCCGCTTAAATGTTTCTTTTAAATTTTTTTATTAAACGACTTAGAATGTCTAACATACTGACGGTCCAACCGATGGTAAGTGGTAACCGTCGCCTATAGAAATGAATAGTACCATGGACGTAACAAACTATACTGTGTCACCCCTGATACTGCTAATGCGTTGCATTTCCCAAGGGATAAGGTGTTATACCTCTGTACCATACCATATTCTACTCTTCTAACTGAAACAGACATGCAAACACAACTGCCTCATAGTAGAAACACGAATGAGATAGAGGTACCCAAGCAACTTACGTACAAATTCTCCCTCTTAAGTTTTTCTATCCACAAAATGTATAATTCAAAGGCATTATCTCGCTCATCGGGAATGTAACTGGATTCTAGCATTCTTATTTTAAGGTACACAGCGTTTTATCTGTCATGGTATTTTTACTTCTTTTTAATAAAGGAAAATGTCTGCAGCTACTGTCTCGAGATTCACGACTGCTGAATTCACTGAATAAGAAAAAGTTGAAAAATAATTCTCAAGAAGTTCTCCCAGTACCTATCTAATTTTAATGTACGAATGAAGACGTCGTAAAATTTAATAGGCCATTTTATCTTTTCGGCACTTTAACAAAAAATAATATTATCCCTGTAAGTCACGGTTCTTGTAAATAATCTGTGTTGAAAAAGAAATAAAGAAGTTACCTAATTATATATTTATTTACTTCCTCATAAATACATATACCACAGCGGCACATTTGATTTCAAAATGCGACAACTTGTTTAAGTTGTTGCATCTTTAAATATATAATAATTACTACACTATATACTTAATCAACATGTGTCAATTAATGTAAATACAACCTTAATGAAATATATGGCTTATTACGAAAGAAATTAGTTTAGCGGAAAAATTGAGCAAAAATATATTTGAAAAACAAACTGAAAACGTCGACAGTGAATAGGATTCTTAGTAATACAATCTTACAGCCCCTGTGCTAGTAATATACCCTGACAAGTCAACTTGCACGCGATTTCCCCTGAAAAGCATCGTGGTTCATTACTGATGAATATGTCACAATTGGCTTACTGACTTATCATCCCTCACTGAATAGAACTTACGGTAACCATTCCATTTTATCTTGAACAAAAATGCATGACGATTGATTATGCCGTTAAGGCGCCAATAGATAATAAACAAATCAACTTACATTTACTGTTTCCTTATAATTTATAGGATAAATAAATTATTTTATTTATTTTTATGTTTCATACCAGTGTATAAAAAAGCAGATCTGTGAGCAGTTTTTACTGCTTTGAATTCCATATTATTATCACTTTTAATCTTTCTATTGTACTTACATGTGTATAATGTGGTCACATGTTGTGCTATAATAAAAAAAATATTATAACTAGATTTTTGTATACTATATTATATTCGTAGATTTAAGTAGGAAAATCAATGAAATAGATCATTTTAAACGGTGCATTATAATAAAATGTATATCAATTTTTAAGATAGATTTTAAAGAACAAACATACACATGGGCAGACAAATACAATTTTTCTTCAGGCTTCACAAGTAATTTGTTTCTAAATATCTCTCTAATCTAAGCTCTAAAAACAAATGAAGAAAGTTGTGTATGAATAAAGAGAAAGAAAATTAAGAAATGAACCAATCAGAACAGTGTATCCACCAAAAAGTTTCGCCCACTACAATATATGAGTTTTGTGTTTCGACATTTGTAGATTGGTAGTTGCTTTATTTAGCATTGTGGTTGTTACATTTATGTGTTCTCTCTCTCTCTCTCTCTCACACACACATACACACACACACACACACACACACACACACACACACACACACACACACACACACACACACACACATACGCGCGCACACAAACACGCGCACACGCGCGCGCGCGCGCGCACGCGCACACACACACACAAACACGCGCGCGCACGCACGTACATACGTCACAACACACTCGGCAAACACAGCTCCGATCCATGTCTATAGGCGACGGATACCATTTTCCATCAAACGGACAGTCATGTTATATTCGTACGCTAATCTAAATTATATAAATAATGAATTAGACAAATAAAATAACCGAACAGATTAAATAACGTCAGGCTACTTATCGCGAAACTAACATTCACTCAGAGAACTCGCACCCAACTTCGTGTATTCCAGGAAGGGAATCGCCAAGTTTGCAACTAAATCATACTTAAGTTCAGACAAGCATCCGAGAACATGGTATGGTTACAAGTGTCGTCTACTCCAGACCGTTAACATTAACCACATAGACGTGCCTAGCGAGAATTGGTTGGCATAGATCTGAGATTACAGCTGTGCAAGTAATTAACTAAATAGAGTAGAAGTCGAAATAACAAATAGGAGGCACTAGCGCACTCCGTAATTTCCTAACGTTCAAGAAACTTTAATAAAATGCACTACACAAGAGGTAGATGATGTAGATTTTACATGTGTTATGTTATCCAGTATCAATATTATGGTCCTGTTGTAACTGTAACCTCTATTAGTTTCTAATTTTTAATTAGTTTTTTTTTCTCCACCAATTCACAATTTCTATTAGATGTTCAAAGGTCGACTGGAAGATAACCCTTTTATAGGATAAGTCCACCATTGACCTCATTCTTTTTTTAAAAACTTTGTATCCTATAATTTATTGTTGTACTGACTGTACAATAAAGTTTTAAAAACAAACAAACAAACAAGGCTGTTTATATTAAACGCTAGACACGTCAAGTGCGTGCCAACATGCGCTTTAACGTTCGAGCATGTTCTAGAAACAATAGGTTAGTTTGTAAAGTATGGTTACAAAGTATGTATTCTGCATTTAGGTACGTTATACTCATATCTCGAAATTCACGACAAACACGTAATTTTATTAGCTTTAGATCATGACAACCTTTATAGCGGTTTAACACGCTGCCTCAGCATCCGACAGTTATTGATTCCATCTCCGCACAATACTGCTATTTGTATTCGTAAGTATCTATGTATTTGTGATGTAAATAATTTTTATGGTTATATTATATAATTGATTATATCATATTTTAAGCATATATATCACAAGTCTTTAAATCGTGGTAACTTATAGAATTGAAATATAATTTTACACTGCCACGAAAAAAAATTTAATTGGTGACAGACAGATGTTAAATTTGTATTTATAAATCTTACTACAATGGGCTTCTAAACATGCGTTAGTTATAATTTAAACAAAAGAAAATATATAACTTAAATAATAAATTTTATTATAATAATTTATAGATTTGGCTCGTAAAATTAGAAATAAACATTATATTAAATAATAAAAAGGCACATTTGCACAAATTTAAACATTGTAGTGAATGATGATTATATGATTTACTGTGTTAAAATATTTTAAGTCACTGCTTAAGTAAACATATGTCGCACATGCATTTTTCGTATTAAAAATGTAAATGCCAACTAAACACATATATAACTGAATACCGGGAATTTAATGAACTTATTATATTTGTTGTTTCTGACTCCTTAAATTATGGTTAAAAATTGTATATAAGTTACAATTAAATGATGTTTAAACATTAGAACAAAGTTTTATTAAACACTAGGTAGATAGTGTTTTAAATTATTTTGTATTAAGATCGTATTTATTTAGGGTAAATGGTTTATTCTAATCTGTGTATTTCATCACGGAATTGGTGTCGGCTAGTTGAACTCGCGACCTTTTGGGTCTTATAAGTCGGGATAGTAAACCACGATTAATTGCCACAGCCCCTTAATTTTATATGTACATATACATACGTAGAGCGAAGTAAAAATAGAAGATTCCCTAATTAATGAGCCAAGTGCCAGTAACTTAAAACGTTTATCTGGCAGTTGAGAGCACTCGGTACCTATTTTAATTAATTTTTTAATTTATTGTGAAGATGCCACATGTGCCGCCAAGTACACAGCTCCCGCAATTTCCTTTCTATATGATGTTTGCTTACTTTCCTTTTTGGTCTGAATACTTATGTTTACTTAGAATTAAAACTCATTAGAAAGTTATGCATATTAAAATATCATAATATCCATTCATTGTTTTATTTTCATGAACGCTTTTCATTTTGTCGCTGTAGGTACGATATTACATACAAATAATATATGTACTAGAAATGTATATAAATATAATAGTTTATAAAAAAAAATTATTACATATTAGTTCGTTACTTGATGTTATGTATCCCATAAATAAAAAGAAATAATAAAAAGCAGCACGAATATGAAATTCTAAACGAAATCAACATTATGTATTTAGACCTTCACACTTCATATAGAGAATAAATTAATATCAATTAAAATGGCATTGATGTTCTATCATTTTTGACTTTATGTTCCAAATGTTAGGTTTAAAATTAATTTAAAAATTATGTTATATATTTATATATTCGTATGTGAAAAAGGCGCAAAAAAGTAAACCCCTACAATCACTGAAACAATATAATTATAAAACCCTTGCATCAAATTCTATAGTAAGTGGTCCTTGAATGCGAGTGTATTACAGGTACTATCGAGTACTAAAGCGAATAAAATCTACTTACAAATAATCAACCTTTCATATGCTTTTTTTACGACCTTGATTAGCACAACACACACTTGAACAAAAGTTATTTAACACCCTTAAAAGTTGGTATATCTGTTTGTATTCTAGGTGTTTTATATGTATGTTTATGTATTTACGGAAAAACAAATTATAAATATGTTTATCACCTGTCTAGTACACAGTGGCTCAGCTTATTTTGAGACTAGATGGGCTATGCAACATATCCAGTGATGTTTATCTATTACTAGCTGTTTCCCATGGCTTTCCCTACGTGAATCAGTAAATAAGGCATCCTATGTAGTAAGTTAGGATATAACCTACCCATTAATTTATTTAAACTATAATTCACAGTGATATTATGTACATATGGTGGACTTAACATCGGACGGTGTTCTCTACCGGTCAAACATTGAACAAACCGAGAAATAAATAGGCGGTGCAATATTGAATTGAGGAAATATAAAAAGTAATTCTTAATATAAACTAGACTGATATAAACATACACGTAATATATTAAATAAATAAAAATATTCATACATAAATAAATACATAAAACAAACAATTTTCTGTATTAGAAGAGCAAATGAAATAATCTATTACTCAAAGAGGGTAACAAGCAAGGTTAATTTACCAAATTTCGTTCAAATACGTACAACCATTTAAGCGTGATCGAGTAACAAATAAACAACAAACGTTCATTTTATTAATGTTATTAAGATTAAATTGTAGGTAAACTAGAATACTACTTATAATCTGCTAAAACTATTTACCCAAAATATAAGTACCTACCGTCTCTCAGGACTTATAGCCAGTGAAGGGATTTACGGTTCTTATAAAAAAATAATAAATAATCCTCTATCGCTTCTATACGCCATAAACTTTAGCTCCGAAATCGTACTCACAGTGTTTACTCCTAGGACTTACAAAAATAATACGTCGTACTAATCCTTTTGCTCGAATGTATCGGCACGATTTTTTTTTACTGCTTTTTATTTCGAAATCACACGGTATTAATTTTATCAGAGGAGTCTTCCTCTAGTAAAATTGTACAATAATTAAATATATATCGAACATAGAATATTTTGTCATTATTGAAATCGGTTAAATAATCGTCTATATCTCTTGGCCTATCCTTTTTCCTACACGCGTTTCTGTTATGAAGTTTATAAAAGATAGAATATAGTAGAAAAATTTCAGGGTACGAAGGCATAACACCATAATCCTTAAACAGATTGCGCTCAGCTTTTTATCGCGTACGTCATAAGCGACACTTAAAAAATACCATAGTCCTCAGTAATGGCAACGCACATTTTATCTTGTGATGTTCATAGTACTATTCATGTCCATGGTGACGGTTACCACTTTCCATTAGGTAGTTTGCCGTTTCTAAATAATGTCAATAATTTAATATCAATTCTTAAAAATGAAACACATTAAATTTTTTCTATTGACGTTTTGTGTCATTTTACGCAAACGACTCTATAATTTAGAAATCTAAAATCCAGCAAATGAATCTATTCGTACAACTAACAAACTGTCCCAAATAAACATGGGTTACATATGAAAATAAATTCTAACATACTAACGTACTAGTAACAAAAGTAAAATTTCAGAATCGCAAACAAGTCCGTGATTTGTGAACACAAATGAAAATATCGGTGTGAACAGAAATATAACTATTATTCTTTCGTAGATCTTTCGGTAGATACGTGCTCTCCGACTTGGTGGAAAGTTTGATTTAAACATAAAGTTACTAGGTATCTGTCCAACAAAAAGAAAATTCAGTAGGAGAAATTCGGATTGTGAAAAAAATAAACCTTAGACAGCCCTATATTTCAGACGAATTTATGTTTAATACCTACAAATGTACTTATTATCTTAATAAGTATTATGATAAATATTTTGAATATGCAGTTAACTGTGCTCAAAATATTTATAGTTACCTATATAGCTACCTACATTGAAATACTGCATGGTAGATAATATTAATATCAGTAGTAATTAAATGTGGTCTAGTTAGAATTTTCATAATAATGTTTAAATACTGACAATACAAAAAAACTTTCTAACAAAGCTTGTGAGATGAATGGCATGTAGATAGTAAAAAAAATATTATATACAAATAAAAAAAAATTTTTTGTACATAAATGCATAATTTATAGTTTTTTGCTTGTCTCTATACCAATATACATCATCTGGATTATATATCATCTGGATTTCATCCTTTTGGGGATAGCTGAAACAGCTGATATTGTTATACCCTAATATTATGGTATTATTATTTAGCTACATTTTTGCTGACTTGTAGATACATTACATACATTACAATGTATCCAACATTACCTGTACGTAATATATTTTATAATATAAATCAAAATTTACATTCATAACTTAGATTTGCGGCCTATATTTGCTTTATTACTTTATTTCTTATTTCAATTAGCAAAAACCTGTAAAATTTATATAAAGATAACTGCTATATGTAAGTATATCTATCGCAATAGCATAATTTTTGTAGTTATACTTCGATTTTAAATTTTCTGTTTTAAGCATGCAGAAAATTGGCCCTCATAGAAATTTCTCTGATATAGGTAGTGTGAACATAGCGTGACGAATTCAACGAGAATTGTTCACGATGGTTTCCAAGGAGAACCACGTGAATAATTAAAGGTATTAAATAGTTTTTTTTTTCTGGATTTTATGAGATTAAGTATGATAATGATTAAGTATACAAAATCTAACCTTTATCTAGCTTTATGCAAAATCTAAATTAGAATATACTTTTTAAACAAAATCGACATCGAAATGCAATTCGATTATATTTTGTGCGTAGGACTAGGTAGATAGTTTTATAAAACTATGTTTTAATTCCTAAGAGTTTACCCCCGTATTGGTTAGATAATAATTATAATAGGAGGAAAGGGATTGTTAGTAATGGAGACTGAGAATCCCATTGCTAGCAATATACCCAACCAGGTCGACCTCCTCGTGGTTCTCCCTGGAAACTATCATGGTTAATTCCTGATGAATTCATCATAATGGGCTAACTGGCCTGTTTTCAATCTTATCTATCACCCTTCACTGGTGCTCCGCCAGCGTATCCTGTTAGCGCAGGCGGGGTTACCATACCATTTTCACCAACAAAAAAAATTATAATAAACTATAGGTACTTATTTACTAAATTATAAAGGTACTAACTGAATTCTAAAAAAAATTGTAAGACCGGCTTAGCTACAAATTTTTCTCCGAATACAGAAAAAACCTCGTTTGCCTTTCCTTGTTTCAACTTCTGTAGACAAATCAAAATAATACAAAAAACATAACAGACTTATTGATATAGCATTGAATATTACTTAGAAAAGTAACTGCCGAAACGCGACTTCAAACATAACTAACCTTTATAGAAGATTTATTGCTATCTGAAACATCTCTCACATATACATATTGTTAAGTAAACGGAATTTTTTGTTTCTTGTAACAATTTTTACCCGAATGACAAATAAAAGAAGGTATCGTTTTTCAGGTATAAGGTGAGCCAGTAGCCGGTATATATATATATAATACATGCATAATATAGTAGAGAAACACTGATAATTCAAAAGGTTTCTATTGTGAAGTGAAGTAAGATGCACCCGTGCGAAACCGGGGCGGGTCGCTAGTTATGTATATTAAACAATTTTACAATTTCAGTAGTATCATAAGACGTTTCTGTTGTTTTTACGGCACTGCTCATGTCTGTAGGCAACGGTTACAATTTTCCATCAGGTGGGCCGTCAGCTTATTTACTATTCTATTGTATAAAAAAAATAACAATCTTCTAACATAAATAAACTTGCCCATTTTGTAGTAAATACTAAATATATTTTGTAGCTAGTGAACACGATGCCCTAAGTTGAATTCGATCTTGTAATCGGAATAGAACGGGAAGTATATTGAACTTTATACCTTACTATATTTGTCGTGTATCGTTATGGGGAGTAGATAAGTACCTATCAGTCGGTAAGATTATTTCGTCTCCGTAAGAAGTTGTGAGGGTAACTTTGTGGTCTTTGGAGTTTTGATTACACTCCGAAGATGTTTTTGTGAAATCCCCTAAAATCAAAGAAACATCTAAACATAAATAAAAAAAGTGCTTTTATCACTATTACTTATACTTACTTAAATAAAGTACTTACCTAAATAAACCCAAAAGATAAATTAAAAGTACTTTATGAATTATCTATAACCGTAGGTATATCATTACTAGGTATGTAAAAACAGAGATCGCAATGGCCATATAGTTCGAAAATCCGAAAATGGAGTGACGGACAGCAGCGGACAATGCTTGTATATTAAATCCACATAATTTTTTCAGTAATCTTAATCGACCAAATTGGTGTTTATTTATGAGAACAAAATGACAATTGCATTAAGTAGCGAACCTACCTAATTTTAAATGTGACTGACTGCAATTTATTTCTGTACAGCGTGACTGCACTCAGGAATTGTTCGACATAATGCCCATGACTATTATTACTGCTTCGCTCGATGTCATCGAAACTATGTACCGTCTATGTACCTTGAATCCTATAAGCAGTGTAGCTCCAATTTCTCCTTCAAACATACAGGTCCTCCTGTAACTACTGTGGTAGTTTTTTTACAATGACAGTGGAGCTATTGCAGCTTATTAACTCTTGAAAACCTGAAGTCTCACTCCTTGTGACGAGAAGATGGCCATAGTACAACAAGTAGATTCACGTCAGTTTTAAATTCAATCCATTCGAACCGGAACACACCATGCTACTTTGCGGCATAGATAATAGATAATTATATGAAATTTCTCTATTGTTTAAATTCCATGACATCCTGACAAGTAATTATAATAATATTAATAATAAATAAATTCTTTAATAATGTAACCGGGACCTACAAAATTTTTATACAAAATTAATTATAAAAAAAAAAAGTAAAAAATACATATATAAGAGCTATTTTGGTCAGTGGGTACAACTTACAATATTTTTTTAATATAATCGATTAAAACTAGATAATAAAATAAAAATATTGTAGATTTTGGTTGTTTATTTCTCAGGAAGCAAATGATTCACAGCATTGGTGGGATACAAAGGTCTTACAATACTGGGCCGAAACATTCATTTTCCTGAAATGTTCATTTTTATTAGTAGTACAACAGCTTAGAATACATAAGTACCCAAATATAAAAATGTGGGAAAACAATGTTATAGATATAGGCATAAGATATTACAATTTATTTAGTAAAGCGAGTTTTCATTTTTATACCTTTATAATAAACTACACACCTTACTAAATCACAATTTCTAATTATGTCAAAATTATTTATCACATTTATAACATTCTGTACAAAGTAAAAAAATATTCTCATACTTCCACTAGTAAAAAATAAAGCTGCAATGCATAGAGTTTGCAACAGTAACTTTCATATTAAGTAGTGTATGTATTCACTGAGTACAAACATATTATAGAAGGTACATTTTATTCTTTTAGCAAAAATGTACTAGTATCTAATATATCTAGTATTGCGCACACGATTATGGTAGTTTGGTAAGTGAACTCCGCCTCATATCACACTCTATTAAAAATATTTAAAATGATATGCAGTTGTAATGCAACTGTAATTCTCGTGTATCATGGAGTGGTATTATTACCACAGCGGGTCTACGTTAGACATACTTATAGGTAGATACAATAATTAAGTTATTCATTCTATGTTTAATCTAAACTTCAACTTGCTTTAAATATCGTAATAAAATTGTTAAGATATAAATAACACAATAATTATGTTACGATGACATACAACCTTCATAAGGAGTGATGACTATCACATAATATACAACAGTCCCATACTTTAAAGATTGTATTTAGCGGAATCACTAGATTAACTTCGAGGAAGGACATGAATTCTCTTCGTTTTGAAAATCAACGAAACTATTTTAAATTGAATGTAATTAATTGATATGTCGATTACAATTTATAATTAACCTTTTATATTATATATATGCAAGGTCTTATTTTTATGAAATAAAATAAGAGGTTACACTACTTGGTATACTCGGTACCTCTACTAGCGTAGAGGAATATAATTTTCCACTATGTACACAAAAGAGAATACATATCCCAATATGAAGTAATACTTATTGAACAAATCAAACGAAAACAGCATACTACTATCTCGGCCACAGCGACTACAGCCGACACCCACCCATGCGCGTGACGCATCTGACACGATAAAAAAACTTTTTTTATTATTACTCAAAAACAATTATACAACCCTTCTAATTTGAACTTTTCTCAAAAAATGGGACTTGAAAAATGCAAAATTGTGATTTGTGACAGTGATCATAGAGAAACAAATATTATTTCTATAGGGACACTCGAGTTATTACAAAGTAATTTACAAATATACTCAATCTCTAAATATTATCTAATTATATAAACTGAACTATTTACAAAATATGAACACATCAGTCACGATGTGGCCAACTCTCTTACATATTTGTAATTAATTATTTACAATGACTATTATAAACATTAATTTAAAGAGCATTGTATTTCCATGAGCTTGATCAATTTAATCCCTTGTTCAAATTATAAAATTTTCATGCTGTACACATACAAAAAATAGGTATGCGGTCATTTATATTTGTTTTGTCACAATTCATATTAAAATCCCTTCTGAACCATTGAAGAAACAGTCCCTCCGTTCTGCTAAGCTCCAGTGAGAACCGATATTATTGTAGGGTAAAAATTTCTGGAGCCAATTCATAATTATTTTATAATTAGAAATCAGTCTTGGTCAAAGGAAATAATATTAGATTTGTTTATAAAATTCGTTATGTTCCGACTTCGAACTGCATATTAAATAGTCTAAAAGTTACATTGCTTTGAAGGCATTTTTATAATACATATAAAAACGAAGTGGCATAGAACAGAATTTTAGGGAATTCCATAAGTATCCCCATCAACTTTGTTGCCTCAAAAAATCGCAATGATTATAAAAAAAATAGACCGAATTGAACAGCAGCAGATGACTTGAAAATATTTCCAGTTCTAACTAGTACAATAAACATTTTATACTAATCATAAGGTTACATTATTATGATTTCAATTTTTAACATAAGTCCGCTATATTTATTTTAAATGTTACTAAACTTATCACCTCTCATACATTTCTAATTAATTATATTTAACTTGTACTAATGTACTGTACTACGTATTTATTTTGAAATATGATTGATGTTAGCTAGAATATAGAAACTGGATGTCAACACTAAATTTTGTTTAATTTATTGAAGATATATTAAAATTATTATTTCTAAGGGAATTAATACACTATCAAACACATAGGGACATTTGCATGTAAACGTCATAAATACAGGGTTGTGACAATAAATATATTAACATATTTGTTCTTAAACTATACAGTAAGTTATTATAACTTATAACAGATTTTTCTGCAATCGAAAGTCATCACTAGTTTATTAAATTAATTTATACATGACCTCTATATAATGGATAGTGTAATAACCCCCAAAAAAACGTTACTGGTACAATAATTTATAACAATTTATTACGGTATGGCACACTCATATAATGTAAACCCAACACAATTTAATCAAATATTTAGAATTTGACAAAGAAAATTAATAAAGGTTACATTATTCTCAGTCACTAATTAAAAACATTCATGAATTATATAATATTTGTACTTGGATTCTAAAAAATGCTGCAAACGCTATTATTAAAAGTAAAAAATAAGACATTTTAACTATGCAAATAGATGCAGTTATATTGTGTTTTAAATTTTTGTAGTTCGCCTGTGGATTGCTAAATGCAAATTTGAGATTATAAATTTATTTATTCGTCACTATTATAATCTATATTAAACCTGCTGCTGTCTCTGTAAAAAATAAAATGGAATTCCCTCCAAATTCTACAAAACAGCTAGCAGCCGCATTAGTAGTTCAAAAGATCATTGCACTTTCAATTTCTGGTGTCTAATCTGGGGGCCTACTTCATACATATATTTTACCCTGTTAAAATAATAATTAATAATAAGACATTTCGTCTTACGTAAAATTTAACTTCCGAAACACATCTTGCTTCATTTTGTAGCAACTACATAATGTTTATATTTTCTACAACACAAAATACATTACACTGTTATGTATACTCAAGAAACGTTGGAGTGGAATGTGGTCAAGACTGAAAGTGCAATTACTCTTAAACATAATAAATAAAAATTCAGTGCTCTCTATTAAGTTACTCCAATAAGCACAAGATAAATTGCTTATGGAATATTTGATCTACGATCAAAGTCTACATCACGGGTACCAATCTCATGCGTACGGGCTGGCTCTGGTCAATATTTACATTTTTAGAGCCATCACTTTGGTACTAATGGACAGATCGTACGAAGACATCGTGGAGTCTCGTACAAAGGAACGCCTCACCTCTGGAGTCCCGGGAGGGCCACATCCCGGCCGGCGATGAATTAGGGTCTAAGCGGGACCACTGGCGCCGGCGGCGGCGCGGCGCAGCGGACGGCCGAGCCCTACTTCTCTGCCGGCTCGGGCGGCGCGCCGCCGAAGTCTAACTGGTAGCCGCCGGCACGCGTCATCTCTTCCATACTGGGCTCCTTGCACTCGTGGCCGGCGTGACCCGCCGCACCGCAATTCCAGCAAGATAACTTCGGAGGCGCGTACAGCACGGGCACAAAGCCCGGGTACGGATTCGGAGCGGGAAACGGCGGAGGTTCACCATTGGCGAAGGGCGGCGGCGGCGGGCGGAAGGGAGGCGGCGGAGCGGGATACGCGTACGGTCGAGGGTACGGTACAAATCTATACAAAACATACAAATTGGTAATGCAAAAAAATATATTATCATAGCAAAATATATTAAAATATCATAAAAAATATATTATTAAAACAAGATAAACTCTTATATAATATAGATTCATCGTCATCATATCAGCCCTTCACCGCTGAATATAAGCATCCCCTTGGGGGGTTTAGCCAGTAGTTGTCACGCTTGGCAGGCAAATCGGCAATCGCAGTTAGGCTTTACAGATGTTTTAAGAGAGTTATTACAGCCCATCCCTCGCCCTCCCTTAATCGCCTCTTACAACAACCACAGGAAAGGAACGGGGTGGCCTATTCTATGCCGAGAACACACGGCCGTAGAGTACTCTCTTATAATATAGAGAATATTACTTTCACATTTCAGATAGTCTAATCATTTGAGAGTATTGACAAATTCTGTCCTTTTTTTTTGTTTAAGTGTAATATGGTTACTGGACAGATACTTTTGGATTATATATGCAGTACCTGGAATTAACACAAAAAGAAAACCCCAACATTTTGCTTTTTAAATGCAATATAAATTATTGCATAGATGAATCGTGAACAATTACAACATGCGTACATGAGTATCTACTATAACTTCTGTCACATGTTAGTATTACATTACACACACACACATGTATTATTTCATTTTACCCATGTCATTGAATTCCCAATGCCTAAGTCAGCGCGATATACATATAACATGTATGGTACGTACGGCAAGTGCGGTGGTGCGGAGGGCGTAGCACGGCGTTGCGGCGGCGCCGGCGTGCCGGGCGGGGACGAGGCGGCGCTCGAGCCACTGTCGGACGACGACCGCGTGCCCGGGTAGTACGCGCCGGCACGCTTCCGCACGCCGTTCAGTTTCTCTAGCGACCGATACTGTTGAACAACGCTGAACTCGCGTAGCCTCTCATCCCCGATGTTATGTCGTCTTTGCAGACGATCGACACCTTCTACCTGCTGGAATTATGAAATTATCAAGTATTATTATTTGCATAAATACATATATTCATAGAAAATACGGGTCTTCTAATTATGAATAATATAACAAAAAAGTCATTTGTATATGTTTATGTTAAACTCTAACTTTTCAATGGTCTGATTATTTACATTTGAAAAAGTCAATTTGAAGCAAATCAAATATAAGAAACATCAGTAATTATAGATGTGAGCACATTTTCTTCTACTTTTGCTACACAATTTTTAAGTTTCTAATCATTATTCATTTAATATTTCCGTATGGTAATTTTTGAGACAGACAGGATTTTTTTTTATTCTGCTCAATCAATATGTGCCAATCACACGTGGGCAGAGCCAGTTATAACATAATTACCTCAGCAAGAGCTAGATTCTCAAAGTTAACAGCAAGATGTAGGGCCAGAGGTTGGTCAGGTATAGACGTAGGCGGAGGTGGTGATCGGTCACGCGACATACGCCGACGTGTGCGAGGCGATGCAGTACGACTGTCGCCCGGCGACGACACCAGCGGTGACGTTGGTGCACCACCACCGCCTCCCGTGCCCGCACCACCACCAGCGCTTGGCGGATAATTTAAAACCTGGAAATGCAAATAAAAATCATTATTTCACGACAAACATAGTATATGTCTATACTTATTATTTATAACTAGCTATTGACCTCCAACTTTGAACGCCTGTACATAAAACAAAGAAACAAATAAAATAGACTACTTTTAGTTGATGTATCAAGATAATACATTCATCAGTTTTTAATTGAAATAATCAAAAACACAACAGTGATAACTGCATCCAATTGGATGCAGCAGCTTCAGAATGTCACTGAAACAAACATAAAGACAGACAAACAGAATTTTAAAATAATTGTATTGGATTCCATTATTAATTTGATTTAATTAGGTAAGAATGAAGTACCTTTCAAAGCACAATGCACCAGAGCTGATGCATTGTGCTTTGGAAAGAAAGCTCAAAATCCTGTAGCCAATAACAAGTCATTAACTAGGCTAATAATAAAAGGGATATTAATGGGTTGGTACGAAAAGACATGAGATACATACATACATATCTGTTACACCTTTCTCCCATTAGGGTAGGCAAAAACAGTGGATCGCCAAATACTTCGATTCAAACAAACTTCTTTCATTTCTTCCACATTCATCAATCCTTTCATACACGCTCGCCAGTTACAGGTACTTTTGATTTGGCCCTTCTTCAGCACGTCGCCTATTTGGTCGACATACATCTGTCTGGCGCAGCCCCTATCGACATCTCCATTCATTCTTCCTCGATAAACCTTTTTCGTAATTCTTCTTTTATTCATTCCCTCCAAATGGCCAAACCAATGCATCATTACCTTTTCGAATTTTGTTAATACATAATCTTTCAGTCCACAATTCTCTCTATTCACACTGTTCCTTACTGTATCTTTTAATGTAATACCACCTATACTTCAATTATCTTACTTTAATGCTTCTTTTACCATACCCATGATTTCCTTACATTGCATATAAGAAATACGAGTGTTGGTGCCAGTTTTCCCTGAATTATGGCAAGGCGAGCTTTGCTAAATATGCAGTGCACCGTTAACACTGTTTTCCACTTTCACTGTCCTTTCAATATTGAGATAGGCACTAATATTTATTTTAATAGACGATATGGCTCCAAGAGAAGCCAGGTTAATATCTCATAGTTCATAATATAAAAAAAATACCAACTACATATTGACTTTTTATTCTGTAAAGGGTTCTCAAGTCCAAAAGTACATAATTTTAAATTATGTACATTTTCTTGCAAACATTGTATTACTAAGAAAAATAAATAAAATTTATCAATAAAGGACAAATACCTCTAATGGTTGTGGAACTATAATATTCCCAGGCCATGGATGTTGCCCCATATATTCACCCATATTGTACTGGGGCATGGGAAGGCCAGGTGGAGGATGAGACACTTCTCCTAGCATAGGCATTACACCTCCTGTACTAGTTAAAACTGGGGGAGAGCCAAGCTCAGGCACTGCATCGGTACTGGGAGGCTGCAACAATATAATTCTTTTAGTACATGTTCTTATGTTTTCAAATTAACATATCATTGTATTTAATAAGTTAATGAGATTTCCTGACAAGATAACTACATAACCCAATACCACTAACATTAGTGAGAAAGCAAAAATTTTCATTTAAAACACAAAATATAAAAGTGTGAAAATATTATTAATAAAAATGAATTCAATTATTTCAATACAGATACCTATCTTATAAAATTATTATGGCTTCACCCATTTTAATGTATGACATGACTATTTCTCTAGGAAATTTCTTTCAATAATTTGTTAGTTATGTTACTGGACTAATGTAAAGTAACAAATGTCAAAACTTAATAAACAGATAGAGGTTCCTTCAAATTTATATTGGTCAAGATATAAATTGTAATCACTCATCTTGTTGGTGGCAATTATACACATTTAACAAATACTGATAGCAGAAATATAGTAAGTTATAAACATGATAGCTTTGTGACATAATATATTAAAAATATTAAGATAAGAAATACACCAATCAAGAAACTAAATATAAATAAACAACAATAAACCTTTGTCAATCAATGATGTACATTGTTACAGCAAATACATAGTACATACAAAATTTTTACAAATTAGTATTTTGTGACTTCTTATTGACTGTACATAAAAAGCTTTTTTAATTTTTTTTTAATGCATCAAAAATGGCAAATAAACTGAAGACCCACAAACTGGTAACCGTCGCCTATAGACATAAGCAGTACCATAGACATAACAGAGTATACTGTTTCGCCCATGATACCCCCCATGTATTGCCATTCCTGAGGACTCAAGTATAGCCTGTAAATTCACTGTCATATTCCACCCTTTAAACTGAAATACAGCCATGCAAACACAACTGCTTCATGGTAGAAACATGATTGGGACAGAGGTGCCCAAGTAAACAACTTTTGTACAAAGTCTCCCTCTGGTGAAATTAATAAAAATTAATGATTGCTAATTTAATTTACATATAGTTACATGATTTATACTAAATGGTCTTGAGTAAAAAATTACCTATAATAAAACATACAGATGTGCAAAGACAATAGCAATAATTAAGGATCAGACAGGCTGTATACTTGTTTGGCACCTTTGTAATATAAAAAAAATTCCATAGACATATAATGAAAATATTGACCCTTCTGCCTACTGCTAAAACTGTACCCTAAATCCTAAAATAATATTAAAAATGGCCTATTTCTAAATCAATGCTCTCTAGTTAGATAACAAAACTACCAATAGTTGATTTAGTTACAGTTATGACACCACTGCCAGTGCTTTCTTCTGTACGATTTACTTTCACATTTATAATATTTATATATAAAAATAACTTTTTCAAATCTTATAATATTAATGATAAGTAATCACAAATTGTTTTAAGCATAACACCTTAATATTAACCTCATAAACATTGACCCTATGTATCTAATAAGTAAATTAATATGAAAAAATATAAAAAATAATAATAAAGTTTCTTTCTAAAATGAATTAATTAACTACAGTTTAAAAATAAACTCCTTAGTAACATCATGAGTAGAGTACTTCATTCTCGTAAACTTCTGGTTAAAAATTCAGTTGTTTTTGAGTATATTGATCATAATGTTAATGAATAGCTGTACCTTAAGCCTTTATCCAAGTTGATTAAAACAATATCTTGAACACTAAGTTTGAAAATATAATCTATGCATGTACTAAATACAAATCCCTTTGCTTATTAAAACATGATTAAACATAAAAGTATATAAACTATATTATAATTAGCATTAACAATTAAATTGAAAGTATATATAATATATAAAGCAAGTAACATATCATCAAAACATCAAAAATAACAAAAATTGCTTACTTCAATTATAATTGTAGGGACAAATCACTTTTCATAGCACAATATGTAATTAGGCAATGCCAATCATAGACATATTTAACCAAATGCATAACTTAAGTATTTCATATATATACCTATACCTGTTAGTACAACACAAAAGAAACACACCTCACATTAATGTAACGAAAATAATCATTTGTCTACACTTAATATAGAATATTTACATGTATATAAACCATATAATTCAGTAGTGCTGAAACTACTTATAATGAAACATGCAAGATGAAAATAATGAATGGCACTGACCTGTACCCCCGGCGTTTTAACAAACATGATCCCAGGAGGCCCCAAGCTGGACAAACTAGGTGGTGGAACAGACATATTGGGTGTGACACTAGATTGGGTATGGCATACACTCACGGGTGCTACATTTATATGTTCTTGTTGCTCTTGGAACTGTATCCTCTGATCTTCAAGTTTCAATTTCTCTAATATTTCACCAAAATGAGATTTTTGATCAAATGTAAAAGCTGGATGATGTAACGCCATAGTGTATAATAATAGGATTTCTTCCAAAAGTTCACCATATAAACCTTTCAAAAGGCCACTTTGCTCCAAGCTGACCATAGCATTATATAGAGTAGTTGCACAGGCGAAATTGCACGACCGCAACAAAGAAACATATAAGGCCATTTTCCGTCGCGTCCTGGGGTCTGTGTTGGCTCCTCCAATATCTGCTGCCAAATCTGTGGGGTTGTTAGCTCTCAGTTCGGCACCACGCAACTCCTGAAAGTCCCGCTTACCGAGCTCCTCTAGATACGTGCCAATAAAGCGTAATTCAAATGGTAAACACATGTTTAATAATGTACACATTGCATCTATGCGTTTATAGCTTTCCAATTCTTTAAACCATGATACCACGTCCTCTTTGCAAACCATTTCCAGAACACATTGAAATTTTATGTAAAGAATCAACCGGTCCCCTGCAGCCGTAGCGCCTCCGTTGTTTATGATTCTTGGCTCACAAGCTGTTTGTGATAATACGGTGGTTGTAATCCAATAATATTCAGTTGTAACATTAGTGATTATATGCTTTTTATCAGTATTTCTCAAGAACAGTATATTGGTTAAGCAACTACAGGCAATGCTAGTACTTTTGTCTTGTTTATGCTCTTTAATCTATGGAACGGGTAAGGCAAAAGAAAAGATAATATGAATGAGTAGTAGAGCAAATAAGTACAGTAGACAAACTAAACATGTTTGCACTCATACCTACGGTTCAAGATAAATAATACTATCTATCGCATATATTAAAGCTTGTTAGCGATCTATATATGTATTTGTATTTATCTCTTTATTCATCTTTATATAAACATTGTCACAGTCGGAAATTATATTTTTCTTAGTTATATTGCATCCATAAAATATATAGGTAGAAAACCTAACAATTTTTATACACAGGTATTTGAAATGATTAAAACTAGTCGTTTATAATGCCTCTGTTGAGCAATTTAAGAACTAAATTTACTGTTACAAAATAGCTTTTTTGTTTGTTACTGGATTTTGGATTTGTACTAGAACAATAGAGTTGAAAGTATTATCTATATTTAAGTTCATATCTACTTACATAGCGATTAAAAAGCAATAGTTTTAAATAATATATTTTTTTAAAATTTCCTCTGATAAATAGCACCATTTGTGATCAAATAAAAAATAACAATAAATATTTACAAAATATTTAACAATTTTAATTCACTCCACAGAGAATAGCCATTTGCTAATCACTTTTAAATAGATATAACAAAAATAAAATGAGAATGCAAATTTTTGCAAAATATGTTATCAGTAAACAATTTAGTAAGCTTATTTTTAAACTAGTTATTATAAAAAGTTTTAAAAATCATAAAAGCTTGATACAGGTTAGTTAATCTAAAAAAAATAATATTACGGAACGCACCTGAAGCCAAGCAGACTTTAATCGTAGAAGTAGATTGTTACTCGGCATTTTTTTGACAGTTGGTTTTGTGACTAAACTCATTCATCATTGTTAAGTTTTATATTGTTCAAAGATTTGTCTTTATTGTAAGATTTGAACGCTAGAAAAATAATAATTAATAAAATGGCACCTGTTGATCAAGATGTGGAAATGAAGAATGTCGAGAGTCCTGCAGCTAGTAGTGATGTGGAACCTGGCGAAGTGAAAAAAGATGCAGACGTCCTAAGCGTTCAAGATTTAAGGGAACATGTTAGACAAATCGATAAAGCTGTAACATCAAAGGAACCAAGATTTGCAATGAGAGTATTGAGATCTCTTCCTAATACTCGCCGAAAATTAAATGGAAATGTTCTTCGAGCAATTATTAATCAAATTTATCCGTCAAGCCCCGAGAAAGAGACTTTACTGTCACTTGTTGAAAATCCATTGCCTGGCGCCGTGGAAATTGAAAACCCACGGTCCAGAAGTGCTCCGAAAACACCCGTCCCTGAAGTAGATGTGTATCTGCACCTTTTAGTATTACTACGTTTGCTGGATACAAACAAGTTAGAAGAGGCAACTGAATGCTCTCAACAATTAATGAACAAAATTACTGCACAAAATAGAAGAACGCTTGATTTGATTGCTGCTAAATGTTATTTCTATCATTCACGAGTATTTGAATTGACTAACAAGCTGGATCTTATTAGAGGATTGCTACATTCTCGTTTGCGTACATCAACTCTTCGTAATGATTATGAAGGACAAGCTGTACTTATCAACTGTCTGCTGCGTAATTATTTACACTATTCTTTGTATGATCAGGCAGATAAGTTGGTGAGCAAGTCAGTATTTCCTGAAAATGCAAGCAATAATGAGTGGGCAAGATTTTTGTATTATTTGGGCAGAATTAAAGCAGCTCGATTAGAATACAGTGATGCCCACAAACATCTGGTACAGGCTCTTAGAAAGGCACCTCAAACTGCAGCAGTTGGTTTTCGTCAAACTGTACAGAAACTAGCTATTGTTGTGGAGTTGCTTTTAGGAGACATCCCTGAGAGAGCTATATTTCGTCAAGCACCTTTAAGAAGGGCTCTGGCACCATATTTTCAACTCACACAAGCTGTACGTCTTGGGAATTTACAGAGATTTGGTGAAGTTTTAGAGAACTATGGTCCACAATTCCGTAGTGATCATACTTTCACTTTAATTCTTCGTCTTAGACAGAATGTCATCAAAACTGCAATCCGTTCAATTGGATTGTCATATTCTCGCATCTCCCCTAAGGATATAGCTAGAAAATTGGGTCTAGATTCTGCTGAAGATGCTGAATTTATTGTGGCCAAGGCTATAAGAGATGGTGTTATTGAGGCAACACTAGACCCAGAGAAGGGGTATATGAGCAATAAGGAGAGTTCAGATATTTATTGCACTCGAGAGCCTCAGCTTGCATTTCATCAGCGTATATCATTTTGTCTGGACCTTCATAACCAGAGTGTGAAAGCTATGAGATATCCACCAAAATCATATGGAAAAGAGTTAGAAAGTGCTGAAGAGCGCCGTGAAAGAGAGCAGCAGGATCTGGAACTTGCAAAGGAAATGGCAGAAGAGGATGATGATGGTTTTCCTTGAATAATATAAATATTAATAGATTATATTGTTAGTGTCTGAATTATTAAATACTGATAAATCAATATACTAGTATTTGAATATTAATTGTGATGTTTCAATTTAAATTGCTTTTATTAATATAAAAAGCATTTAATACTCTGAATTTATGATTCTGTTAGTCAAGGTAAAATTAAATAGTTTTTGATGTTATAATTTAACAATCCATATTCATGGGGATCTATAACAAAGCAGAAAATAATCTTTGATTCTATCAGGTACAAAAGAAATAATAATTACATAAATATTAAGACCAGTACGGGTATATAAATAAATATAATTTGATATGTATATAATATAAAATATAGGTAATGTACTCTAGTAGTTTGTATATTATACTAATATATAAGCTAGTTTCAAGAAAATTAAGATCAATCAAAGTCAACAAGGGATTTTTAAACATCAATATTATTAAAAAAAACTAATATTCTACATACAAGCGGAAAATTATGTAAACAGGGTTTCTTCTATTATTGCACAAATATGTTCATATACATTTCGGAACTATAGATATGTTTTTTTTTATAGAGATGAAAAAAATTATCAACATTATGTTATATCTTAGATTATATGCTATATATATAAATCCAGATATACGTTGCATCCTAGAGTTATGTAACAAAGTATACTGTTTTTCTTAACTGTTTAGGCTCGCAACATTATCTTGATCTCTTTTGATTTGATTGTTGCTCAACAAGGAATGAATTTACGCTATGGTAGTATACTATGGTTAGCCATTTCATAAATCTTTGCGTACAATTAAGAGAGTTTTGACACTTCTGTCATTAAAGGCCACAAGTAGTAGTAATAGAAGTATACCGTTTGTCCTTAAATTTTTATATTATTAAAGAAATATCTTAATTTTATCGATTACACGATTCTACAAAAAGAAATAACAATAGCAATTCCTAAGATGATAGTGGCAATTGATAGACAGTTTATTTTTCAGTCCCAACTCTTCGCATCTATAATATAAATAGATACATTTGCATATTACTGTTTTTTAAATATTCAGTTAATTAAGAACAAATTTTAATGTAGCGTGCATGCATTTCATACTGATCTATAAATAAAAGACGATGACGTGCAGTTCTATTGACTGGCGCTAATGTAAATTGGGTAAGATACGTCCTTATAGGTACCTACTTACTGTATCTATCAAATTAGGTGCATTATGTTTGAATATTACATACGTTAACTATACGTTATTATATACGTTAACTAGAGTCTGCGATTGGGGACGACAAAACTTAGTTCAGTTTAACTCCGCTAAGACAAGCTTGCGCGTTTACCGCTAGAAAAAACCCATTTGCTGTGGTTCCACAGTTCCAAGGCACGTCTCTTAACATTTCTAAAAGCATTGGGATCCTTGTTGTCCGTCAATTGTCCGGAATTGTACATCTCTAGTGATGTACAATTCCGTGGCCACCTCGAAGATAAGTCGAAGCTGGCATCAAAAAAACTCTGTGTGCTCAACAGAGCGAAGCATTACTTCACGCCGTGTCAGCGATTAAAGCTCTACAAATCGCAAATCCGGCCGCACTCCCAATACTCCATGTATTGCTGTCACTTATGGGCGGGAACACCTAGATACCAGCTTGAACCCTTCGGCTCGTTGCAACTACGAGCTATGAGAATTGTCAATGATCCCAGGCTCACAAACGGTATCGAACCCTTACGTCATAGGAGAGATTTTGCCTCATTCTGCGTGTTCTACCACGGATTGTGCTCAGAGGAATTGTTCAATATGATGCCCACAGCAACTTTTTACCATCGTAGGGCTCGCCATCGAGAGGGTGTTCATCCTCATGTCCTACAGCCTCAATGGTCGCGATGTTTCCTCCCACGAACACTCATGTTGTGGAATGAGCTCCCTGCTCAGGTTTTCTCAAGAGCCAAAAGGGGTTCTTCAAAAGGGGGTAAAGAGGTTTCTTCAGGGTCGGCAACACACGCGTAATACCTTTGTTATTGCAGGTGTTCATAGGCTACGATAACCACTTACCATCAGGTGGGCCGTCTGCTTGTTTGCCACCTCAGTGGTATAAAAATATTTTCATGACCATTCCATGTCGTAAAATATTTTTATTAAACGGCATGAAGTAAACCAGCTGGTTTACTTCTTCATAGCTATGCTTGATTACAACCTATACTCACCTGGGTATACAAAATGTTATGATTTAAATCTTATGATAAAAATGTATTCATGTAAAATGACGTTAATAAACTAAATATTAATTTAACCCATATGATTTGTTTTAATGGCTAATAATGGAATGAAACCTCGCCTTCGCTATTGGTATACACTGGCGGGGCATCAGTGAGGGATGATTGCTGAGGATGAAAAGGCAGGTTAGTTAGCTGATCGTGTCGAATTCAACGATAAATTCGCCACTATGGTTTCCAAGGGGAACCGCATGGAGGTCGATTTGATAGAGTATATTGATAGCAATAGCGATTCACCTCTCCATTACTAACAATCCTTTCCCCTTACCCTCTGGTCATTTAGCCCAATAGGGCTAATTCTCCAGACAATAACTACCTACGATAATTTTAAATTAGTACTATATGTCCGCCAATAAAAGAATCATAATATTCAATCACCATTATGAGAACATGGTGGACTACCGATTTATTTTGATTTATTCCAGAGGCCGTGAATTGGAATCTAGTGTATGTCATAAGTAACCGGTGTTAGAAAACACCTTTAACAGATGATATTAATTCACTATAGTCGTCATATTAAAAAATGCCATATTATAGTCCATTTACTCTACACAATAGCAACAGTGGCCTATGGCTGAAGTGCAAAGTTTAAAAAATCCATAATTATCATAAAACTTGCTGAAGCAAGAAAACCTCCTGCAAACGGAATATGCGAGTTGAGGATCGTTAGTGATAATAGAACTGTAATAATGATATTATTTTAGTTCAAAACCTAGTACCTACATACTTAGGCAATATCTTTGGTATATGTGATTAAGCTAGAAATATTGGGTATTATATTAAAATTCATCTAAGGTATGAGCCAATGAATTGGCAAAACAATTATATTATTTTGTTTAATTACCATAACAACAGTTACTATGACACTAATAACAAAGGTTAATGCGTAACGATATTTTTAATCAATAAAATTGCATATAAATCTAATTCAATAATAGTTCTCTGGGTTTACTGAAACACAATTAGTGCAAATAACCAAGTACCTAACTCGTAACTTAAAAATGGTTGAGTTCACACCCATCCATATGGAAAAATTGGTTGAACTTTTAAGACCACCTGAACCTGAAGTGTTACAGGGAGATGACTTAACTCCTTCTGGTATGTACCTACCTGTTAGGTAGTTCGTTTATTACGATTGGGGGGGGGGGGGGGGGGGGGGGGCGAGTGTAACTGGACTCGAAAAGAATCTTATTAAATTCGACGTTGGTATTTTTGTATCAACTAACAATCCTTACTGACTTACTTGGCAACCCCGGTCTCTCACTGATTTTTTTTAATTTTTTCGTCTTTTGCAAAATTTGGCACGGAACTCCAGAGGAGCTAAGACCTACCCTGCTTTTGCAGTCATCTGTACGGCGCAGAATGCAGGTCTCCTCTCCGCATAATAGGTAGTTACTTAGCTACGTAAAACGGATGCAATAAAAAAAAAACAGTTTAATTAGATCTGCACTGCACTTGACAGTTCTCGGTGAGTAACAAGGTCATTGTAACATTTATGCACTCACTACATGAACGACGGTCACAGAACTATTATTTCATCTGTGGTGTCTGAGTTGGTACGTTTCTACGCTTCATATTCAGATGCGAAATTATTTGATATCATTGATTTATTGTTCATACATATAATGCCATTCAAACTGCCTATTTGTTGTGTGGTAAATAGGATTATAAGAAATTTCGTTGATTTTAATTTCTTTATAATTTTAACTTGTGGTGTTTATAATTTTAAATATTTACCTATAATAGTATTATAGGTAAATATAACCGTTAACCGTGGCAGCCGTTAACTGTCCATTGTTATACCTAAGTGTTGAACATAGGCCTCCCCATAAGAATGGTTTTGCTAATAGATACCTACCATGCTTGGCAGGTGGGTTGGTAACCGTAGTTAAGCTTTGATCATGTTCAAAGAAGATCGGTGCTACCCATCTCTCGACTATTAAATTCCCTTAGTCCCTCTTACAATACCCACGGGAAAGTAAAAGATGGCCCATTTTATGCTGGGACTACAAGACGATTTACCTATAATAAATATTTATTACTTACAATAGGTTATGAAGTAACTTCATCAAGAGACAAAGTTCCTCCACCCGAAAACAATAAGAAGGTTCCGAAAACGATAGAAGAATTTGAGGAACAAGAAGCAAAGGAAGCTGATGAGTTGGGGCAGGTGGGAGCAGGCCTCGGTGATCGTAAGGTTCCTGAGTACTCCATGAATTATCAGCAGTCAGTCACAGCCGAGGATGTCTTTCTGCAGGTCATATAGAGTTATTGCTAGCCTTATGCTTAGAATGGCAAATAAGTTGACGACCCACATGGTATAAAGTGGTTTACCCAGATTCTATTATAGATTTATCGGTTCTCGACCAGTACGTTCGAGTTTAAAAAATTAGTTTGCATATATATTTTGAAAGTTTAATACTTTAATGTATTGTTTTTCCTAACCTAGTTTTAAAATTAAATAATTAATAATAATAATAATAAACTTTATTAACAAATACAGGGTAGCACTGTTACATATTTTTTGCCCTAGCTTACAAATTAGGGTAACCTGTGCCTTGTAAGCCAGTTCCTTCCAACACGCAAGAACTAATACTTTGTATTTGTACATGCAGAATTAACAATATTAAGCTACAAACATAATAAACATGATGATAAATTGATATGACGCAATTATTTTGCATTGTCATTATTTATACAAATAAATAATTGTATTTAACGCAAAAATATATACTGTGTAATGTAGTATTATATATGTAGTATTATAACACATTATAATCGTAAGTTATAAAAAGTAATCAATTATAATATATTTGTCTTAAAGACAAAATTTGTCCGGTTTTATTACATATCATGTCTAGTTTTAATGATGATCTAAGTATCTATCTACGTAAAAAAGAAGTTTTTGAAATGTCAAACGGTAAAAAATATATAAGTAGCTAGTACCTACTTGTAATAGGTAGGTATAATAAGTATTAATTTCTAGTATTTATTGTTATTGTTATATTTTATTCCTGTTTGACTCAATAATGTACATTATATTGGATTGATTTTACAGATTGGTCCAAAGACTCCGTCGTCAGCTAGTTGTGAAAATCTTATAGTGAAAATTAAAATGCCAGGAGACAAGAAGGAGAACGTAGATTTATCTGTAGATACAAACAGCGTAACTGTTAATTCCTCGCGATATTCCTTAAGACTGCCTCTACCTCATGGCATAAATCCTGACGCTTCCAAAGCAAATTGGAATACCGCCGATGAAACCTTAATTTTAAGTTTGAAATTAGATAGAGAGTTTGATTTTATAAACTTTTAATTATACCTATTAAAAAACTAAATTTGTTTTATGTAGAAGAACTATAAACTATACTTTGCTTATATCTGTGCATTTAATAAGAAAAGATTTGAAATACTCACGGAACCAGAAAATAACGTGATGCATGCGGTCGAAGTCGAAGAAAATGGCTTATTTTAATGCTTAGTTACATTAAGTAGTCTATATCAATAACAATCATCTATTTACTTTAATTTTTAATCATTTTGAGTAACTACCGCAGAGTAAGTAATTACTAAGTTATAACAGTTTAAAATTACCAACGACCGACCTTTGGCTCGCATCATTTCTAAAAAAAAAAAGTTTGTTTCTTTAAAATCTTATGGAACCAATTTATTGAATTAAAATATATTGCACTAAAAAGTTAGCAGTGTAATCCCGGCATAGAATGGATCATCCCTTCCTTTTCCGTGGTGTCGTAAAGGCGACTAAGGGAACTTAATCGTTGAGGGGTTGGCAGCAGCGTCCCTTCTAAAAGGTAACCAAAACGTAACTATGATTACCAGGAGGGTCAGGGATTGTTAGTAATGAGATTCAATAGACCCATTACTAGCAATATATCCTAACAAGTCGACCTCCACGCGGTTCCCCCTGGAAACCAAAAATAAACCACGATGGTTTATTTTTGATGAATTCATCACTATGGGCCAACTGATCTGTTTCATCTTCACGTATCGTCTCTCCCTGGTGCTTCGCCTGCGTATCCCGATAGCGTAGGTGGGTCACCATTTCATTTTCATCCATTAAAACAAATAAAAAAAACTGCGGTCACTAACCTGTTTGCCAAGCGTGGCAACAATTGGCAAAACCCCCAAAAAGTTTGTAATGAGCAGTGGACAGTTAACAGTTGATATGATAATGATGACACTATAAGTATTTAGATCTTTTATGATATTCAACAATATTGCTTTGTGAATAGAAGCAATTATAAAGTGAAAATTAGTGAATGTACAAAAGTATATAAATAAATAAATAAAATAGTTTACAACACTATGAATATTTATTTATTTTATTGTGGTGTGGTGTATTTACCGTTTCACTCATGACTATACGGTTATTAAGTAACAGCTCTTTATTATTAATAACGAGACCGGAGCGGAGCTTCAACTCGAGACCGATAAACTCACACTATTTGTAAATATATATTAAATCAATCCTGAATTCTTCTACCCAAGAAGATTAATAAAGCTGGCACCAAATGTATAAACCTGATCAAGTTAGTGAGTGATGGCTCATCTATGCCTATTAAATTTGTAAATCTCCCCAGTCCTCCTCTTCCCAGAACCGTAGTATTGATACTTCTGGTTGGTGGTTCTAGTTTCATCCATAATAACGGCAACGTCGACTTTTAAAATAACATAGGCACTGGTACTTATTCTGTGTATCAATTAGTATCAAAATTGACCTAAAATATTTCCTGTTTTGATTATTAATAATAAATCGTAATATTGAATACATATATATTTAGTGTCTCTATATAAAACAAAAATCTAATGCATATCATCAAGACATCATAAAAATCGCTAAGTATTATATGTGTCTATATATATAAATATGTATTATATTATTTGCAACACTACGGTACCTATATGGAAAATAGTATGTACCGTTATAAACAACGATGATAAAATGATTACAACTTATTGTTATAGTTCAAATTGTCCCTTACTTCCCAATATCTATTAACAATATGTTCGCAATGATTTATGGAAGCGTGTGTTCAGTATAATTTGTTATCTTAACTTAAATTTGTCACGTAAAATGTGGCTGGTAATAATTTAAATAAATAAATTAACTAGTCTGGCCATAAATACTGTTATATAAAAACTTTTCTTTATTTCAACTTTTTAATTATTTTGAATATAGAATACGTTTATTATTTTAAAAACTTCTTTCGATTTCGCGCCATTTCACATATTTTTTCGTGTTCTTTATCAAATTATAATATGGACTTGGAGTGATCGCCTTGCACAAAGTGGATATGGAGCCGTCAGTCATATTCCAGATACTTAAAAGCTTGGTATCAGCCGTATGTTCGTATATCGAACTATCAACAGATACAGCAACACTTCCTCTGTCGAAGATCAGAAAAGATCGGGGCAGCCGCGTGCTGTTATAACTACAAAGGCTCTTAATGCCTGCTGTTAATATTACTATTTTTGGAATATGCGTTTTCAAATTTGGCGGGAATTCAGTGTGGAGCATCGTCATTAATTTTGGTGCCGGAGTAAGTACTCTATTTATTTTATTCTGATTCAATATAGATTTAAAGCCTTAACGTTTTTGCCTTTTGAGTTCTAATTGAAACTTCTACGTAATTTTTTAGTCGAATTCGTCAATTCAAAGTGCATGAATTAAAGTTTTACAGATTGAGAACGTGGGGAAGCGAAGGTACGACCAAGAGTCGACTGCTGTCCCTGTTGTAGATAATGTTCTAACAACCAGATAGATAAGTATTTGTGATTTTATTATATTTACTTATAAAGTGAGTATTAGGTTACCAAAAATGCAGATTACCATCACAACTTAGCATCACAATCAACTCTCCCAAATTTTTCGCAATGGGTATCATAATAACCCATCGACGAGCAGAAAGAGTCATGCGTAATTTATTTTTGAATATTTTATATGATAAATACTTATAATAGCAAACAATCTACCAGGCCACATAATTGAAAGTTGATTGAAAAAGTTGTGAACAGTACCTACTATGAACATTACAGAATATATTGTGATACCTATGGTACAACTCAGGTGTTGCCGTTCCTGAAAACTTTAGTGTTGTTTCTGTATTCTGTAACTAGCTCGCGGCTTTGATCGTGTAAATGAGTATGTCAAATATTTTATATAACCTTATATATTTGATATAACCTACTGATGTACTAAATTTTATTCAATTTTATTCAGTACTTTTTGCGTGGAAGGATAATAAACATCTATCCATCCATCAATTCATCTTTACTCACTTTCGCGTTTATAATATTAATTTATTTTATTTTCTGCCATATCCAATTTTTTCAAATCTTAGGACTCTTTATTTATAATGAAGTGGACGGTTACCACGTCTATAAACATGAGCGTTGAGCGTTGCTATTCCTGAGAACTCAGGTGTTATTCCTCTGAAAGAAGATAAAAAATTTTTTTAATAATTTGTGTAGTTTTTGAGTTTATTATTTACAAACATATAAAAAAATCAAATCTTTCCTTATTATACTATTAGTAGGTATAAGGAGATAGCGCGACACGTGTTTAAATATTGTTTAAAATCGAAAGCTGTAGACATACGTACCTATCTATTTCATATTAGGCGTCGCCATTCTTAGTTATTACGAATAGTTAATAGGGTAGTCAATGTGACACATTACTTTCAACAATTTATCGATATTCTTTTCATGAATATCACGTTGCAGAGAAGGAAATTGAAAAAAAAAGTTGAATGATCATTTTTCTTTTATGCGACTTAGAAAGATATTATAGATGTTACAGATATATATATATATATATATATATCTATATATATATATATATATATATATATATATATATATATATATATATATACTTTGTAATTTCTTTGCCATATTCTACTTTTTAAACTGAAATACGAATACAAATGCAACTTTATTATTAAAAAACTTTTTCAATCTTAAAATATGTGTACAGAACTAATAAGGAATTAAATCATATCAAGCAACTAGGTAAAGATGAATTGAATACGTCGCGAGTAGGTACTTTTTTCTACCTTTTAGAATTTGCTTAAAAATAACATTCATTGGGTTATTGAAATTGTTAATTATTATCGATGTTTATTATTATATCTGTCGATATGAAAACAACCCTAGTAATATAACCCAGGCTGGCGTCAAGGCGTCAATTTGTTAAGAATATACACCATATCAATGCCGGTTTTAATTGAATGACTTGAAGCGTGAGAATAGCAATTTATGTAGATTGATATAGGCCATGACTAATTTTAGGTAATTGTTTAACAATTACAGTTCTAGGCCTATAAAATTATGTTTGAATATATATATATAATTTACAATATTTTAATAATAAGTACTAGGTACCGAAATGTACTATAAAATTTGGAAATACTTAAGCGAAATTAATAAAATATAAATATATACTGCTTATGTACCTACCTAGTTGCCTACCTAGTAACAATTAAATAAATTAGCCTAAGATTTTTTTTAAATTTATCCTTATTTTATCTATCCTTATATTATAATTATTTAATATGTGATGAAAATAATAGACCGTTTGGCTAAGTTTGTTTATACGAATAAAATAGAATGAATAGTTACAATAATTAGGTTCCTATTATACTTTTAATTATATTGCCTCGTATAATTATGTCCTATAGGTATCTACTGACGACGAGTCGTTGAATTGTAATGACTTATAACAAAGAAAAGGTCTTCGCAATTACAGTGTCAAAATAATAATATCTGTCAGTAAATAGGGTTACGTAAACGTAGGTATAATTATATATTTATATTTTATCTTACTAATATAATAAATGTCTTTCCTAACTTTTATTTATAAAGTTTTTTATATTACTCCCTAACGTTAGCGCTAACTTTTTGCTTCCTATTTTCTACGCGTGTATTTCAGCAGTAAAGTAAAAATCTATGATATAGATAAAAACATACATCAGATTTTAGGTTAGAGCTTCAGGAACACAACTGTCAAAACCTAATACCATTTTGGTTTAGTAATTTTGTAGTGAGTGATATCGAAACAAACATACATAGAGAAAGACGGATTTCCAAACAAAATTAATTAAGACTCTAAATTTTTTTTCAATATCTCCCATATATAGACATCAACTATTTACAATTTTATTATATTAGTAAGATAACATAAGGCTATAAAACTCCATTTGATTTGTTTGCAAATATCATTTCAGCATTATTCTAGTTACGAGTACATAACATATATATGTAAAAACATTTGCAGTATAAAATACTTTCTTATACAATATAATAAATAGTATTGTGATAATAGGAATTATACCGAATTTTACTAGCTTTCTTTTTCTGGGTGGAAAACCTGGGCCAGTCTCTCTATAAATAGTATCAAATTTATTTACAACTAACCTAATAGCCCAGACAATAGATTACAATACAATTGATTCTTATCTTCAACTAGCTGTGCTTGCGACGACATTCGTGCGACAAATTAGTAATTTTTTCGTCAGAATTCTTCTAGTTTGGTAGGTATAATACTTATATAGGTATTTCATCTTGCCCTTATTTTGAGTTGGCATTTCTCATTTATTTCGAGTTGGCATAATATGTGTTTAACCATATTACTCAAAGGTTTTGATTTTTAGTTTTACGACCGGCCACTTGCCTGACATCAACCCTCTTTGGAAATGCGTCTCTTGGTCCACCATCTATGGTATATAGGTAAAATCTAGTCATATAACTCTATACTTATCTATGATGAAGAATGTGGATAAAAACTTGAAAGCAAAATTTTAATTACTTTACGAGTAATTTAAATGTTATATTGCCATTTATTGATATGATACATCAAAAGTTCTGTTTCTTAAACATAATATTAATTGCTTTGGCTAATTTCTACATACTGGCAAAACCATTCCTTTTCCCTGACTTTCTTACTATAAAATAATGCATTTGTATTGCCTACGGAACCATCATTAGATATATTAAATTCATATATGGCATTCCCATTTTTTGTTTATGTTAAGTAATGATTCTGTATCAAGGATCATTTCGCGGTGATGCCGCTGCGTGGCCAGATTCATTCGCTGGTGTATTTCAAAACACTCATTCGTGTGATACGGTTGTGAGATCCATGCATTCAAATGAAACAAAGTAAATACATAAGGTTCTAATTTTATATTATTTAAAAATGATACTATTGCTCAACAGAGTACACAAAATTTTGGAAGTCTGTAATTAGTGAGCGCATCTGTAAAAATACTTAGAATACAGGTAATTAAAATAATTCGTCTTCACAATTAAAAATGTAAGTAGATCCAATTATTTTTTTATTTTCTTTGTTTTATGTTAGAAAATCCTGTTCTTATTTATCTACCTGTTTTAAAATTTACAGTTGTTATCATAAAAATCTAGTATATGGTATATACTGCCTGATTTTTAAATGAATATTATTGATTTATTTCACTATATATACATATTTGCACATAAGAAATTACCTACAATTCTCTATATTAAATAAAATATTTTTTTTTTATATTAGGTTTATATTAAGTAGAACATTATAAAAATAATAAACAATGTATTTTGTAAATTAAGTATAATCTATTATGTAAAAATATTCAATATTTGAATCTTAAAGATTATTACAGAAAATAAGATACATTTAGGCATCTAATTTTACATTATATAAATGGTATCCAGATATCACAAGAGAATACATTTAAACTATATATCAGTTTACAATTTACTGTATTAAAAAAATTTTAATTGGATGTGTAACAAAAAACCTAAAATTCAGAATCTCATTCAATAATTACACTTAGAAGTCTCCCGAATTTAAATGAAAAAGCATTTACTGTATGAAGTCAATAATTCCTTTTATACTGTATTTCAATTAGAGTCAAATAATTAACGTAAATATATCTCTTTTTTTAGATTTTTATCTTGTAGACATAATGTTTCTATTGCTACAAACATAATACTGAACTATCAATATATAACTATAATTTGAGATACTAATAAGAAAGAGTCACTCATGACTTACTTATAAGAAAATTCAACATTTGTAACTACAAGCATCGATGATTGTTTATGAATGAGTACATAATTTGGCTGAATGCGCTCTATATTTAATTTATTTTTTAATTGCCGATTTTGCGTTTTTTTAAATATTTTTTGACGCAAACTCAGTGTATGATTGTTGATTATTTTTATTGTTCCCACTAAAAGAAATGACCTTACTATATTCCAGTCAATCATAATAATATTATTAAACTGTTAAACTTCTTCACACTCCAACTCACGCTTTCACTACACTGTAATTTATCAATTTACATAAGTGACAATAATTGGTAACAAAGTTCATTAATTTCCCGTTTTTTAGTTATACATAAATCTTCTTACACGGCTTTTTGTTTATAAAAATCCCGTGTTGCGATGTTAGTTCACGGTAATCTTCGAAACCGCTTAATCGATTTTAGTGAAATTTTGTAAATCTATATTTTCTTTTATGCAACTTAAAAATAGCAAACAAGCTGACGATCCACCTAATGGAAAGTGGTAACCATCACCTATAAAAACCGTGCCATGGACATAATAAAGTACACTGTTTGCTCCTACTTGAAAAGTATACTAATATCCTATAGTTTTGATTCCGCATAATGGATCCGGTAGATAGCGATAGAGAGCGAAACATTATTTACCGGACCAGCTAGTAGATATATAATATGAGTATAAACATAAATGTATAAAAGCATATGAATAAATAAATTTAAAAAATAATACAATAACTGTTTGTACGTAGTACCCAGATATTAATATAGTAACATTGGATTCCACAATTACGGCTTTTTTTTTATCCCATCGTCTTACACCTGGTAACGGATGTTACCTTATTAAGTGAACAATAGAGCTTCCTATCATCATGCTGGCTAAACGGTCTGGAATAGGGTTTTATCTCGAATTTTCGTTTTTTTGTACTGATGTACAATATTTTAATTCCTTAGACACCTTTTACAACATCCTAGGTATGTAAAAGAGTGATATCACGTTATATTCTTACATGTAATATTAATTTAATATAATTTATATTTCTAGAATGTTATCCAGAAGTGTGTTATGGATTTATGGATTTCTTATATTTAGTGCCATATTAATGCTAGATTCCTTGAGGACATTAGATGATAAACGTAAGTTATTTTGAGGAATTACGTAGTTTATAATAAGCTAAATATTTATATGTAATATACATAAATATTAATCTGTATTTATGTTACTGTATTTCACTTGAATTGTTCAATTGTCATTGTATATTTTTGTTTATGGTGCAATAAAGTTAAATAATAAATAAATATTCGTATAATACTAATAATAATTGTAATTGATTATTTTCAGAATTATTTCCACCCAGCAAAATACCTGATAATGCTTTAAATCCACGACGTTCAATCGTTAGACGAAAAATAGTGTTATATCACAACTTCTTCCGTACGAAAGTTCGTCCCTCGGCGTCCAATATGCTTTTAATGGTAAGAGTTTGATTCTAAATTATAATACAGTATCAATATTCAGTAATAATGACAGCGTTGTTACCTATCTAGAACAATTTAAGGATAATTAATATTAGGTCTGTATGTCTATTTTTTTAATTGTTCCCTTAAAAACTACTAGCTACACTAAATTGGTCACGGTTTTCGCACTTGTATTCCTGACGGTTTAACTTAAATTCTTAAAACTCATCTAGAAGTGGTTTATTTCATTGGTTTTCCTGCGTCTGAAATTCACGCGTACGAAGTAGCGGCAAATAGCTAGTTTGAAATAAAAGCATACTTTTGACAGTAGATCAGTAGTTAGATTTTCATCAGTAGACTTTTAAAATAACTCGAAAGAAAATAAATGTTTTTTCGTTTTAATCATGTTAGTCATGACTAAAACGAACTAAGTAGGCACATTATGAATTCATATATATACCTAGTAGTTACATAATATACGGTTGAAATATTATGTGATGCTTAATAGACGGGGATTATTACAATATAGTATTATCCATTATGCCAATAATACATAAATAAAGATACAACATTTGAGACTTGAGTGTATGTATATTATAGAGATAGAAGATGTCTAGTAAATAACAGATATTATATGCATACTGATTCCTTAACCACACATTGAGGCAAGTATATTTACCGGCAATAACAGAATAAATGACATAATAACAGAATGATTATATTTTAAGTGTTAAAATATAATCACTCCGAGAATCTGGTGAGTCTAAATAACCCAACCAATTTCAATTCAGGTCAAGTCCATTTGTGTGGAAGAGACGGCTAAAATATAATGATTACTTGCTCTATGCAGACAGCAGGGCGACTATAATTGGAATCCTAAAAAACATAAATTTTATATAATACCTAACTATATATGAGTTTATATATATATGTATTTATCCATATTTTACATTTTCAAACGTCGTTGCATCAAAGTTATAAAAAATTGTTGTTTGACCAATCAATCATAATGTAAAATAAAAAATGTACCTAGAAGGCAAAGCAAAAAGTGGAGAACAATTATTTTATTGTTCTCGTTTTTTATTACGATAAGATAAACTAAAAAGAATATGCACAATGATGGTAATTGTACTACTGCATAACTTTTACTTGCTGAAGTTGACTAATAACATTATTTATAATTAAAAATAATCAGCAATAATATAGGTAATTGGATACACATTTTATTCAAATATATATTAATTTTTATCTAGATAAAGACCAATTTGGACCTATCTATATACATATATCTATAGTATAGACGAAATCTGTTTGTAGTTTACCTGGGTTTCATATATTACTAGCTATGATCTGAGGCTTAGCTTGAATGAATATTAATATTAATAGTTTAATAAATATCTTCTATATTCTTGTGTTTATACAATATAGAGTCCGTCTTTGAAATAAAATCATAGGTTAATTCAGCGATTTTAGTATAATTGAATAACAAATACAAGTGTAAATTGAAATTGAAATCGACAGGACACAGATCCATTTATTCCTTAAAATTAAACTACGTGCTATATTTAGTTGCTTTTCATATTAGTTAACAGTGCGAAGTTGGAAATATGTGCGATAATTAGTTATAAATTTATTTTTCAAGCGACCCGACGTAATCGAAACAAATTGAGTGTGCTGTCATTATATACCTCCATAAGAAGAGATTATTACCAATCATCATCCATGAAGATATGGTCATTATATTAGGAGATTCTGTTATATTTATTTATTAAAACTGAATTGAAGCGTGGTAGAGGCAGTGTGAACGTCCACTACTGACGAAAATATTGGAAAAATACTTAATTTAATTATGAGTGATAGCAAATTAATAATTATAGTTGTAAATATTAATTATATTCAGTGTTATTTAATAATATTATAAATTTGGAAGTTCTTAAAGACAATTACATAGATGATCGAAATTATAAGAATAATTTATGAATTAATCCAAAACATTGTAATTAACAAATTAGGTTTCCACAAGACATCAGCATGGTGAGTCCTGCGACAACAGCCGCAAAAAAAGCCAAAACCATTCAATTGAGTAATAAAGAACAAGGGTGACAATTTCACGCGACATTTGAAGCCGCCGATACACATGACTTTTTGAATTACTTTGTTACATGGAACTTACTTCGTTAAAGATAGATCCGACAAATGTCATTGGAAACAAACAATAATCAAAACAGTAGAGAAGAGCAGTTCACCACCCTTAAGGGTAGTAAACTAAATCGGACTGAAAGGCTAAACTGATTTTGTCGACAAATAGAATAATGGCTTCAGTATTCTAGGACTCGAAGGGCTTGCTTATGGTTTATTAAACAAGCTCAGACCATAAACTCCGATTATTACTGTATCTTATTACGTCATTTACGTGAGTGAGAAATTAAAATAAAACGTCCAGGAATGTTTAGAAGAATAGTCCTGTTTCATCAAAATAATATCCGTGTTCACACATTTGTGCAACTAATAATTTTTTGCTAACAATTTTTGCTGACAACTAAAGAGTCAAAAAAACATATTTTTAATGGGAGTTTTATTTGGTAATAAAATTAATAAAACGTTTTATTGTAAATATAAGAAAATTTTATAACATAGTATATGAAATCATGGCCAGAAATGTACATAAAAACAAAACAGAGTATTCATTATCTGATATATACTTCTGTTTAGGCTAAACAATAATCAGGTTTAGTTATACCTATTTAAATTTTAAACAGAACTCGACTGTATTTTAATAATAAATCAATCCCTCATCAATCGCATGTTAAATAAAAAATGAAACACTTATCTAGGTATATCAACATGAAACTATAATTATATGAAGAAAAGCTATTTTATAGCACCGACACAAAAGTTAGTTAAGATTAGGAGATAAAAAATTGTTAATACTGATACTATTTATTTCAAATATAAAAAATATTTATAATAAATAAAAAAAAAACAGTATATATAAATAATGTAAACTAAGTACTTAATGATGGCCACCAACATATATTGGCCTTGTTATTTCAAGCGAAAAGCACTACTGCATTATGAATTCTCATCATATAACTTTCAAGGGTAACATTATGACAGTTAATGTTTACTAATTAGATTTATTTTATGCTTTTTTGCCGTTTTTTGATGTACATATATATAATATATATGTAATAACGTAATAATATTAATTACATATAAACTATTTCTTGTTTTATTTAATTATACCTACTTCAATTATGAGCGGCTTTTAGATAAAACTTTAATTTGTTGCAAAATATATACAATGCAATACGTGAATGAAATTTCTATGATAAACTATAAATAGATACACATCTATTTTTAGAGTTCTTATTAGATGATGTAAACAGGATGTGGGCCTTTTTTAATAAAAGATATAAACTTATTTAATGATACTCTAATAAATCATATTATATTAAATCCTAAAAGTTACAAGTTTTGGGTACTACTTACGAAACGAAGTTCATTTCAAAATTATAGACAATATATACAAAAATATAGAATAAAATAAACACTCAAATTGATGACGTCATCTTTTTTAAAGTCAGTTTTTACAATTATGTATTTATCAAATAATCGACTTTTATTTTTTTATGACTTATTTCAGTCTTGGCATGAAGGGGCAGCGCGACAAGCCCAGCGTTATGCAGAGCAATGCGTGTTCCTGCAACACAATGACCCGAGGGAAAACACCGTGCGCAATCTAGGTGCTTGTGGACAAAATCTTTTCGTTGCTGCACAGAAGACTCCATGGTAATCAACCTTATGGTACATTTTCTATTTTAGGGATTCTAATAAGCAAAAGGTACGGATATATAATAATTATGTAATGATAATAATTATTATATATAATTTTCAATGCTTGTCAACATTTACTACCCTAAATTATTGTTGACAAAAAATGCAATACAATAAAATTCATTGTGTAAGTAACTTACCTCCTAATATTATTTTTATAAATATTAATAAGTTCTTTCATGATTTACTGACTTACTGTCGTTTAGTACCGCTTTCTATTATTTATTCAAAATATAAATGTATTTGAATTGCATAATTTATAATAGTTAATATTTCGGTTTCTTGGTATTACATGTTATACTTATTAACGGTTATGAACTGCATTTCATGCGAAAGCGATAAGCTGCATAATAAACTAATGTGTGACGTTACAAGTCAAGGTTTCTTAATATTCTAATTATTACAAAAATTCCCATGAATGAGATGATAAATTATCAGTCTTGTTTAATTTAATTTTTTATTAGGTGCAATAAAGTATATTGTTGTCTGTATTTATTTCCGCGACTAGCAGTTGTGTTCGTCACGATTTTTTTTTATTTCTCACTCCTTGTAGATAATAGTAAATTCGTGAACAGATAATCGATTTCACAGTTAATAAATAATAGTGAATACACTGCCCTTAATGCTCGTAATCGAGCTATGAGCATTTATTCTTCCGGAGGATAATTGGAGGCATTAAATTGTCCATTTTGATATGAAAATTAATCTGTATAACTTTACACGTACGAGTATAACAATGTAATGAATTGCTTAAGGCATATAATGGGTAAGTAATACAATAATAATTGTATACAGACTTATTTTTTATATAATCTAAAATGACAAGGTAAAGCCCACCTCATGAAAGATAACAATTACCACTACACTACACTAGGAGCATCACAGTATATTCTGTATATTCCTTACGCGTTCCGTTCCTATGCATTAAAGTTATTATGCCTCTAGTATACTTTAGAACTCCTAATTATCATATTATTATTTATCTTGATATAATTATCTACTGAACTTGCTTAGATACATATAAACATATATTTCCGTAAATAATATTTAATAACTCGTTATGAAATTTCGACAATTATCAATAATATGATTTCTTTTGCAAATAGAAAACGCCATGTAATTTTTAAAATATACATATCCCCCTAAGGGGAGTTTTGCCAAGAATTGCCACGCTTGAAAGCAAATGCTGCTGGGAATGGAAATGATGCTGCAAAGGAATGCTGCTGCCCCTCCCTCGCCATCCCTTAGTCGACTCTAGCGAAAACCATGGAAAAAGAAGAGGTGGCCTATTCTATGTCGGGACTAAATTGCAAAAAAATATTATGTATTATAACCATACATGTATTATTTATAATTGTACGAAATGGTTCTTTTCATAATAATTATATTGTAATTATTTATATCGACGTACATCATTGATTTTCCATAAACGAAAGTATCTTGTGAAAATCACAATATGTGTTACTAATATAGTAATAACGTTATATTTTAATAAAATGTTACTTGTAAAAATATCGTTCAAATTAATTTCTCTGATTAGGAGGTCGTACCTCCTGTGAATATAATCACATTTTACCACAATAAAAATTTGGATGACGATAACTGGCATTTATGGGGTACAGCCCTTCTAAAGCAAAATTGTACCACTTCAATAAAATTAAGAATTGCAGTCGATAACATTGAGAGACAACCATTTGTCCACTGTCCTTTGAACGGGTTTAAGGCAAAACGATTGTTATAAATGTTGTACATATTCATATTTTATGTTTCAGGTTCTTCGCGCTTAAAACTTGGTTTCTCGAGTACAAGAATTTTACGTACGGTGCTCCAGTCCATAATTTGAAAGCAGTTGGCCATTACACGCAGATGGTGTGGGCCACAAGTCACAAACTTGGATGTGGGTTAGCTCATTGTCCTGGTGGGCCTTGGGGGCATTTTTACAATTACGTGTGTCATTATTGTCCTGCGTAAGTTATTATTTAAACTACTTATTCTTCCATATCTTGAAGAAAATTCTATTAAACAGATGTTACCTTTACATCTAGACAGAAAAAACCTCAAAACAATGATAGGGACAATAACGGGTCATTGTCCATTAAACAAACATCTATACACAATAGGAGCCACAGACAGTGGCTCCTATTGTGTATAGATGTCGAGGCTGTTTCGACGCCGAAGAAACGGCTGCTCACGTAATCCTGGAATGTGAGGCTGTGGCCCATCAACGTTTAGAAATCCTCGGAACGGTGAGGTCGCTCCGTGAGGCCTGTGAAGCACCCAGGAAGCTTCTGCGCTTCTGGACGGAGCTAGGTTGGCTGCACTAGCCACGACTCATACGCACAATGGCCCAAATGAGAGGCTAAGCGCGGAAAATGGAGTCCTTTTCACATTCACATTCACATTCACAGATGTTACCTTCTTTCGGGAACATTTCCAAAAGATTTTTCTTAAGGTTCTATGTTGTATATGAAACATAACAAACCTTGTGCTATACCTATATATGGCCAAAATATCAAGTTTAGCTTGTCAGATTGACCTCCTCTGAAAATTATTAATCCCTAATGAAATAGTTACGGTGCACTAGTGATTTGCATCCTCGCCGTTTTGTGACAGTGACGATAGAAATATAAAGTTATCAATGCTTTGATATTTGTATAACATTAATATAGACATGTGCACTACGTCATATTTGTATATCGTAAAAAGTATCAAATCTCTACACCTATAATTTTTGCTGTTTAGTCAGCTTATTTTTTAGGTTAAATACCTACGTGTCATCAAGGCATTAAATGTCACATAAATAGTCAGATTTTTTGATGATGACATGTCAATGGATACTTCATTATATAAAATATAAAACGCATAGTGCATATTTATTACACAGGCATTGTGCTAACTAAGAAAAATTATTACTTATCGTGAGTAATTCAGATATGGTAGTCAAATGACATGGCATAAAGTCAGGATGAAGAAAATGATGATAAGCTAATGCTGAAGTATTAATCATATTAATAAAATCTATAGTTTTGCACGTCATATCTATTATATGATGTGTAAAACTATAGGTTCTTGTTTTTTTTTTGTTATATTTAAATTAGAAATTAGGTGAATTAAAAAAGAATATTATAACTGGTTCACAATAGATGCCAATATTGCATTGGTCCAAAGATAAACCGAGAATTTTCTTCTTTATAAAGTTGGTTAAAAGTGGACCGTTAAACTTATAGAAAAAAGTTTATTCAATTTTTAAGTCTTTACCGAATTTTACCTAAATAAGTAGGTATAATAGATATATCTTTTGTTTTAAAGGAAAATCTATTATTTCTATATTCTTTTCGATTCATTCAGATTGTATCCGTATAGTTCTACGATTTAGTTTTACTAGCAGAACAAAACGGACTAAAAATCTAGTTCTATTAATAAGAAAGAACGAAGAAAGAAATTACATTAATTTGCATTCAGATTGTTTAACGATATAGTTGTCGTAAGATTTTTATAACGGCATTAGTTTTCCCTTGATATTGCCTGAATTTGACGCTCAAGCAGTCGTGTCAAATAGAAAAAATGATAAGATAGCACCAGATTGACATGTTAAGTCATTCTCAAAAAAAAATTAATGTATATAATAATGCAAGATTAACATCTTATATATGGGATCCTAGTATCAATTTTTTTTATACTGTGCCAGTAATTTACTATGTATAAATATTATAGTAATTTTTAATTAATAAATTTTTCTTCAATATAATTTAATTATATTCAATATCAGTTATAAATTATTTGGAACATCTATAGTAAATATTTGCGTGGCCCGTTCTATGCCTGGACCACACGAGCTATCCCTTCCTCTCCCGTGGGTATCGTAAGAGACTACAGTAATTTATGGATCAAGATTTGTTAGCATGATAGCAGGGCCTCTCTTAAAACAGCACCAAAAGCCTAACTGCGGTTGCAAACCCGTTTGTCAAATGTGGCAATTACTGGCAAAACCCCCTTATGGAGGAGGTCTATATTCAACAGTGGATATCTAACGGCTGAAATAATTATGATAGCAAGGATTTACATTTTGAGGTCATTGTAATACTTAAATAAAATACATATCTACTATATGATGTCACACTGTTGAAAAAAGGCCCCTCTTTTTTTTTAAACGGTTTCGTCTAGTCAAACTACAACTTAAAGAATTCATTAAAATTATTTCCATCTGGGTACACTTTAATAAATACATCTCTGTCTATTCGATCACGAACTTTGCCTATCTTTCTAGCCATTTTCAACATATGTATAACGCATAAATGTCCAACTTTATCAAGCTCACCAATTTTATTTTGAGATATCCTTGCTTTGCACTATTGTAATCTTAGTACCCATTTTTATTCCATCGTCACATGGAATATAATAAAATAATCTGCATGGTATTAATTTTCCAGGGGCAACTTCGACACCATAACTCAGTACCCATATAAAGTGGGTTCGCCGTGTGGCGATTGTCCAAATGATTGCATCTCAGGCGAACTGTGTACTAACTCGTGTCCTCTGAAGGACTACTATTCAAACTGCGATCAACTAGTGGAATTGACAGATATCTGCGGACAAGGTGTTTGCAATGCGACCTGTACCTGCGGCAGTACCAGATTGTATAAAAATTATCCTTGGTAGCATCTAAGTTTTTGTCTGTATATCTTTTTTAGATTTGTATGTCAATTATTTGTATTAAACTATACTGTATAAAATATGATAGCTTTATCCACAATAAAAAACAATTTTGTATATACTTTCATATTTAAAGTTAGTGTACAAATTAAGATACAATAGTATTTATATAAAAGATACATTATTTTTAACCTTAAGTATGTATATAAATATATAATATGTTTAAAGCGATAAAATATAATAAAATTATTAGCCTATAAAACAATATAAATTTACATCACATGTTACCAAAGTTACAGTGCGTGTAATAACAAGCATCTTGTAATTTTTTTTTTTATTATGGGCTGTATTTGTAGTTTTAATATAAATTCGACTCGCTTCACGTACCAAATTAAACGTATCACATCAATCACTACTGATCTCCTCTATACAATTTTATTATGTTAAATAGACCAAATACGTTCAGGATGACAAACACATTTGTTCAATCACATATACATATGCACGCACGCATGCGCGCACGCACATTCATGACACATATACACTCCATTACACTACACTCTAAGTATATCAGCTCATTCAACATCCCATTGCACAGGGCGCGGATGCCTTCCATAGGAGAAGTAGTCTACGTCTGCGTTAATCGTAATGATTGGGTTATAATCCCGTACAAACAAACAATTATTTCACAAAAATATTATAATTGATGTTATACTCGTACATAACTATATATGCAAACAATAGAAGAAAATATTGAAAATTGATATTTCTATTTTTATTACTTGATCTATCCTATCCATATATATCCTCTTCAATGTACCTAAGTTAATTATTAAAAGAGAAATATTATTAATATACTAGCTGACCCCGTAAACGTTGTTTTACCACTTATTGCGAAATATAAAAATCGCGATTAAAAGACAGGGGTTGATCGTAAAACGATGAAAATTTTAAGTTGTGTGTATTTTTCAACGCTAAATCATAATAAAATAAAAACGGAAAAATTTGTTAATAAAATAAAAAAAAAATTTTGGGGAGGGTCACCCTTATCATTGAGGGGTATAAAAAATAGATATTGGCCGATTCTCAGACCTACCCAATATGCACACAAAATTTCATAAAAATCGGTAAAGCCGTTTCAGAGGAGTTTGGTAACAAACACCGTGACACGAGAATTTTATATATTAGATTATAAGGGCTCTCTTACTATATAGCATATATGTTCATATCTTATTACAATGTAAATTGAATATAGTGTATCTTGTACGTTACAGCACAGATAATATAATACTATACTAGGTAACAGTAACAGTCTGCAGTGAAGCTCACCCGGCATGGGTCACGCACTCGGGCACAACAGGTGAGTCAGCAGGTGGGGTGCTTGTCGGCGCGTGACACCACCTCTTGACTGCTTCGCCTTTGCCCCACTTATCTATCTTACGTAATTGTATTGCATATAAACAGTACAGTGACATTACATTAATACTATTAATAGTAATTTTCAATAGGATTTGATTGATGATTCGCTGGAGCTATTGCAAAAAACAGTAACCTAATAGGTACGAGAATGGTCTATTTCAATAGAACTTAATTAGAAGATAACTAAGTTTTGTTGTAATTATCACAGAAACACTGTGTAAATGAAATTAGTAACGAATTGAAACATTCAATTAATTAATTTACTTTTTTTATTTGAACATCAGCAGAATGTATATAATCGAGTCAATTATTCGTTTATTCATTATTTGATTAAGTTCGATTGAAAAAGATTTTAATTTACTCATGTTTGCTAGTATCTTGTCTACATAAAAACTTTAAAATTCTGCAGGTTGATGTTGATAAGATAGGTATTGATGACCGTATAAAGAGCCTATGAGGAAGCAATTGATAAACATTTTGATAGGATAGCCGTATCTCTTTAGAAAAGATTTTTACCAGATGATCTTATCAAATAAGGTGTCACATATAGTATTGTATTATAATATAACATTTATGACTTTTTAGTTGCTAATATGAACCTAAATTTTTTTTATTTCACCCAAAGATATTTATGTAACAGTTATTTGTAAATATTATCTGAGGATTTTACGTAACTACGTATACGTATAATACGTACAAGATTGGTTATAAATAATAAAATCTTACATATGATTGCTATTTTACAATAAAAAGAATAAGATATTAATGTAGAAGTATTATTATGGTGTTATTGTTGAAGTCAATTTGTATTCCACCGTGTTCCCGATTGACCGAACAACATGTTTCCCACCCCCACTACGTATCCGACCCAATTGTTATGCAGCAACGGGCGCGTAGTCCGGCGCGCGGGCATTGCGGCGCCGGCTATCGTGGTTCGCGACCACCTGTCGTCGCGCCATGGTTTGCGATGACGGCTTACATGCCTCATCGCCTCACCTTCGCCGAAAATCGCTACGTCGACTCGCATCCACACGTGGATTTAAACCTCGCATCACCTGGACTCTGGTTGGATACGAGTTTTTGAAGGTCTGGAGCCCTTTGCTGTTGATGCACCTAGCAAATTAGTCAAGGTCTCACATAACACCACCGTAGATGAATTAAACAAGACACTCGGCTTTGGGGAAGAATTGACACTATGGATACAAATTGGTGGAGAAAAATCCCGGCGATTGGAATTAGATGAATTTCCGTTGCGAATTCAACAACAATTTCTGGCGACTTACGGGTGGAAGTCTGAAGCACGTCGCTTGCGTTTGGCGGTAGACCCAGAACTGCGGCATTCTCTGCGATGGTGCACTGGCCCAGCAGCGAGTGCTGGAGGTGCTCTGCAATCTGGCACTGTTTACGTGTTGAAGGGGCACGTATTCCCGCAATGGAGACCACGATCTGCTCACATAATTGGTTCACGTTTACATACTTATGGTGCGTTGACTTCTTTATCGAACTTAAGAATATGTTTATGTTGGCTGTTAAGTTGTGAATATACAATGTTCCTATTTAATCTTCTAGGTGCTTCTTGGGAAATGCTAGAGCTAAGTGGCGGTACTATAGAGCTGTGCCAACCCAAATCCCAGAGAATGGTTATATGTGTGAAGCCTCGTTGTCAAGGAAACACTGTTCTGAACGATGGAGGAATGAATCACCTTTTTTTGGGCTTCAGTACTGTGTGGGAGAGAAACATGTGGTTCTGCTGGCTAAAAGAGGTAAGCATTGTAGTATACATATATATATACATATTAGATGTCTGTAGTTAAAATTGCAGAATATTTTTATTATACCTCACTATATATATTTTTTTATACATTTATATGTTATATCGATAACAGCGAATTAGAATTCAGTCTTAACAATAATAAATACTTATGACCATAATATGTGTTAGACTAATAGTTGTATAATGAGACAAGGTAGGTCTTGAAATATTTTCGAATTATGCGGCTATTAATTTCTTTTAATTAGTAAATAATTTTTTATCATTTTATTTTTCTGATAAAAAAGAAACTTTAAAATGTGTGAATTTGATGCAATATCATTATATTTCGGTGGTAAGGTTTTAGATTTATTTGAATAGATATTGGTACTTATTTGTTTAACTATATTACGAAGCAGCAATTTGCAATGTATGTTTGGTTCGAATACAAAAGTGATTAATGATGGCTGTGACATAAGAGACATAATTTTTTTGTTTTAAGTGTATTGTAAATGTTATAGACGACCTTGCTATATTTTGAGAATGTAATGGCGCTGTTCATTTATCTAAATAACGGTTATCGCTTTCTATCTAATGAGCAATTACTTTATTTGTTAGTCCTGGTAGTTAACCTAATGTAATAATAGTATAAACATAAAAACAACTGTTAGTATACCAATACTTCACAAATATAATACATAAATATTGCATTTTGATGCACCAATCTGCAACTCTGCACTTCACAGAATATCTAGTAAATTCTTAGCAGATAACTGAAAATTCTATTCCGGTACACTTCCTAAACTAACGAGCCGTTAACGTAACAGAAGCAAATTGCTAGAAATCTCCCGATTCTCGATGCTTATTAAGCTTTTGACATTTCAATGTGCAATTTCATGTCATTCAAGATAGGGTTATGAATTTGCTAACATGTACGTTATATAACATTAAAAAAATTCAATTAATTCTAACTTTGGTTGCTTTCAACGTACTAAGTCGGTAATCCTTTAATTTGCCTATCTATACACAGTTACTTATAATAGTACTAAAATTATAGTATTTGGTGAGAATTAGTTCCAAATATTTTAGGCATAAAATATATATTAAATCTCATGATGCCTTTCACATGAATCATCATAATGTTTATCGCAAACGATTAAATTTCGTCGAAGTAACAACGGCTGATTATATGGTATTGCAAATTTGTCTAATGACGAATTAATCTTTTCTCCACGAATGTGCAACTGTAATTAAAAAAAAATGATGGAAAGTCTACTGTCTCAGGTTTTATTTTAATCCAGTTATACTTAAATATGTTAGTCCTGCTGTGTTTAGACAAAATATTAAGGAATGCCACAGCATTATATATGAAAAACTAGAAAACTATCATGTAATAATATAAATCAGAACAACCATATTGAAACCAATATTTATAGTTTTTCCTATATTGTGGTAATTTCACTTTTATTAGAAACTGTAATTAATGATTAGTTTGAGTCTAGTAGTTTTTTTTTTTATTTTTGCATATATTTAATCGCAAATTAATGTCTACTGAGTGTATTAATTAGAAATTGCGCACAATACCCTAAGAGAAAAGTCACGGTCGAGGTGTCCAGATTACGGGCATGACTCGCGCGACAGCACTCAGGACAGTCTGTTGCCGTCACCGACACTAGCAAAAAGTCATTCCAAACGGTCGCACATCATATTCCGGTTTTAAATTCTGTACTTAAGAGCTAAATAGTAAAAAAAAAATACTTTATGTTGAGTTAATAAAAACAGTGATGAATATTGCACAAAAGATTGTTGGGGCAAATAAACAAAATTTGAAAATATTAAATTTAACAATAAATGTTTCTAACATGCTTGATTCTTTTTTTAACAATACATCAACAATGACATTTAAATACTATTTATGCAAGCTACAAGTTCGTGATCAGAATAACGTAATCGCAGACAGGAATTTTGTAGTCTTTGGGAATAGTAATGCTTGAAGGAGTTCGTCGGCCTCACCATGGTTATAAACCGAAACCAACGGATAAGTGATTTTCAGTTAGGTATAGTTGTATTTAAAAATATCGTTTTTATAGCTTTGGATTAGTAATTATACTAAAATATGAAAACATTAATAGTATGATGGTGAGTGTTGTGAACGATGTGAAAGTGAAAATAATCGGATAAAAATGACGGACGAAGACTTGGATAGCTTGGATGTGTTTAATCAACAAAATGAGGATTACTTTCTTGATAGTTTGGAGCCGACTATGCTACAGGAGAAATTCGAAGAGACGGTGTGTAAAAAAACAAAAGTCTATTAAATAAGTTAATAAATTAAGTCCGCGATATTCACATGATTATCATGTTTTATTATAATCTTACTTATTGTTCTGATGTAATAATCAACATAAAATTATTTAATTAATCTATTACCTTACAATATAAGCATAATGTATAAGTTAAGTCTTCATATTTTTTTAAAATACATATATATATAATTGACACAAGTATCGTAGGCGATCAACATGATATATTTTTTATATAATTTGGAACATTGTATAAAAAGAACAATTTGTTATATTTTAACAAAACGCATAACATAAAATTATCAAACAAGTTTTTTTAAATATACGACAGCGGTGGTAAACATGCTTACAATGGTTGGTGGTAATTACCACATAAGGTACATAAAATTCTTAAATCTAGTATAATTTTCCTGTTAACTTACAAAATTACTACACTAAATTAAATGCGGTTATCACAGTTATATTCCTAAAGGTCTTATTTAAAATATGGTATAGGTACACTTTATCCTCCATCTAGAAGTAGTTCATTATTCATTAGTTTGTTCACTTCTGAAATTTACTCGTACGAACTAGTAGTCAAAAAGCTAATAGCAAATATAATTCTATTCTAATTTATAAGTATATATTATAAATTGATATATAGGTTGATTTTATGCCTATTTTTGAAAATAATTGATTAGTTTTTGTTTGCGGCTTAAAAATATTATCACTAATGCATTTTTTCAGGCTATTCAAAGTACTCAACCTCCTAATGTATTGGATCTCAGTGGCGGCGGGCGCGCTTCCCTTAGCGTCGCCCTCGCTCAGCACACCGCTGGTGCTTTTACGGTGCGAGTGCTACGGCTCCGACAGAACGCGCTTAGGGTGCTGCCCCCACAAGTGTGGAGCTTGCACTCACTAACACATCTCGATATCACCGATAATAGAATTAGAGAACTACCCGAAGAAATGTGCCAGTTAACGCAGTAAGTTAATATCAATTTATTACTATGACATAATAGGAACAGAATATTAAAATATACTATCATAATTTAAAATATGTGATTTCAAGAATAATAAAAAAATATATAATTATCATGTTGAGCGTTAAAAGTAAATAAAACTGTCCAGTGATTTTATTTGTTGTAGTGTTGCGAATTGCTGATTTGTTATTTTATTGAAGAACAAAAAGAGTCGATTTTATAATAACAGTGCCTCCTTCTTGAAGTCACTTCAAACTGAACACAGTTTTCATTACTGTACGAATATGACATTTTGTTAAGGACTAAAATAAAAATAATGTAATAATTTGACCAAAAAGAGCCCATTTACGAATTATAATATAGTTTTAATAATGAAGCAAATTCTAGGAAATGGGAAAAATAAGTTTTTAATTATTTCATACAACATTTGGCCAGACAGTTGGGGGGAAGGAATTATTAGTAATGCGAACTACCAGACCCATTGCTAGCAATACACCCTGTCCGATCGACTTCCACGTTGTCCCTTCTGGAAATTATCGTGATGAATTCTAGGTTTAACTGACCTGCTCATCATATCTTTTCATTTTTACCTATCTTTCTACACTGGTGCCCCGCCAGAGTATACTGTTAACGCAGGCGAGTTTACCATTCCATTATTATCCATTAAAAACAAAAACAGATGGTTATACGTTGAGTGACTATTTGGCTATTTATAAAAAAAATTTGCATGCAAAAATATTTGTATCGAGCAGAACATATATACCTAAACTTCATATTTTACGTTTTTTATAAAATACTAGCATCCAGTGTATATCTCTAATATAATTTTATTATAGAGCAAATCATGGCTGATGCTACATGTAAATCTAGGTAAAATTAGTACAAATTTAATTTTAGTTCTAAATTTAAGTTTGTATTTTAAGCTTGTTACAAAATACAAACAAACTTGACTTCTTTAATATAATTTTGGGAGCTATTATTAGCTGTGGCTAACTATAATTAGTTAATTTTTTTTTATTGAACTTTAAGATTTCATTTTCACTTTCATATTCACAAAGAGTAACAGAACTTGTTTGCAAGTGTTTTGAACCGGACCAATGTGAATGAACTGAGGCTATTATTGCCCAATTAATTGTGTTGATGGGCTGGGAATATGTTATAAGAAAAATTTACTGCATAATCTACGAGTTCTTTATCATCATAATTTCTTTATAAGAAAACTTGATAAATAATAAAACTCAGAATAATGCATCACGTTACATATATATAGATTAATATACATATATGTGTGTGTAACGTGATTTAGCATATTTTATAGAAATTGATATAAATTCCTAATTGTTAGGTGATTATAAATATATAAAAAAAATAATGCCACAATATTGCATCCTGAGAATACACGAGTAGTATCAAATTTTAAGCGTGAATTTAATGTGTGCAAATACAACTGCTTTACGTTTGAAACACGAATGGTAAATATTGCATCATGAGAATACACGAGTAGTATCAAATTTTAAGCGTGAATTTAATGTGTGAAGTAGTTGGGGCATCTATATATCCGAATGTCTATATGTTTAAACTTTCAAACGACTTTACACATTTTTGCATACTTCAGTGTGTTAGATTAAGACTAGTGACAGTAGAAACATATTTATTTCTAATAAGAAACTTTTGAAAGAAAGCGATGTTTTGTGCAATGCATTACAGAAATTCAGATACTATTTAATATTAATTTTGTCACACGCAAATATTTTAGCAGAACAAAATCTATTTGTTAGCAATATACCCTTCTGTTAGATTAATCGTAACGCTAAAAACCGTCGTGGTTAATTCCTGGTGAATTAGTCGAGATAAGCCAACTAATCAGACTTCATATTCACTTCTATACTTACCTCATTTACTGGTACCCCATTAGTGCTCTACTTCATTAAAAAAAATATAATATACCTAAGTTTATTTATGTAAATTTTTTTTTATACAACTTAGAATGGCAAACAAGTTGACGGCCCACCTGATGGAAAGTGGTAACCGTCGCCTATAGACATGAGCAGTACCATGGACATAACAGAGTATACTGTTTCGCCCATGATACCCCCCATGCGTTACCATTCCTAAGAACTCAGGTATTATTCCTCTGTACCCTGTAAATTCACGCCATATCCCACCCTTCAAACCGAAACACAGCCATGCAAACACAATTGCTTCACGGTAGAAAGACGAATGGGGCAGACGTACCCAAGCAATCGACTTTTGTACAGTCTCCCTCTAGATTGATGTGATTGTCAGGTCAAGAAAAATATGTAGAATAAGTAGTTTCCAGAATGAATTGAGCATTCACGACAGAGCTCGGTATGTGCGGGGCCCGCTCGGTAACGCACGGGTGGTGGACCGTGACGTTTTGCACCTCTAGTGCTCTCTTAGCCTTCGGACATCGAAGCATCGCTGCGCCACTTTGATGTTAAGATTTATTAATAGGTATCACAAAACAATATTATTTAAGTAACCACCAGTATCTGTATCCTACGTACAATTTACGAGATAAATTATAATTCGATTAATATCATATCTTTATAATTTTTGACATATTTTATATCAACATAGAATATAAAACACCAAATGTTATATTATTTAAATTAAAAAACATTCACCATTTTGTTTCTTAGCTAAATTATTGCTAAATATATAGGTACCAGTTTTTGCCCGCAACTTGTGGTATTAGATTTCACGCGGGAATTGCTAGCTTTTATCCGCGACTTCGTCCACGGATATGTTCACTGACTGGGATAAAAAATAGCATATCTCCATCTAGATATAATACATGGATATCCAAAATTTTATAGTAATTGGTATAAAGCGTTAAATTGCAACTCCCTATTTTATATCTTTTGTCCTCCTTACCTTTTTAGAAGAATGGTTTTTCAAAAATAATAAAATACTTAACAGAAGACTGAATTTAAAACTTCACCTTCTAAACTTGAAATTCACAAATTTAAATACAAATTTTCATCTAAAACAAACCAACCCTATATCATCCCTTTAGGGGTACAATTTCCAAAAACTGCTGAAAAACGTTTTGTTCTAATTAAAACCCTAAGACTAACTTTAACACTTCTAACTGCAAAAATAACATAATTTCTATACAAATTTTCATTCCTTATTTCACTCCTTTAGAGGTGAACTTTCCAAATATGTTGAAAAATATTTTATTTCTAATCAGAAATCTAAAATTAAAGTTTTGTATTTCTAGTTTCAATTATAATAGGAATTCTATACAAACTTTCATCTCTTATTTAATCCCTTACAAGTGAATTCTTCAAAAGCCAATAAACATATTAATTTTTGTTTTGAATCAAATGTCTAAATCTAATATTTCACGTGTTTAACTTCTAAAGGGATAAACAAAATCCCCTTTTAAAAAAAAACTTATTGTCCAACGTAAGGAGTTTACCTACAAAATTACAAAATTCTTTACTTACTAGTTTCGTTACGTATACGTATATACATACATATACCTGTAGGTATAGAAGAAAAAGAAGATACCATTCGACGTAGAAAAATAAACTGAATTTAATGATATATACAGCTCAATATCGGCTAAAGTGACACTTTATGGACTTTGCCTTTATAATAAGTATAATAAATTGAGATTCAGACAATTGATGTATTGGTGTGCTATTTGCACATCATTACATTATATTTTCCTTTATATTTAGCATATATTACTGTATAATTTTATGAGCCTATTATTATTTTCATTTATTTTTAGCATATGTCAGCTTGTAAAATAAATTGATTAGCGAGATATTTTAACTTACTGAAACATTAAACAATGATTAGCAGAAATTTGGTTTAGAGAAATGGCACCATAGAATCGGCCCCAATATTTAGTCTAACTGGTCATTTTAAATCAGATAGTAGTTTGATATCCTAACATATAGTTTAACAATGTAAATTATTTTAGGAATTGAATAACTGTAGGGATTAATAGCCTGAATAAAGAATAAATATTGATTCATAAATAATATAAAAGTAGATTCTGATAGTTTTAATCCTGTATAATGAAGAATGACTAATTTTTTTGTAAGTCTTTTATAGATAAAGTGGAACAATTATACGGCTAATTTTATTATAAAATAATAAAGCACTTTATAAAGACATTCAAATTTCTTAATAATAATACATTCCAATTGTTATCCAATACAAGTAGTTCTACTTAATCAATAATGCAATCACTGTTTGCCGATATATAATCTAATAACTTGATAATTTTTAATCACTGTGTTTACAACATTTTGTTAATTTATTTGTTCAAACTTTTTATAAAAATAAGCTAAAAGACTTCATTCACTTTATCTTTCTTGCATAAGACCTTAGATGCCAGAGAATATGGAAAGTTGTTGGAATTACAATAAGTTTGAACATTCGGAATGTATTTGAAATTGTAATTTCACTAAAAAGCTAAATATATAATTTTCTTCAATAATATTTCCCTTGCAGGTTTTGTGGTTGAACGAACTTTTGAAATTTGATGTAGGTACAAGGTTTGAGGAATAAAGTATTGTACATTACTCCGTATTTTAGGAGAGGTATACTGTGTTTATGTACCAAAGTACTTAATAGTATAGTTTAAGTTTAGAAAGTAAAGATAAAAAAAATAAAGTTTATATGTAGGAATATGTGGTAATCTGTAATTATCTAAATTTTTGAATCATTCGTGGCGAAGCAGGTCCATAAGCTGCTTTCAGTCACATTAAATCAAGTCGACGTCACCAGGTTACTGAACAATATTACCACCTGGAAGAAAAGCCTGGCCGAAGTGCAATTTAGGTTGAAAGCATTGTAAACTACCATTATGGAACTGCGAACCGAAGTTGGTTATTTAATCAACATCAATTCAGTAAGTAGGTTGCCTGAGGTATCCAACGTAAACACGGAACGTGAAGTGCAAAATGCATTTATTGGCAGTTTTGACCACGTGCCGGTAGATGACACCGCATCCGATGCTTCGCTCTCCGCCCTTCATACCTTCACTATTCTAGATGATAGTAGATACGTCTACCCTCCAACATGCACATAAACTGTACGCCACTGCTCCTCCAAATAAGGGGCCAACTAGAGAAAAAAAGAGTCATTGCAATCCAGTTTGCAAGACTGAGTTACCGAGTATATCAGTTCAAGTTTCCACTCGGGTAGAGAAGTGCAATTTGGAAGGCTTCACGTAAGTGGAAAGAAGCAAGAAGAAAAAAAAGCTTAGTTCTTGCAATCACTGCGGTACTGTATTGACAAAACTTGGTTAATTTCGTCCTGCAACACGTATAACGTATGACCTATGTGCTCCGATTCTACAAAAGTTGAGGAGAATGTAGAGTACATCAGAGTGAAGTTTAACTTCATCTTAAAAATCGAGCATGTAGAATCTTGCCACAGTATTATTTTTTAATTATTTATGATTGGAATGCCGATGGACCGTCTCTGATAATGGAAGAATTTTGGCTGAAAGGTGTTATTTTCCAGCGCTTTCGTAGATGGTCACCTAATACGGTACACAGTCACCGACACAACGTTTGAAGAATATTATATATTTTTTTATATTCTTAATATGTATGTTGGACTATGTTTATGAACTTATTTCTTGAAATAAAGAAATAAATAACAAAAAAGTAAAAACAAATGTTACAAATTTTTTTTTCTTGGTAGGTTAATAGTATTTTTCAGTTTAGAATGATTGTTTCTGTTCATTGACAGTTTCTTTTAATAACATATCATTTACTAGGTCATGATGGTTGTCGATAGGCGTTTTGTTTCCGTTGTGTGTCAATTTCTTAAGTGAGTGCTTGCATACATAGTTTGCTGCGCCCGCTGGGTAGGTGCAAACTATCTACATCTGTGCGGCAGAGCGTGTGCGTTACGTTCACTTCGCTTTGCTACGTGCAACCCCTATTAGCTAACCTCGCTTGTGTCCATGTACTTAGTTATTGGTTAACATAATAAATGTTCCTGACATCTACATTAATTATGATTTGCAGTAAGTAATGGATCATTTTTTAAGGTATTTTTATGATCTATAGTTTTTAGGTGCCAACATCTAATAATATAGATTATAAATTATACAATGTTTAAATAAATCTGCCTATCAATAATAATAAAAAATCATAGAAGAAATATAGTACCTACTATTCACTGTTAAAATCTGCTGTAAGATACTTTTTAAACGAAAGACATAGCTTTTATTTTTGTTTATTATAATAAGCAATAAAAGTTTATATTATCCTTTATAATATCATTATATTAATACATATAAAATGATCTAAATACCTAATCTGATCAAAGATATAATTACGTTGTATTCTATAGTACAAGTATAAACAGTAGATCCATACACGTTCTCTTTATTGTTTACAGACATAAAGTACGGAAGCCATAAAGGATTTGCTAATAACTCATTAAAGCTACCTCTTTGATATAATCAGATAATAACTCAAACTAATCTTCCACTAACTTTCAAGGATTTCTACAAATATTTATAGTATTTATGTAAGATAAATACTGTGTACATGAAAAAATTAATAAAGAGGAAATGACTTATTTAAGTAGATACGAAATTTTTCAGTGGGATATATTATAATGTAATTAAATTCATTCTATTTTCAAATATTTAAATTAGTAACGGCAATAAAGATATACCTACCAATAAAAATCATCTTCAAGCTTATATACAGTTATGTATGTACATTGAGACGTAACATTATAGGCACTAGATATATAAATAAATTATAATTCAAAATTACCATATCAATTTCTAGTCTGATAAAAATAGTAAGTAGGTACAAAATCTTTTATTGTTAAGTAGTGTAAATTCTACTAACATTATAAATGTGAAAATTATTAAAGATGTTTGAATATTTGTTACTCAATGAACGAATTTGTATGAAAGGTTCACAAATTGGCCATATCTTGGAATAACATATAGCACAGTTTTTATTCAACTTAAATCACGGGCTAAACTGCGAGCTACAACTAGCAAAATAATAAATATCTGAGATCATAGAGGCATTACCATGACACATCGCTGAATAGTAATTTTTGTGACACACGGTGTACTTCCAATCCGTCAGCTTGTTTTTCCTTATACAAACTTAGTAGATACAAAAGCATGTTGAAAGATTTTCGAAAGGGAAACCATCAGCAATAAATAAGACAATTCATGGTTATAAATGGTATTGCATAGATAGATTGTTTCATAGATAAAGTCTAACAACAATGTGTATGTAACACCAATGGATCGCAGAGGATTGCGCCCAAGAAGCGGGCGCAGTGGGGCGGCGCCGGCGCATGCTCCGTGGTCAGTCCGCGTATCCACTTGGATTGTATTACTTGTGTTAAAATTTTCATAAAAATAAAGTTATATTGCATTTGGGATTCTTGTGCCTCATTTGAAAATATATTTACGAGAGAGTAATTTTTGTGTCAGTGATGGATTATACTTAAATGTGGATAAAGTGTTTGGACTTCTGAAAGTACCCACTGGATGTGTTTGTAAATATTATGTATAAATATCTTCCAATATAAGTTTGGTGAGTGTGTCATATTTTGTAAAGATTTTTTTATTCTTTAGATTAATTTTTATATCGAAATTATCTATTATAAAATTATAACGAAACATCTCATACTTGGATTCATATAGGCTAAACTCTAAAGTTCATTTACATACAAATAAATTTAGTAGAAAAATTCTATATTTATATAATTACCATCAGACGGGCTGTATGCTTGTTTGCTAACTTTGTGGTATAAAAAAGACTAATATGTAGAGTAAAGCTTAGATAGATAGATAGATAGATAGAAAGAAACTCTTTATTGTTTCCTCCAAAAGATTACAATAGTAAACTTATTATAATTATAAACAATTACTTGCTAAAGCTTACTTAATGGAATTATATTTTTTCTGAGTTAGACCCTTGTTACATTAAAAATATAATTAAAAACAACTTGATATCATGAACTTTTCCAACAATCTATATTTTACTAAAATCTCATAACAGAAATTGCAAATTAAATATTTAATATTTCATTATTCTTGTAATTTTTATATAGAGCAATATCAAGAGTAAAAAGTTATGTTATTTGGTGTTATTTTTTAAATATATTTATTTGTATTCTGTTATTTTCTACGAATAAATAAATTGATAAATCGCACGGCTCTCGTGAATAATCGTACTCATGAATAAGGCACCTATACAATACGAAACTAGTAGAGCAACCCCGAATTTAAATAGGTACATGTGTAAAATCAATAGAATTACTATTCTATTGATTTTACACATGTACCTATTTACTATTCTATTCTACTAATACTTATTATAAACTAGCAATCTGACTTGATTTCGCACGAGTAGACAGAATTTTCGAAAATCAATACATATAATAAAAAAGTTTCAACTAATTCAACTGATTGGTTATTTTATAGCATTTTACATGTGATTCTTTAGATTGATATAACTTTTTTATTTATGTACCGATTGAAATAAAACAAACATTAAATGTTAAGTGGCAAACCGAACATATTAATGAAAACCGCAATCAAATCGGTTAAATCGTTTCCGAGATTAACGTGCACAAACGTACAGATATTTTGGGTTGTATTGCGTTCATAAAATATATAATAACTTTTCTTATATATATTCTATGGTACATACAGCAACCAATTACGATTTTGTTATATGATTAATGTGAAAGTTTGTAAACATGTTTATATGTTTGTTTCTCCTGACTGAAATGAGGTTTAAATGAAATTTAGTATATGGATAGGTTATATAAAACTTAACATAGAATACTTTATATACAGATGCATACGAGCAGAGCCGCGAGAAATAGCTAGCATTAACATAAAAATAAAAAAGATACAATTACGACACAATACGGCAGATACATCACTATTTACGTTATAAGTGGAAATTTATCTCAATTTAAGACGCTTACCTAATCAAGGTATGAGCAAATATTATTAAAACAAGGTTAATACATCAATGATATGACTTTCTAAACTTATACCGACTAATATGGAATATTATTTCTTTTTTTTTTTAAATAAGTAGATACTTACATACTTTTAATTTCAACCGACACGGTTCATGATCTTGTGGGCCGCGTATTAACATACGGCCAGTCTCCTCTAGAGAACTATGAATCTTCAAAACCCCATTGTGTTAAATAAAACTTACGCAACAAACACTTTACAGTTACTCCAACTGTAGTAAGTAGTAGATATAATGATTATTTGAATTGTTACTTATCTTACACATAATATCTAAATTGTTTTGTATTAAAATTATTATTTTCTAATGCCATTCGATGTCCGTAATTGTTGCCAAAATTGTAAACATCTTAACAACTAGTTAATATCCAACTATTGAGTATCCTAATTTCACTCCATAAAAGAAGAATATTAGTGTCCCTTTATCATGGTAGTGTTGGCGTACGCTTGGTTTTATTTAGACAATTTTATTTTCTAGATATATTAATTAGGCATACGATTGAACTATATACGAAATTTCATTTTAAAGATAGTTATCTAGATGTTTATCATTAAAGCGTAATTGAATAACAAACATACACAAGATTATTACAAATACAAGCAAGGTAACATAAGAAGTAAGCTAAGTGAATTTATATAAATTTATTTGCTCAATTTATTGTTAAGAATTTAACTTCTTCATAGATTAATTTCTATGTAATTTTTAAACATTTTTTTTGGAATTATAATCAAAATGATTGATTATAATTTAGTAATTATTTCCATAGTAATTGCGATTTACCCGAATAGTTCTGATATTGAAAATTTAAAATAATCCAAACAAGCTTAGTTTATTCAATTCACTTTTTATTACATACTAGAGGCCCGTCCCGGCGTCGCACGGATGAACATTTTTACATTTTAAAAAGTGGCCATTAAGGCTGCACACGCGACGGAAGCTTAAAAATGGAGTAACTTCTGCCGTTTTCCCAACATTTCCCTTCACTGCTCTGCTCCTATTGATCGTAGCGTGATAAAAAGTATATTATAACCTGCCCAGGAGTATGAAGAATACCATAGTATGAAGAGTACCAAGTTTCGTTAAAATCCTTCGAATAGTTTTTGTTTCTATAACGAACATACAGACAGACAAAAATTTTACTGATTGCATTTTTGACATCAGTATTGATCACTAATTATCCCCTGATAGTTATTTTGGAAATATATTTCATGTACAAAATTGACCTTTCTACAGATTTATTATAAGTATACATTTTATATACTGTTCCTTAATTTAATTATGTTATACTCTAGCTATTAGTATTCTATATTAAATGTAGAATATAATTTATATTTTTTTTTTTACAAATATGTTATGTTTTATCTTGTACGAATATTAAATATAATTGTTTATTAACTGTTATATTTGACACAGTTCATTATATTAGCAGCCAACGTTGCATATTTATACTATCTCTACTACACGCTTTGATGTAGCAATGAATTCTTTCCTTTAATATTTTTTAATACGCAAATTAATATACTGTCCTATCCTGTGCCATAGTTTGTACATTATGTAAATATTTTGTAGGACATCTCCATATATCAGTAGGATTCTCGTGTAACGCGCTTGTACAAGCCCGTATAACACATTATGTACAAATGATTCACATTTAACTTTTCTTGTTAAAGGGGGTTAAAATCGAATATTAAGAAAATCCTATGTTACAAACGAAATATATGTGTTTTACTAAAATCTAATTAAAAACATTTTAAATAAAAAACGTATGCATGTGTAACTAAAAAACAGTTTTTTCAAATAAATTAATAATTAACAGTTTTATTACATGTTTATTCGCTGTCGGCGTTATCTGAAATAACGTTCCACCGACATCTTTTTTTTAATAGAATGTTCAAATCCCTGCGTTATATGGGAGAATACCCGTGTTATACGAGGGATTAAAATCGCGTAATATGAAAATGCGTTATAAGAGTACCGTGTTATAGGGGGATTTCTGTACTACACTACAAGTAACAGTACATCTTTTATGTAATAAATTTTGAACTGATAAAAATATTTACTAATTTGGTTTCAGGTTGGAAGAATTATATGTAAGCGAAAACGAGTTGATAACACTAGATTGCATCCTGAAACTACCGCGGCTACGGATCCTCGTAGCTGATCACAACTTGATTACTACTTTTGGAGTTAGTATTACTCGTAAATAGTTCTACAACACAATATATATTTAACCATATAATTGAACAATTGGCAATTACTGTTTTTATTTTATATCACAAACGTGGCAAACAAGCATATACCTCGTCTGATGGTAAACGGTTACTCTAACCTATGGACGCTTGCAACGCTAGAACTGTCGCATATCACAATGAAGAAACCTTAATACTTATACCCTTTTTAAAAAATACCATGCGGATTCTAGATCTATATTGTCAGAGAAATATTATTTATATATAATAATTATATTATGTGTAATAATCTTCTACTTTTTGAAAAAAAAATTTACAATTAAATAAAATATAATATTTAGACTTTCTTTTCGGATAATAAACTCGTTTTAGTTTGAATTAATTTTTATCTCAAAAAAAAAAAAACAAAAATTTATATGTAGATTATTTTATGTACGAAACTTTTGACATATAAATTCCACTCACATTTAACACACTGAAGTCAATGAATAGTGTCTATACCTAAAGTACAGTAGAATAAAAAATATGTGTATAAAAAATTTCAGTCTAATAACGTACAAATGGGTCTTGAGGAAGAAAATAAGACTGAATATCGCGCTCCACTCACCAGCGTAGACCTTCGCCACAACAAATTGAAAGGAAGCATTATACTTGGCAACTATGAAGTAAGTTCCGTTTAATATAATGATAATTTTGTTTATTTATATACAAAGCCACGCAATTTATTAACATTGAAAACGTCATTGGTTAGTTAAATTTTTAAGTTTATAGAATTTATCTTGAAATCATATTAAATACACGGTTCTTATCGGCTACTTCTCGTTATTCTTTAATTTACAATGAATTACTTTGGGTAACTCTGTCATATTTGTGTTTCTACCATGAAGCTGTTATTATTGTATGTATTTCGATTTGAGAAGTGGGATATGGCCATGAAATTACAGAGTACAGAGGCATAACACCTTATTCCTCAGGAATGGCAACGCTTTAAGGGCATTATAGCTGACACAGTACACTCTGGATATAATCCATAGTACTGTCAATGTCAATAGATGACAGTTGCCCTTTTCCATGAGTCCATCAATTTCCTATTCTATAATTTTATTAAAAAAAAAATTAACGAAATATTATAATTTTTGTTAGTATTTATATAAATACTTATTTTATCACATCAAAATTAGATTTTGACTAAATTTGAGACCAACACGAAAGCAAATCCTTTTGATTGCAAAACTAAAATCCAAATCGGTTCAATATTGGTCCCTTACATATGAAGAGAGGTTAAAAAGGAAACTATACTTTTAATTGTATTTTCTTGTATTTCTACTATTTCACTATTTAAAAGTAGGTGAAATGGAATGATCACAAAACTGTTTAAATAAATGTTTTAAAAAATGTAAATAATTCAATCGTTCAGATTTATGTTTTGGTTTATAAGTAATGAATATACGTCAGTTTTAATTTATATTGATTGATTTAGATGAATAATGTAATAGTATATATGTTTGAATTTTTTACTAATAATTCAGAATAATAATTCATCGTGATAGACTAGCAAACCATTCTTATAAAATTTGTTAATCTTATTCATAATCTCCAGCTGTTCCAAACAGTCACTATTTACCGACATTTTTAATTTTACATATTGTATGTACAAATGGTCCAAGTTTAATTTAATATCTTCTTAATTAATTATTTTAATGTTTTAATTTTATTTTTTTACTTCTTTTTACAATTACTATTTTATTGTTATTTATAAATAAAATATAATAACATAATTCACACTAAATAAATTAATCCGTATAGTAATCGAACTTTCAATTATTCCAGCACTTGGTATCCTTGGATGTTTCACACAATGCCGTAGAAGTGTTGGTAGTGTCAGCATTACGAGGCCTTCGAGAGTTGTACGCTGCACACAATGCCCTTCAGCACTTAGCACTACATGGTGCTTCATTGCGTATATTGCGAGCACCACATAACCGTAAGTAAAATGTTGTGAATATTTATATAGATATTTTAAAAATTTTGCCTAAGTAAAAAATTGCCAAATAAAAGATGTCGGCCAATTTTTTCCAAGTTACCACTACGCTGTACCTATTCAGACGTTTTAGCCACCGACAAAATGTAACGACGTCCGTTATAGCTTTACTTCCACACGAACTAATACCTTATTAGTTAGTCGGAACATTCGGAATTTTCCAGCTGTAGTAATAAATATATCCCAGTGCCTACCAATATTTCAAATGTGAAGGTGTGATTAAATTTCTTCAAGTTTAGTAATATACTTAATATTTCACACATTCCATAAGATACGATAACAATTTATAAGTGTAACGTATTCTTTCTTATTTGGTATATATAATAATTGGATTATTTAGGGCATTGTTTCTCAACTATTTTTATGTTGTGACCCACGACAAAAACAAAAGCAACCAAAAACTTAAATAAAAAGTCTGGCGACCCCGTTACTATAGATTATAATATAATTCTTATTAATAGTTTCACTAATTAGTAATAGATAAATATAATGAAAACAAAGTCCTACCCTTGTATCGACTACTACCCCACCACTACCTTAACAATAAATGGTAACTAGTGACGACCAAAAAAATAAAAAAAATTGAATAAAATTGGTAGTCCAATGATTTGGATATTCATTCGAATAATCGGAATCAATTGCACAGTCAAATAACTAGCAGTCGTGTTAGTAAAGTCGCGCATCACTACTTTAAACGAATCTTTTTATATCTTATTATTTTTCATCAGCCTGCAACCCCTTTAATAACAAACGCGGACCCCCTCCTGGGGTTCATTAACCTCCCGGTTGAAAAACAATGATTTAGAGAAATTTCTCTTTTCTATTACTATTATTATAATATAAAATTTTCCTCAATTAAATTACATAACTACATATCAATAATCAATAATTATACTATAACTACATATAAATATACTATAACTACATATCATATAAATGCAATCCTTTTTATTTTCAGAAATAGAAACGCTGACATCTACAGTACCGCCCATAAATTTAATAGAATTGGATGTATCCCACAATAAATTAACTTCACTTCCACACTGGCTGAGTGGTTGCTCAGATTTAACAACACTTTATGCAAACAACAATCAGCTAACTTCGCTCCCAGAACATTTATTTTGCAGTGAACTTTCCAGCCTCAGTAAACTACATTTAGCGCATAATAAAATATCCAATATTCCATCGATGCCAAGATTAAGAGCTCCATTAAAAGAATTATTACTTCATGATAACTGTATACAAGCACTACCAGAAAACTTTTTTTCAGTTTGTGACAGACTGCATATATTGAATCTATCTAACAACAGATTGAATCGGTTACCTCATGCTAGAGGCCCATCATCGCATTGTCTGGAACGTCTTTATCTAACGGCGAATTGTCTAACTGATGATGTTGCTGATGTTATTATTGCATTTCGTGGATTAAAAATATTACACATAGCGTACAATTGTTTGACAAATTTACCTGATAGTTGTATTAATTTTTGGCCTGAAATTGAAGAACTTGTTCTATCTGGGAATTCTTTTTCGAGACTACCAGAAAATTTGCCGCAACTGAATAATATCAGAATTGTGCGCGCTCACTCGAATAGACTAAGATCAGTACCTATGTTTGCATGCAGTGCTTCAGTGAAAATTTTGGATTTCGCACACAATGAACTTGATAGTATAGATTTAAGACTACTAGCCCCAAAACAATTAAAGTTCCTCGATATTTCATGTAATAAAAAATTGCAGATAGATCCCTCGCAATTTAATGTATATAGGTGTCAAAGACCTTTGAGTCTGGTTGATGTTACAGGTAGAAATGCATTACCTTATACACAAAAAAGTGGTTATCATGAAGAGTTAAGTGGTTCAACCCCATGGACTACTGGGTTCTCAGAATGCCCTAATAAATCACTTCAGTTATGTTGTGCTCAAATTAGATTACCATCTTTTTGTAACAAAGAAGGTCTATTCGCTATTATTGATGGTGAAAATGACACAGAAGTACCAAAAATATTGCAAAAAAATTTACCTGGTCTTTTACTCGAAGAAAAGTCTATAAAGGAGACCGTGAACGAATACATGAAATATGTTGTCTTATCTGCACACAGGGAATTAAAAGAAAAAGGGCAAAAGAAAGGAGCCTGCTTGATAATGTGTCATTTAACACCAATGTCCTTGCCAGAAAATGGCTTTGGGCAGATATCCAAACGATATAACTTAAAACTTGCTAATGTGGGTGATACTAAAGCTATATTGAGTAGACGAAACGGCCCCTTGAATTTAGGTATAGGAAATAATAAACGCTTAGGCTATTCTTCACGTTATCCTAATACTGTACCTGACCCTGATGTTATTCAAACAGTTATTAAAGAAGATGATGAATTTTTAATAATGGGTAATGGAAAATTTTGGAACGCTGTCAGCATAGATACTGCAGTTTCTGAAGTGAGAGCTGAACGTAATCCAGTACTTGCAGCAAAGAGATTACAAGATTTAGCACAAAGCTATGGTGTAGAGGATTGTATATCAGTTCAGGTAATACGATTTGATACTGCCCGAGCCGACGTTGATTTGCTAATGCGTGAATTAAGACAAACTATATGTAGTAGTAATAGTAGTAATAAATCTATATGTCGTCCCGATTGCTGCTGCTCTAGAATAGAAGCATGTTGCCATTCTGCAACTCCGCCCAAACCAAGTAGTGATCGATCGTCTCCCAGTGGCCAAAGTGACCGTCCTCCGAGTGAAGCAGTGAGTCATCAACATTATGCCAGCGTTAGATCACAGAACAGAGCCTCTGAACGGAGAAGTTGCCGTGGAGGAGTAGCTAGGGCAATACGTGTTCGAGTCGATGAAGATAAAGAAGATGATTCAAGAAATGATGAACTACCGTCTTCCGATGAACAATTCAAGTGTTGGGAGTATATGTTAGAACAAAATACGCAGATGTTATTTGACAAAGAATTAGATAATATTTCAAAGGGGATCAAATCCAATGTTAGTAGTTTACGAAATATAAAAGGTTTATCGGGCAGTAGTCCACAACTTCATTTATCAGGCAAACAGTCTAAGGGTGTTCCATTTTTATCGAAGCATTTCGGGAGCGCTAGATCTTTTGGAACAGCATTAAAACCTGATTTTCGTTTTGGTTCTGGTAGATTACCAAATGGAGGTCCAAATGCTGCATATTTTGGTTCATTACAACGTTTAATGCCTTATCATTTAGAATATGACTTTGCTGTGATACAAGAAAAGACAGCACAATCTCAAGACTCGTTGGATCTTGAAGGTCGGATGCAGCAGTACTGGGGAGTGGCTACGACAGAATTGTAAACATTTTTAGCTAATTAACTTTGTAAATAAAACTACAGATTATGTAGCATATTTAGTGTGTATAATTATTTATGTATAATATGTACCATTCATCTGTCGACTAGATTTTTTGCACAAAGTATTTTAATCACTATGGACTTACAGAGAACTAAAATTACTTATATTTATCACATTAATTTTATGTACAGTATTATAATACTATCTTTTGTATGTTTAAGCTTATTTTGTAATTAAAATATAATAAAAACAATGAAAACTATTTCATTTTAATATTACAAAAATTAAGATATATTCCACTAAAGAGCTTACATTTTATTTTCTACAGTACAATATTTACAGCTATGTAACTAAACTTTCTAGACATAAGGCGATAAATTTCATCAATTTTGTGTTCGAAAACCACACACATTATAATCTATTTTATTTACATGTTGTATGCCATACTGGGGACGTAACTTATATACATTATGATTTATAAGATCATAGAAAAACTATAACTATAATAATATCTACTATAATCGACATATTAAGATATTTCTACAGGGCGTAGGTAGTTGGACTCTGGGATTATATACATGTTTTATTGTAAAATACTAAAAATTAAAATATTTTTTATACCACTGAGGTGGCAAATAAGCATACGGCCCACCTGATGGTAAGCGGTTACCGTAGCCTATGAACGCCTGCAAAATCGAGGATATTACGCGCGCGTTGCCAATCAAATATCAATGGAACTTATTTATTAGATGGTAGTTAAATAAAAACGATATTAAAATAGATCCATTTTAAATTCCTTTAGACCAAGTAATTCTTAAAAAAATCTTAATTTCTTTGTTTTATTGTTTTTAAATTAAATAAATAAATAAATAAAAATATTATGGGTACATTTGTTGTGCGTCACACAATTTATTATTTGTATAAAATATTTGGGAGAATTTGTTTTAAAAACTAACCGTTCTCCATAGTATTTGGGAATTCAGACCATTCCTTGGATTTACATGTCTCTTTTTACAAAGTGATGTCTTCGTAATGATCACAGCTCACGCTTGACCACTAATTCGAGTGGTTGTGCGAGACCTTGAGGGTAGGGCGCGGGGAGCGGCGGGGGCGCGGGCTGCGCATGCGCCGGCGGTGGCCGCCGCTAGGGAAAGCCCCTCGGGGAGTAGTGGTGAGGTTCTCCAAGCCACGAGTCCGGTGACGGGGGAAAGTCGGGGTATCCACCCGCCGCTGGTGACGAAGAACTACTGAGATCCGATGCACCACCCGCGCCCGTGCCGCCTATGCCTGCCCCACTCATTGCTTGACCTATTAAAACAGAAAACAGTATTCAGTATTCGAACATTACTATTTACACAATATAAGACTTGTCATTTTTTTTAAACGGTTTTATTTATTTTTAAATAGACTTTAATTATGTTATGAAACTCTAAGTTGTAGACAAATTTAAAAAAAAAAAAAACAAACACAACCATGCAATAAATACTTCGGCACTTATTGTTAAATGTTTCTACCTATAGGTGTAAGGCAATATAAATTGCTTATTTTACAATATAATGTATCAAGTCACTGTGTATTTAACATATTAACTGTTGCTATTGATACCGCTTCAATGAGTGAAAATAGAATAATTTAATCTCCGACAACTTGTTTGTTAGTTAGACTGCATTGTTAGTTACGTGGACTTGCAACCCTATTATTAGCATTATACTTTGTCAGGATTACCTCTACAAAGGTCCTTTTGGAAACAACTCGTGGTTAATTCTTGTTGAATACATCACAACGGGCCAATTGATCTGACTTCATTCTCACATGTGATCACTCATTGATGCCCCGCCAATATATACCGATAGTAGTAACGGAGTTAGGTACCTCTGTCCCATTCGTGTTTCAACCGTGAAGCAATTGTGTTTACATAGCTGTGTTTCGGTTTGAAGGGCGTGAATTTACAGGATACAGAGGAATAATATCTGAGTCCTCAGGAATGGCAACGCATGGGAGGTATCATGGGCGAAACAGTATACTCCGTTATGTCCATGGTACTGCTCATATCTATAGACGACGGTTACTACTTTCCATCAGGTGGGCCGTCAGCTTGTTTGCCATTCTAAATTGTATAAAAAAAAACATAAAAAAGTTGTCGTTTCAACCAACTTCAAAAAGAAGGAGATTCCCAATTCGATTGTATTTGTTTACGTTTGTTACCTCGTAACTTCGTCAGTTGTAAACCGATTTAGAAAAATTCTTTTTTATCTGAAAGGATATACTTACAGATATATCCATATAAATTTTATCAAAATCGGTTTAGTAGTTTAGTTTTAAATAAAAATAACCGTTTTTGCCATAATTGAAGTCAGTTTCAACAAATTTTAAATACAATCTTACAAATAAACTAACAGCCCACCTGACAGAAACATGAACACACTGATGCATAGAATACACCGTGATACCCATTGCACTTCTATGTCTTTGTAACCTGTATTTCTACTACTATATCGGTTTGAAGGATGCCGTTATGATGTATGGTTTACGACAGAAACACCAGTGGAACAGAGGTACCGATACGGACTTTTATCAGTTATATATAAAATCCTTAGATTGTATAGAGTTAAAAAATCATCGAGTCTCAAAAACTGGACAACTTTTTGTCAACTAATTGTTAAATTAACTGACTTGTATTTTTTTTAGTGTTCTATATACTTACGCACGCAAAGTATCTTGACGTATTTATATTTAATAAATAAAATGAGTTTTTTTGCATTAAAAAAGTCTAAAAATTATAAGACAAATAAATGTAGAAGTTATAAAGTAATCATTCATTCTTATTTATTACGCAAAATTGTATAAAAAAATTTACCCGTTTTTCTTGAAGCATTTGTATGGATACATTCTATCCATATAATCTATACTTATAATAAATCTTTACAGAGGCCAATTCTGTACATGAAATATATTTCCAAAATAACTAACAGGGGGTGATTAGTGATCGATACTAATGCTAAAAATGCAATCAGTAAAATTTTTGTCTGTTTGTCTATATGTTCGTTATAGAAACAAAAACTACTCAACGGTTTTTAACGAAACTTGGTACAAATATTCTTCATACTCCTGGTCAGGTTATAGTATATTTTTCATCACGCTACGATCAATAAGAGCAGAGCAGTGAAGGGAAATGTTAAAAATGTCCACCCGTGCGACGCCGGGATGGGCCGCTAGTCTAAAATAAAATCATACCGATGTTGGTGTAGACGAGGTGGTCGGGCGGGTAGTGGTAGTGAGGGTGCGGCGGCGAGTGCGCGCGCAAGTACGGCGGCGTGGCGGCGTAGCGCGCGCCGCCCGCCGCGCCCGCGCCGCCGCCGCCCGCCGGCGAGCCCTCCTCGCCGCCCAGCGCCACCGTGCTGTAGCTGTCATTGCTGAGCTCTGTATACACAATAAGTATATTTTATTATTATTATTATATCCGTCAAGGATATTCTTCTCTAGAAATCTGTCCGATTCTAGAATAAGGGTATGCGACCCCGGCCACCTGAGCCGCTGCAGTGTCTTTTCCGCAACTGCAGTGTTTTCTCCCTTCCTTTCTCACATAAGTCCCTTATTCCTCTCATTTACTAATTTCTTTTACGCATTTCCAACGTTCCCTTCCTTTTTTCTTCAAACCTTTCTTTCAAACCGTCGGTAGCGAAAACCACCAACAAATGCATTCCCAAAGAGGGTTGACGTCAGGTAGGCAGCCGGTCGTAAAACTATAAGCCAAGTCCTATAGTAATATGGATAAAACCATATTACGCCGACCTCAAATAATAATTGGGATAAAGGTAAGAAGATGATGATGATTATATCAGCTGTTAACTGACTTTGTATTTATTATACCGGTTACCACGCTTGGCAGACGGGTTTGCAGCTGCAGTTAGGCATTAGTACTTGAAAGCTTAAAAACAGCAAATAATAGCTGGCTCTTATTGCCAGAATTAAATCATTCGAAAGCCTTGATAAAACCCTCCGTTTTAAAAAACTACACAAAAAAATTAACTCGCTAAAATAAAAATAATATGTATGAATTAACAAGGGCTCTAACTGGTTACTGCAGATTTTGTAATAATAAGTAAGAAACGCCGCTGTACATAATTTGTGGTTATTGTTCATTCATATGTACGTGAGGATATCCGCAAAAGAACCAAAGTCACCAACATAGTCCGAAGGATAAGCAAGCTGAAATGGCAATGGGCTGGTCACATAACTTGAAGAATTGACAACCAATAGAGAAGAAAAGTTCTTGAGTGGCGACCCCATACGGGCAAACGCAGTGTAGGATGACCTCCCACTAAATACTCCTATATCTAGTATATAGATCTGGATGTAGATAGATATGGATTCTGATAGATCCCTTACCGACTGCATTGAATACGTCGCCATAATCATAAAATATACACTACTATCAAAAGTCAATTGCAAAACCACCAAATAAAGTAGTTCCTATATCTGGTAACGTTCAACACTTCAATATTATATGTCCAAGATCCAAAATTTAAATATTTACATTCACTTGAGTGTAGACAATAAAATTAATCCTAAAAAAAGTGTTTAGTAGGTACACTTACCATTATGACTAAAGGAGTCCAGATCGATTTTGAGTTCATCTTTATCGAGAAGACGATCATGCCGAGGGGAACCACCGCCACTCTTCATGGACCTGAAGTATTGTGACCACCGTGTACGACCGGCATCTTTCTTGAGGCGTTTTTCCTTCGCCCGTCTGTATATCAAATAATAAATTTATAAGTGATTTTGTGTCTGTTGGTCTCTTTTTATTACATTATTAACTTATCACTCAAATGTTATTGATAATATAAAAACCGAACTAGCTTCAAGTCTAAGGTACAATTGTTATCAAAAATATTAAACCACTAGGTATTATAAGTGGTAGACTGAAAACTATTAGCACCCTTTTTAAAGCGTTTTCCCAGTGAATTTTTACGAAAGAAACATGAATCTAAAATAACAATTTGGATAAACAATTCAGAAACAAACCTTCCATCTGGTAGCATTCATTCTTCTATGCTATGATTTAAATTTCATTTAATAATAACACCATTTTATTGTCTTAATTGAAAAAATAAAGCATTTACTTAATTACTACTGTATTAGGCATGAATAAGTACGTAAAAATATTATAGCATTACAGTTTCTAATTAGGATATAAAATGTGGTTTATATAATATTAGCAATTTAAATTATTTACGGAACTTTAACAATATCTACTGTACTAATTGAAGTGGGTAGGTACTTAGACAGTTGTTGAATTCTGATTCCTCGTTATGAAAATTGTTATCACCCCGATTGGTTTCGATTTAAACAAATAATCATGTAATATGTAGCACAAACAAAACACCCCATCGGGTGCGCATGTTATGCTGGGTTGTTATTAGCGAGCCGGCGGGGAGCCGCGCGGGCTTTCAACAAAGAGCTTGATTAATTAAAGTGCCTCCGCCCAGTCCGCTGGGAACCTCGTGCTGGGTTATAGCTCCATCGGATTATTAAAACAACGCCCTAAATTGCCTTCTTTGAGGGAACTGTTGAGAACGCATTTCGTTTAACCTCGGTCTCAACTTTACGAGACATTTTGAAGAGATATATCTAGAATTTCGTTTTATATCGTGTAATTTAGAAAATATTTTATAAATGGTAATATTAATTTATATGAGGAAGTAAGTGCATCCAACAACTAAACTATTACATTACATTATAATTGTGTACTAGGGTACACAATTATTACGAATTCTTAAATTCTTTTTTATAGTATTTCAATCATACCTATTGATTTAAGCTTTAAATAATTTTTATTCTTGACAGTCTTTTATGATAGCTGTGGTAATAGTGGTCAAATATAGACTGAATCTATAAAAACACATAAATGCCAAAAAGCAGATGATGATTGTGCTTAAGTATATTTAAAGCTATAAAAAAGGAAGGAAAAAATATTTCAAACATATTTTCTTTTTTCATTACGTACTATGACGTAGACACTTGTTTATATAAATGTTATATATGTTATAATCATATAACATGTGCATAATACATTGATTATACAGATATTATGCACTGATTATACATTTAAATTCCAGATTAGATAGGTATTAAACTATGGGAGGACTGTCTGCATGCATGTATATACAAACGAGTAAGTATAAAATATTAGTTTGGGTCGATGTAAAATGGAAAAGTCGAGCGTGTATATCGGCGTAGGTTTACGAGGCGAGGCCAATGTGCAGGGCGTGACCGCCGCCGTGACTGTGACCGTTCGCGCGCAACAAAACATTGTTCCGCAACTACACTATGGAACTCACAAATACCAAGCAACATAACAAACGTTCAATTCGACAATACGCTGTTCTGTATCCTCTATTAACTTAGAAGGTCACAACATGGCAACATGTTCTTTTGTGATGATATCATTCATGAGTCACTAATTTGCTGAAGTTAGCTATTCCGACTGAACGACCATAAAGTATGATCACAATAACTTTTTTACTTTTAATTACAACTATCCTTAATATAATCTTTCCTATTATAGATCAGCAACTGTGTGGTTCCCCTACGAAACAATCGTGCTCCGTCACAATAAGCCAACTGATTTGACATCATCCTCACCTATCATCTCTCGCTGGTAATTCATCAACCATAAACCAATTGCTAAATCCAAGTATTATATAATCTTTACTCATCCCTTTTTTTTTTAATTCGTTAATCTGCATAGATCAGGTTACTGATAAATTATGTATAGTATATTATATTAATTCCCCAAAATTTTTTGGTGATCTCTTTTCCTCTTGTTGACCCTTTAAATATTAATATATATTTTTATCCGTAACTAATATTAGAGAAATTAATAATAACAATATGATAATAGACATAGTGAAATTTGAACATTTTATACTAGTTAGATATAAGCTTAACTGAAATGTAAATGTTTCTACATAATTTTATATTAGTTGCACTGAAACTGCATAGTGTAAAAATATATATTTATTTATACTTTTGCACACATTGAAAAATGTCTACAGGGCGAACTTAATGCCTGATGGCATTCTCTACCAGTCAACCGCCACACCAAACAGAGAGAGCAAATGGCAATCTATTATATTATAACACAACAGTACCTACTCTATATGCATTTTCAACCCCGTTTAGTGACTTGACATTAGTTTCACATAATACAGCATAAACAATCAATTGTTCATTGAAATTTTAACGTTTGGCTGCTAGTACCAAGTCGTAAAATCTTATCATTGTTTACGTCTTGTTAAAGCGCAAACCATTTCAAAATAAGTAGTATTAACTAGCTTTATACCTGTACCTGATATTATGTTAAATTCATTACGAATGTTCGCATTATTCGTTTTGTATGGATATACAGTTGGCGTTACTGATTCTATTAAAAGTCTTGACTAAACATAATTCCGTAACTGTAACGTTTACCGAAATGGAAAATTGATTTAAGGCCATGCCATAACATAATTATACAGGGTTAGTCGGGCAGGTGATTTGTAAAAATCTAGTGAAAGTTGTTTAGTTTTATGAATATTAATAAATTTCCCCGTGAGTTAAAGTCTAAATCTTATTACACAACCCGTTCATTCATATCATTAATTTATTATGAAAGGTTCAAAACAAATTTTTACATTTCAATTGTTTCTAGTGATGTATACTTGGTAGACAATTTAGTATGAACTGCTCAAAAAATATTGGTAAATGCTACACAGTTTTATTTTGGTTAGTGTCTACGTACCATTTCGTCTACTAGGTATTTCTGCATAAAATATCCTATCTATATGCTTAGTTAGAACATAATTTACCTGCGTATCAAATTTGATTGTAATCTAATCCAACCATTCGCATAAACAAATTTCACATTTATAATATTAATAAGAATAATAGAAATTTACCTATTCTGAAACCAGACTTGAACGACGCGCATGTCAAGTCCCGTATCATGGGCGAGCTGCTCTCGTACGTGCCGCGCCGGCTTTGGGCTACTACTATATGCACTCTTCAGGGTTTCCAACTGCTTCGCCGTTATGGTGGTCCGCGGCCTCTTGCTCGCCGCGTCCCCGTCCAGCGATCCTTCCCCGCCTGTGTTGGATCCACTTTAAAACATTGTAAAATTTGACAACAAATAGGGCTAGAGTCGTTTATAAATATTTATTAGCTATACTGCCCATATTTTCATCATTCATTTCAGCCTTTTACTGGCCACTACTGAACGAAAGTCTTCCCCATACGGGGAATTTTTCCAGTAGATGCCACGCTTGGCAGGCGAGTTGGCCACCGCAGTAAAGCTTTTAGAGATGTTTTAAGAGGCTACCCATCCCTCTACATTTAAATTCCTTTAGTCGCCTCTTACGATAACCACAGGAAAGAAAGGAGTGGCCAATTCTATGCTGGGACCACACGACCATGCGAATCAGTATATAAAGTGTTCTATGCATTAAGTTACGATATAACCCACACATCTACCAAATTTTATTCAAATCCATTCCTGAATGAGTAACAGACATCCAAATATATTTATAAATTTTCACGTTTATAATATTAGTAGGATTTACGCTGGATTTTAATTGTAATTACAGTAACACAGTCATGTAATTTGTAAATGTATATAAGTTATAATAACAAGATTTTTTTGTAAATAAATACTTTAAAATATATAATTAACAACTAACCAATAATTCCAAAGATATATTCTAACTCTACTATTTATAATAATATAGATATCATATTTTTTACAAAACGGTAAGAAAGTCTCCATATGCTAATATTCCCTGCAAGATATGGTCCTGTCACATTACGTTTGCCACAATTAAAATAAGTACTTAATGATGTTCCAAACATATTAAAAAAATATTTTTTACCATATTGTTACATAGGTATTTAAGGGCTTGTGAAAATCCGTTTTTTTGGAATAGATTATCTTCACGTTTAGAAACAGATAACAATGTGGTTCTACTTAGGTAGATGACATCATGAAATCTTGCATGAAAAACAAATCAATATTATAATATAAAAATAATATGCCGAACAAAAACATAATTCATTATATTTATAAAATATAATTTATTAATATTCTCTAATGAACATCAATAAAAATAAAAGAAATTTCGAAATCACCTTTTACTCTGGCTGCTTCATAATCAGGCTTGCAAACAAGTTTTCCATCTTCCATAAGATAGAACTCATCGCCGGTGTTCAAAGTGCGAGCGCAGGCGGCGCAAGCGAAGCATCGGAGATGGTATACATGCGCCTGGGCACGGCGCACCACCTGTGTTGGTGGGATGCCCTGCCCGCAGCCTGCGCACTTGGTGCCAAACCGCCTGGGACAACAGCCGCAACAACAACAACATTATCAACGTGGTAAATACATTATAAGGCCTCAAATTTCTAATTCACAAATGCTTTAAGGCATTTTTTGAGACATCAACATGCGAGTTATTGTTAGGGAAATGACATAACTTCTTTATCTTCAGGAACAGTAATGCTTCAGGGGTACCCATAGATACTATGAGCGTAACACTTTACAGTAATGTGTCCCTGGCGATATGCGATGTATACATAGGCGAGAGCGACTACTTTTTATTACGTTTCGAAAAGCTAGTAATTTTTTACGAAACGTCTATAGCTTATATTGAATTACTAAATCTCTCTACTTGTACAATACAGTGTTTACTCATCGATAAATATTCAAATAGTAATAAATAATGACATTAATTAATTTTATTTGTAACCAAAATGTATGTTATACAGACTTCATGGGCTTTTTATAAATTAAGAGAATTAGAATAATAAATTAATTAATCTCTGAACAACATTTTATGTTACGGTAGTATTAATTTCAACAAACTCATCAAATGTTTTATTATATTTTGAAATAATTTTATCGATAAATACATGTATTCCCGAATAACTATAACCGTTTACTTAAAAATGTTCTTTCAAAAATTAAGTCGCATGTTCAGTAGAACTTTACCTATTGTGTGTTCCTTTTATATACATACAGTATACACATATGTATACATGTGTGTGTTCTGAACTGTTTGTTTTCATTTTCACGAATCTCTATCTAATATGGTTACGACTAAAAATTTACACACAAAAAGTATAGGTAGTAGTGTGTAAAATACTTCAAAAACTAATTATTTACTGAGATACATACCTATATAGTAACGGAGATTATTTTTTGTATCTAATATTCCTACGCTTATGTGGCGAAAATGAAATGATTACTTGTTCAGTGTTATTGCGTCATTCTAAATAGCCTTATTAGGAGATAATAAACAATTTTTCTTATTAACTAAAAGAATACCCTACCTCTTGCTGTTTCAGATTGATTTTGTTACAATGCCTGCGCAGCGTAAATAGATTTTTATTATTTTTTAAAATTTAAATGAAAATCTGACCAATACTCGTTTTCATAATTAAATAAAGTTAATTTGTTATGAGAAAACATTCCAATATTATGTATTGATATAAATTTTGACAGACTTTATTCCACATTTGATCTTATGCTAAATTTATAATAGAAGCAGAGTGTAAAAATAACATTAGATAAGTATAACAAGCTATACTCAAATACTCATACTCTCCTCCATCATTTGATATAAACAAAAAAATATATAAAGACTTACATTGACACAGGATCTAATGATTCTATTGTATTTAGGCACATCTTAATGACACAATACGTAACAGCTATAAGACAAATGGCCCGAAATACACGATCCAAGCGATTTTTAAAGCAATCATAATCAGTGAATAGGACTTTAGCAATGATAACAACATATGGATAATATTTTTTATATATTTCCAGTTATTGGACCGTTTATATTTATTAATATCTTATCTCATAATTTATCATTTCAGTTCTGCTAACCCCTTGCGTATTCGAACGTTAAGATCTATATACCTAAGCAATATACTATCATCAATCATAGTATTACAATTGATCACGACTGATGTTTACATTGTTTTTTGTTTTTTTAGTGAATATTCCGTTCCCGCTATTTAATTAGTGTAATATAACTAAAAATGTAAAGAGAAAAGGGTGACTATTATAATATATTGATAAACTTAAAGTACAGGTTGTAGCTGACGGTATGTGTCCCGTCTCGCATGACCCATTTTCGAATTTTGCACATCAGAAATAAATATGACTACCCTAGTCATAGTTATAAAAAAAAGTCCAAATAAAGTAAAAAAGTCTGGACAAACTATATTTGCAAATAAATACTTATGGGGTCAGTACTTCAGATGTATATAAGGCAGAGAAATAGTTACAGACTTGACAAACAGGAATAAAATCAAAGACACAGAATATAGATATCAAGTATCTATTTCAAACAAAACTTCAACACAATGACTATGTGAAATTTATATATAAGATAAATAATCAGTGACTCGGAAATAGGCCAAATATATCGAAAAATTTCTTAAAAATTTATGAAAAATTTAACATTTAGTTCAGCATTAAACTCTTCTCATGCCTTGTTCTATATGTTAACTTCCAATTTATTCTATAGAACAAATTTCTAAATTTAGAACAAATTTAAATGTAACTTTTGTATGGGAATGTTTTTTTTATACATATATGAACATTGTGTACCTATACTTAGACGACGGTCATCCTCCTATCTAAGTATCGTATTAAAAAGTCCACTCACCGGCTAAATAAGTATAAGAGGTAATCAAAATCATACCTTATCTTTTATAACAATTAGAAATATTATTGAGCACCTTTAAAAAAATATGAGTTTCTCAATTCGATTAATTTTTTTTTTTATATTTATGTTATGATCAAATGATTTTAATAATACATTTTGCAATCTGTGAAGTACTTATATAAGGGACTCGAAATAATTTATATTATTTTTAATTTATACTATGTGCGATCAATAAAGAAACAAAAAAAAAAGATATTAACAATACCAATAATTATATTTTCTTAATATTTTATGCAGATAAAATATGAGATTTTTTTATTTAAGAATGCAAATGGAAGTGTAGTGCTGGAATTTTTATCAAGTTGGTTTATCACGAATAATAGAAGACTGTTGACAGCGATAAGTTCACGGAATCCGGTATACATAATAGTATTTGCTTAAAAGGGAACATAATGCTATTCGTTATCTGCAGTAAAATTTCCAAAATAGTGTTGATTTAAGTACAGACAATGATATGATTGTTTTAGATTTTAATATCTATCAATTAAACAAGTTTTCGACATATTTTTTTACGATGAAAGACATCAGTTTAAACAAGAAATGTTTTTCATGGAATCATAAATCGTATTTCAAATGACTTGGCAACCATAGTGACTTAAATAAGCTTGCAAATTTATTTCTCGATAAACATTACGTCACCGGCGATCATGTATGATTTCCGCCTACCCTAATAAGAAACAAACGTGATATATATATACGTATATGTGGGTAATTAATCGAAATTAATATTACAGTTATGTACCTAATGAAAAATACTACTTTAAAGCTTAAGAGCAACAAGTTCGAAAAAGACACTTACTTGAAAAAGTCATCTGTACAATAGAGTTGGTTGTTCCTAGCGAAGCACTTCCCGGATAGCATAGCACGACATTCAACGCACCGGAGACAGCCGGCATGCCACGTTCGGTCCGACACCTTCAACACGTACCGGTCCACTATCATCTCGTGGCAGCCACCGCACTTCGGGATACTGGCTGCAACATTCCAGCAGTTTATAAATACCTATTATATTGCAAGAGGGAAATTTTACACAAAAGCTAATCTGCATTTTGTCACTCTAGTCATAATCTATATAGAAGAGCTATATCTATATAAAGACCAGACGCAGTCTTCTCGGGTTCGAGTTTACTCAGGTACCTCTGTCCTATTCGTGTTTCAACCGTGAAGCAGTTGTATTTGTACGGTTGTGTTTCGGTTTGAAGAGTATGGCAGTGAATTTACTTAGTCCCATGAAATAGTAACGCATCCCCTGTGTATCATGGTCAAAATAGTATAATCTATTCTGTCCACAGTCTATAGGCGACGGTAACTACTTTCCATCAGGTGGGCCGTCAGCTCGTTTGTCATTCTAAGTTAAACAAAAAAAAACCCGTGTGACATAATATATAAAATATTCTGTTCCAGGTGTATCTTATGTAAGATACTTTATTGCTATTAGAAATGCGAAGATTCGTAGTGGTGCATTTATAGATGAAATGTTGGTTACTCTTTCACGTAAAAACTATAGAACGAAGTTGAATAAAATTTGGTACGTGGATAAGTTATCTTCACACTTAGAATAAGAGACGCTTTTATATTGATTAATGCTGGCGAAGTCGCAGTATCCAGTTATTCTATTATGTCGTTATGTGTATACTTAAGTAAGTAATTATGTTACTATTGCCGTATTGGATGCATTTTTCTTAATTTTCGATGAACTTTAATAAAAAGGAGGTTTTAAATTTGGTTGTATTTTTTATGTTTGTTACTTCATAACTCTATCAGTAATAAACCGATTTAAAAAAATCTTCTTTTTTTTTCGAAAATAATATACTTACAGATTGGTTTCATAAAATTTTATCAAAATCGATTCATTAGTTTAATTTAAAATAAAAAAAAAAACTAGTTTTGTCACAACTGAAATCGGTTATATTTTTGTGCAACAACAATTTTTATACTTATCGTAACTTATTGGCAAAAGGTTCATTTCGAATAATTTAAAGAGAAATAAACTATTTAATTGGATAAGTATTGTTGTATATATATGTCGTCATTTTTCAATTCTGTCCATATTCTGGTTGACTAATTTGAACAAAAACCGGTTATTATAATTTTAATGTAATAGTGTAATGTATAGCATGGCGAACTTTTATGTGATTAATGATAAATACTATAAACTTGTGTATAACTTTGTCTCTTCAATAGTTTTCAAAGGGCACGCTGGATAATAACTTTTATGGGAAAATTTTTGATATCTTGGATTATATGTTTAAATTACATGATTGAGACCCCAACATTTCTTGTATACACTAATATATCATTAATACCAACTATACACCTTAGAATTTTTAATATCATTAGCCGTTTTAGGTTAATGCGTAAAAAAATTGCATTTAACGAAAAAAAAATGTTTTATTTTATTGTCCAGATTTGCATTTATTCAATATTTTCTTTTAAATAATTATTTTTGCCATTAATCATCATAACAAATTCTATAAACGATTCAATGTTCTCGCTTACTTTGCACGTGATCATGATTGTAGTGAAATGTGATGCAAGTGCGATCTAGTCAAATATCAAGTGTGATCAATTTTACTATTTACCAACTAATTATAACACTGTGGGGTTCAATATATAGTTTCATACATACCTAACGCGAAAGTATAAAAGTGACATGAAAACCTTAGTTCATAATGAGTATTCAATAATTAATCCGGAACTTGGGCACAAGACATTATAATCAGCTTCATAAATTGGACGATATGTTATCTATGAATCTCGATCATTATCATTTAAAGTAGATAACAAATAATCACTAGTCTAAACAATATATATATATACATATATATCTTCAGACAGGATTACCCAGTGCGAAGTTAGATTATAGGATAGTAATGAGCTTGAAATATCAGAAACTCAAATATCTAGATAAAAACACACAGTATCATTATCTAGAAATTATACTCTGTCAAATTACTTTCCACGCTTCAAGGGATCACTAAAATCCATTATAGTCATCATCATTAATTCCTGCTTAGCTTGGATCAGCAGACCTAATTTGGATAATGGGAGTAAGAACCTTCCATCCTGATAAAGACATCCGAATGAAATAGAAACAATTGTCAGACACTTCAAATATAATAAATTCTTTAAAGTCCTATTACCCAATTACATATAAATGTTAAAAAAAAATGAATATAAGTTTAAAAATAAAATCTAATCCTTTAAACAAAATACTCCGTTAGTAAACCACTGAGCATGCTCGACCCTTTCTTTCTTATTAATAAAAAAAAACCATAAAGTATTCCAATTCTCCATAAGTATTTAGTACATAAATCATAAAAATAGGGTACGTTTTATGAGGGTAAATAGTAAAAATATATTTTTTATACAGTCATAATGCTAATATATTTTAATTTTTTTTTTATTCTACATGGCGTTAACTGCATAAAAACGATTGCTATATATAATTTGTACGAATACAACAAGTAAAGTTTAAAAAGTATTATTATTATTTACAAAATGTTTAGAATAATCGTATATATGATTTTTAAATAAACATTTTCTTACCTAATTACGATAATATTATATTATATTATGTTAAACTGATATTGCCTGGACCTAGACAGATCCACGAAACCGATGGTCTTGTGACCTTGGCAACTGACCTTCACCAAATATAATAATATCAACTTACACGTGGAGGCATGTCCGATAACAAATTTAGTTTATATTATAAAAAGTTACTATAAATAAAGATAATATTATTTTTTAAAGCTGACGGGTTACCTGATGAATAGTGGTAATCGTCGCCTATAGACATGAATAGTACCATGGATATAACAGAGTATACCGAGTCTACTATAATGCACTTCATGTGTTACCATTCGTGAAAACTAAGTTGTTACGTCTCTGTATCTATAATTTCATTGGCGCTTCAAACCGAAACACAGCTATGCCAACACAACTGCACTGCGGTCGAATTATTTTTTTTATACAACTTAGAATGGCAACAAGCTGACGGCCCACCTGATGGAAATTGGTAACCGTCGCCTATAGACATGAACAGTACCATGGACATAACAAAGTATACTGTTTCGCCCATGATACCCCCCATGCGTTGCCATTCCTGAGGACTCAGGTGTTATTCCTCTGTACCCAGTAAATTCACGCCAAACACAAATGGAACAAAGGTACCCAAGCAGATGACTTTTGTACAGTGTCCAGAGGGAGACTGATTATATTATTTTAATAGAGATTAAAATAATATAATCAGTTGGCCATCTACAAATAAATACGACTGTTCAATATTTTTTGTCAGATTTACTAGAATTCGATCTATAAATGAGTGTAATTTAAATTACAAAGGCTACTTTTTTAATTGTATTCTATAGTACAATTGTCAAACCGCTGCGTTGTTGGTGTACATTTACGAGTACATACCCCTTATATTACGTAAGACCCAAACTTTTATACCCACATTATGTATGGATAATTATTCCATTATCGTGAGTAATGTTTCGTGCAAATTGCAATCCTGAGTTAGTGTTGATAAAATAGTACTTTGTTTGTTTATTTATTTACATATTAAATGTTTGTTTACAATTAGTAAAAAAAAATTGTAAAGATATTTACTAATAAAACTTGGGGGAATTTATAAAAGCATGAACTTAAGCCCTAAATACATGTACATATAATCTATAATGCAATATTTAAGTTATTTATTTACTATAATTAATAAATAATAACAAATAACTATAATTAGAAACAGCTAAGTGAAAGTGTCTTAGTAATTCATAATACCTAACTCTTATCACCACAGATTACTTTCATCGGTATCTGTAAATAGATCTAAAATATGTGTTATTTATCAAAATCACACATGTAATTAATTATATGATAAAAAAGTTTGCAAATAAAATTTTAAAGATTTACTTAAAATGGAGAATATGTAGATAAAGCAGGTTAATAATGGATTTTCATACAACTTTTTTTCTTGCTGCTTATTTTGTAAACTTAAATTTTAATTCTTTGCCGTGTTATCCCGGCATAGAATGGATCACCCCTTCCTTTTCCGTGGGTGTATTTTTTTTTAATGAGTGATAATGGTATGCTAACCCCGTCTGCGCTATCGGTATACACTGGCGGGGCACCAATGATAGATGACTGATGAGGATGAAAGCAGGTCAGTTAGCCCATCCTGACGAATTCAACTAGAATTAGCCATGATGGTTTCCAGGGGGAACAACGTGGAGGTCAACCTGACAACCCTGTCATAATATACCCATATTGCTAGTAATAGAGCTATTTTACCCCATTACTAACAAACCCGTTCTCCCCTTTCCATGGATGTCGTAAGAGGCGACTAAGGGAACTTAGTAGTCGAGGGATGGACAGCAGCATCCCTCTGAGAGAAAAGGGATTGTTAGTAATTGGGTCAAACAGCCCCATTACTAGCAATATGCCCTGTCAGGTCGACCTCTACGTTGTTCCCCCTGGAAACCATCATAAATCTAATTAAATTCATCAGAATGGCTGATCTGCTTTCATCCTCATCTGTCATCTATCACTGGTGCCCCGCCAGTGTATACCGATAACTCAGACGGGGTCACCATACCATTATCATCCATTAAAAAAAAAGCAGCGTCCCTCTTAAAACAATACCAAAGCCTAACTGTGTTTGTTATTCCGCCTACCAAATATGGCAACAACTAGTAAAACCCCTTTTATGAGAAAGACTTATGCAATATTCAGCAATAGACTGTTAACGGCTAATATGATGATACCTTACAAAATATTGTTTTATTGTATTACAGAGTATTATGGGAAAGAAGGTGACAGATTAAATATCATCGAATATTAAATTCGACGTCTGAAGCGCAAGCAAAGTCTTCAAATCACAAGTTCAAATTATATTTTCTTCCAAGTCATACTACTTATTACTTACTGTACTTATAACTTACAGTACATTACGAAAAATGAAAGAAGTAAATGAGATTTGTAAAATTTGTTACAAATGTTGAAAGTAAGTATTATTCGCACTTGACCGAAATATATTATAAAAAAGGATTATAAAAATAAAGAAGGATTACATTTAACAAGGATATCATATAAAATATATACAGCAATGCCCAAGAATAAATTTTTAATAAAAATTAAAGTAATATATACTTATATAGAAACATAGTTTCAAGATAAGTTAGTAACTATTTATTTATCAGGTTGAAATAGCATTAAGCTAGCCTAGGACTTTATTACGAAAGCATTTCTTTTGAGTGCCTGTAATAAGTCATTCTTACAAAGTAATATATTGTTAAGCAATAAATAAATAAAATATTTTATTAATTAATTTAGGCCTGTAATAATTAATAATAACTAACAATATTATGTAGGGCGCTACATAAGTTTTACGTACACAAATTAAAATCATGTATTGTTATTGAAATTATATCGATAAAATGTAAATAAAAAAGAAACAATTTTTAGCAGTGTAAAGTGATTATTTTCTTTTTTTTTTTTTTGTAAATGTATATAATAGGTAAAGATAAGCATCACTACGAGTCATTATGCACTGTATATCTTGTTCTTTCAAAATGTATTCGTAAGAATTTTGTGTCGTTTTTATTGTAATTGAAAAGTAACAATTTATTATTGCGTTTCGTTGCCCTAATGATATAATTTATCCTATATATTGAGTAAAAATTTACATTATAGTAACCCTGTTCACGTTCATGGATAATAAATTTGACCTGTTTTTGGCGATGCATTTATATGGAGACACTCTGTCTATATGATCTAAGCAAGCAAGATACCAACGTAATGAGCAAAAATTTTTGTACAATTATTTGTAAAATTTGTACCATGTCTCAATTAAGAAACATGATACGTTTTAAATATCACTTGACAAGAAATAAGTTCTAAGAAGCATATCGTGTTATAAATGTACAAAATGCCATTTTACATCGATGTAATAGATAAAATATTTACCAAGAAAATGGCAATCAAATGAGGGCACTTCCCGATCTCAAGGTTAATAGTATATTGTACAAACTTATTACATTTTCTATCATTTTAGAAAGAGACTAGGGCAAAGATAAATAATTATGTTAATTGAATTAAAATATTATTTTAGTATATAGACATATCATATGTATACTTAGGTATGTATCTTCTACTCAAATTATATAAATCATGGACAGCTTACAGAACCAAACCAACGTAAGCTTCAATGTCTAAAAATTTGCTAACGGCTTTTCAATAGACCATGCTTGCAAAAAATGTTGCAGTATTTCGGCTACATCGCCTGGAAACCCTCCAACAAAATTTGGCCATGTTAAAAAGTTTTTTTTTTAATGTTCATGTTTGTTCTGGTTGTGCTCCAAATGTTTATTGTCTAGTTATTTCATACACAAAGTGTTTTTATCTAGAACCTGAATTTGTTTACTAAATACCTACAAAAAGATAAGATGTAAAATGTGCACAGTGCAACTCAGATTCATATTATTTTACATATTTAAAACTATAGTACTATTAAATACTCAACATTTTGAACCCTATAAATACGGGCTTAAGATTGATATCTAAAAATAAAATATTTTAATAACTCGTGTTGAAGCTACTAAACATTTTATCTAATACACAAAAAAGTTTGTAATAAACAGGTGTTAAATATATATTTAAATATAAATTTAATAAAAATTTAAACATATGTTTAATTTTTTTTTTATTGTTTTGTTTTTATATTTTTCAAGCAAACTTAAATTAAGCATTTTTTAATAGACTTTCTTTCATAATTCAAACGTTTCGGAACGCAACTGTAACCAAAAAGAACGGGCAAGAAACTCAGTCTTTTTTATAAAGTTACATTATTCTTATTACAAAAAGGTGTCTAGCATGTTTTCTAAACAAAAGAAAGTTTGTCTTGTTAAAAATAAAAAGTGTTTAAATTAATAAATTTTATTATATCGTAATATGCAATGTGTAGATTTCAGCCAATAAAATTAAAAATAAATCTTATTACACCGAATAAACAAAATATAATCTCTTTAGATATTTGTTAAACACTGTATAGATAGGCAGTATTATAAATTAAGTTTGTGGTAAGATCGTTTTAGGCAAACTGATAGAACTAATAGTAAACATATCAACCTAAGATATATAGACCTGTATCTGACGCATTACAAAAAGATAAGTAATGTCATTAAATATTAATCTTATTAAGTATTATATTTGCATTATGACCAATTTGGTTTATCAATATCCGTGGTGCGTTTATCTTATCCCATAGCTCTCGAAACACGGCACAAACACTCTATATCAATAAAACAAAACGCACACGACACTAAACATTACGTACATAGGAACACCTCGGGTAGGTGTTCAAGCTGTATAGGTGGCACGCGCATGTCCTCTAGGTCGGCGTTATCTACGCCCGGGTACATCATGGTACCCAACATGTTCAGCGCGGCCGCCCCGAGCCGCTTCGGCCGTCACACTGCCGGCACCCCACCGCACAACCCCAACCCTCTTATCACCGGCTTACCGCCATTGGTCGGGGCCAATACGATGATAACAACCACCACGCCCTCCGACCAATCCACACTAACACGGTACACCCATCGATCGATCGTAAAGCGAATTTTCGCAACATTCCCAAGCGAAAGATATTGCGTCTACTGGTAACGAGCGTCGACGCTTCGCTTTTGTCTGTCAGCATTTTTTACATACCTGCAAGTTATGCTGAAATGAATTGCAGGTTGAGCACCGATAATTTAATTTCTAATTAGGTATATTTGAATTGATTTACCTACTTAAATACACGTATTTTTTATTTATAAAATTAGGTAAGTATTCTCATATTAACAAAGCTAGAGTCTCACAGATACCATCAATGGCGCCAATTTAACACATTTAAGAGTTTATAGATTTTACTTAATTAGGGAAAGCAATATCCATAATGGAAACAATAAAAGATTTGACTTTACCTTCATCCTTAACTGCCACATTTATATAATTGAAACTTCTGAGATTGTAAGCTACAAAAACCTATTTTATAAACTGAATAGTACATTAAATAAGTACCTACGCAGTCCTAATCCTAGGTATTAGGGGTGGGGGGGAAGGGATTGTTAGTAATGAGCTTTAATAGCCCCATTACCAGCAATATACCCTCTCAGGTTGACCTCCACGTGGTTCCCCTTGGAAACCATCATGTTTAATTCTTGTCGAATTCATCATGGTGGGCCAACTAACCTGCATTCATTCTCACCTATCATCTTCCACTGGTGCCCCGTCGGTGTATACCGATAGCACGGGCGGGGCTACCAATCCATTTTCACTCATTAAAAAAATCCTAGGTATTATATAATATATAAATACCTATATCATTGAGTTTCCTTAATACTATTGTAAATTTTGACGACGTTAATAAAAATCTTTGCAATTTTTCTGCCAAAGATATGTAAATACGTCCACTGTCTCAACTTAGACAGGTCCTATTGTTTTCATTGGAATAATATTAATAGTAAACGTGTCGATAAAGGATGTCATATGCACTTTTTTATTTATTTTAGAAAACTCTTTATAGGATATCCCCTATTTAAATATGCAACAAACGAAAAGTAGCTTATCTATATTATTTAATATATTATATGTGTGTGTGTGTGTGTATTGTGTATGTAAATTTACTAACATTAGTTTTAAGAATATTGTTACTAATAAATATTTAATGGACCAAAAAGGTCCGAAATAAAAATTATTATTATTATTTATTATATAAATTTTCTATGGTATTTAATAAAGCCCCACTAATTTTATTTTAATAGTCTTCTAATACGTATCTATTAAGTAAGCATGAGTCCTCCTGCTAGGCATGAGTCTTCTAGGCTCTTCTATACATAGATAAAGAATATTACCTACCTATTTCTATGGTTCCCTCCCCAACACCCCTAAAAGAATTTCGCTTACTATTAGCAACATTGTCTAGATGATTTAATATACGATTTTATTTTAATACGTTAAAGTAATAATTTTTTTATTTAGAATGTTCAGTATATCCAAATTTAGAAAAAAAAAAAGAAAAACGTTTTCAAGAAATCAAGAGGGTAAGAGTAAACTTACATTTTAATTCTAAATAAGGTTTCGATTCTGTTTGTAATATTAATCATTATATTCTATCAAGAAATTTAACTTGATTTGAACAAGTGCCCTACTTGTGGAATAATTTGCCGACTATTCCAAAATTATATTTTTGCTAACTAAATAATACATAATAAGATAGTTGTAGAGAGTCACAGAACATAAAATTTTTAATTATATTACATTTAATGTCTAATGCTTTAGGCATTTACAAGGCCTTAGTACAATCTCGGCTTAATTTATGACTAGATGGCGCCGTGTGATAAATGCAAAATCCCGGGACTATTTATTTCATTATTAACTTTTTAACTTTTTCACTGCATGTTTTATTATATCAAATAAAGACACAGTGTTGTGTCTAGAAACCCTCAGTACCTATACGGGTAGTGATACATTTAGTAGAAAATGGGCCAATAGTAAGTAGATGAAAATACTTTTATCTCTGAAGTGGAAAAATGACAGCGCTACATCAATCTACTCGTAACCACGGCCGGGGTACCCTAGTCGAAATATCGTGATTATTTATAATTTATATATAATTAGCTATAATTTGCCTGACTAATTAACTATGATAATTCATAGTTTACCTAAATGATCGTGTTAATTGCCGTCTTATAAATTTAAACTACCTACTTATTTCATTTAATTATAAGACTAATCGAGGATGCTTACATCCACAACTGAAGTCGCCACTTGTTAAAGTTCAATAGAACTGTAAATTCTACTTTCAGCATCTATAGGTATTAAAAATTTCATAGCATTCTGACTCCTATAAATATCGAACAATAAATCGGCACAATCCCGTCTAGGCGTTGGTCAAGCGTAACCTGCGCGTAGTGTTGCGTTGCGCACACGATAAATTATACAACCGAACGCGAGGGCACCGGTGTGTGCAACTTTACGACGGCATAAATCACGACACAGTCTTTATACCCTAAACAGAAACAGAAACCCTGCGTTGCCACTTTCGTGAAACGTGGCTTTGGTTTCAATACATGAATCGACTTGCACTAGTAGGTCAGTGTCAGATTTATGAAATCTAACAGTATCCCGCCCGCGGCTTCACCCGCGTAAATCAGTATATAAAGTATTCTATATTCTAAATTGTAATACAACCTATCCGTGTATCAAATTTCATTCAACTCCATCCAGTAGTTTTTGCGTGAAAGAGTAACAAACCATCCTCACAAACTTTCGCATTTATAAAATTAATAAGATACAAAAGGCAAGAATATGCATGGATTTAATTATGTATGTTATATCATTATGAATTGGTTTCATATTAATTATTATTGATACCTACAAAAAGTTATAAAGAGACGATTAGAAATACCCATACTCTCGCTGTACCTGACTTGAGCAGCAGGTTTTAATACCAAATGTCATCAAATACATAGCATTCTTCTATATAATTTTGATATAATTCCAATTCGATTCTGACAAATATTAATCTACTATAATTATTAAGGGATACGATTCCCTTTTTCACGACCGCTCGGAAAAGAAATCGGATAGGAAATGATAAATTAGTACCTAATGGTAACCGGTTTTATATACCACGTGACGTCGACATCTACAATCCTAGAAACTATCATCTTTAATTTTTAGCGAACTGGTCTTCTAGAACTTTGTGAACGTTAAATGATTACACACCCATAGTTGTATGGTCGAAATATGCATACAAACTAATGAATCTCGACATATATCAATCGAATGCTAATTATTATTATTAATAGGTAGGTAATTACCTTCCCTTCGGAAATCAGAAAATTTTGAATATCTCTGTAAGCCCAGCTGTATTGATGCCCATAAATTCCTCACTTTCCGTGAGTAGGCAAAGTAGGTGCAATCTTATAAAATTTAAAAATAAAAACATATATATTTAGAAACAAACATGCAAGTAAGTACTTGTTTATTCTTCTATACTCCTACCATTTATATGTATTGTAAATGACTAGGTGTAGAAAATGTTAAAATAATAACAGTATAACTAATCATCAATAAATAAAAGTAATTTTAAAACTAATTTATTATAGGAAAAGAGTTTGTCATAACTAAAAATAATAACACTAAATCGAAACAAAAAGTTGCAAATTAAAATACCTATTGTTTTACAAAAAATAAACAGAACTTTACCACTCCTATCGTAACACAAATTAATTTAATAATTGATCACATCAAAATTGCAGAATTAGCGGAGACATAGTGTAAACATAAAAATTAAGAAAAATATTCTGAATTAAAAGCATTTTTAAACTTACCTTTTATCATATTATCGTTATATCTTATATATTTGAAACCTGAACATAACATATATTTATACATAATAAATACCTACCTATTTTTATTTAAATAAAGCTTGATAACACTGATCAGTTCCATGAAGGCAATATATCCTTATTGTGTATTTGCTATTATGATAAAACAGATGAAATTAAAAAACTACTTCTATTTAGGTATTTAGGACAAAATATGCCTAATTTTAATTTATTTTAGGTAGCTAGCTAGGTCGTTCATATGATGTCATGTATATATATATATATATATATATATATATATATATATATACACTAATGACGACCTAATAACATTTTTAACCTTCATGTACCTACTAATAATAAAATGAAGCATTAATCTAATCGCATTGATGTTAAAACAATTTTAACGGTAACGACAAAAGCATCTATAACTTTGAATTTCAAATGTTGATAAATTACCAACTAGTACTTCGGTACATTAATCATGTTGCCTTGGGACTTCTCAAATTTTCATAAATTTAAAAATATACTTCATAAGTATACATGTTTGTAGAGCCATTAAAAATCGTTAATATTCATGTGTTTCCAACAACAATATTAATAAAAATACTTATATTTAGGACTTGAACACTGAATTGACTTGAATACTTTTGTATCCAATAATTGCCTGCCAAAACCTCCATTATATAAACAGTTACACAAGAGCAGCTATAACATAAGAGCGGAATAGGTTGATTTTTGATAATAAATTATATTACTAGCATATATGAAGGTGTATAGGCACAAATCTCAATAAATATGTTAGTCATATAGATCAAAAATAATGTTCAATATGGTTCATTCTTTTGCATAGCTTCCACTCAACCAGTTTGACTGAATTGGGTTCTTCTTTTGGCATCTAGAGAACGATCTATTGCTCCATTGTTCTTTTTCGAACTTATATATATATATATATATATATATATATATATATATATATATATATATATATATATATATATATATATATATAGTCTACCCAGTTAGGCATCCTGTTCGTAGAATATTTCTTTTAATAATTAGATACTCTAATTAGTAATAACAATGTTATTTGTTACAGGCAAAATGTAAATCGAATAACATAATAGTTTATGGCTTTAAATTTTTCGATTTCATGTTTTATCACATGATAAGCCTCTGAAACTTAAAGAATTTCATGTACAACGTAGTCGGCTTAGAAATTTTTGGCATCCGGGAACATAAATTTCACGCATGTATTGAGTGCAGTAGAAGTAGTAATTCCATACAAATAAAGTCGCGGGAAGAACTGCTAGTGAACAAATAATCAATTCATCTACGACAGATCCTGTGCAGCAGTTTGTAGCTTAAGTCGAGGGAGGTGGTCGCGTGCATATTCCCGAGGGTATCGACGCGTGCGCCGAGCCCGTAGTAATTGCGGGTTCTGAATTTTGGAGTGCGTCGGCATTGATCATGCTTCTTTTGTACAAATCTTCTAAATTGACGTAGAATTGATTAAGTTTCAGAAACCTGATAAATTAACTTGTAATTATAACAAACTTTACTCTCGCAAACTTGTCTAAACATTTGTGAATTTCTATACAAAAACTAACTATAAACTAACAATGAAACTTGGGTAGTACCTAATGCTTTTATATGTAAAATTGTCACATGAATACAGGTAATCGTTTTCAAGTTATTTGTCGATATTTATACCGTATTCATATCAGCGTTATCAGTAAAAATTTCAACTAACGAACATAGCTATAACTATAAAAACTTGGAATCGAGACACACCTTACTTTTTAACTCTATGATAAGTTATTTCTGGTCACAATTTTTTTTATAGTCATGAGGATGGACAAACAAACTGAGAATCTACCAGGTGGAAATGATATCCGTCGCTTATAAATATAAACAAAGTTATGGACACCAAATACAAGCAGATATGCTATAGTGCTACATTGCTTTCCATGCTCTGCTTGTAATGACTAAAGTTTATTTACTAGCTGTATCAGTACATAATATATAAGGATATAACTTACCCGTGTACAAAATTTCAATCAAATCTGTTCAGTTGTTTTTGCATGAAAAAGTAACATACATCCATGCATTATTTATTTATTTCAAATTCTTATCTGTATTATATTCTAATTTCCATTCATTACCGTTATTATCCTATAATATTATTTAAAAAAAAATGTATGTAGTGTACACGTGATCTTATTTGAGTAATTTAACAAGGATATGAGTATGTCACATAAATACTATTTAAAATTACAATTAAAATATTTTTTAGTATTTCGTAGGAATCTACGAAATACTACTTCCCGATAACTAGACGTAACAATCCAAATTCAGTTTAAAGAAATACTCAAGTTTGGCTGAAGGTAAAGTTTACCTTATTTAAATACTAAATGTACCTATATCGATAAAAATTCATAGCAATAATTTTATGATACATCCAACAAATTTATAAGTAATTATAATGATTACTGTGAATTTGTTGCCTTTGTATTTAGCATTCATTTCATGCCTTCTTAAAACCTGACAATAGTTTATCAGTATTATATGTATGTATTACTTAATACTTGTAAATTGATATCCAATTAACATTGTATTTTCAGAAGGACCGCTGACATTAACGGTTTTATTTACTAGAAAATATTCGACCGTAATTTCGCTTTTAAATAAAATAATATATTAATAATTAAAATTACATATGTGCTACTGTACTGATTCTTTCCTGAGTGAGCGTATTGGGAAACTGTAAAGGTCTTTCAGTTGATGAAATAAATAAATAAATACTAAAATAGACATTAATTCATCTATTTCATGTGTTACTCATAGAAGTATAAATAAACGTCAATAACCCAGAAGAAATGTAACAGTAGATAAGAATTCTAAGTATTGTGTCCTATCAATTTGACTTCCGATCTGACGATTAGCGCTTAAGTACACTGCGTACAATGATAAAGAAACACATCTATGATGACAATGACGCAAAATATATTTTTTTGTGAATCATCTTTTTTTAACATTTCAGTTAACCTCTTTATATCGCATATCAGCTAAACAAAATTCCCTGACCTTCTATATATTTTCATGACTACTATATGGATAACCAAATATATAATGGGTTTTACCATTATACCTACATATTGTGAACCGTCAACTTGTTTATCATACTAATTTTTATAAAAAATATTCATATCAGTAGATACCAGACATCTGGTCTAAACTGTTTTTATGGCATGCAAATAAAATGGTAATTCCCCTGTACTACTGATTTTACCAATCATATAGACAACAATAAAATTAGGTCAAACAGCTCATCATGACGAATCACCACGATGGTTTCCAGAGAACGCGCGAAGTCCACCTGACAGAATATATTTATAGTAATATAGCCGCTAATATACGTTACCTACTAACGATTTTTTATTTATTACAGTATTCTCTATTTGGTATATACATATTATATGTCATGGAAATGGACATAGACTACTTTTTAGCTCGGCCAGTGAACATATCCTGATTAGATCATAAGAACATCCTATGAGCATTGTAGCCTTGATGACCTCCATAGCGCAGCGGTGGGCGAGTTGCTTTGCGTTAATAAGGTCTGGGTTTGATTCCCGATCCAGTCAATTTAAAAAACATTTTTTTCGGATTTAGCTCAGGTCTGGGTAACCTTGATTGTGGCTTCAGGTATTAGTTACCTGATTCCCATAATACAGGCTATCTTAGCTTGTGAACCAGGCCACTGGTACGATTAGCAAAAAATATACTATACTCCGACTTATAGACCTCAACGTAACGAGTTTGAATCTAATCGAAATTAAATAATTTATTTATCAAATTAAACTTTTGACTAAGTACATTGATTTCCGGAGATATGAAACACCGGTAACAAACAAAATAAATTTGAGTGATGGAGGTAGACTCGCCTTTTGCTACATTGAATTCTAATATAGTGCCCGGTAAAATAGGAGCTTATCGAATGTTATGTTCATCACATCGGCAACTAAAATAATTTTATATCAGCTCTCAAGCCCTTGTCGTAATTTTTATGTTCTAAATTACATACAATTTTGTGTTCAGACTGACACTCATCAACAAATCGTAATGTAAATTTAAACATCTATCTCCTATATGTATTATGAAGACTTAACCCGGCTATCTCACAGATATACCGATCTATCAACGTAAAGCCTAAACAGCTGTGGATTAAAAACTGAATTACGACTATAGGCCTTTTTCATGACATCTACTATAAAACGTTTAATATAATATAATATATATTTAATATATATAAACGGATAATAACGGACTCGCACGTGTGAAGTCTATGAAACTTAGCTTGTTTACTATTCTAAATATCATAAAAGAAATAAGCTTATTGTAAAATACGAGTATGTTTCGAAATTATATGGCTACGTAATGATTTCAGGACCCTTTTGAATCGCACTATTTGTATTTGTATATTAAATAGTCATACATTCGAGTACTCTCATGTCCATGCATATATAAAACAAAAGTATAACAAAATTTGTCCCACAATATTATGATTCCCATTCCCTATAGAAATACTTCCTTCTGGGGGCGCGTGCCAGTGGGCCGCAGTATCGGATTACGATGGGAAACTGCTAGCGGTATCGGGCCGTCAGATCGTAGCATATTGCTCGTCGATAAACTTTAACAATAATAATTTAACTTTAAATTTTCCCCTATTTATGCAGCATTCATATCTTTGAACAAGAACATCAGCCTGAAATCATACACAGAACACACGTTTGTGTTTCCAAGAACAGATTTTAAAATATTGTTCCAATTACCTATGTCTATATGCCAATTATTAAGTTTCCTAGTATTACTAAGGCCAGTGTTTTTCTTTTCTTTTTCATTTGGTCATATCTTTATTAATGAATCCTTATATAAGAATATTTTATAGGGTAAATTTTATCGATTGAAAAAAGAATTAATCAAAATAGGCTTGACTGAGAATTGTACACAGGTCCACTTATGCAAATGCAACGTAAATGGGGTGTGAAATTTAGTTAATTTAAGAAGAAAAAATCTAATGATAAAGTATTATCTACCTCTTTAGACACATTTAAATTCATAATAATAAAGACCAAAAAAATTTCAGCCGATTCAAAATATAAAAAAATTCTGTATAAGTAGGCAGGCAGCAACGATTAAATTCAAAACTCGCATAACAGTGTTATCATGAATTATTGATGTATGTTACGGCCTCGTTAGCCATCCCGCCTGCTGGAAAACGGCGCTTTAATTCGATAATGTTTGCGTTATCTGATTATAACGGAACCGAAAAATTATATCATTCTATAATTAGGTTAAAACACAATTTAGAGATGTGCCGTGGCACCGCGGGCGGCACGCGCCAACGACCGAAGCACTTTTATGGTGCTCTCACAATAGGGCTTTGTTAAGGGGTAGGCATGGCTCCGCATTAGACAGACACTCGAGCGCTCAATGTCAAAATAACACCAATGGGCGCTTTTATAACTTCCATGCATGTCCATCGTCATGCCATGTACACCCACGACATTCGTCGCGGAAAATCGAGTTTCTATACGATTGCACACATTTAATTTATAAGATACGAGAATTAACTCGATCATTTAAGCAAACTATTATATCTGGATTATCTCAATATTTCATGCCAGTGTAACGAGGTTGATTATCGCGTTAATTCCCTTTTTTTCTAAACCATGCAACGCGAAAATATAAAACAATTGCATGTATTTTGCTCTCCTATTAGATTAGAAATATTGTCTATACCTGATAATGATTATGACCATTACAGCAGATTTTTTAACACTATGCATTAACAGATATACGTAATTAAATTCCTTTTAGATACATATTAGAAACATACAAGTAGAGAGGACATGAAAAATATGACAATATAATAATAACAAATTATAAGCAGCACTAGTTTACAGATACTGTGTTATATTAAATCATTAGGGGATTTTGCCAGTAGTTTCCAGATCTGCCAGGCAGATTTTAGCTTGAAGAACCGACAACCGATGAGTATAGTTATTGAGAGGCGACCCCGTACGCGCAAACTCGGTGTAGGACGACCACCCGCTAGATGGAGTGACGACCTTAAATGTATTGCAGGAAGTCAGTGGATGCAGATGACTTAGGACTGTTCCTTATGACAATCTATAGCGGATATCTATGTCCAGCAGTGGACATATAATGGCTGAGATAATGATGTGATATTTATCATAATCACACTTATATATATTGTATTCGTAGCTTAATTTTATTAATATATACAGTTAAAAAATATTACTTCTAAGCACCCGTAAATTTATATTAATATCATACCACTTTATATTCTGGATGATAACGCAGAGATATAAAGCCATAAAAATCAAAACTGATAAAACAAACATAGCAGCCTGTCATCGCCCCTCAAAAGTCACCCCACTTATTAAAATTAATAAGTGGGCCCTTCGTCTGTATTAATGATCGCGCTATGTCAATAACTACATAATACATTTGGCAAACAATATCAAGCAAACCACGACCGGTGTTGAAACCAACTGCAGTGAAATTTGTGATTTTGGTTTGGTATATATAATAATTAAATATATATATATATATATATATATATATATATATATATATATATATATATATATATATATATATATATATATATATTATTGTTAGTTATTATCATTCTAAAATAAATAAGCTGAGTATTCACTTGTAGAAAGTAGTAACGGACGCCTATGGTTAAAAAATAGCACTGTGAAAATCACAAAATTGGTGACTAAATGTATCTTTCACATGCAAGAAATAAGCACATATTTTACATTTCCATATCTACATGAAAATATAGTCCTCTGATTGGTTAGTTGATTAAAATCATCATCATCATTTCAGCCATTATCCGTCTACTGCTGAACATAGGCCTCCCCCATAGACTGCCATAAGGAATGGTCCTGAGTCGCCTGCATCCACTGACTCCCTGCAATGCATTTGAGGTCATCACTACAACTACTCCAATAGTTGGAGTGATGACGTCCTACACTGCGTTGATTAGAATAATTTTGTTTAATTCCCCTATCATTAATATTAAATTACAATACAATGATTTTCTTTTATTATTGGAAATGCTTATAGTTCTTTTTTTACTTATTATAATATTATCTACAGTTTTCTTATAATAACCGTTAAAAATAGCTAATTGTTAAATTGTGTTAAATTCTATATTAACAAAATAATTCTAATCAACTAACTTCCGCAAAACACTTAATTCAGTAAAACCTATGATTGATTATAAAACGAAGCCAAAACACTTCAAAGAAATGTCTGGGTTGCCGGATTGGATATCAAAATTACTCCTTTGTTTGCCAAATATAGGATGTCAGAGCAATCAGCTTTGTATTAATTACATAAATACTGTAATTTTAAAATCCGAAAACTTTTATTATTTTTAATATTACTTTCGACTTGTACCTAAAAAAGTATTAAAAAATATAAAACTATATGTAGGCGACAAAGGAAACCAGGAATAAAAATAAATACATATTATAAAAGTAATATTAGAAAACTACATAGGACTGTAAAGAGAAGCCAAAAGCGAATACTAGAAAGACGTGTCAGTTTCAAATTTGGTATATAATAATATGGTATATAAAATAGTAGTAATAGTATATAATAATTTGGTATATAAAATTTTAAACAATATATGTGGCCTTTCTCGTGATGTGACTAAAGGAATTTAATGGTCGCGGGATAGCCAGCAGCGTCCCTCTGTTATGTTATACATCACCAAAGCATAACTGCGGTTGTCAACCTGCCTGCCAAACGTGGCCACTACTGGCAAAATCCCCCTTATGCCTATGTTTAGCAGTGGACAGTTAACGCCAGATACTCGTATTGTATGGGATTTGTATTTTATTATTTTTTATCCTACAAAGTTAGCATAAGTAGAGAAATATTATTTTTAATTTTAAACGTTGAAATGACAAATAGATCTTGATTTTGAAATGACAAATCTCTATGGTCTATTATTATTTAAAAAAATAAATATTATCTAATAACACAAATACAGTATTTAAATTAATTTAATATTTTGCTCCACAGTAACAGTCATTTCAATCGTTACAAAATTATAATTAAATTAACACGAGATTAAAATATAAAAATTTCTAAGAAAATAATCGAATGAAATTTAGAACCACCTCTTTTTTTTTGCAAAAATTTACGAATGATTATGTAATTTGGAATTATCAAAACTTTCGACTCTTTGATCTAGGAGGTATATTTGTTTACCAACCACTATAAGCCCTTCCCGAGGGCAACGAAGCAATAGAGGGACAGCTTGTTTGCCAAACAAATATTTTCATGAGCGCACTCAAATTTATTTGTATTATAATTTATTACGACTGGTACTTCATGCGAGAAGTTTGTGGATGAATGTTTTTTTTTTAATTGATCGTGTATACGGTTAACAAAGTAAGCGAATATAGAGAAGTTTTATTTCCCTTCTGTGCTAAGTGCTGGGAATCAGGTTTCGAGTTGAAATTCAAGTTGCCATTATTATTTTTCTGTGAACATGTTTTGCGGGTTAATGAGGTGATTAAAAAGAAAGCGTCGCGAGCATGACGTAAAGTCGCGAGAGCCACTCAGTCACCACACGGCCGCTGACTGTTCTCCGGTAGCTGTAATTGAATATCGGACGCATGCCACTCGCACGACTCTGCATTTAGTTATGCTCCTTTGTAAAATAATGACGATATTCGCATGTAGATGCTCGATATATGGATATTGTATTTAAGCACCACTCTCATACAAGGTGAAATCAAAATTATCCTTTTGTGGCTGTGTTCTTCTAATAAAACAATAAAACTTCTCATAATAACATGGCAGCTTTTTACGAAACTGTTTCTTTGGGGAAAATCGTATTTCTCACTGGTTGAATATCCTTTTAAAATAATTATAATAATTGCGATTTCAATCATATACACATCTTTACTAATATTGGAAAAGTAATTTTTTTAATGGATGACAATAGAATGTTTAACTACGCTCGCGCTAATCGTATATACCGTCGGGGTACTAGTGAGGTGATGATGAATAAGGATGATACAGCTGGAATTCAGCACGATGGTTCCAATTAGGACACGTGGAGGTCAACCTGGTTGGATGTATTACTAGCAATGGGGCTCTTAGTCTCCATTAATACCAATATGAAAAACTAAATTTGTTCATTGGTTACGTTTCGGCATGAATGTTACATTTGGGACGGAATATACCGTTAAATCCAAATATATTACTCCCAAGACTCTCAACAAAAACAAAATGATTCTTATACTGATTGATTCATCCAATCAAAATGTATTTTTAAAATGATTACAAAAGTCATTACTTCCTACGTTTTTCTTGTTACCCGTTTTTATATCTATTGACTAGTCTAAAAAACAACTACAGCTAATCGCTACCTGTATAAAAAATAAACTTTTTGTTTTGTCATCTGGTGTAACTACTACCTACGTTTTTGTCGATAAAAGCATCAAACGATTATATGTAAATATTTTTTTTAGAAACATTAATTTAAATAGTAGTTTTCTTTTAGCATATAATGTTATAATGAAATAAAATATTTAATATTCTTTTTGTTAACACTCCTATATTTCATAATAACAATTTACAGGATGCAGAAGATATCATTAGCATCCTTTTAAAGGTGTATTCTACGAGTGAATCTGAATATTTCTTATTAAAAAACATAAGTTGAAAAAAGATAATAACAAAGGAACTGTTTTGCATAATCAAAATATATACGAGTTCTTAAAAAATACATCATATTAACTAAGTTCAAGGATGCATGAACACACACACAAACGATAGATTTCAATTCACGTTCAACATTCAAACGCATTAAAGTAATACGCAAAAGTAAATATTACGTACAGTGTGTTTGATAATCATTAGTATTTTACCTAAGGTGGCCATACCTACTTAATAGGGATGAACGGGTCTAATTCTATAAACATAGGAAAATGTAAATCTGAATCTCAGGTTTTAAGCCCTTTTTGAGTCTTAAACTCTTCATGTAGTTATAAAGTATCATAATTTATTATTATTACTTACGAGTATTAATAAATATGTTATTGCCGTATGGTCCCCGCATAGAATAGGCCACCCCTTTCTTTCTCATGGGCGTCGTAAGAGGCGACTAAAGGAGGGCGAGGGCTAGAAAGCAGTGTCTCTCTTAAAACATATCCAAAGCCTATCTGGCCAATCCGCCTGCCAAGCGTGGCAACTACTGGCAAAACTCTTCAAGAGGGACGCTTATGTTCAGCAGTAGACAGTTAAAGGTTGATATGATAAATACAAATGAAATGATAATTATAATCTTAAATGATTTTAATATTACGATAAATCGTATTATTATGGGTACTTGTACTGCGTATTTACGTATAGGTAAATATATAGGTGCCTGCGCATGACAAAACTGATACCGAATAAAAATGAACAATAATGTCAGATTCTTTTAAATTCCACAAGTCATCCATACCTGTTGCATTGGTCACTATATAATTATAATGAAATAATGATCATGCCCTTGTGCCGGTTGGGTCGCGACGCGCCGTTATACCTAGTCGCGTGCTGCATCACAAAAGATCCTCCATTATGCCACTACCACTAAGGTTACAAGAGTTTGATTAATGTGTATTATATAATACGTAATTTAAACAAGAATACGTTCCGGCTTTAAACACACCTAGTCTACCATGAGATAGAATTAACCTTGAAACTTTGCTAAGCCTTTACTGTCTCAAAATTTATGTATTGTAACATACGTTAATTAAATAAATATTATATTTAATTAACGTATGTAAGTAAAAAAAATTACATAATATCTAGCTTACATAGTAACAATAAGCAATTCAAGATATAATTATGTCGGTAAAATTGTTAAAGCTCTCGATAACTGATTTATATCTGTCACGCAAACTATTGTTTGATAATAGGAGCATGGCATCTAGCTAGACGGACATTATACTCATCGCTATACTGTATAGACTACTTCGATATTTTATTATAATGTCTTAATTAATACCTAAATATTTTACCTTGTCTATAAAGGAAAAATTATTACACCAAACAATGCCAAACTCAATAATTCTCATTATCTGATTCGGCGCAGTATTGTTACATTTTCCACAGATGCCATCGGCCACAATACCCACATTCTCATGATTACGATGATATTATGCATGCAACAACTTTCATACATACTATGAAACTCTCCTTTGATTTATTTTCTCACTGTGCATTTAACCACTTTCACATTTAAAACCTTCGACGAACTTTGACTTTCGTTTCATTGCATGACAAGCCTATATTATTATTATAAAGATTGTTGTAGTTTTACCCCCCTATTCATAAAAACTAAAACCTAAATTGAGCACGTAAAAAGATATGGGGAAAATTCTTTACTCGATTATATTCGTAATAGAGACCAAAAATTAAAACGATTAAAGAAATTAACGGTGACGGAGATTACTATAACTAAGTAAAAGAAATATTAAAAATGTGTACCTGGAAGAACTTAAGAATGGTTAAGTATTTTGTTGCTTAACTTAAGGAAAGGTAAGCAGACTTTTAACAATCAAAATAAATAGGCAAAATAGGTGTGATATTATTAATAAAGGATCTAAAAGTTATTCTAATATCATTATAATATTTATCAGTGATTATGTGCATAAGTTTATTAATACTATAAAGTTAACGACATATGGTGTATGTGGTTCGTAGTCATGAAATCACTTACATCACTTTGATGATTCCATTGTAATTACTACTCTGTCGGTCATAAAAACAATAGGGTAGTTTAGATATACTTTACTACCACTGCGCATTCAAAACGATTAATGTGTTATATAATATTGTATGTAGCTGTCTAAAATTTGTTCTTATCATCTCCCATTCATTCTCAAATAGATACATATTACATAAATTCTTTGAGATATTGTAATATAAAAGAGTAACATCTACCTAGTGATGATTTTTTTATATAGATGATAACATGCAAATTCAATATGAATATACATTTTCAACTATTTATTTTATTTCTAATAAATTTGTCTTAAAATTTTCATTTAAATAAACTTAGTCATACATGTATTGCCAAAGTTTAACAAGTCTAATAATAATCTTGTTATTTATCTCGACCTGTGTAGTGTAGTGATAAAATGCTTATTTGGCTACTGTAAAAGTTTTGAGAATTTTAGCTTTTAAAATATATAGACTCTGGGTACCCCACTTGATCAAAAGTCTGGTTAATACTTTCTCTCAATCATATGAGTGGCGTGAAATTTTGACACCAATTATATTTAACATTTCCAATTTCGTTTAATCAGCTAATAGTAGTTACACACTTACGTGATTTTGACGGTTGCTAAAGTGTTGGCGTGTATGGTGCGATATTATCTTGATGTGGTCGGGGGTGCGGCGCCATCTGTCAGGCAGATGCGCTGACGTCACGCGAAGCCCCGAATCGCCGCAGGGGCTTCGCTACCACGCGCCAATCTCCCTGTGCCAGCTGACCCATCCTGATTCTCCAACCTCATACAGTTAATTACTTCCCGGTATAGGCACCTACTTATAATGTAAGTGATCGCCTACAAAGATACAGTTTTAATTACAAGTCCGAAGAACTTGTCCTTTAGAATGGATTATATTGTGACTTTTATATTTAATGTTTTCTCTGTTTCATAATTTTTTTTTCTTAAATATCTCCTATGTCCAGACCTCGTTGAGTATGTATATGTGATTGTACATATACATATTATAAAACAAAGTCCCCCGGCGTGTCTGCCTATCTGTCTAATCGTGATGGCCTTAAAAACTAATAAACAGATTTTTATGCGGTTTTTATGTATCAACAGAATAATTCTTGAAAAACTAAAAAAATATACACTATATGTGTATAATTCGTCAAGTTTTTTGTGTAAATTGATTGAAATATAACGATGATAGAAATTGGTAAATCAATATATAACAGAAAACCCTATCTATTATCTGTGATGTACTGTGAACAATATTATACAGTATTCATGATATTTGTATATGTCATTTATTACGTGAGTTATTTGTAGTTTGTGTTTAAGTTAGTTTAAACCATTTAATAAAAATAAATGTAATTTTACAAACGATGACATTGATAACACTGACATTAATAGTACATAATTGATTACTGATTTATTGTATCTTATCCATTTTGAAGTATCACCTAAATATTTTCCAAGGCTTTGTATTAGACAAAATTTTATTTTTAATATAGATTTTTATGGGTACCTACCTAATAGATAAATATACCACGTACTGTATTTTTTATAAATCGTAATTTACCAATACTATCATAAATGTAATAAAACAAGTAGGTATTTTGTAGTAACTCTCAATATAGATAATTGTATAAAAAAATTATTTTATTATATAGATTATCCAAAAAGCGCACAAAATATTTGTCTGTAAAAACTGTATATATTTTGAAAATTATTTTTTTTTAAGATTTTCATTTTTTCTATTACATACTCATACATAATCTTGCCTGCACATCATATAAGTAGACAATTCAGTTACATTCCTCATCAAAACTAGGTCATTGTCGGCTGATTTCATAGAATATAAACCCCAGTACTGTGATCTCAATTTTAGTTAAATAAATTTACTGGTATTTTTACTTATTCTTTAGAGTTCTTGTTAACGCTACGTACATAGGTCAATACCAGTACTGTGATATAAATTTTAGTTAAATAAATTTACTGGTATTTTTACTTATTCTTTAGAGTTTTTGTTAACGCTACTTACATATGCCGATACCATATATTGACGTAAATGTTCACAAGAAAATCTTTATTACAAATGATGCAACAGACGTCATAACACACTATTATAACAGTTTCACTATCGTCAATCAATATATGTTTATCTTATTTATTTAATATAAAAGATTAGGTAAAATATTATTTCCATTAATCGAAAGAGGCGGACTCTTAGAATTTTAACAGTATCTTTTATATTTATAATATTTTTACTAATATTATAAATATAAAAGAGATTTGTTTATTAACTTATAACGCTTTAAAGGCTCAACCAATCGGTAGAAAATTTGGTATACACTTATTATATGGGATGGACATGAATATAAGCTCCTTTTTATCCCAGTCAACATACATATCCCGGTCATGCAGACGAAATTGTGGATAAAACCTAGTACTCAATAAATAAATATATAATTACTACTAGTTATTTTATTTACACAACACCATCTAGAGCCAAAATAGTTTTTATATCTAAACTTTTTATAAACGGCACCGATTTATATCGAAACATACAATATATAAAAATATATACAATTTAAATACATATCCAAATCATCTTTATCACATAGACTTGATTGGATTCATAAAAAAATGACTATTTAAAAGTGCTTGTACACTTTTAGATCGTAATTTTTTTATGAATCCAATGCAGAGTTCAGAAAATTGTTATCTGCTAAGAAGAACCCGCAAGAAACTCAACAGCTACTTTTTTAAAACTCTACTCATATTAACATTGTGAGTACTATATCTAAAATTATATGATTATTAAAAAGCCTGTGCATGATAGACTAACACCATGCACATTTGTCACTCAAGCAACTGTTTAGTGTGTAACAATAGGCTTTGTTGCAATGCAAAATATGCTTCGGTATCTTATTATAACATTTAATGCCCATTCCCATAAAATACCTACATATTAAGTTTTTCTAAACGATACATCGGAATAGCAAGTTTGAATTTGTATCTAGTGTTAAGATTATTGAGATTTCTGTATTAATATTATATCATACACTATTAATCAATATTATATTTAAAACTTATGTTCATTTTTTAACATTTTTATATACATGCACTACAGAAATATTACGAGCTTATTCTAGAGGAAACGCCAAATACCTCTAGTAAATTCGTAATATTCCAATTGTGCATGTATATAGAGAATACATATTAGTTAAATCAAGACCTATTAATAAAATACTAAAAAAATATTAACCAAAAGTAAAAAAAAAATATTGCTAAAAATATTCGAACAGACCCTATTACCTGTTATGTCTCTTTATAGAAAAAAATGTACTCAAAAAGTACATGATTGACACTAACCGTAACAAAAGTAAATAAGTCTACCCTTCATTTCCGCATAGCTTATGCTGTAATACCATGTTCGTCACCTCAACTCACTTCCGCACAAATCTGCTAGGGGAACAGTGTTTAACTTTATTATAAACAATGACAAATAGATAGGATTTATTCACTGTATATTAATATAATTCAATTTTGTAACTATTAAAGTAAAAGGTATTTTGCATGCATGCAAAATCTTTAAGTTACTCAGCGAGCTGTGATTCAGCTGTGACTGAGCTGTGATTACAGCTGTGCTCAGACTTTCTTTGCGATTGATAGAATCCAAAATGAGGATATCTATAAAAGAACTAAAGTGACCGACATAGCTCGAAAGGTAAGAAAGCTGAAATGGCAATGAGATGGTCACATAGCTCGAATAATCGACAAACGATGGGAAAGGAAGATTCTTAGGTGGCGGCAGCGCACAGGCAAACGCAGTATAGGATGACCCCCACTAAATGGAGTGATGACCTCAAAGATATTGCAGGAAGTCAGTGGATACAGGTAACTCAGAACTGTTTCTGGATGGCAAGCGTGAGGCAGGCCTACATTCAGCAGTGGACAGATGGCTGATATAAGAAAAGATATTTTATTGTATAGATTGCAGGCATGAGACAAATTATAAAAATGCAAAAAGCAAAAGATATATGTAAGGATAGAAGTATTCTCTATTCTCTTTGCTTACCCCGCAAGGGAATTGGTATAAAGATAGACAGATAGATGAATTATTGTTTAATTTTCGTATAAATAATACAAAAAATCATAAAAATAATAATTTTAGAATAAACATAATAATAATACGAGTATAATAGCTATATAGAATTACAGATCAAGTAATAACTTTCGTGAGTCTATAGATATATCTAAAATTTTTATTAACGTTAGCTTTATTTGTCTATTAACTTCGTGAACCGTCCTCACGATTAAGGGCTCCTGTCGACTCTGAAATTACTCGGGTAATCCCGAAGTTAATACATAAAACATAGTAAAACTGTTATAAGTAATTGTAACTATATATACAGGAAATTAACCAAAGAAAAAGAAAAAGGTTGAACTGAATATTGAAAACAACAGTACTGTATAAACAATATAATATAATATAAGTAAATTTCGCGGTTTCATCAACGCAATATGTAAATCTCTTTCAAAGAACTTAAATTAATTATTATAATTTTAGATTCCTATAAAACATTCGAATGCATTATAATAAAAATAAATAAAATCAATTTAACATCCATATCTTTTATTCCTATCCACGCAGTCTTAAAACTATGCAATGTTTTTTTTTTTTTTATTACGACAAATTTGTATAGTAGTAGTAGTAACACAACATACCTTTCCCATCTACGAGACCTTGAGAACAGAAAATAATTATCAGTGAAAATACATTTTACACATATTACAGTATAATATTTAATTAATAGACAGTTTAAAAAACTTTTATGATCAATTTATCCATTAATTCCGTTTTCTACCACGTATGTGTATATATATATATATATATATATATATATATATATATATATATATATATATATATATATATATATATATATATATATATATATATAATGGCCAATTTGATAGAAAAATGTAACCGTCATCGTCATCAAAGTAATATCCATGATACTGTTCATAAATATGAACAGTACCATGGCCATCACAGAATTCACTGCGATGCCTATAGATCACGTTACAGGTCGCCAATCCTTAAGATTTATTTTGTTATTTTTTTTTAAGTTTTATATACTTGTAATATGGTCAATACCTAATGAATTTATGGGATAGAAAGGAAAAAGTCATTATTTCAGTTATTTTTTTTTACTATTATTGAGATAATAGAAAAATATAGAATTAGTAATAGTTAGTCTAGTATATGTTATATATATTAACCCTTTTACGGGGAGACCTAAGTTTGATAGTGGATGCTTAACGACTGACATGATGATATGTTTTATATAAGTATAGTTTAATAGTAGTTATGCAGGATAGTATTATTGAGATTATTTGCTAATAATAGGATACTTATAATATATTAGTATATTGCTATATTTGTTATTTTAATAATATAACTATGACAACCGATGATTTATTACCCATGTTTTTTTTTTTTTTACAACACAGGGGGCAAACGAGCATGCGGCTCACCTGATGGTAAGTGACTACCGCCGCCCATGATCACCCACAACACCAGCGGCATTGCAGGTGTGCTGCCGGCCTTTTAAAAAGGAATATACTCTTTTCTTGAAGGTTATGTTGTCGTATCGGTTCGGAAATACTGCTGCTGGAAGTTGATTCCAAAGAATGGTTGTGCGTGGAAGAAAGTGCCTTGAAAAACGCACGGTGGAAGACCGCCACTCGTCCAGATGATTGGGATGAAACTTTAGTTTGTGGCGGGTTGTACGGTGGTGAAAATCAGCAGCAGGTATCAATCCGAACAATTCCTCAGAACACTCCCCATGATAAATTCGGTAGAAGATGCACAGAGATGCAACATCTCTGCGCAGTTTCAGTGGATCAAGTCGGACAGTAAGGCGTTGACTATCGATAATTCGAGCCGCCCGACTCTGAATGCGGTCTAACGGAAGGAGTTGGTACTGTGGCGCTCCTGCCCACAGGTGAGAACAGTATTCCATATGCGGCCTGATTTGGGCTTTATATAATTTCAGGCGGTGTTCATGTAGATATAGATTAATAAATCTCTAAGTTAATGTATGTAGAATAAAAAGTATGATAATATAATAAATTCATAAAAACAAATATTAAATAAACACTAATCGTCTCGTCTTCTGCAGGTTGAATAAAAAAGAAAAATGTGTCATAAGGCTTATATAAAAACAATGAACTCTCACACGAGAGGCAAGCGAGTTGATTTAGCGCAGTTCATTTTGGAATCAAAGCGGAGAACTCTGACTGCGGTGGAGTTGTAATTGAATTTGGTGAACAATCCGTTTTCCGCGACGAACCTCAGTTACATTCCCAGCACGCACTTCGGAGTCAGGAGCCACGCACCTGCTCTCCTTTATTTTCTCATCTACTGCTATTTATGTCTTTCCCTATATGTTTGCTACATATCTTACGTTACAGAACAAACATAATTATTGTTACAAGAAAACATTGCTTTTATGGAAATCAAAATACATAATTTACTTACGTCTTATTTTATTATTTATTTATGTAGCTGTGCAAATAATAACAAGCCGGAAAAACATTATTATAATAATATTTTTATTAACCAGTAGTTACATTATTATAAAATATCATTTTCATTAACTATCAACAGCTACCGTTATCACCTATTGTCTATTAGTTTTGTCTTTACCTATTATTATTAATATACCACGAAGATCATTTATTATACAAAACGAAATCTAAATCAATAGCATTAATTAAGAAAAAAGAAAAGGTAAAATTTTTCGGAAAGAAACATGGATTGGAATATAACAAAAATCCTGAGCCTCTCAAAATGGTATGGATTTAATTTTCATCCCGTATATGTAGAGTTATTTAAGTTTACCAAGTTTAAACATGTATTTATAAAATTCAAGTTTACACATGTATAAGACTTTTTTTCCTGTTTTACATTATATGTATTTTAATAGAAACAGATAGTTAATAGTGTAGTCTAGACATAAATACTGTTACAATAAAAATAATAATATCACATCTACAATCGGATCATACCTCTCTCGTTGTATTTTCTGATATTTTTTTTAATATTATTTTAATATAAATATATACGTTAATTACTGATTATTTAATTAGAATTATTTCGTTTAATTTTGCTACCATTAGTATGTGTGTATCATAACCAGTGATATGGACTTCCGCAACTTCCGCAAGATAACACCTAGCTCAGTAAAATATATATAAATAATAAAATAAATATTTCAGTATTCAAATTTCTTCCACTAAATAATTAACTGATTTTTACTTAAATATACAAAAATCATACATGTAATAAGAATTACATATTCAGGTACTGATCTGCATCTTTTACCTTTCATTTGTCAGACATTGTCGAATCGAACTTAAATAGGTATGTTTAGTCAATAACTTTTTTCCTGGATGCCAAACTTTTTAGCCCCTGATCAAAAAAACTGGCGCGTGTCAGTGTCTCTTTAGCTGCGAGAAAAAATAAAAGTACAATTTCTCACAAGTATCGGTTACACACAGTAACAGATCGGTGTATTTGTAGCCCAGCGGTGTAGTCGCATAGTAATTGAATTGAGGGTCAGAACTACCCTATATGAACAATACATTTGACTTTTCTCTGGCTATTAACCACCTATTGTCTCTTAAGTGGTAATTATATTTCTATAGATTCTCAATAATTATTCTGTATAATAATAGGTACTTAAATAAATTATTACGACGGCATAGATAAATGTTAAAAACACCTGATTATTAAGAAAGTTAACTTATTAAACAGTACTTATAATTTATATGTCAAACTTACAATAACTTCTAAGAGAATCTTTTGTAACATTTATTCATAGATATGACTGTACCTATAATTATATCCAAAATTAAAGAAATATCAAAAATCTGTTTACTGTACAAATATACTTTTCAATATCAATAATACTTTTAATCTTTTTTTTATTTTAATTTCTTGCTTTCATTACTATTAAGTAAAATATACATATAATAATTTAATTAAAGATTTTGTGCAACTAAGAACTCAAAAGTAGTAAAATCATGAGCTGACATAGGATATAAATTTATCTACAAGAAGGATCATCATTAAAAATTCGCTTCAGACTTGATGAAAATGACGCAATTAAGTATAGTAATTTTTCTGATGTCGCTTATATATTGTAGGTACACTTATTTATAATGAGTAGGTATGTGATATTTAGCTAGATATATACCTAAACTATTTGTGTTATAAAACGTAGATATTATAACTATACTAAAATATATAAGTACATTTCATTTGTAGTCATTAACTTTATGTGTGGCGCACACAATAAAATATAAAAACAAAGTGTCACATCTCTCTTCTCAGCGGGTTGGCGCAGTTTGTATTTGCTCTCCTTCGGGAGGGGGTCATTACTAAACACCATTACATTTTTTGTGCCAAGTGTTTTGGTGGTATAACAAGGGTGAAAACGACCCTCCAAGTGAGCTGTACATTCAGAAACAGCCTTTGTTTTTTATCATTTATGAGAAAGCCAAATATTTTGTTTTGACTACTTAAATAATTTGATTGCTTTTAGTAAACATACACAGTTAAGTAAAATTACGCAGTCATCAGATATATATTATAATAAAAGATCGTACATAAGTAAATCTTAGATTATTATCAGTTAATCTTAGAATATACCAATATGTGTTAGTTAATGTATAGCGATTTTATAAAAAAAAGTTCCATTACTTTTCTGGTCACGAGTACGAACACACTAAATATATCTGAATTTTGTCTGTTATTGTAAAAACCCAAAATACAATAAATATAAAATTTTCTATATTTACATCAAAGATGTAGTAAATGTCAAACAATAGACAAAATTTAAACATAGTGCGTGGTATTCGTGCTCTTGATCAAAAAGATTCAGTTTTTTTTTGGAAGGCAACCCCGCCTGCGCTAAAGGTATACGCTGGCAGGGCACCAGTAAGGGATGATAAGTGAGATGACAAAGCAGGTTAGTTAGTCCATCGTCCACTTGGAATTCAGAACGATAGTTTTCAGGTCCTCCAGGGAGGACCACGTGGAGGTCGACTTGACAGGGTATATTGCTAGCAATGGGAATGTTAGTCCGCATTATTAGGTTTAGTTTGATGAATGCCCCTAAAAAGAACTTTTTTATGAAATCCTTACATGTACAAACTCATATTGTTTAATCCTAAGATGTATTGATAAAACCTGATATTTACTAAAGTACGGGTTTTTACAGTAACATGCAAAAAACACTTTTAATTTATATATTAAAAAAAAGTAAATAAGTGAGATTACGAGTCTTTTTCGGTCAGTATTTAGAAAATACTATTATCGTCTTTAAATCTCCTCAAATCTGAATACTTTAAATACTACAGCATACCTATCTGATTTTCATGAAAAATGAACACTGATGTCTACATATAATTACGTAATACCTAAATATATTTGGATTACAAAATGATGCAATTGAACAGAATTCTTTATTTTTCTTGCATATTTTGGTATACTTAGATATGTATATGTTTACATATATATCTATTACAGTATAAAATCTAAAATTAATGAGCTTTTTGCCAAGGTTTTCTCTAGAGACAGCAATTGGGTTCTTAAGATGGGGTATATTAAGGTTTCTGCAGAATCGGCAAAACACTCATGACATCCCACTTGCAGCCAAAGTTTATAGGTACCTATAGATAAATAGACTTTTTACTAATCTACATATTAATTATTCATATTTAGCTAGATAGACATTAAGTATACATTTGAATATGCGTATCTTAAAAGTTATAATGTCTCATCGGTTCGGAAATACTTAAAATACTATTTGTTTTTTTACCACAATAATTCTTTAACATCACTTTCGTTCACGACTATTAAATACCTATAATAATTTCAATTTTATTACACAAAATAATAATATTTTTGCTTAAATCGATGCATATTTAATTATAGAACCAACACGGGTGGTTTTGCCTGTTAATCGTAGATTGCAAATGTTGCAATGAATTTTATCTATAGAATTCCCAAATTTTGTTTAGAATTGATGAAGATATAATGTAACATACACTAGATAACACACGAATTTCAAACTTCTCGTTTTAAAGTCGTCAAAAGTAAAACAGTAATAGATAACATTTGATAACAAATGTTATCGTCACTTCAACCTAATGTCGTTTACTCCTAGACATTATTAACCGATAGATTCGCCTATAATATTATTTTTGAACTTATTCTTAATTATATACTATAAACAGTACATAAAAACAAAGGAGTACTATTACATAGATAAATACTTTAATATCCTATCCAAGTATAAAGAAATTTATCTACATCTCAATATAGCCTACCAAAATGTAAAATACTAAATATTGCCCGTGACTTTGCATCGTATCTCCCCTTTAAGTTGAAATTTCCAAAAATTCATTCTTAGAGTAGGTATGCATTATAAAATAAACCTTTGTTCTAAATTTGAGCTTTCCAAACTTAAATATTAGACTGTGGGTTGATAGTTATTTAAGACAAACGATTTTATAAGTAAAACTATTAGAATATTCATCATCTTCCTACCCTTATCCCAATTATTGTTTGGGGTCGGCGTCATATATTTTTCTCTAATATTGTTTTAGTTCGTATATATAAGATGATGTTGTATTTTGATTAAATACACATTTATTATATTATATAAATTTAAATTTGGATGGTCACAGTTTCAATAGGACAAAATGAAAGAGATTCCTTTTATAAAAAAGGAGGCTAACGAATAAAAGTAAATAGAATCACTTGAGAGAATTTACTCGGCGAGAGCAAGCTAATGAAATGAAGTGAAAACCAAATTGGGGTTCAACGACCCGACAATGTTCCCATTTTTGCAATTACATGGAGAGAATAATTTAATGAGTGTCTATGAGAACCAACCAAACAAGACAACATTTTCTTGGTCGCAATGAGTTTTTTTCCACGTTAAAAAACATAATACTATTATGCGATAAGTAACTATTAAAAACATTTGCTGCGTCCTTAATCTATGGAAATATGTGAAGATATGGGTAGATGTATTACCGAGTACCTATCATTTTAAAACTGTTTAGCGAGTAGATCCGAAAATAAAACGAAGATTAAACATTATGATCGATGGTGTAAAATCATTTTGGAAATTGTTAAGACAAACATTTCTTACATATAGGAAAAATTATTTCATACACAAAAATCTGGTGGATGGTTAATAAGTACTTTAGATTTATCTATTCATTGTACATTCATAGATACCTAATTTATTTACGGCAGGGGTAAGTAAACACCTATGCTAATAATAAATTATAACAATTACATATTTGTCAATCTTATACAGACCAATAAACTAAACGTCTGTTTAATATTCTTATATCCTCTAAATATGCCCTGTTAGACCTAATGTAATTATTCAAATCACATCACGTAGTGACGTTTGGAACCTAATCTTTGCTAGCTGTAAACATTCAGGATTGGCTCAACCCTAATCTTAAGTTGTTTAAATATGAGAAAATTAGAATTTATCTAGTCTCTAAGTGTTACAAGCTTACGCCTATTTGTTCTCGGAATGAGCAGAATATAAGGTATCCTAATAAACACTGTAGTACCACACAACTTTATATCACAATACCTACCAACTCATAATACATCAAATATTAAGTCATGATTGTTTAGTATATAATGATTTTTTGATAACACAATGGAACAATATAGTTCAATGAATCATAATTACTATAAACCAATTCGATAGTTTACGAACATGCATGCATGCACATAACTTTTTTTTTTTATAAATAAATTTCGCAATCTATTTGACTAAGTGATCGCATAACATTTATATGCCCTAATACATTTGAATGCAGCGCTTAGAAAATTGTCATCAATCTTAACGGGGTGCGGAACGATAATGCGCGCAACATATGGCGTCACCGAAGTACTATACACCGACTACCCTACCTATGCCTCGTTCCGCCTCGGTGCCACTGAATAGGCCCAAGTGACCCGCACCGACCTTACATACGGTCATACTGCATTACTCCCAAAATACAGAATACAGATTCAATCTACAAGTGGACACTAGCTTTTAATACCATCTATTGTAAAGTCGTAGATAGTCGAAACATTTAAATGTTCTATTCACGAAACCATTATTACTTTTCAATTGGCTCTTATGATATGTATACGATCGTAATATCTAGTTTGTAAATGACCCGCATCTATCGATAGTTTACGATATCGCGTTTTTTGTAATGGGGACGGAAGAGAAAACAATATGAATATTTTTCAGCAGATTTGATCCATTATGAATAATATAAATACGTAGGTATTATAGTGTATATATATTCATATAGTAAGTGAGAATACTATAGTAGTGTGCCGGGGAGGGTCGCAGTGCTAAGTGCCAGGAGGCCACATGTCGCTCTCGTCGCGCTAATCTGTAGGATTTGCCATCCATATATTCTATCCTCCATCTCCCTTCCTCAACAATAGCAATGATACGTCTATCTCACGCAACTCATTGAATATTATTGCTCTATGGGGATTTTGAAAATATGGAGCCGTTTAGCAAAAGCCCTACATTGTATCCGTGTCGTGTGGACTGTGGAATTATTCATACCCGGACCGATGCATTTATCACTTAATGGTATTAGCTATTATACCGTTTAATCGCACGATTTGCAATTTTATAGGTTGGACATAATTCTATCAGTATGTATACGAAATTGTATCTTATATATAATAATTATTAAGATATTATACCTTTGTGGCATATATACATTAAAAATGTTACTAAATTAGTAAACTAAAATATTAGGTATATTTTTAATATGCATACATATGGATTATAGAACTAATATTATTGCATTCTAATCCTACTGTCTATACTGTTGTACCTATTTAGTGTTCAAATTACGTTGACAGCCTAGACACTGGCAAATTTAGTTTTGCCTACTCGTAACATGAACAAGAAAAAAAGGTCTTTTATACTACTAATATTTGCTTATTTAAATTAATTTATTGTACATCACATAAAGACAAAGATCAATAGGTAAAAGAAATATACTTCATATACACTTCACCTTCCAATTATCTGATCCATACATATGAAGGAAAATATATACTTAGATGTAATGATTTATTTTATAATAGTGAGCAAAATATTAATATAACACTTATAGACCAGAAAATAATGTAACTCAAAATTATTTGTATTATCAACATTTATTTTCAACATTCTCAATACCAAAAATGTAAGAATGTTATGAATATCAACTCGTGATACCATCAATTCTGCATTTCATCCACTACCTATCCTCACGAAGGAGCTCTGACATTTGTGGAAATTTGGAAACTTTGATCCGCTTTCCTTACGTTATTTCCTTGCTAACAAAAAATATTTTCTTCGCTCATAAAAAATAAGCTTAGGTATATTTGTTTATTTATTTAAGTATATCTATTAAAATTGAACAAACCAATCGAATGTTCAATTAAAAATTCAAAAAACTACGTTGTCATGAGATCGATCTAGTATGAAAAATATTATCATTGATTTTACATTTCAACCCAGTCGATGTTCCTTAAACAATTTCTAACTATTTCCTTGATATGCCTGATGTAACTATGCCTTGGTCTCCCTTTTCCCCTCTTTCCTTCTATCTTACCTTCTATTATAATGTTTATAAATTCGTCATGCCGTATCAAGTGTCCTTACATTTTTTTCCCTTCTGACTAGTTCTTATAAGTGAATAGTTCTTATAATGTGTCTCTTGTCCTTAACCCTAAGCAGGATCTCCTCATTACTACCTTTTCATTAGGTATGTATAAAATACACAAATAAGTACCTTCTCTAAATATATAATCAACTCAATTAATTTAATGCCACTATTTCATTACGTATTAGTGTTATTTTAATCATAATAAAACACAATCAAACTGACGAATCTATTGAAGTAAAATCAGTAAGTCAATTCGATATAATAATTGCACGATGCTGTCAGCATGCCATGCGGTATACTAGCAGTGCACATGGTGTTCTGTTAGAAAACACTATTTAAGCAATAATGAATAAATATACAACCTTATTTGCAAGGGAATAGAGTCACAACTGATTTAATACTCTCGTTACATACAAGGGTCTACACGAATCCATTGTGGGGTCTCCAGCTTGTCATTGCAACCCTAAAATCGTTCCGTTTTGTCTAGTCGAATAAGCGGACAGGTTAACTTTTGTTGTTCTACAAAAGCAGTGCATTATACAGCGATTGTTGGCACAAATGTTGTGTAGAATTACGGAGTATTTTAAGTTGAATTCTAATGCTTAAATTTATCCATTTCTATTATCATTTATTAATAATTATAATATTAATCTGACATAATTTTTTATATTATGTAAATGCGTAAATTCTTCACAAGAATTTAATTTGTTTTATGAGTAACTTTAATGTATGTAAAAGATATTAAATACCTACATATCAATTTATATGATAAATGAGTTATAAATTTTCTAAATTAATTAATTGTCGATTTTAAATTATATTAAAGATAGAAGAAGATATTTAAAAGTAAACATAGAAGTGAAATTATTGGTTGGAATTGTAGATAAATTAATAATTTTAATTGTCATAAACAAGCAGCAAGAGCTCTATCATTTATCGAATCTATCTTTTACAGATACATGTACATTAAACAATTCACAATAAAATATTTGATAATTTAAAATATTCTATAAACCACTCTTACTTTATTTTATAAACTCTCTCTCTCTTCTTAATGAAATACTTAAGGGTAAAATGTAAGAACATTTCTATAACTAAAAGATATACATGTAATAGATTATTCTTTTTATGAAGATAACCGAAATACCTGTTTTTATGTAAGAATAATCTTTCTAAAACTGCACTCCATGATACACTACTTACCTTTATAGTTTTAAGTATAAATTAATCTAATTAGTATACCCACATAACTCTCTACATTTAATATTCAGGTGAATGTTTTGCTTTTTCTTTTATGTGGATCTGTCTGGCAGTATTTACATTTCATATCAACAAAAGAAATGTAAAAATATTTCTTTACCGAGTGGTAAGTCAAGAGAGTTTGAGGCATTGCCCTCGAGGTGGCTTCGTGCGGGGTTTCGAGGCGCGACGTGCCGGGATGGGGCGGGAGGGGACCAGCCTGTGCCTAGGGACGGTGTACTCTTCTTGATTACAGCACACTCACCCACCCCCTCGACTCCCTACATTACCTTCTCCCCCTGCAGTACACATAAGCCTACATAATGACAGTTAGGTACATATAATTTATTAAAGACTTCAATGAAAACGAACGTCAACAAATTATAATGTAAGTACTACACCTAAGTGTTAGTTAATTAAAGTATTATTATTATTTTTAATTATACATTTTTTTTTTATTTTCACTTTATTGTGTTGACTTTGTCCAGATGACCAAAATTTATTAATTAATTGTTATAAATTTATATTAGGAAATAAAATCAATTAGGAAATTTTTATTCTTGTCAAACTACAATATCGTGTGAGTACCTAATATGTAGAAATCAAACAATCTAGGAATACAACATATAATACTGAGAATCGAAATTTTAATTAATTTTATATTTGGGACCTCATGACGTAACTTAAAAAATTGGCTAATCACTATGTAGAACTTTCATACATCGACCTGCTTTTATCATTTTATCAAAACAAATGTCTATATTTTATACCCCTTCCTGAAAAATTCTGAAACATAATAGAGACCGCAGGTGGCAGCACGGCCACCGGGCTGGGTGATCGAGCGCTGTGATTGTACACAACGCATCAAACATGCACGAGTCTGCGCCCTGCGCGCTCGTAAAAATACATATTCTAGCAGAAGGGCCCTTGCTTTTAATACCAACGCTGTAATGAGCAACTGAGGTCGAGAGTCTCCTTAATTTTCTCTTTAACATCCCATTCAGGTAGAATAGCGGCCTTTATTAATTGTGTTACTAGGAGGAGATGTAGGTGCAGCATATAAATCTTACAAATAGATTCTTCGTTTTTATTTACAAATATCTGCTGTATTTAACGTATGAAATCATATACGAGTATATCAAATCGTATGTATCAAATATATATATGAAAAGGTCTCTATTTGAAACATAAATGTCTAAGACCTTTCTACGATATTTTTTTTCAGTGCAACTTAGAATGGCATATAAGCTGACGGCGCTCCTGAAGGAAAGTGGTAGCCGTCGCTTTACAGACATGAACCGTACCATAAACAAAAAGAGTATACAATATATCGCATTTTCTGTAAAAAGCAATATTTGCAGAATTCATTGAATGTAAAAAAAATATATACGAGTGAAAAAACTAAAAATAATTTTATCTGGCAATGTCTGTATGTATGTTTATCCCATCAATATGTAATAACTACTACACCAAACTGAGTGCAATTTTCATAATTATATTCCTAAAAGTGAATTTTGAAATTTGGTGTACCTATGTTTTATCCCAAAATCCACATGTACGGGGTAACGATTAAAAGCTAGTCTTTATTAATTTTACAAAGTTATAAATAAGCTTTTCTTCTTTCCTTTTAACACTTTTAACTTTAAAACTTTAAACATAGGATCAGTAGAAACTGATCCTATGAAATTTGGTGTACCTACGTACATGTAGTATTTTTTTTTGAGTGAAAATGGAATGGTAGTAGTAATGGAATAGTCCGTCTGCGCTATCGGTATACGCTAGCGAAGTACCTGTGAGAGAAGATAGGTAAGGAAGAAAGTAGGTTAGTTAGCTCATTGTTATAAATTCAACAATAAACCACGATAGTTTCCAGGAGGAACCTCATGGAGGTCAACTTGACAGGGTATATTGCGAGAAAATGATGTGATTAGAGATGCTGAACCTCATTTCTAATAATCTCTTACATCTACATGCACCATTTGGAATGAAGAAGGAGATACGTTATTTTCTATCCAGGTCTAATAACGTGTTCTAATTGGCAGAAAGAGATCTTTAATAATGGGTTCTAACGTTTGCATCCCATTGGTAGTAATATACCTTATTAAGTCGACGTCCAAGTGATTATCCTTGGAAACCATCGTGGTTAATTCTTTTTAAATTCGTCACAATAGGCCAACTAACGCAATCACCCTCACTGATAACCCACCAGCGTATACCAATAATACAGGAAAGGTTATCATTTATTTTTCACGCATTAAAGAAAAACGTATTCTGAACACGTAAACGAAGACGCGGATAAAAACTAGTATTAACATAATTCTGGCATTCAGTCGATCCACCCTTCATAATGGAGCAACTACGGTTATATGGATTTAGGAGGGAAACGCTGATTTTAGTCAAAAATTACTCATTCAATTACATTAATTACTATTATATAATTTAGGGGTAACGCTGCAAAGTATATTTTAATTTGATAAAAATGTATTTACTACTAATTATTCTACATAAAAAATGGAATGTTATGGTGTTTCAAGTTTTGTTATAATAGCTATCGAGACCAATATTTATTAAGACCTATTTTAGTATTGTTAAAATCTTGTGCAGAACAGTTAACTACCATTTAGTAAAATTATTTGTTATTTAGTACAGTATTTACAAATATTATAATTATTCATTTATTTACTCTTTATTGCACTATTTAAAGAATAATACAAAGATATACTTATAAATTACAAAAGACGGTCTTTTCGCTAAAGCAATCTCTTCCAGACATGATTTGTGTAAAAAAAAATTATTTTATAAAAAATAATTGTAGTAATATTAAACAACTGGGCAAAACAAAGGATGCCCTTTTATCCAATAACATTGCATTAATAAAACTATTCGTAATGAGTACTTGCTATATTTTTTTTAATATTTAATTTAAAATATTTTTTCAATGAACCTATGTTCTGACCACTAACGATCCCAAGTTTGTCGATGCGAATAGTCGACAACGTTTTTCTGATTGATTAAAACGCTAACATAGGGATAAAGTTGATCAGTGCGGGCTTTGTGCAGAGAAGCCCTTTATGTTCGTGTAATCAAAGATCCCCTCTATAAAAATTGCGTACGAAAATTATGACTTTCGATGCTAATCTTTTGTCTGAGAAAATAACGTTCCAGTATGTTATGCTAATATATTTTCTTATTTATATATATCATTAAAAAATCTCCCTCATCTATTGTACATACCTAAACATTAAATGTTTAATAAAATAACTATATTGTCTTTGTTTTTACTCTAAATGATGTGGTCATGTGTTATGCTATAATAAAAAATAATTGAATTTCTCATTACTTAAAGATTTTAATTAATTTAAATAAAACTTATTCAGTCAATTAAAAATCATGTCAAACAGATTCAGTCGTTTATGCTTTGTAATAATTACTATTAATTAGTGATGTACCTACCGATCAAATTAAGACTTCTTAAACTAATAATTGTATTATTTATTAGTGTAGAGTTTTTTGCAACTCGTCAAAAATTGTAAAGAATTAGCAGATTAGGCTGAACACACTGCCATAGGTATAGGTATTTTTATTTCGTTGTTTTAGTTTGATCTTAAGGACAAAATTAGCCAATGCAATCTTTAACATAAGAATATCCCTACATGAGGGATGCCATGCGCAACAAATCTATATTCTGTGACATCCTTTACAACATGATATTGCGTTTGTAAGCCACTCTATAAATACATAGTCTTGAACATATCACATAGCGCCATCTACTCTTAAACTAACCAAAGTATGTAACTTTTGAATTTGTTTGTAATACGTAGTATAACATACTATATTGAAACTAAATAACTGATAGATATATGATGAGTTCTGAAGCTATAAAAAGAAGCATACATACTTATCAGTCAGAATATGCAGGTGGCTCAGGACCGTTCTTTATGGCAGTCTATGGGGGAGGCCTATGTCTAGCAGTGAAATGATGATGATAGCTATTTATAATTACTTTATATAGATAAGACACTACAAGCAGTTACACCGCACTACGATCATCTTACTAAGAAAAAGTTTGATTACTTTGGGGGTGTAACTACAATAGAGACTTATTTAATGCTTATTATACCGTTGAGTTGATTGCATATCAACGAGCAACAGATTACTATTCCCGAGCGTGGCAACATGACAAATCGGATACAGTACCGACAGTAGTCCATCAGGTGAACTAAGGTAAGGGTAAATAAAGCGAGGGGTTACAGACAAACAGATGTCGCCCCCGTTGGGTGGATGATGAGCCACGTGCTGCGATTATAAAATAAATGGTCATAAAACAAAAAAAAAACTCTACATAAATTTTATAGAAATAGACGTCCTAATCGAATTGCTATTTTTTACCACAAATTCGTTGATTAGAAAGCAAATTTTTCTTAATCGCATTGATGCTCTCTGGTAAGTAGCAATGCACTACATCGATCTTAAGTAGATCGTTATCCAACATCTCCTTAAACATTCCTCGCCTATAATACCTATACATAAACCATACTACAACACACCTTGAAATCATTAATTATACCGAAACCTAATTTATATCTACTTCTTGTGATTAGATACTTACAGGTGTATTTGTGTTTTATCATTTTTTTTTTTTAGTTTCAATTCGTACCTAATTTTTTTGTTATTTTATTTTTATTTATTAAACCCATTAAAACCTTTCATATAGTGCATCAAAAATTACACGATCGCTTTATTATCGACTATATCAATTATGAACAGGAAAACAAAAGCCACAAACATTAATTTCGCTAATTATTAGTTCAAAATAAAATAATGAAATGAATTATTAAAATGCATTTCTGCGCATATACTACATAATAAATTTTTCTAAGTTACTACTATTAACGTAGAAGTCTATCTCTCATAAAATTTGGTATGAAATTTATAGATCTAAACGTATTTAGCTCTGTAGCTTAATTGTAAGTGCTATAAATTTGTGAAAGATATCTAAATATTTATTATTACAATTATTAATATGTAACTAAATAGAAAACAAGTATTATATAAGAAAAACGTGTAAGTCAGTCTTATGAGTACCCACGTAGCCGAAAATATGCATTTGTAGACAAATATTGGTAGAATTCTTTTGAAAAATCTTATACCTAAAAATATGTACCACTTTGGTATTGGCGCACTAGACCCTGCTAAATCTATTATTATTATATCAGCAGTTAACTTTCCACTGCTGAATAAAGGCCATTTCCATAAGGAGAGTTTTGCCAGTAGTATTCATACTTGGCAGACGGATTGGCAACCGCAGTTAGGATTTGGTAGTGTTTTAAGAGAGACCCTGATGGGCATGCCTCGACCATTTGGTTCCCTTTGTCGTCTTTTATGAGACCTACAGAAAAGGAAGCAGTGGCCCTTTCTATGCCGGGACAAGATGACGATCTTATTATAGTTGCAAGAAATTAATAGATGGAGGTAGAAAAGATATTATCTGCGGTGGTCTACGTTATTTAGATCAGTGAAAGTAGATGATGATAAAAGGCTGAAAATTAATAAAATGTGTTAATAAATTCCCAATAAATTATGTAAATTTTTTTTTTTTATTAAAAACAGGTAAACAGTGTCCTGTTACTTTATACACGTAATTGAAACCGGAAGGAGTCGATTCGTTGCGCACACGCCGGCACGCGTGCTCATCCACCCTAAGTGCAATGTAGTATAATAGGCGACATCTCCAAACTCTTCCCATGACATTCAAAATACCTGGTAAATATTAACCAGCAACTTTCTCACACTTTTTGTAGTAATATCATATATCATAATCCATCAATCAATAAAAAATACTTTATTTGAAAAATAGATTTTATAAACGAAAGAATCTCAAAAATATTAAAGGGGATATTCATAGTAATAACTTTATTGTTAGCAACATACTTTGTCAGGTCGATTTCTACACTGTCCCCTCTGACGAAACCATGGTGGACAATTTCTGGATAATTCGCCACGATAGCCAACTGACCTGATTTCATCCTTACTTACTTATTTTCATTGCTATCCCACCAATGTAAACTGAGAGATATTTTAGCGAAGCCTGAACTATCTGTCGGTATACGCATACAGTATTAGCATTCAATCACCCATAAAAAAAGAAACATATAATTTAGAATTAGGTAGATATTATCTTCTTCTGAACATTTTTTTTATTGCGGACTACCAGTCCCATTGCTAGCAATATACCCTATCAGGTCAACCTCTACGTGGTTTCCCTTAGAAACCATCGTGTTCAATTCCAAGTGTATTCATCTCGATGGGCTAACTGAGAGCTGCCTTTCCATTCTCACCTGTCATCCCTCACTAGTGCCCCACCAGCGTATACCACTAGCGAAGACGGAGTTATCATCCATTACAAACCAGCGTAATAATCAATACTCCAGAATTCTTATAGTAAAAGGCATTTACCCCAATAATAATTACTGGCAAACCTAGTTCAATAAACATAGATATGTTTAACAAGATTGAAATTATAAAACGTGTATAATATGTAGATTCTTAATTTCATTAATTACGGAAAAAAGATCTATACCTAAAAACATAATTACCTAATTTAGAGCCTAGCTTTGAGAAGATTATAAATAGACAGGTATAATATGTACAACATGCAAACATAGAGTACGGCTAAATTTTACTTTGCAGAAAAAATAAAAACGACTTAATTCATCACAAACTTCATTTAAAAATGTGCACATCTCATAAAAAATCTTGATTACCCCATTAGGTACTAAGTTTTTGACACCATAGATGATGCGCAATATATACTAAGAGAGTATCATATCGTATCGCAAAAAGCATTAATGTGCCATTTCAATCTAAATAGATTAAATTAATTGATAATTAATTAATAATTAATCTAATTCAATCTATATTAAACAAACCTAAATTATAAAAGTTCTTACCATCTAAAAAAATCTCTGTAAAATATTGTGCACAATAATTCCTCTCTTTCCAGGGGTAGGCAAAGTATTTAATTTTTTATGTAAAAAAACATCACAGGATACGATAGGGCTGATATATCTAAGGAAAGGTCTTAAAAAATTAATCAAAAAGAAGTTCATATTAATCATAAGTCCGTCTTTTGTACTTCATAGGTATTGTACTTGATATATTTTTATATTATTCTTTAAATGAAACAAACAACGAAATAAATACTATTGATTGCAAAAATATAGATAGATCGTGTAACATACACACAAAAAATACAAAAGAATTAAAAACTCTTTATACTGGAAGCCACAAAAAAATACTCCCACGGTCGAGTATTTGTTTATATCTCTTCTTCTCTTGTAATACACATATTTCCGATTGTTGTACAATAACAATGTAATATTGTTCAATATAATATAGTTTAGTAAAATAATAACCAGCCACGCCACCAACGGCAGCCGCCACTCGCCGACGCCGCGCCGCCCGCCAGCTATAAGCACTCCCTAACTGCGTAATCATGCGCTTTGAAATAATAGAGGGCTTTCGGTTTAGCCAAATACTATCAAAATTAGTAACTAATTATAGTTCATAGCATGATATGTCGATATGATTTCTATAAATCTTTTGTATAAAAATCTCGTGTAACAGCGTTTATGATCGACCTTCACCGAAAGGGCTCGATCGATTTTTATGATTTTTATATGCATACTTGGTAGATATAAGAATATGTCGTCAAGTATATTTCATACCGCTAGATAATTAGAATGTCCCTATTCAGGAAAAAACATGTATATGACAGAACATCGTTTATCGGGTCAGCTAGTAAATATATAAAATTCTATGTGATATATAATATATTTATGTCGGTTATAAACTAAATATTCTGCACGTTAATTATAATTATCGTTGAACGATATACGTATAATAAGATAAAAAATGTAGGTGATGAAATAACATGAAAAAAGTAATTATAAATTCAAATATATTATAATTAGAGGAAAAAAAGAATAGAATTGAACCAAAGAGTAATTGTGCATTTTCAAAAATTCAGTAGAAATAATAATAAAAAATTCTTTTTTCTTCTACACAGAATACCTATGTATGCATTAATATTAATTAAATATTTGTATGTCCATTTACATGACAAGCGACGGTCTGTTAAAAGTAGAACAATTAACTAAGTGCGACGTTATCGACACAATAAGTGTATTCGCTATTGGCTCGTGTTAAAATAAAAAAGCCCATCGCACGTATGTGTAAAGAGCACTTAACTTGATTACTTGAAGCCCTATAGTTAGTGGGTGTCTCTAGAAAAATATAGAGGTTTGAGCACATGCGACTGGTGGCCGCGTGGCGCCAACCTCCAACCAAACCCTGACACGTGCCAGAGAGCCCGATAATTGTAACGTGGAATACGCACACCAAAATCTCTCATCACCAAAATTCACACGTGCCAAAACGTAATATGAAGAACCGATTCATGTAATCTGTAGTCAATGTTGTGTACGCCTGCTATAGGTATGTATATCAGCATGCTACACAAAAAAAATGGTATTTAATTTATCTATAATATGTATACTGTTGGTGTGCCTAATTCGAAATAAATAAATAAATAAAACCAATTTAGAAATATGCGATTTTTTTCATTAATATATGAAATATATTTTATGGGAGATATAAGATAATCCGAAATATAAATAGCATATGATATTTCAAAATTTGAATAAATTCCTCCAAACATGTTCACAACGTGATCCAAACGTGATCACCTTTTGCGTTGTTATTCCTGAGGACTACTTTATTCTGCCTCCTTGCCCAGTAATTTAACAGCCATTTAAAACTATTTAAAGGGTAGGGATACCCTTTAAATCGAAACACAACCATACAAACACAGCTGCTTTCTTGATTGTGTTCATTTTTAGTAATAGCTAGTTATTAATTGGTTTAATAAAATAATTCTACCTATTATTAATTACTATTATCTAATATAAACGGGAACTATCCTACCGGCATCGTCTGAAGTAACTACTAACTAAATTATTATACATTTTTTTATATACATTTGTTTTTTTTAATGGGCGAAAATAGAATGTTAGCTCCGCCTGCGCTATCGGTATATACGCTAACAGGGCACCAGTGATAGATGATAAGTAAGGATGAAGGTAGGTCAGTTGGCCCATTATGAAGAATTCAACAAGAATTAACCACTATGGTTTCCAGGAGGAACCGCGTGGAAGTTGAACTGATAAGAGGTATATTGCTAGCAATGGAATTGCTAATCTCCATTACTAACAATCCTTCTCCCCCTCCCCCACATTTTTATTTTAATTATTTATCCTGGATTGTGGCATCCAATTTTGAGATAAGGTCATGCCAGAATATTCAACTTTCTCTCGGCATATATCAAATTTTTATAAGACAATCCCAATAACGTGTACAAATACTATAAAATATAGAAAAATAATAGCAATACTCCAAGGGGCATTGACACAAAAAAGCTTTTACATATTAATTAGCAACCGAATTCAACTGAAAGGCGAAAACTGATTTTTTAATGATATTGTAATTGCAAAAAATTGGCCGAAATATGGTGTGGTATCGATAAATAGGTACATATTTATAATCAAACTATCCCACTTGATGCTTCACATACGTGCGTACGTGATGCCAGAAGCCACTCTAATATCTATTTTTTCCTTGTATTTATGTCATATCTACCAATTATTAAAACGTTGACAAAAACAATAAAAAAATATAATAAGTCTCAGAGTATACCTTCGAGTCCTTTGTTCCGTGCTAAAAGCGCTAAAAGTACATCAGGCGGCGGCGGATCTAAAGAATGCATGTTGTCCAGATCTTGGTTCATAGGCGCCTGTCGCGGCCCCTCACAGTCTGTTACCACTTCGTATCCTGTATCCATGAAAGCACCGCTACGTCCGAAAAACACACTGTAAATATTGTACACCAACTCCGCGTTCTAACATCCCGCTCTAACAGCGTAAACAACACGGTCTCTGGAGCACCTGTGCATAGTTCCAGAATACTGTATTATCATTCCCCGAACTGGTGCAGCGGGCGTCGCGACGCGGCCAAAAGCCGGGGCCACGTGGCGGCGCCGCCCATGCCCGCCCCTCGCCGCGCGCCGCCCCCCTCCCTCCCATTGAGAAGTCATTTTTCACCCCCTGAATCTGATAAACCCCCGGGCCACAAGGACGGCGGCGGCGGCACGCGGGGCTCCCCCGCCCCGAACTAATTTTCCGGAGTCGCACGACACACCCCCGGTGCTTACATCCATCTACAATATTACGCCAGCACGTTATCCCGTTCGCGGGGGCACTTCGTTTCTACTCATCTGGTATCGTTGTGAAGAAAGGGAATTCTGAAATTATAGCCGCTTTCAAGTCTGTTCCTTCAAAAATTAAACGCAATTCATATTTTTTTCTTATTTTATAGATCTACTAACGACAGCATGGTTCTGCCGGCGTGAATTAGAATAAAAAATATCTTTTAGAACGTACATAATATAATAAAAATTAAGTATCTATAGACATCCAAACAAATTTTCACATTTATAATTATTATTGGTATAACTTTACTGAGCAGGGTGTAAATACGAACATCTTATACCGACTTACTTGTAAATATTTACAAATATTTTGCCAAATTCATGATAATTGGTTTAATTTAAAACAATTAAGGCTACATTTTATCTTGTTCATTATGTCGTAATTTTAACTACGTGATAGGTCACGTAGTTGAAATTACGGACACTACTAGTACCTATTTATTATAATATAGTTTTCGTTATCAGGATCAGCATTGGGTATATACAAATAAAAAGTCCGTTCTCTTTCTCAATTTGTTTTAAACGCATGTTTGTGTGTATTCTACACAAAAAAAAAATATATTTTTTTTGACAATTTTTCCCCATGTAAGTGATATTCCTTGTTTTGAACAATATTTTCGTGCGGTTTTTCCTGTGAATGTATATATAGTTTAGCATACAATGCTAGAAATGTATAAAATAAAACTGTGATGTGAAAATTCACAGTACGTATTTATAGACATAAACTTTAGACATGAACAATCTCTATATAGATGGAGATAGGGAACAGTTCCTTAATCTATGTTTATTATAACATTTCTTGTCAATATTGTGACACATTTTGCTACAATCGATTATTATTATTTTTTTTATATTTTACCATGGCTGATTATCTTAAACATACTTCTAAATTATTATTTCATAGCACTAATATGACAGCATGTGATCGCTATAAGCCAGACAATGTTTTCAACAGATTCAAGATGGTAGAATTCCCAATATCTTTCGTTGGATTGTCGTCTACAAAATACCTCGATGTGGAAGTAGATTTGAGTACCTCAGCATATCTAAAAACTACGTATGACGGCAATTTATTGGTGAGCCTTTTCATAAGCAATTGTTACCTATTTAAAACTTACTTAATAGATACAACAAATAATAACAGATAATAGGTAAATAACATTTCAACAAAAAATCCTATTATAATTATGAATAGCAATCTATCGGATCTGGATAATAATTAACACATGAAGAAACTATGACCTTAATATAAATGCAAAATATACATTTTGTTGTCACGATGCATTTCTATAAGAAAATTATTAAAATCTCCGCCGATAAAGTTACATTACATAATTTGTTATATATAACAGATTCCGTCTAGCAAAAAATAACAGCTTCTGAACAACAGACTGAAATTTTATCAATATTAAAATCTATTTATTTTTTGGCCAAACAAATTATTAAATTGCCTTATTATCAATTATTATTATTTTTACTAATGTTGTAAATTTCGCAGTATGTATTTTCTTTGTTTGTTATTTTAGTAATATTTTACATAGGTACATAATTCTTTATTTTAGAAATTCAGTGAAGCCCGTGAAATATCTGCATCACATAGAGCATTTGACATAACTATACTAGACAAGAGAACTATACTGATAACATTTAAGCCTTTAACAGAATGCATTTCGAGAGCAAAGCGAATAAAGCAGTTTGATAACAGATTTATATTTGATCTACGATTGATACAAGCAGATGGAGTCAGATGTTGTAATAACGAATTTCACTCAGAAGTTGGTCGATATTATATATGTGGAGAGTTTGAATACTGCACCATTACCCATTTTCCTAAAAGCGTTAACTTCGGAGACGTCATTATGAATACAAAATTAACGAAATATATAAGACTAAATAATGAATCTAAACTAATTTCCGCCAAAATGGAATACGTACGTATAACTGGATTTGAGGTCACACCTCAAAATTTCGACATCCCTGCTAATTCTTCTAAACGTTTAGCAATAACAATTAAACCAACTTGCTTAAAAATATGTAATACTCTAATATTTAAAATACGGAATCCTCACGACTTTACCGACGAAACTGATGAAAATTTTTTAACATACACTATTAAGTGCAATTTTAATATTATTTGTAAGAAACGTTCGAAGAATATTATAACAGAATCGTTACATAAATTAAATGAACTAAATCCTCATTATACGTATTTAAATAAAGAATTGGAAATACATGCTAACAGAAAAGCTGTAGCTAAAAAATATTTAGAGATAGGTAAAATGTCTCATGTTCAAAAACCTGTAATTGAAAAATTTTGCGCTAAAAAAAGAATATGGTGTTTGGATGCCTTTTTTAATACTAACAAACTTACAAAAAATGTCTGCAAAGGAATTCTTGAAAAAATTACACCTTATAACCTTTTTGATATCTTACTTAATCCCTTTTTTATTGATTTTGGTCGTGTTGGATTATTGACATATGGTGAACAAGATTTAAGTATAAAAAATAATAGCAAATACGATATTACTATCAAGTTATTGAATGACCCATATATACTTTATACAGATGATAAGTTAAAAAATGTGTCTTTTAAACTAAAGTCATCGAACTCTGTAGACGTAAAAGTATTTTGTTTAGGTTTTGTCGAAGGTACTTATAGAGGTACATTTGATTACATAATAGATGATAAATATAAACGAAAACATAGTTATGCTCTTCAGGTAAGTAATCCTACATTAATGGTCATGGAGAAAAGTTTAAAGTTTGGTATGGTTACAAATGAAAGTTTTATTACATCAGTCCCAATACGCATACATAATTATTTTAATATCACAGTTGATTTTAAATGGGATAAACTACACCCAGATACGCCTTTTGAAATAATTCCCAATTCTGGTTGTGTCCCAAAACATACTTGTAAAATATGTGACGTTTTGTACACTTGTAGAGCAAGTAAATCAAAGATACATGAAGTTGATTTTGTATCTGAAAGTAAAACGAGTAAAATATTTCCTATTGAACTTAGTATAATCACGAGAAAACTTTCTATAAAATTTTTACAACCAGCAGTTATTTTTAAAGATATTGTATTAAATTTAGAAACTATAGAAAGAGTAAAACTGGAAAATTCATCTAGAGAAATTGCTGTATTTCATGTTTTAGAACCTCTAATTCCAGGTTTCAGAATAGAACCTATGTCGGGCACTATAAGACCAAAAATGATAATGACTTTTGAAATTATTGTAAAAATTTCCTGTGTATTGGAATTTGCCTTTGATATTTTTGTAAAAATAAATAATAACGAAAATATAATTTTACCCGTCAGCGGAAACGTAGTAGAGCCAAGATTAATCATTCATCCTAAATGCATCTACATGTCGCGTGTACCTTGTAATATGATAACGTATGTTCCGGTTATATTTCAAAATACTAGTACACTAAAAAGCATAGTAGAAGTATCAGATACAGGTGATAAAAATATATTTAATGTTTATTCCGCCCAAGGAAACGATAAACAAAGAATATTTGAGTTTCATGTAGATGGAGGACAATCGAAAACAGTTTTTATAAAAGTATTTGACACATTTCGTAGAGAGTATGAAATGTATATACCATTCAAAATAAATAGATTATTAGGACCACCAAATCAAAATTCTTCGTCAACAGATCTTCAACATTATATTAGTGAATATGAACAGTGAGTACATAATAGAGACTATATTTTATTAATTTAATTACAAATATACAGATTTTTAATTTTATTTCTTCATGCTTACTGTCGTTATCGTATTACCTACCTAACATATTATTTTTGCAGGCTCTATAAAAATAATTCAAAAGTTAGATTGAAAACTACAACTAAGGACATCAGTTTCTGTAAAATAATCGGCGTTATTACGGTGCCTTGGATACAATTTTCTGTAGAAAAATTCGAAATTGATTTCGTACAAAATAGCACTAATGCTATACAATTTACAATGACGAATATATCTAAATATTATTTGTATGTTACTATATTAACATCAAAATTATCACCAAATTTTACATTAGATTTAAAAACTGAAGAAAACCAATTGATTATAAATGAGACTCATATAAAATTTGAACTTGAATGCAAAAAACAAGCCGATTTTTGTTTAAAATTTCATCCTAAGGGACATGGAAAATTTACTTCTACAGCTATATTATATTTAGATAAACATATGACAATACCTTACTACAATTTAACATTTATTGGAAAACGCCAAACACCTTTAATGGTACCCAGTACATATTGCATAGTATTTCCTCCTTGTCATGTGGGAACAAAAATTTCTCGGATAATTAATATAAAACTTGAAGCTGAATCAGATTTGAGTTCATTTTCTTGTATGTCCCGAGAAGAGTCTTATCTAAACGTCGAATTTATAGACTCAGAAACAATACTGAATCAAGGTGAATACAATACGATAGTGCAAATCGAAATAACCGTTTGTTGCCAAATCACTTATGCTCATAATTTAACACTTACTTTTAATCATGAAAGCGGTTCTGGTTGTGAAGTCGAAGTCAGCTTTTGTTTTACTTATTGTCCATTGACTTTGCATACAAGATTTATAGTCACGCCAGCGGACAATCCATTCCCGTATTTTCCTCTTAGTACCCAAAGTGAACTCTATGAATACCTTGAATCGTGTTCCAAATTTTTAGAAAAGTGGATGTTTCAACAGGGTTTTCGTAGAGATTTATACCCTGTTATTCCTGATACTTTCCATGCTATATCTTCAGCCATATCTTCTCAACCTAGTGGAACTAAAACTAAAGGAATTAACGTATCTTACTTGAACTTTGTAAGAAGGATTGCAGGACCATTGATGAAACACGTCCCTAAAATATCGTAAGTATTCAATCTCTTTAACAACCGTAAAATTTTAATTGACTATCATTTCAGGAAAAAAATAGTTAAATTATTTTTTATTATACAATGGATTCATGTTTCGCCTACTTGCAAGGAATCGGTTGAAAATTTTACGTATATGATACACAAAAAATTTGGTTATACACATTGGATTCTTAGGTTATTCTAATAATAAAAGATAGTATTAGTTAGTTATAATACAAGTAATATTTACAACAACCAACTTCAAGAGGTTCCTAATTTGCTTGTATTCTTTGTAATATATATATACTAATAATTACAAATTAAAATATTTTTACGTGTCTATATATTATATATTATTGCCTGTATTACACACACTAAATAGTTTAGTTACTTTTATTCTGTACTTTGTCTTTTAAGTAAATTCTTTGTGTACTGAAAATCTCAATAGAAATATAATGTACCTACTTTATAAATTCGTAAAATCTCATTGTGTTATTTTAACATTTTTTCTTTTTCAGACTACACGGCATTGATGATTCTTTTAAAACTGTTAAAGAAATACATGATACATATAAACAAATTATAAATTTGTTAAGATCGCGTGGCGCAAACCTATGGGTATTACAAGCTAAATTTCTCTTAAGTTTTGACCAATTTGTAATATATTCTGAAAATGTAACACCTAAGTATAATGCTGACATTATTTTAACAAGAGAGCTTTTAGCTGATATGCAATTATTCAACAGACTTAACAAACAGAGTTGGATTGATTTTATTTTACAAAGTTACAAAGTCTTCGTAATGGATAGCTGTTTTTTTGATTGCATATGTGTCAGTTCTCAACCTAGAGATATCATTAAAGTTTTAGTAGATTGGTATAATGAACAAATATCAATGCAACATGAAACATTACTTAGAAATCATAAAATGTGCAAAATTATTCATAATATAACTACCGATTTATCTGATGGAATTGCTCTAGCATCTGCAATTATAAATTATTGTCCATTTATGAAAGAATATTTTACAGTATTTTGCACAGTTGACGATGATAATAAAGAAGGTGGTATTATTAATAATGCATGTCTAATCATTGAAGCTTTAAATTTACTACGACTTTATTTCCCTCTTACCAGTAAAGATTTATTAGAGCCAAATTTTTTACAAATGTTATTTTTGTCGGTACATTTATATGTAACTTTGCCAATGCTTAAACCAAAGGATTTTATTAAATTTAATCCACCTCTTTTAAGAAGTTCAACCCGACAAGTAGCTATTGCACCAGCAAGTCAAGAGTCATTAATATTTAACTATATGATTCTGAACAATACACAAAATAACTTCGTAGTAGAAAAGACTCCAGCAGGTGATAATGGTAAAAAGATGTTTTTAAGTGTAAAATATATTGCTAATTATGTATCCGAAGAGACTTGTATTCTTCTTGTCCATGGATATAATAAAACTAGAATATTTGACACATATATGGTATTCGTACTCCATGGGTACATTGGAGCTTTAAACCCAGTAAGAAAATGTAAAATAACTGGACCTCTATATCGTCCTGTAAAAGTTGATATTTTAGTATCATCTCCATTTACTATGTCTGCAATATTTCAAATATATTTAACAGATAACGAACCAACAATTCCAGTCATTTTTGAGTCCAACAATAAACCTAGATTTTATTTGCGAAGACTCAACCTTATCGACAATGAAATATCTTTAAGTGGCTTGCCAAAAGAAAGTGGACAAGAAATTCAAGAACATAAGTTATACTTACAAATGATTTGTCTGAGTACTCAAACAGAAAATACTTGGATTTGGTTTACAAGCAATATAGGACATTTTTTTATTAGAATAATCTCACAGCCTCGTTGGGATCTGTCTATAGATACTTTGCATGCAAAAGTTCATACCTGGCCTATGGATCCCTGCAGCTGCGGAGAAGCTTGTGAGTGCTATAGAACAACGGTCCTAATGATACCACACCGCAATGATTTTATGGTCAAATCTTTACGATATGCTTTACTTCAGCACGCATCCGATATTATGATGAAAGTTTTTGATCAATTAATAGGTATTATACTGTTACTTTTACTTTTGTCCTTAAACATTTTTTTTTTTTTTATTATAAAATATATCATTATTTTTTAGAAACGTCAACAGGAAAAATAATTATTGGAATGTTGTTGACTGAAGGAGGGACACATATGTCTGATGTGGAACACATTCTTCACAGTGAAATCACTTATCGCATAACATCACGAACGCTTCTGCCTCGCCTGGATTCTGTGAAACTAGCGCAACATACTACCGCTATGTTACCCCTACCAATTACAGTACCAGCTCAGGATAAATCTGAGAAATATTTTGTAGTATTCACATCTGACTGTGGAATGGATATACGCACTTATAGAGTTCTCTTCATAGAAACTTCCGAAAATGTTTCTAATTTGTAACTAAGACTACCGAATTATTCTTATTTTATAATTCTTTCAGCACAATTTATAGTTCTTTTATTTTTTTTATATCTATATTAATATTATATTTCTCTCACTGATTTAGTCATTTATGACTAAATCTATTTTGATGAAATTTGATATAGGGATTATTTTGTCAATAATTAAAATACCTCTACAGTTTTACAACTATTTATATGTCTGTCTTCACGATAGATCCCATTCGAGTATTCAGGTGAAACCCAGTACAAAAAAAAATATGTAATCATTCCGCACTTCTTTCACTTAGTAAATGTTGATTATTATTATAAAAGATTAAATCTCTCTAAATAATATAAGACAAACCGCTGCATCTATTTGTATCTCCACTTCCTTCTAAAACATCTAAATCGATTTTGATACGGGTGTTACTGTCATTGAGATATTTTTATTTTTATACGGAAAGTTTACACATACAATTTGAACCTAGGGGTCACTAGTTGTATATACCTATTCAAATTGTTAATATTCGGTATGTACCTATGGTTTATTTATGTAACTAAAAAATTTACTTATTATGTTAATACTTAAATTTGACATGTTTATTTTAACAAAATGTCTACTTATTTTGATTATTACGTGTTTGTTTATTTAGTTTTTCTTTATTTACCATTAGCTTTTGTATTTATTATGTCGTATCATAGTGACAAAATCTAACAAAAAAATCAAATAGTAAATTATCGTCAGCTGCCAAGTTAATTAGCCATAACCTCATATAATAAACCAATAACTTTCCATTATTGTATACGAGTCATCCCTTATAAGGAAAGTTTTATTTCGATTTTTCTACCTTTATACTGGTGTATTTTTCCTATTTTATTCCCTTAATCTTTTCTGACGATGAAAAAAATCCTCATAGTTTACAATGTTACACGGTTTGATGATTTTGTCACTATGGACACCTTTTTATTATATTTTTTGTTATCGAGTTTTACTACTTTACTATGTAACAAACAAGTTTCTATAAATTTAATAAATATTTAAACCAATTTCAGTACCAGCTTATTGTATCGCTTCTAAAATAAAATATAAACAATTAAATCACGAATATGCAATTACAATAAAAAAAAACGGTATGAAATTTAAATGTTATAGTTCCGTATAAGTTTTTTCATAACTACATAGACAATATTATTTTACTTATTTAACTAATTTCCACATAACTACCAACTAAAATTAGTTTCGTTATCTACATATAATCTAAAAAGAAATCTTCTACTCAAATACAAATAAAGAAGATAAACTCATTCTCATCGCACGGCCTATAGGACCTATATATATATATATATATATATATATACGGTGGTATAGGTACCAAACAATGTTACTTAAAAATGCTTTCAACCAAAATATGGTGTTTAACAATAGAGGACTTTTAGAGGACCATTATTAGATAGCTTTATAGAAAATTATGATTGTCGCCTAACTGCTTTGGACATCACCGTATATACGATACAGGTGACACTTAAGGACCAAGATTACACCTCTGTTCTCTCCAACCTGTTTAATATAATAAATATATAATAGACATATTTGTACATAGATAAAAAAAAATTATCATTGTCTATCGTTTGAAAAGACTTCCCCCGTAATTATTATTAATCGAGGTCGAGTCAATTCCTTTTTTACAATTCGCGTAATTTACAAATTATTCGTAAAATCCTAAGGGTTTACGGAAGCAACACAATTGCAAGAATCGTTGAAGCGCGATCGAATCGGAAGATTCTGTACACGCTGGTACCGCCGCCTCCGCAAACGCCTTGACCGGCCCAGGTCATTGGTCCATGCTTGCTCTACCGCAACTAATTAGATTTAATAATACAAAAAGTTAATAGAAATGTGTATTTCAGTTATAAAACAACAATTCTTATACTGGTTTGTTTTAATTTAAAGGGAAAGATTTAATCAACCTTAAAAATGTTAGTGTCAGTTACGCTAAATGAAAAAACAACATAGAAAAATAGCTGGGATAGTCTTAGAGCTAGAACTAGTGTAGGTTTAAACTAAAAAGAAAACAGCAAGAGCTAGAATAGAGCAAGAGCAGAATAAAGTAAAAACAAAACCTCTATGTTTTTTTTTTAGTTAATGTATACTGCACCAAAATAGAGCATCTAATTATAGCCTAGATATAGATGACCCTTAGCCCTCAGGGTGAATACGAGAAGTATTTTCATGATTAAGAATTATTACTGCATTATATCTGGTGTTATGGCTTAATTTTAAATTAATAGACCCGAGTTTTTATTTATTTTCTTGCAATATGCATTTTTCTTTCCATATTCCATGTGAATACAGATGAATTTTCTAGTTATAAAAAATAAAATACCATATGAAATCACTCCGAATTTGTGGCATTATTACAAAGCTATGTTCGCCAAAACACTGGTTAATTCGCATTAATAAAACACTGGTTCTGGTTCTCTAATCGATTAGGATCGCTTTGTTTTTACAAAACATTTTATAAAATGTTTAATTATATACCTCCATAGGTCGAAAACGACCGCACTTATATTCGAATAAGTCAATGTATTTTCGTTAATAGCTTTGAAGACAGATATAGAAATATTAAGGTGTTCTTAATCATTTATTCCCATAAAACTGAAACTTGTACTTATACTGAAATAAGTACTTATTACATTATTATTCCCTAATTTAAATAACAATATATTTTTTTTAATGGGTGATAATGGAATGGTAACCCCACTTGCGCTTTCGGTATACGCTGGCAGGGCACCAGTGAGTGATGATAGATGAGGATGATGTTAGCCCATCGTGACGAATTCCACTAGAATTAACCACGATGGTTTCCAGGGGGAACCGCGTGGAGGTCGACCTGATAGGGTATATTACTAGCAATGGGTTCATTAGACCCCATTACTAACAATCCCTTCCCCCCAATAACAATATTTTAGTATATATAGTATTTAATGAATATTTTACCTTTTGGCATTTGCAATTTAAACAACCACCAACCACCTGTTTACAGTACATCTTTCTACAATCAAGAAAATTTACTCTAATTTTGTTCCATAATTCCTACTTCTTGTTATAAATACAATTCTGAAAAGTCAGGACGGCCAGGCTGTGTTTTGATACTATATCAATAAATTAATACGTAGCTCACCCACATTAATTGAGCTTCTTCTGCTGTACTACCTGACCTCCGCACAATAGACCTTAATTACCAATCGATCTAGAAAAAATCTCCATATACGAACACATGGATAGAACTGTAGTACCCCAATATAAGTAATTCCACCTGATAATACGTAATTTACATTTAGGTAAGTGCTTATTACTCCAGCATAAATAAGGTTCTAGTGTAATTAGGTATTTTTCAATTACACTAGAATACCCATATTACAAAATATTAACTACGCCAGTTTCTAATAGGTTATGGGGGGGGGGGAAGGCATTGTTAGTAATGGGGTTTAATTTACACACACTAGCAATACACACTATCAGGTTGATCTCCACGCGGTTCCCCCTGGAACTATCGTCTGGAAATATCCTAATAGGGGGAAAAGGATTATTAATAATGTGGACTGCCAGTCCCATTGCTAACGATACACCCTATCAAACCGTTCCGTCTGAAAACCATCGTGCTATTCCAAGTGTATTCATCACGATGAGCTAACTTACCTGCTTTTTCATTCTCATCTGTCACTCCTCACTGGTGCCCCGCCAGCGTTTACTGGTAGCGCAGATGGGATTACCATTTCATTATCACCCATTAAAAAATAGGTTATAGGAAGTCCCATTATACCAATTATTTCACCTTGAGGTGAAAAATTAGATAAATTTTTCAAAGGCTTACGAATTTATTTTCATAATACGTTAAAAATAAATTGCTACTATTAAAAATAGGTACACATGATAATTGTGAGTTTGCTACTCTATTATTAAGGATAAATTTGTACCTATTCACATGATCATATATTTCAGGATCTATGATGATGTTAATAATAATTTAAGATTGTATCTCACAAAAAAAAACGACATCTATTGTGACAAAACCGGTTACCTCAATCAAAATTTAAATTACTAAACCGATTTTGACAAAATTTCTTTGGGACCAATCTGTAAATGTATCCATTACAGATAAAAAAGAATTTTCCAAATTGATTTAAAACCGACGGAATTATAAAGTATCAAACATAAAAAAATTCAACCGAATTGAGAACCTCCTTCTTTTTGAAGTCAATTAAAAATAGATTTTTTCATCCCTACCTATAAAGTTATCTATACATATGTTTTTCTACGACATCTGCTTAAAAATACTTATATTTACTTCTTTATTTTCTTAAAGTAAAAATTAGACAAAGCAGATAGTCTATTTTTGCTCTAACAAAAATTGGAAATATAAAAGAAAATAATATGAAATTCATTAGTAACGGGTATAATTTTTTGATACAATTTTTTCGAAATTCTTTAAGAAAGGATCAAAAGACCCAATTGTCTCTTAATGATTCTAATGCATATAGGGGTATTCCAAATCGTGTTTTTCGTTGTCTTATACTTAATCCTTATATCTGTGGCCCTATATTACATGAATCAACTTTAAATGACTACGGTAACCCCGTTCATCATCAAACGGGCCATATGCTTCTTTGGTACCATTATAGTATAAAATAATTGCATTTTTCTTATCAGTTATTTGCGTATAAATGATAACAACGACCTGAAAATCTTTTTAAAATAGACATGTAATATATATATATATATATATATATATATATATATATATAATATATATATATATATATATATATATATATATATATATATAAAATAAGTCAGATTTTAGTAATTATTGTGTAACTGAAATAATTTTGAAATGGGCAACATTTGAAAACGGATCTTCTACGCCACATCTGGACCGGTAGATATACTTATTACATTAGTTGAGTAGTTCCAGTATTTTATACATTAATAAATATTTTGTTTTAAAAGTCTCGACTAAAACATAATACACATATATATAATATTATAGTACCTATATACCTAATTGTAGATCTGAATGACGACGAACGTCTCAAACGGTAGAAAGCCGATTTACGCGTGCACCTATAAATCCACCTCCCGTGTTCTTGTACCACCATTAACTCTCCGAGCGTCATCATTGTTTCAAGTGTCTTTAAACTTTTCTATTATAAAACAATTATACTTTGATTACCTAGTGTTTTGTATCGAAATACTTGCGAAGTTCGTTATTTATTAATTAAAATAGGTAGTGGCTCACAACTTTTGGTGTTAGAATGGATTCCCAACAGTTCCGAGAGTTCGGCAAAGCCGCTATTGATACAGTGGCTGACTATATGGACAGTATAAGGAATAGGTAAGATTTTAAGTTATTTATTACATATACTATCATAAAGATACTAATATCTTTCCCGTTAAAGTTAGGCCTAAGGAATAGGCAGTGACCACAGGATCCCGTCTGTTCATATCTTGATCTTGAATATTTTCATATTGTTTATTGTTTGGGCATATTTTAAATTAAAGATATAAAAAGTACACAGAATTAAGTTATTAGTTTTCCTTTTGAAATATTTATTGTTTTAAATATAGATATATAGCTACCGTCATATTAGTGCGTCATAATTACTATAGCAATAGAAAACTAGTCAAAAAAGTAAAAACATACTCAACAGTGTGATATTTGAAATATTATTTAAATTTAATATATGTATACCAATTTTCAAAGTGATTAGTTAAGAAAGGCGCTAAGAGGCAATAAACAAATAAATAACCCTCGTTTTCGCTTCAACAAACAAACGTACTTTTACATTATAATATTAGTAAGGATTATGTAACTATGATTGTATAATTGAAAAATATATGAAATAGCACGACTTTGAACCTCATAAGGTATATCGGAGTCGGTGTATGAATACTTACACGCAGATAAAGCATCTTTTTTTTTAATTTATAATGTAGTTCTCTAAAATAAAATAGTAAATTCTAACTAAATGCTCTGTTTCAATTTGTTTATATGTAAATATTTTTATTATAATCAAATGATTATTGCAGTAATACCTACTTTTTGTAGCTAGATAGTAAGTTATATATAGAGTAAGTAACCAATTTATTATTTAACTAGTATTGGCATACACACAAAAATATATTAAAATTGAAAATCTCCATCTACTTAAAAAAAGAACCTGCATATACAAGATGTACATATATTTTTTATCCGGTTAATAACCAATACGGTCTATAAATACAACGGCAATTAATCAGAACATCAATAATTATAACTAAAACCAGTTTTACAATAACTTGTAGGACCGATAAAATAACACGATGAAGTAAAAGTAACTCGTAATACATTAAAAACATTTGTTACTTAACTTAATTCGTCAAAAGGTCTAAGTCAAGGTTAAGAAACAACGTTGATTTATTTTCAAGCGACTTCAAAAAATGAATAATAATACCTCCTGTATCCAATTCGCCTCAGTTTTTTTGCATAACCGATTTTGACAAATATTTTTACAATCGATAGAGTTTATTCCTCTATTAGGGCCCTTATAAATATGTCACGACTGAAATTATCATTTTACGGAACAAAATATTTAACTCTGCAACGGACTTCGCATGTAGATATATTAATATATATTTATTTACACTTATGTAATCTATAATTTAACAAACAAGTGTCACAGTTTTAATCTCTGATAATTTTTTTCTAAAGTACATAATATTAAATATGTAAAACTCATAGGTTAAAGATAGTATATATCCTGCCATCCCAAATCTACACTAAAGGACTGCCTGAGAAACAACGTGCAGTATAAAATAGTAGGACTAGAAAGTATGAAAATTCTACATAGAAGTTTCTTGTTATTAGATAATCACTGACCATCAGTAGAGCCGCATGCTCGTTTGACCCCTGTGTGATAAAAACATCATAAAACAAAAAATAATATGGACGATGCATATAAGTAATACAGAAATATCTAGTCTCCACCAACATAGCAAAACAGCTGGTTGACATATTTGTAAACACAACTTACATATGGTACATAGATATAAATACAAACAATTATAGTTGTGTGATTAAATAATAAACATCGAAATATCTTTATAAATTTTCACATTAGTAATAATATTACTTAAGATAGTAAGAATATAATAATAATATTATTAAGATAGTAGTAAATTAGTAGATACTTATTAGTAACATAACTAATATTTTCTCATCACAATGAAAATGCTAAAATGATAATAGCCATTGAAGATTTCCAAATGGATAGTTGATGAACGTAGTAATATGTTATGTTTTACAAGGTTCGAAGGACTATTAATTAATTAGCATTATTATTTACATTACAAAGAAACAAGTTCACGCTGATATGCGTGATGCCGTTATTACCTGACTATAGATTGATAGTAAACAAAACATGCAACATGAAATAATCCATCGATTATTCTTTGATAAACTAATTATGACATAATTGCAATCTAATTAGATACAAGTTCATAAATTCATTTTCCTACAATTGTTAAATAATACCATGATAATCTCAAGACCGGAGTTTGACATTGCTACGAGTATCAACGCAATTATTTTGTTTTATTATAAGTATGGAAATGCAAAAGATGCGAAAAAATCGAAACAAAACCCTATACAAGCCATTTAGTCAGCGTGTAATAAAAAGAGTTATTTCTTCAATTTTTTGTATGTGTGTTAATCGAGGGTTTGCTGCAGTGTTGGTTCCTATTACGTTCTTTTCAATTTATAATCCTTTTTTAAGAACAAACTGTACTTATTACCAAACAAACATATCTATAAAAAATATAGTTTGATGATCCCTAAATATCCAGATTAATATCCAATGCTCGTCGAAATAATGTTTATTTCATAAATGATATCATATTTTTTTCAATTTTTTTAAGAAACCAACTTTTAATGTTAATTTATTGACCTGATTTCCACGTATATTCCAAATAACTCATATTTTCTCCAAATTAATGTCTTTATAAAACATATTCTCAAAATACAGTTGGTATTTAAATTCCGCTTATAATTTATTAAAATGTTAATAGGTGAGTAAATTAAGTTAGGTAATATTGTTGTGAAAGGATTGATCTACCTAGACACTGTGTTAGCATGTCTAGCTGTTTTCTGTAGAATAAGCAACATTCTGTAGGAGCTATTACTTATCGTGTCATCATCCTATATATAAGAAAATTTAAAAAAAGTGCTTAACTATGCCGTAAACGTTCATAAGTTTCAATCCAAACGTATTTAAATTGGCATTGTCTCTACAAAGAGAAGTATAAGAATTGGTAAGCGAGTTTTATAGGGCTCCTGGGGTATGCAAAAGTCTTATTCCTACCTATTTCTGTTGTAAACAAAATCGCATGCGTTCTGTATTAATGGTAGTAGGTACTATTCCTTTATGTATGTCAAGGATGAGATGACCAGTTCAATCATCTCAGAGACGTGCTATGGACATCATGTTATTAAGTAGTTTGTATGACATTACTCAATTCCAAACGCGATGGTTCTCATTTTCTATACATTGTACCTACAAAAATTAACAGATAATTCTGTACTATATACTATTTTATTATAAAAAGTTTCATATTTATCGCCTAGCTAACAACTTTTCTATTTTCATTTTGTGACAAAATTTTTAACGTATTTAATGTATTGTTTTTTTTTTTTTTTTCTACAGAAATGTCCTATCGTCAGTAGAACCAGGATTTTTACTTAAAGCTCTTCCAGAAGATGCACCAGAACAGCCCGAAGATTGGAAAGATGTACTTAAGGACTTCAATGAGACTATTCTAAGTGGTGTAAGTACATATATTGAACATCGTCAACAGCTGTAGATAAATCTGATTAGAATAACAAAACCGAGTAATCAACTCAACTTTAGAAAGTATAACAAATTCAATAATTCGTATTTTGTATTAATAAATAGATACCTTGAAGTTTTAGGAAACTTTGCTTAAATAGACCAATCTCTTGTAGTAATTTTTTTTCAGCGGAATTATATCAAAAACTTTGCTAAATGATTTAGCTTCCTTTGAATGGCCACATTATGATGATAAAAAACAACAATTTACCTTTTCATTCTATTATATAATACTTTTGAATATCTCGAACCTTTGAACTATAGTGAATCGTTAAATTTCTTTTCTATTTAAACTTGAATTAAATTTGTTGTTAATTGGAGATTAAATTTGTTATAAAAAAAGATAACCCAACAAATTCATCTCTAATACCATACCATAAATATTAGTGTAACCAACTTCATTTTGGAAGAATGTCCATAATCCAGAAATGATGGATCTCGCTACTCCAGATAAAATTTGAAGCTTGGGAATGAAACCAAATACTTTTATACTACGACACTCGTTCAACAAAAGAATACAAAAAGTTTTTTTTTTTTATAATTGAAAGTGTTATTTATTATAGGTACGTATTTAACAAATCTGAAAAGTTATTAATAGAAACTTTAATATTAAAAAATAAAAATAATTTTATACACTTAACTCGTATTTTTTTTTTTGTTTTTCAAGCCAATAACTCTTAGACCGACCTTCGTATGTCCGTTTCTGAACAATGTTGAAATGTTTTTAATTAAATTTTTAGGTAACACACTGGCATTCTCCACGATTTCACGCCTTCTACCCTACTGGTTCATCATATGCAAGTATAGTGGGCAACATACTTTGCGAAGGTTTGGGTGTCATGGGATTTAGCTGGGTTTGTAGTTTCCTAATTTTATATATTTTTTATTAAAATTAAAATTTTGTTCTTCCATTAATTTTATTTTTCTTCTACCGTGATATTTTTTTGTATCGTATTTTTATATTTACAATGTCTTCTACTATGATGATACTACAATAACAATACTTTTGTTACCTCTTAATGGTATACAGAAATTATCAATTATGGCATATATTATGGCGTATATATATAATAATTGCAAATGTCTGTAAAGATGAATGGATGTTTGTTACTATTTCACGCAAAAACTACTGAATAGATTTGAATGAAATTTAGTACATAGATAGGTTATATCCTAACTTAGTATATAGGATACTTTATGTTGATACGGATTCATATATGGTAAACGAAATCGCAGGATACAACTAGTACAGTAGTAATGATAATATCATAATATAACATACCTAAAGTATATAAGAACAGGTTATAAAGTGGAGATTGCTTTAGTAATAAAGAAATAAAGAAAACAAAATTTTAGTGCAAAAATAATTATCAAAATAGTTATAATATTACTCAGTTAATTCAGCTATGATATTGTTTTAAAAAAGTACAGAAGAATTAAAAAACTCCTTCAAAACTTTATCATTATTAAATAATGTATATTCATCATTAATGATGAATATGCATTATTTGATAATGATAAATGTCTTTTTTTCTTTTTAATTTTTATTTTATCGTTTTGTATAACCCCTCAGTTATAATTTTCACTATATTTTTTTTATTAATAATAAATATCTAAAATCTACTACACAAAAATACTGCCTTTTGAACAGTTTTATTAGACACAGGTAATGCAGTACCACTAGTCTCGAACAATGTGCATATTACTTTGAAAATAATTTCAAATTAAATTTTTGTACGTATACATTTCATAAATATTTTGAATTTCATTTTTTAGATGTCAAGTCCTGTGTGCACCGAGTTAGAAGTAGTGACACTAAATTGGCTCGGAAAATTGCTGGGACTACCTGAAGAGTTTCTTAACTGTTCATCAGGTTCTGGAGGAGGCGTCATTCAGGTACAAACAATTTATAAGTAATAACTTTTAGAATTAATGTAACACTTCCACGTGTATCGGTATACCAACAACCATTATAACGAAAAGATTAACTTATTTTAAAGGTACATATTGTAAAAAGACCTTAAATTTTCTTTTAGACTTTCATCAAAATTTCTTCATCCATGTTATAGAAAAATATACTTAAATTTAATAAATTTTTAATTTTATAGGGCTCTGCAAGCGAAGCAACCTTAGTAGGACTACTTGCTGCAAAAGAAAAAACAGTTCGAAGACTATTGAAGGTCAATCCTAGTATGGATGAAGGTGAAATTAAATCTAGGCTTGTGGCCTATACATCAGACCAATGCAATTCTTCAGTTGAAAAAGCTGGATTACTAGGCTCAATGCAAATGAAATTGCTAAAAGCAGACGCTGATGGCAGATTAAGAGGAGAAACATTAAAAAAAGCTTTTGATGAAGATCGCGCTCAAGGTCTAATACCTTGCTACGTGGTTGCAAATCTGGGTACTACTGGAACATGCGCTTTCGATCCTTTGTATGAACTTGGACCAATATGTAATGAACAAAATGTATGGCTTCATGTAGATGCTGCATATGCTGGTACTGCTTTTATTTGCCCAGAATACAGACATCTGATGAAAGGTGTCGAATTTGCAGACTCCTTTGATCTGAATCCTCACAAGTGGATGCTTGTGAATTTTGATCTTTCTGCGATGTGGGTAAAAGATGCGTACGATTTAATAAACACATTTGATGTTCAACGTATATACTTGGCGGATATAAAAACAGATACAAAAATCCCTGACTATAGACATTGGCAAATTCCGTTAGGTCGTAGATTCAGATCTTTAAAATTATGGACTGTAATGAGAATATATGGTGCGGAGGGTCTTAGAGAACATATTCGAGTACAAATTAGCCTTGCTCAACATTTCGCAAAATTAGTACGATCTGATGATAGATTTTTAGTAGAACCCGAACCTTCGATGGGTTTAGTGTGTTTTAGATTAAAAGAGGGTGATAATGTCACAAAAAGATTATTGAAAAATTTGACAGAGAAGAAAGAGATATATATGGTAGCTGCTACATATCGAGGCAGATATATAATTCGTTTTGTAATTTGTTCGCGTCTGACAAATATAGATGATGTAAACTACAGTTGGAATAAAATTAAAGAAGAAGCTAATCTCATATGTTCTCAAAACATACATGTCAAAGCCAACACGCCTGCTCTAAATCACATAGAGTCTGTAAATATCTATGAAAAGTCTAAATAAACTAACCAGTATATTATAGGTACGTAAGTATTTACCTATATACTTACCTAAGTAGATGTTACACATATAAATAGTGATTTTAGAATACATACAATCAAATAACAATCAATCCATAGTGAACTATTTTTTATAAGACATATTCTTTAGTTACTATCATACATTTAGGTACAGCAACTGTAACATGAGAAAGGCGGAATTAATAAGTACGGTGCATAGGTAGCAAGTATCTCAAGGTTTACGAGAACATAATGGACAATTACAAAAAAAAAGTGGAGTTAATTTAAAGTATTATAAAATGAAAGATAAAAAATAAGTCATATAAATATAAGCACTAAATTGTTTAAAAGTAATAAGCATAATAAATACTTAAGTGAATGAAAGTTGTAATTATTTACAATTATTTTCCCTACAGACTCAGGATAACATATCAAGTTAGTTACCAAGTTTTTAAGTAGGTTATATATGTCGAATATATAACTTACGGAAATCAATAACAAACTCCTGTTTCTTTTCACTTTAAAAAATCATTAAAATTTAAAATATTTCTATTATATAATTTTAAAATTGAAATGAAATATCGATTGTGTTTGAAAGGAAGTAAAGGGTTTAAGTAGAATTTGTCTCTACCCAACAATAATTTATCACTTTTTCCAGTCCTTAATGATATTTATTTTCTACTTCATGTAAACAAAAATGGATTTATAGTATCGTTTTATACATAATAGATATTTCTGACATTTCTGTTATTTAGTTCTAAGTACTTCTGTTATACACAACTGCATGTTTTGCTGATACAAATTCCGTAAGAATATCCTTTCGGCAAGCAATGTTCCTGACACACAATATCTTCGGTCGCTTCTTCAAAATCGCACGGAACACGATTAGGAATTCTTGGTTCTGAAAAAAAAATTAAATAAAGTCCCTTCGTATTATACGACAACGACTACTAAAGTACTTATAGATACATAATTCTAAATTAATAGCGTTCTACTTTTTCCAAACCACTTTTTCACATTTAATTGAATTTTATAATTAGTATAATATCTGTGTAAAATATTTTTAACAATGAACGATATTTTAACTAACAAATGAAATTTATGTTGCTTATATTTTATTAGAATTGCATACTTTCCATATATAAATTCAATATAATCTTACATTGGTATAACCTTGTAAACTTCAACTTTATAAAAAAAAGAACAATAGGTCTATGATAATTTGTATACGTAGATAATGTATTATTCCATTCACGTAATTGTCCATCTCTGCTTATTTATTCCTACCTGCACAGGTACTATAATCGCTGATATCATATACTAATGTTTGCCGACACAATCATCAGACTTTCCTATTCAAAAGTAGTTGTTCCTTACAGACATGAGCATCATAAAATACACTATAATACTCATAGTAATTCTTGTGCGTTGCCATTCCTGGAAGCTTAATTGTTATGCTTCGCCATATTCTGTATTTTCTTTACCATATCTCACCTTTCACCCCTTCCTTTCCCGTGAGTGTCGTAAGAGACGACTAAGGGAGGGCGAGGGATGGGCAGCAGCATCCCTCTTAAAACGTCTCTAAAGCCTAACTGCAGTTGCCAATTCGCCTGCCAAACGTGGCAACTACTGGCAAAACCCCTAAAGGGGAGACTTATATTCAGCAGTGGACAGTTAAAGACTGATATGATGATGATGATGATGATCCTACCCTTCAAAGCGAAAAACAACTAAAAGCTATACAAGCATAGCTACTATGCTAAAGAAATACAAGTTAGACAATGAACGTTTTTACAAATACCCCTTTTGTAAAAATTGTTAGCCTGCACCACACGAATATGATCAAATATGACACAACCGAATAAAGAACTTATAAAATAACGAAACAACCATTTTCATCACGTAAATATGTATCTACATGTTTTTTATGATTCTTTTAAATAAAAATCAAGATATCAATTAACAAATATATGTTAATGTTAACTCGGATTGCCATAGAAACTTTTATTCCCTATTTACGCTAAAAAAGTATATACTTAAAATATACTCATAAATACATAATCGCAATTAAAAGAAAATCTAAATAAAGTACGTTTTTATCACATACCGTTAACAATAATTTCTTCCGTGCCCGCTTGATCTAGCTTGTTCGGTGAATTGTAATGACTCTGCACATCTTCTGTTTTCAGCACACTGCTATCTTTTGGTAAACCAACTACATTTACTATCAAATGAACGAATAGGAAAACCGATAATATTAATGTAGGATGCTTCATTTTTAGATTAAAATAAACAAATTAACAATCAAAATTACTTCACGAACTCACTTGTACCCACAAAGAATGTAAGCAACTAACAAATCAACGAATCACGATGCGTCAAATACTCATTAAATATGAGGTCAAAATACATAACAGCTATATATATGACTACCTATTGTTAACGTGCCGTGAGTAATCCATGCAACCTATAACCAGTAATAAGCAAGTACCTAAATATAATTAATTTCTAGGAAAATTAGTAAGAATAATAATCATTAATTAATGAGCCATTTATGTATCATCATTGCACAATCCTTACTAATATTATAAATGTGACAGTGAGTTTGTTTGTTTGTCACCTTATAGCGATCACTATAAAGTTTGATATACTAACACGTAGAACATGGGACGGAGAAGGATAAAGGCTACTTCTTATAATGATCAATGAATATATCCCGGTTATGCGGACGAAGTCGCGGTTAAAAGCAAGTACAAAATAAAAATATATGTAAGTAGGTAGTGAAATGTTACTTAAAATAGTTACAATTACGGACCCCATTTAATAAGATTTTTTGAAATTAAAATACAGCTCATATTACATGTTAAAGTGGTTGAGCCGGGGTCATTTTCATACAACATATTTTTGTAATACACGCTGTAAGTAAGTATAACGGTATTTTATTAATAACCAATACCAAAAAATTGTTCTAAAAATTCTATATCCGCAAATTAAATTATAATATTGCTTTCACCGATAAATCAGGTTTAAATTAAATTATAAATTTGGTAAAATTTTGTCCATCTTCTCTTAGTGTGTGTTATGTTTATACAACATAGACTGTAAGAGCTATTTACGGATAGGACGTTCTGAATTATCATATCACCATATTTGTTTTGGATAAGTAAATATAAACAGTCATGGAATGAATACGAAATATTTTATACTTCATTTTAATTCTTATGTATACCAAAAATGTAACTTTGTATAAATAAAAATTATAGATGTCATTTGCACAATATATATATATATTTTTTTGTGTCTAGTCAATAATCATATAATTATAGCTATCGAACGCACCTACCTATCACGTGATCGAAAGAAATATCGGTTCATTCATAAATCTATGCTGGCATATTATCAGTAACCATAATATAATTTAATTGTTTTTATTCAATGTTTTATTTAACTTACTTTACTAAATTCGAATATATTGAATACGTAGTGAAGCGTTCTTATAACATACACGCGTCTTCGTCTTCGCCTCGTAATGTTAGTATATATAGGTATAAGAATTTTCAATATTCAAAAAATCTCATGTTACGCTATGCAAACATGTTCATTTTAAAATCTTTAAATTCGGCTCTACAAGGCTATACCTACGTTTTTTATGTTACGCGATATCTTCGCAAATTCTAGACTGATTTTGATAATTCATTAACCCTTAAATACCTGAAGTTTCAAATTTGATACCGGGGTTTCATTGTTAAATAAATTTAAATATTTTGATTACCGTAATGCGTAAGTATCAAAAATGATACCAAATGTTTTTTTCAAAATAAATATATAAAAATATCGTTTTGATTTTTTGTTTACTATTTTCCCCATTAATAAACACGGTAAAGAATACACATATATTTTTTAATTTGATTAATAAATCAGGCTTTTAAGGGTTAATCATTTCGCAATCGACAAAATTTACTACCGTGATGGTCTCATATTAATTGTATCTCTATGGGATTGATTTTGAGGCGTCATTCTCTAAACCTATCTCTAAAATTAAAATTTTAATTTGACATCACAGGAAAATCTTCATTGTAATCTTAACTCATTTGTAATATTAGTTTATGATAGGCCGTAAAACAGTAATTTTACAAAAATACCAAATTAAAATATAAGTGTATTAAAATTTAGGTTTAAAAAAATGGCACTTCAGAATCGGCCCCAAGGAAGTTTTTTTTGTAGAACAAAATATAGGCACAGTACAGTTACGATATTTATACTTATACAAACCTTGTCCGGTCATAAGTTCGGTTACAAATGAAAATGCATTTTTTATGAAGTAATATAGTATTAAAAAAATATTATACCTACATATTTATTAAATCCTCAAGAAAAAATAAAAAAATATTCTATTCGAAATGGCCACCTTTGGCTTTTATACAGGCTTTTAATCTGTGACCACGAATCTTTGGATGTGCGCACTGTTTCCAAGGGAAATTTCGCCACTGCTTGCTCTAAAGATTTTTTAAGAGCCTCAATGTCGCTGTGTCGTTTAGAGCAGGCCATGTCCTCTAAAACTCACTATAATTTAAAGTTTAAAGGGTTGAGGTCTGGGTTAGATAAGGGCCAGTCTTCAGCTCTTATAAAGTCTGGAACTTTAGTTTCAAGCCAGGCTTGGGTAGTTCGTGCCTTGTGACCAGGTGCAGAGTCCTACTGGAAAGTCCACGGTAAATTTTTAAAAAATATATGGCTGAGAGGTTTTACAACACGATCAAAGACTGTATCTTGATACATTTTAGCTGAAGTTTTCACTCCTTTTTCACAAAAATGTAGTTTTATGACTCCTTAATAAGACGCATTCCGCCAAACCATCACTGACCACGTTGTACCTTTCTAACCACTTGAGCAGCTCCTTTTGAACTGTGAGCGTACACTTTATCATTTTGCTTATTATAGTGTTCTTCAATCGTGAAAATTTTTTCAACGGTAAAGAGGATATTTCTGTGCCTTTCACCTGCGTATCGCGATAGATGTTGTTTTGATCGATAAAATATATGAAATGACACGAAATCGAAAGAAGTTTTTAAAATAATAAAAATGTTCCAAATTCAAAATAATTAAAAGGTTGAAAAAAAAAAGTTTTTATGTAACAGTATTTATCGTCAGACTAGTTTGAAGTCAAATATATACATACGTGAAGACTCTTGTAATGTACCTATCGACAACGTTGAAATTAACGATATTGTGTATGTGCACAGAAAATTACAAACGTAATGTTTGTAACCCAACGTACATGTATGTGATACATGAAGCTTCTCTGTAATCTCACGTGTTATACTGTGACGATCCGAATCGATTATTGCTTTGATTAGGACGTCATCAACTTCAATTGGACGACCAGAACGTCGTCGAATTTTCGATTACCAGAACGAAATTTTGCAAACCAATTTTGACACTGCCGTTCTTTTAAGGCTTCGTCACCATAAACAGCACATAACTTTTTATGAGCTTGCGATGCGTTTTTCCTTTTGCGGAAATAAAAAAGCAAAATATGACGAAAATGTTCCTTTTGATTTTTCATTTTTCAACGAAGGCCAACAAAAACTACGCAGCCGATCAAAAAACTTTTTTTACTTATTGACAGCTGAATTGCCAACTATCAAATAACAAAATGTGTTTTGTTATTTGATAGTTTGTACTACATCTGCAAACCTAAAAATTCAACTGAAGCCATCTATGAGTGAAATCCGCAATTACTTAGTTGGCAACCCAATATTTACGATATGCCTGGCAGGAATATTGGAGAAAAACCAGTAGTAAGAGAAGGAAGATTTAATTATCACACAACCCGATATTCCTTTTAAACCATGGTTCTGTAAATTAAAGCTTAGAAAAACCGCGACTTCCATTTTAACTACAAAGTTAGTCGTGTACTTACGGTGCTGAAATGGCAGACTTGACATTTTCGACTGTCTTTTTTTTTGTTACACTATGTTTAAAAACCTGTTGATATGTCCGGGCTTTAAAATCCGGGGTTTCCCGATTGCCAAAATTTTAAAGACGGCAACCCTAATTTTGTGACACTTGGAACATACCGAAAATCGATACAATTTTATGATAGGGTAAAATTCTGGAAATCGTATTGATTGAAAAAAAAATTTTCCCATTTAGAGAAAAATTTAAATTAACCTCTGGCAACTCTGATTTCAAGACAAGTATATGATGGCCAAAAGATACGCTTCCAAGCCGATATAAAAAAATATTTCTCTTAATTTTCGCTATGTATACTTACAGCTACCTTTTTAGTAAATTTTAATTCAAACTGTTTTTCTACAAATAATAATATGGTTTATTTACATTTTCCTTCTAATTTGACTGAGGAAGAGTTAATGCTCCAAGCAAAATATCAGAAGTTAAAAAAGAAAAAAAAAGCACTACAGGCACTAAAAGCACCTAAACAAGAGCCCGAGAAACCTATATTACCAAAACGACCTACAGAAGCTCGCGATGCACGTGAAATAGCGCGTAAATTAATCAAAAGTGGAGCAATACAAGCAATAAAGAGCCCTCCTCCACAGCCTCAAAATGCTACCTTTAAAAGACCACGAGCAGGTTAATTTCATTAATATTTTTTTTAATAAAAATAATAATTTCCATTATTACATTTAACGTTGATAAATTAAAACATTTTTTATTTTCTACAAAGGTATAATATTTGGTCATAAGGATAGATAAGGTGTTATAATATTGTTATGAAATTTCAAATAGATTTCCTAGGCCTTAAATATTTGCGTTATGAAGCAGCAATTACTATAAGTGTCACAGTAAATTTGCGAAAATAGAGATTAAATAGCAATTACTTTGCTTAGGCAGATGATTTAGAAACTTCTAGCCCATACAATGTCATCATGGTACCTGTGTTATATGTATAAGCTTGCAATTGTAAAAAAACTGTTATATGGTTTAATAATAAGGCATATTTTCAATACAAATTCAACTAATATTTTGTCCAATAACAATAATCATAGAAGATTAAATTATTACTAAAATACTAAGTAAAATGTTCAAACTGTTTTTTTTTCCTCATATTATTTTACCTCCTGTATATATATATATATAGCTCTCGAGCTGATCTCAGGTTGTGAAATTGTTAGTTATAAAAAAACTGTAGGTACATATTGCTCTGCAACAGAACATATATAAATAATAAATAAAAGATACATACTTTAATGCCCCTATTACATATATTTTAATATTATTTTACTTTGCATAAGTTTTGCTTTTAACTTTTGTTTTATATCTATTCAACACCTTTAAATGAGAAGGAAGGGATTGTTAGTAATGTGGACTATCAGTCCCATTGCTAGCAAATTACACTGTCAGATTGATCTGAACATGGGGTACCATGTGGAGGTCAATCTGAGGTATCCTGAAAATAATCATGATGATTTCCTGGCATATTCTTCATGGTGACCTAACCGATCTGCCTTTTCATTTCACCTATCATCCTTCACTTGTGCCCTGCTGTTATACTGTTAGCGCAAGTGGAATAACCATTCCATTGTCATCCATTAAAAAAACACCTTTAAATAGATTAACAAAACTAAAAAGACTCAAAATGAGATAAAGAAATTGGACTAATTCATTGCTAAAATGACAGACTTCTGCCCCCAACTTTTTGCACACAAAGTTTTGTTATAGAAACTTAATAATTCTTTTATGTAATATTTGTGCATTTACAGGTAGAGAAAGAAAACTGAGTGGGTCAGCAGGAGGAGCTGGAGGAGTAGCCTCGTACCAACCCTTTAGTGCCTCACAGGAACCTCCACCCCCAGAAGAAAAAGCTGCTCCTCGAGTCAAATATTTGTATGACTCTTTTGTCACAGCCCGTGATAAGTAAGTACCTGCTTAATTGTGAACAAATTAATTTAATTCACCATGGAATTACCACCTGAGCCTGAGCATTAAATTAGAAAACCCTATATTAGAAAATACAGGGTTTTCTAATTTAATGCACTCGAACATATAACTTAGATATACAGATTATAAATTAGATATAGAGGCCATAAAATAAATGGATCACAATAAAACTTTCATTTCTAAACTGGTTCCAATCATTTTTATTAATGTCGACATTAAACAACTACTTTAATTAAACTGAATACAAGAATTAAAATATTGTAATGAGCATTGTAATTCTATCTGATCATTATATGATAGCCAAATCTTTTGTTGATTATTATTGAAAATAATTCCATTATGTTTCACAGATTAATAGTTTTGTTAAAAGTCTTTATCACTTTGAGAGAATTAATTATAATCACAACATTAAATACATCATTTCGCTGTTGTAAGGTGGAATACTAAAATATATATTACTGTTATTAACAGTAATATATATTTTAGTAGTCCAACTTACTTCTTATTGTATCCTAAATATATTAAGTACTCATTTTTCCATTTTGAGTAACAAACTTCTATCTAAATCTCCATAAAAATTCATTCTACACTCATTTTATCAATTATTTATTTTCATAATTATGTATATCCATATATCCCTTAACATTGGTTTTCTATTTATAAACTATACTATATATATATATATATATATATATATTGCAGAGAAGAGAAGACACCTCGGATTCACGGAGGAGGTGATACTCCTGCAACAGGTGGTGGTAGAAGTTCTACACTACTTGTAACGGGTGCTCGCATTACTGAAGAGGCAATTAGACGTCTTTTAACAACATATGAACCATTCACATATATACAGGAACCAGATGATGATAAGTATGTATTTTATGTAACTCTTATAAATTATTTATAGTTTGATTATAGCAAAATAATTTCAATCTATATGAATTATTAATTTTCTAGTTATTCTTTAAAATTTAAATATTACCTTTTTATATGAACATAAGTAATGTTCTTATATAAAGGTAATATTTAAAAATATAAAAGGAAAATAGGTTTTCGCTTTTTTAAATAAAATTTATTTAAAAACTAGGTGTTGCATGGAAATATGTGATTTTCAAAGTAAGGAATATGAAGTTTCAGTCTGTTAATCCAGTGTTTTATTTATATAGACTTCAATGTGGTTGTGAATTAGAATAACGAAAATTTATTTCTTGCACATTATTAGTGGTTCATTATTGTACCTAGAAAAATATATATCAATTTTTTTAGTGTATATATCTGACGGGTGTAATTTTCAAAAACTTTAAAATACATGTTTACCAGTTCTATCAAGAGACACAAATAGTAAATTTTAAACAAATCAAACTATTTTTTTATAACTGATCTATCTACTAACAATAACTTCAGAAATGTTTATACTGGTAAAACTTATTTATGTAAAGCACTTTACACATATACTATGTAGATAGTATACTGGCCTAACATATATGCCTTATTTATTTTCAGGGTATTCTTAACATTTGATTCTGTTGAAATTGCAAGCCATGCACAAACAGCACTAGAAGGATGTGAAGAAGGCTGGCGAGTGACAAATTCTCGAAGGCCGCCAACAACAGGTGCGTGGGCGCCCGCAGCATCGCCACGAAATCCACCTCCGCCGAAAGATGCGAAACGTTCTTTAATAACATATGATGATATATTTGAATAAAAAAATTAAATCTATTGATTAAATATTATTTATGTCCTTATTAATATTATAAATGTGAATGTGAGCTTGTTACCATTTAATACTTTAAGATTTTGACCAATCATAAAATTTGGCATACATGGGAGAAGAATATAAACTGCTTTTTATCTCGGTCACGCGAACGAAGTCGCGCGTAAAAGCTAGTACTATTATATTTTTTACAAAAGACCATAGTAAATAATGATAATAACTTGTTATGGACATATTAAACAGCATTTTTTAGTCCCAGATTAACTACACTAGTTATGTATACTGAACAGTTGACAAAATATGTAAATACATAAATTATATAGATTAAAATGTTCAAACTAATGCAAATCATGATATTCAAATACAAGTTTGTATTGTTCAAGGATTGAAAACTCGTGATTATAGTAAAGTGAGATAGTATGTTGAACCGCTACATCACCAAAACTTACAAATGACACTGTATTATCCAAAAGATTTTAGCCAGTAAACTTAAGTATTGCTCCAGTAGTGTGTTATAAGAATCAATAAGTTTGCCTCCAAAAACATTACATCGTCTATAATAGATGATTTGGTACTGTTTAGCATCCCTTTATATCAATCAGTTTAGAAATACAGTGAGATAAAAAAAAGAGCGCAAATTTTTTAAAAATCCATTAAATAGCAAAATTATTATCGTTCTCTTATTTCTAGAATGAAGACAATTCTTTTTTAAACATACATTAAAATTTTAGTAACACCAAAATCCCTACCGTTCCTTTTTAATATCCCATCATGTTTCCTGTTTGTTAATGGCGTAATGGGAACCCCAGCCTTTTGCCAAAATCATAAAAAAAATGTACAAAATGTAACCACATTGCATATAGGCGGAAAGGGACATATTGATAATAATGGAAGCATTAATCTTCTTTGCTAGCAATATACTGTCAGGTCGACCTACACGAAATTCCCCTTATGGAAAAAATCGCTAAAAAAACTGAACTCTTATTTAAAAAAAAACCAAACATCTTATTAAGTTCGAAAAATTCTTTACATGATATAAGAAGTCAGACTAATTGCAAAATTTCAGACTCTTCCAATAAAAATTTTTCAGTAAAAATCAGCAGCAGGTATCAATTTTTGTTTGATGGGTGAAAATGGTATGGTAACCCCGCCTGCGCTAACGGGATACGCTAGCTGAGCATCAGTGAAGGGTGATAGATGAGAATGAAAACAGGCCAGTTATCCCATCATAATGAATTCATCAGGAATTAACCATGATAGTTTCTAAGGAGAACCGCGAGGAGGTCGACCTGGTTGGGTATATTGCTAGCAATGGGATTCTCAGCCTCCATTACTAACAAGCCCTTTCCCCCTGCAGGTATCAATTGGAACCATTCTTCAGCGTACTCCCCATGATAAATTCGGAAGAAAATGAACAGAGATGCTACATCTCTAGGCAGTTCTAGTGGGTCAAGTCAGATAGTAAGACATTGATCTTTAATAATTCGAGCCGCCCGACTTCGAATGCAGCCTAACAGATGGAGCTGATACCATGGCGTACCTGCCCATATTTAAAGTGTATAAGTGTAATATTTAACTATTTATTTGAATAAGGATTAAAAAAATAACAATTAGAATTTAAACTTAAGATAAAATACAATTGAATGTTTTTACATTTAGTTAATTACAATTATTTAACTCATAATTTTCATTCCCATACGTAGGTAATTACAAAAACCTGCATAAATTTAAAATAGCCCCCACTTTAATAATTTCTAACACAAATATAATGTTTTAAATCTAAAAAGATGATGAGATATTCGTATTCAAATAAATTGGTTAAGTAAAGAAAATTCAAAATGGCCGTAGCTTTTAATGATATTATCTGTCCATATTTATAGTACACATACATGGATTTTCAAACTTCACTTCAAAATGATACAAATTTTAAAAGTATTATGGGAAATTTATAAAGTTCTACCGCATTCTTATTCTTTGTCGACGCATTATTCTTAATAAATAAATAAATAATATAATAAAATATATAAATAAATTTAAGGATTACTTAAAATATTAGAATTTTAAGTTACAACCTATTTTTCACATATTTACCTTGATCTAAAGTTATAATTTCTAATCTGGTAACCCTGCTATGTACACAATTCTGTAAAAAGTTGACCGGTTTTTTTTAAGCATTTGTATGGAGATACCCTATCTCTATATAATCTAGGAACGAAACATTATCCATATCCTTTTGTATAAATATATATTGCATTTTTATGACATAACAAACACTGAATCCTTTAAATAAATTAATTTTTATGATGTTTTACAGCAAGCAGTGAACTGTTGTATGTCGTGTATATTGTAACAGTTTGTATAGGAGTATGCTAGTAATGAGGACTAGCAAGTCAGGTCGACCTCCACGTGGTCCCCTCTGGAAACTATCGTGTTGAATTCCTGATGGGATCGCGATGGGCTAACTAATCTTTTCATCTTATCTATTTCTGGTACCTCGCTAACGTATACAGTTACCGCAGGTCAGGTTAGTATTCATTGTGATCCAGTAAAAATACTTATATAACAATAATAAAAAAATATTGAAGAAAGATACATAAGTAGCAAGTACCTATGGGACAACGGGTGAGTATATACATATCAATGAAGATTCTTGGTTCCGTTCTCTTTTCCTACTATTCAGAGGGTGGTCTTTGCAAAATTCAAGAAAAACGGTCTTGTTTCATTGTCATTAGAGATATATTCCAGGTTGTTCTTTATATAGTCGAATCAATTATATCAAATGACTATCTCCTACCTTAAAAACAGTTGGTTGTGATTACCATTCAAAAAGGATAAAAGTATGTTCAGTAATGGTTAATCCAACATCTTCGAAAAATAAAAATAATAATTTATTTAGTTATTATTAGTATTTATTTTTTTGATGATGTTGCCGATGAGTGTTGAAATTTTACCAAAAATATAAAATTGATAACACTATTAACCATAAACAAAAATGATCCCGACATATTAATGATCGATACTAAAGATGATTTTAACGATTATTCTAGAAGCAGTATAGTGAAGAATAAATTAGTAGTTGATTAATTATCGGGTACATTCGAATAATTCGAATTGAATTACTCATATGAATATTTAGTAAGAGTATTAGTAAATTTGTATATCTCTAGTGGAAAAAAAGCGCGGGAAACGTTTAAAAAAGCGGGAGTGTTTTTTGATCTTCTTTAAATTAATTTTATTTTTAATTATATAAGGATTAGTCTTATTTATATATTGTGTATTAGATTGTATATATAATTGTATATTTTGTAGTAATAGTGTTTGTTGCTGTAAATATTGGTAAGTAAATTACCTATATTAATTAGACATTATGGATCCACCTATAGACCCTGGGGGGACAACCCCCCAGGTGTCTGCAAATATAACTATCCCATTTAATAATAGTTTTGATATATTGGGTGAATCTAGTATGGACACAGATGGTTCTAGCGTTGCAAGTTCTAAACGTAAGCGAGTACGTGGCGAACGTCGCATTTGCAAACATTGCAATAAAAAACGAAGGAGGCACACCAAAGGTCTCGAATCTAAAATTAAAGATAGTGATTGTCAATGTATTGAGGATGAGAATCAAACTCTAGTATCAATACCAGTTGTAAATAATACCGAGTCTGTTAAACCTGCTTCTCCACCCAGTACTTTAAGCAGAACTTTGTACAATGCCGAGGATGTAGCTCCTTATGTCGTTCATGTACAAAAAAATGAAACACATCCTAATGATAACACTACATTACATCCTATTGCATTTGGTCGCTTTTTACACACTAATAAGATAAATAATATAGTGAATGGTAGCCTCAAAAGAATAGGAAGAAACCGTTTATCGCTTTCTTTCTCAAATTTTGAAAATGCAAATGCATTTTTAAATAATAGTCACTTAGAAACACATAATTTTAAGGCATTTATACCTTCTTTCCATGTAACCCGTATGGGAATTGTGAGGGGTATTCCTAAAGATTGGACAGAAGAGGAAGTAATCCAAAATATATCAGTACCTATAGGTTGTGGGAGAATTCTAAAAACCAGAAGAATTAAGAAAAAGACCATTAATGAAGGACAACCAAGTTTTATTAATACTGAAACCATTGTTATTACTTTTGATGGACAAATATTACCAAAAAGAGTATTTATGTTTTACACATCATTAACTGTAGATTTGTACATTTACCCCACTATCCAATGCTATAACTGCTGTAGGTTCGGACATGTCAAGATGCAGTGTCGTTCAAATCCTCGGTGTTATAAATGCAGGCAAAATCATACAGGTGATAAATGTGAAGTAGATGAGGAAAATGTTTCTTGTATCTTGTGTAATGGTTCTCATTCAGCAATTAGTAAGAAATGTCCTGAATATGCACGTCAGAAAGCCATTAAAGAAACAATGGCCCACAGTTGTGTTTCTTATGCTGAAGCATCAAAATTTCATCCTCCCACTTCTAAACTATATTCAGATGTATTAACATCATCATCTCCATCCAATAAATCTCATTTTCAATCTTCTTTCCTCAAAGAGAAATCATCATTACCACATATTCAATCATCATATAAAAAAACAGTTACACTTAAACCACGCACTCCTCAAAAAGCACAACAAGGATATGATCGTTCTGCCCATGAAGCCTTAGTTAAGGAATATAATATTCCTGCTCCCTCTAATGGTTGTGCATTATCATCAAATAATATTGACAATAATCAATCCATCTTTGATATTATTCTCATGCTTATTAAAGTGTTATCGCAATCGAAAATGATACAAACAACTTTACCACCGTCCAACGATGCCATTTACAATGTATTTTCTCAATTATTAACTTCTCACAATGGATTACAAAGTCCTAATAATTCAGTGGAACTGTCGTAGCATAACAAACAAGAAATCAGACTTATTTTATTTGATTAATAAATATAATCCTTTTATAATAGCTCTCCAAGAGACTTGGTTAAAGCCAGGATATCCTTTTAGGATTTCAGGCTTTACAAGTCTCCGTGATGATAGAGCTGACGGATATGGCGGTGTTGCCATATTGGTCAAAAACTCCCTTCCTTTTTCTTCTTTTTCGCTTCCTGTATATAGCGGCATTAATGCAGCTGCTATAATTATAAATGGTATCTGTTTTGTTACTTTATATATTCCTGATCCTACATGCCAAATATATTCACAACTAGAACAATTATTTTCAATTTTACCTAAACCTTTTCTCGTAATGGGCGATTTTAATGCTCAACACCAATCGTGGGGCAGTTCTACTTCTAATTTTTATGGTGGAAAACTCCTGACGATAATTGACACTTACAACTTATGTATTATTAACTCAGATGTACCAACACGTAGAACTGCACCGAATGAAGGGTTTAGTGCTCCTGACATTTCAATATGTTCTTCTGATTTAGCTTCTTCACTGTCGTGGTATCCTCATTCCTCTACTTTCGGAAGCGATCACTTTCCCCTCATTCTTTCTTTTCCAATTTCCATTCCCTCAAGTCGAAAGAGTGGTCCTCGGCTTAAATATAATTTATCAAATGTAGACTGGAATATTTACAAACAATATTTAGATAATAAAATATCGGAGTTACCTATTGTTTACCATGGAAATGAACATCAATGTTGTAATGACTTGATGATAAATATGAAGGAGGTTGCTGATTTATTATTTCCTGTTAAAAATAGTGCTTCAGGGAAAATTCCCTCGCCACCTTGGTGGGACAAAGATTGTACGGAAGCAATTAAAAATCGTAAAGAGGCTGAAAAAAATTATAATAATTACATGACACCAGAAAATTTTGAAATTTACACCGCAGTTTCACGTTCTACTCGAAAACTACTGAAAAAAAAGAAATTAGAAGGCTGGAGAAGATTTTGTTCTTCTATCTGTCCAGAAGTTAATTCATCAGTCGTTTGGAATAATATTAAAAGATTCAGATCTGCCTTTAGTGATCATACATCACGTTCTGCACTCGATTTAACTTTAGCGAATAAATTTTTAGATCGTCTTGCTCCTAGTTATGTGCCGGAATGCCTTTACAATATTTCTCTATCCGTCTCTGACGAATTATTCGAACTTGACTCTCCTTTTACTCTAGTAGAACTTAAAGGTGTTCTAGCTTCTATTAAAGACTCTGCACCGGGAGAAGACAGTATACCGTATTCCTTTTTTAAAAATGCTAGCGATGCGACATTAATTTACTTTTTAAATATAATTAATTCCATAATTATTTCGGGAAATATACCTACTTCATGGAAGTCTCAGATTATTATACCATTTCTAAAGCCTCATAAACCACCTTCTGAACCATCTTCATACCGTCCTGTTGCACTTTCCTCTGTCTTACTAAAGCTAGCTGAACATTTAGTGAAAAACCGTCTAGAATGGTTTTTAGAAAGTAATAACTTACTATCCCCGAACCAGTTTGGTTTTAGGAAAGGTAAGAGCACCTTAGATAATGTGAGCATTCTTATTTCAGATATTCATATAGCTTTCTCACAAAATTTGTCAATCCTCTCAGCCTTTTTAGATATAAATTCTGCCTATGATAATGTAATAATTTCTATTTTAAAAACTAAATTACAAGCTCTAAATGTACCGGTAATGCTTTCTAATTTCATTATTAATATTTTATCAGAAAGAACAATATATATGAATTTAGATGAAGATACCAAATTATCTAGAACAGTATGGAAAGGCCTTCCACAAGGATCTGTTCTCAGTCCAATCTTATTTAACATATACACATACGATCTAGAATTATTCCTTGATAAATCCGTCAAAATTTTACAATATGCTGATGATCTTTTATTATATTTTATTGCGAAGTCCATAGAATCTGCTTCTGCCAAATTATCTGATTCATTAGATTTGTTAAAAACGTGGTTAGATGCAAATGGTCTTAATCTTTCTGTAACCAAGAGTAGTGTAGTTTTGTTTTCAAGAATGAGATCACCGCAACAAATTAAGGTGATTTATGATAACTCATACATTCCTATAAAGACTGAAATTAAATTTTTAGGTATCGTACTAGATAATAAATTAACAGGTCTGTCCCACTGTAATTATATTTCTACGAAATGTGAGCGTAACCTCAACATTCTTAGGTGCCTTGCTGGAGTTTGGTGGGGAGCACATCCCGTTTCACTAAAACTTGCTTATAATGGTCTTATAAGGAGTGTCATTGATTATGGAACTTTTTTGTTAGCTCCAGGAAGTTCATTTGCTTTTAAGAAATTGGATTTAATTCAATCAAAGGCCTTGAGGATTATCTCTGGAGCAATGAAATCAAGTCCAATCAATGCTTTACAGCTCGAAATCGGTGATCCACCTTTGGTTTTAAGAAGACAATATCTATCTGATCGCTTCTTTTTTCGTTGTTTACAATTATCTGATCATCCGCTTATTCAAAAGTTATCTCAACTACATATCTTTATTTCGTCTTCATCTTATTGGAAACATAAAAAACCTCCATGTTTAATACAAAGTTATGAAAAATATAAATCCATAGAATCTCCCACTTTTACATCGTCCTGTTTTCCCATTTATAAATGCTCATATCAATCTTTAGTTTTATCTCCTAATATTAAATATGATTTTGGGTTATTAAAAAATGATTCAGAATTGAATGCCAAATTTATGTTTATAACTGACATTGAATGGAATGAATGGCACTACATCTTTACTGATGCATCAAAACCAGACAATAGCGGTTGTGTAGGTGTGGGTGTGTTTCATTCACAATTTAATATCGTTCAAAAAATTAAACTTCCACCGGAGTCTTCAGTTTTTACCGGGGAATGTTATGGTATTTTAAAAGCTGTAGAATATATACTTTTAATGAAATTACATAAGGCAATAGTTTTCACTGACTCTATGAGCTCTTTGCAAGCTCTAGCCAAATATCCGTTTAAATCAAAACCAGTTTATCCCATTATTTGTGACATAAGACAAAGTCTTTATCTTTGCATGTTGAGAGGTTATTCCGTTTCTTTTGCCTGGTTACCGGGACACAGTGGTATTAGCGGCAATGACAAAGCTGACCTTATTGCAAGAGAGGCTGTAACTTGTGGTGATATGTATCCGTATCATAATTACTGTAGTGACCTAGCTTGTCTCCCAAAAATATATTTAAGGTATGCCTGGAAGGAATATTGGGAAAAAACAAGTACAATAAAAGGAAGATTTTATCGCCTTATACAACCCGATATTCCTTTCAAACCATGGTTTTGTAAATTAAAGCTTGGAAAGACCGCAACAACTATTATAACTCGTATGCGTCTAGGTCACGTATGCACACCTTCTCATTTATACAAGCTTGGTATTGTACAAAGTTCGTCGTGTAATTGCGGTGCTGAAGTGGCAGACTTGAATCATATATTCTTCTCATGTTCTAAATTTGACCACACCTCCCTTTTTAATCATCTCCGATCCATCCGTGTTCCATTCCCAACTTCTATTCTTACTCTACTTTCTTCCAATGATCCTATTATCTATAAAATACTATCTTCATATATATATGATAACAATATTAAGATTTAGTTATATTACATGAATACATTTATAGTTGCATCAATTGCTTTTCCTATATATTTATAAGTATATTCTCATATGTACAAGTATATCCTTCATATCCTATAAATATCCTAGACCTAATCCTTATCCTTTCTAAATTCGTTTGTGTTAGATATTTTTATTACTATTATCGTTTCCCCGTTTTGTTCTTGGCAAAATACCCTAATATCGGGGTGAACGCCACAAAAAAGAAAAAAAAAAAAAAAAAAAAAAAAAAAATATATCTCTAGTGTCAGTCTACCATTCATTTCACGTCATTCAATTCTTTGTGTGCATTTTAGAAACAGTAAATTCTAATTTCAAGTTTAAAGAAATTTTATAAAAATTATAAAATGTTTTCTCTATCAAAAAATATGTTCCCTATACTCTTTAAAAATTATCCAAGAAAAGTATCTCTAAAAGATTATATTAGTGTATTAACGTTAGAATGCCAAAAATTGTACTCAAATAAAGGTAAACAGCACCGGTTTTTATGTACATAGATTTTATGATGCAATAAATGCAATCTTCTATCCAACACTTTAATAACTTGTTAATTTCATTTCTAAATACCGCTAGGTAATTCTGTTTGAAATGAAGATGATTCTTTAAAATAAAATATTTACTTACAAAGTATCTGGATCAAATCCAGTATAAATTCTAAATTCTGATGTATATTAACCTAAAAATTAAAATTTAAGGCTAAAGAAACAGTCTATCATCATTATTTCTAAATAGTAATTATGTTACTTTATTCATACTAATAAACTTTGCTATTATATTTATTCTAGGGGTATCCTGACCTTTATTTGTATTGTAAAATTCTTAATACTTAATAGACATATTTCCAATATTATAAGATATTATTAATAAGGTAGTGTTTACCATTATTAGTAACAAAATATTAAAATGTACTTTACACATATTTTATATATGCAGCATAAATTAAAAATTGTTTTCACAACAGTTGTTAAAAGATACAAAATAAAATACACATTCAACTATCACATTTTTAAATAACTACAATCTGAATTTAACTGATAATATTATTATTTATTGTAGATTTTTTCTTTTTTATGCTACTTAGAATAGCAAATAGGCTGACTGTCCATCTGATAGAAAGTGGTAACTGTTGCCTATAGATGTAGGCAGTATCATGGACATAACAGAGTATACTATTTCGCCCATGATACCTCCCATGTGTTGCCATTCCTGAGGACTCACACGTTATTCCTCTGTACCCTGTAAATTCACTACCATATCCCACCCTTCAAAACGATGGGGGGAAGGAATTGTAAGTAATAGGGAGGGTAGTCCCCATTACTATCAATATACCCTATTAGGTTGACCTCTGCGCTATTCCCCCTGGAAACTATTGTGACTTGAATTCCTCATGATGGGCTTACTGACCTGACTTTTCATCTTCACCTATTATCCCTCACTGGTGCTCCACCAGTGTATTCCGAAAGTGCAGGCGGAGTTACCATACCATTTTCACCTATTTCACCAACCATTCAAACCGAAACACAGCCATGCAAACACAACTGCTTCACATTAGAAACATGAATGGGACAGAGGTGTCCAAGCAAACAACTTTTGTATAAAGTCTCCCTCTGGTAAAATGTGGATATGATGTGTGGATTTTTTTTAATATATTATATCTTCTAATGACTTCTTAAATTTATATAAAAAATTTATTTAGAAAATAATTAAATTATTTCAGTTGATGAAAAATTTGCATTAAACCATGAAGATTTTGGTAGACCGCTTTATTTTGACGCTCAGGCTACAACACCTGTGGTAAGCCATTTTGTTGAAGTAAATAATGAGTTATTATATAAATATTGTTTTATTTTTTATTTTAAAGTCAATAGTTTCAATAAAATTACTATCACTTACTTTCAATGTGATGCCGATGATAATTTTTGAATTTTATCTTTAATAAGTTCTTCAACAGTCATTTTGCTAAAGAATTCTGATTATGAGGTTTTGATATCCTTTACAAAAGATATAATAAGAATTCTCATATAGTGGGAATGAAATGTAACCCACACAAGTACAGCTGCAGGCATCACCTAATATGTTAAAATATAATGTATATAGTACATATAACTTTTTCTACATACAGCAACACCACGTCAAAATATTTTGAAATGTTCAAATAAGCCTGAGCTAAGGAAACATAATATTTGTTTAATTTTGATAATTAGGATGCTCATGTTATTTAATTAAATATAATAAATTACTGTATTCACAGGACCCAAGAGTACTCGATGCTATGCTGCCATATCTTGTCAGTTACCATGGCAATCCACACTCCCGAACACATGCTTATGGTTGGGAAAGTGAAAGTGCTGTAGAAAAAGCGAGAGAGCAAGTTGCTCAATTAATAGGAGCAGATCCAAAAGAGATTATTTTCACTTCAGGCGCAACTGAATCAAATAATATATCTATTAAAGGTGTTGCGCGGTTTTATGCACCAAGGAAGAAGCACATTGTTACCACACAAATTGTAAGAATTATATAAAACTAACTATATAGAAATACCTATAACTTCATCTGCATACAATTTTTGATGATGTACCCAGTCCCCATAGACTTCAAGCTATTTTTTTTTAATAAAATTGGATTTCTGTTTTTCTTTCTAAATATCACATCCTATATGAAACTGTCTGATGATGGTAGCAATTGTACCTATAATTTAATCAAGAGTGATACCAAGGCAGGAATAGAACTATATAATAATATATTTCTAAGAGTTTTGTTAGTTTGTCCACATCAAAAATAATACAAACTAAAAAAGACATTAAAAAAAGTTACATTGGAAACCAATACTATTAACTGCTGGGCCCTCATTAATAAATATTTTCTTAATTGTTTTTTTAATTATTTATGACTAAATATAACATATTTATTTGATAATTATGAGGAAGTATAGTACTGGTAAGCTACCTAATATAGTTTTAATTCTTAACATCATCATTGGACTCCAATCCTGCTTAAACTTTTTTGCTAATCTGTTTGACAAATATAATAATTAGGTAGTCAATATTATAATTAGGTATATAGTAATTACATATTCTACATTAAAAATCTTGTTTATATATCTTATAGGAACATAAATGTGTATTGGATTCATGTCGTGCCTTAGAAGGAGAAGGGTTTAAAGTTACCTATCTACCTGTGGAACAAAATGGGATTATTAAACTGAATGAATTAGAAAATGCACTTACACCAGAAACGAGTTTGGTATCAATTATGACCATCAACAATGAAATAGGTATACTTTAACTATTTTTAATTAATATATACTGTTATGGTCTTAAACATAAGCTGACCTTGCAAAGTATAATATTTGTCTGTTAATAATAATTTTATTTTACACTTATCATTATGCGAAAATTAGTAAAAATGTTGACTTATTTGTTACTCAATCATATTTAAATAGCTGAAATGAAATTGAATGTAATATTGTGCACATTTACAACACCTCTGAGATTATCATATGATACTTTGTAATCTAATTCATGGACAGAAGTAGTTTTCTTCTGGACAAAGTACAACACAGAATTATATATTATGTATCCATGGCTATGGCAGTAATAATGTAATAAAGTAATAATGGAGAATTTTGTTTTCCTGTGACAAAACCTCCTGTTTCTCTTATCTGTACATACTTTAAAATACATAATGACAGTAAAAATGTTACATTTTCTTAAGTACAGAGTGTTCATTTATTCTATATGCAACATTTATTATTTTATATGCTACTTGTTTCTCGACTCAAGTTCTATTAATCTAGTGGAAATTAATACTTTTTAGGTGTGAAACAACCCATTGCCGATATTGGAGCGATATGTAAAAGTAAAAAAGTATTCTTTCACACTGATGCTGCACAAGCAGTGGGAAAAATTCCTATAGATGTAAATAAAATGAACATAGATTTAATGTCAATTTCTGGTCACAAAGTTTATGGTCCCAAGGGCATTGGAGCTTTATATATTAGACGTAGACCGAGAGTTAGGATTGAACCTATACAAAGTGGTGGTGGACAAGAAAGAGGAATGAGGAGTGGTACAGTACCAACACCACTAGCTGTTGGATTAGGTGAGTCATAATTAATATTATCTGAAAGACATCTATCTCATATTTTTCACTAATCAATATTTTTATTCTACTTATAATGTTGTTGCCAGTAAGTATATCTTTAGTGTTGCAGTAATGAAGTGTTAATCGAGTTTATTTTAGCGGTATTTTGGTACTCTCTTATTTCTAATTTTAACACAAAATTAAGTGAAAGAATTTCAGGCTCTTATGAAAATAGTTGACTATAAAAAAATTAACAAACGTATGAGCATTGGTTTTAGGTTGGTTGAGCATAGTAGTAAGCGCATGCTATTCCTTAGATATCTACAGGGGGGAATTTACTAGGCAGCTGCTCATGGGTATAAATAGAGTTCCATAATTGTCTCGTCTATTTAATTCCCCACCAAGGATGTTGGTAGAGTCTGAATCCGTGAATTCTGTTTGCTAAATTCCCGAACTACTAACTCATACTTAAGTATTATATATTGTTTGTGTCGCATGGGTTGTTTTATTTCACCATATAAGTAGAACTAAATACTATATGTTTAATAGATATATAAAAAAAGTGGCAAACAAGCATACAACCCATCTGATGGTGAATGTTCAGGTTTGTATACCCAACCTTAAAGAAATACGTGCTTTTTGAAGAACCCCATACTGTTTCTCTAAGGAAATGGCAGGGAGCTCATTTCACAACTTGAGTGTTTGCTGAAAAAACTCCTCTACGCAACTATTATAAATAAATTAATTGACAATTATTCTATTTACTGTATAATCACAATTACTCAAATTGTTTCTAAAACCAGGTGCAGCTTGCGAAATAGCGGATCGTGAAATGGCCTATGACCATGCTTGGATGGAGAAATTGTCTCAAAGATTTTTGGATAAAATTAATTCCAAACTATCACATGTTATAAGAAATGGAGATCCAAAGGAATCTTATCCAGGCTGTGTAAATTTGTCATTTGCTTTTGTAGAAGGTATACATTTGATAATTTTTTTTTTTTCTGTTGGGTACATTTTAATAACAAAAGTATTTTTATACAATCCCTGATCAAAAAATCAAATATTACCATTGTACAAAATCCAACACTCAGACTTTTATGACTCTACCAATCGTCATATAATTTTACATGAAGAAAGCCACAGGCTGTATTTTGTTTTGATCAAATTGATTTTATTGTTCAAAGAGTACATTGCCTTTTTTATACCATAGTTGGTATGAATATAAAATTATTAATTACTTAGTTTACTAAACCGTCTATAAATTGAAAATTATATGGGGATACCTTAAAATTTTAAAACAGTGTTCAAAGTATTTTCATATAAATTTCACATTGTAAGATATATAAACTACAAAGTGTATGCAACCTTAAGTCATGAGTAGAAACTATTTTCTTATACTTAAGGTTACCTTTTAAAAAAAGTCTGTTAATTTTAGGTGAATCTTTATTAATGGCTTTAAAAGATGTAGCTTTGTCAAGTGGGTCAGCGTGTACATCAGCCTCACTGGAACCATCATATGTGTTAAGAGCAATTGGCACTGATGAGGACTTAGCACATAGTTCAATCAGGTACATTTTTAACCTAGTTGTTGTCTAGATAATGTCTGGATTATATGTATACATGAGATGAGCTAACAACCATGGTGCTTTCCTAAGTGCATAATATATATTATATCAATCAATTATATTAATGAACAAAAAAGTCGAAGCATAAATTGAAACAGAAAATAGGTACATCTTATTTTTATTTTTCAGGTTTGGTTTGGGAAGATTTACAACCGTTGAAGAAGTAGACTATACAGCCGAAAAAACCATCAGACATGTTGAGCGCCTTAGAGAAATGAGCCCATTGTGGGAAATGGTTCAGGAAGGTGTCGATATTAAAACAATACAATGGTCACAGCATTAAAATACATTATTAAAAAAAAAATAATCACAATATTCCCTCTTAGGAATACTATAAGATTAGGTCCGTTAAAGATCTGGAAAGTATAGATAATATAAATTATTCTTATATACCATGATTATTATGAACAGGATTTCATGAAATTTAATTTGACTTAATAATGCTATTCACATTAATTATTAATAAAAATAAAAAAAATTACACCTAAATACATTTTATATTATCAAAGACTTTGTTGCTATAAACTGTGACTATTGCTAATTTATAATTTTGATAATATTCTAAAGACCAAATATTAAAGTAGTATTAATAAAATATAAATCATAGATAAAGACTTTGTTGTACATTTGAAGCACACACCATTGTCATGAAAATTTAGTATCGAAATATCTTTAAATATTGTATATTTTTATTGCTTAAATATATTGTTTAATTAAACTGCTTTTTTAATGTCAATCTGTTATTTATTAATACCATCTACATTACAAACAGGGAGCACATACTCAAATAACATTACACTTTTGAAAAATTTTGGTAGTGAAAAATATTGAGGTTCATTCTAATCGATAATTATTAATTGGCAGATCTATTATAATATATAAGTTGATATAATATTCTCAACATTATTTAAAAGACTTGTATATATTATAACTAACATAGGACTTCATAGATCATTTCTACAAAGTAGAGAAAAATTTGCAAAAAAGAACAATATAAATACAAATAATAAATTGCATATGCATTCAGAAGATAGCCATTATTTTTCTAAATCCTTATGTTTCTTAGAATTTAAGGCATATAAATTATGAGGCAATGACATATTTATTAAACTAATGCACAGTAAAATTCTATATACATTTGGCAGATTTAACAATGGACAGTGTTCTCTACTAGTCAACCATTGGGCAAATAGATAAATAAGTAGATGGGCATATAAGACATATGGAAAGATAAGACAACATAATTTAAAGGATTCTATTTTTGTAATTTACCTATGCAACCTTATAAAAATGTGTTTAAAAAATAGTATGATGTTGATATTATAATTCAGTATCACAGACTGAACCACAACTACAGATTTCAGTATTTTCATTTAAAAACTTTTTGCTAGTAGTTGATTTTTTCATTTTATAATCTAGATATTTTTTATTGGTTGTTTAAATCCAGTATAGAAAAAATCTGTACAATTAAAAAAAACATAACAAAAAAACTTACTCTATCCAGCCACCAAATTAAAGCTTTGCTATGATTATTAAAGCTATAACATATTGTTTATAAATTTAATAAATTTTTGTTTATGTTATTGAATATAATAAAATCAAATTGTCATTGTCCTTGTAACTAGGTTCTTAATGATAAAAGTTATTCAAAACACTTATTCTAACACAAACTACCATAACACTCACAATTTTAGATATTAGAGCCAAACTGTACTATGTATTATGATATTTATTAAACAATAAATGTTAATCTGTCTCTAAAATAAGAAATTTTAAGCATATTTTAAAGACAGAGATCAATATTTATTAATCAGTTCCATCACTTACAGTAAATTTAAAAATATATTTGGAGCTCTTACATCTTACATCATCAGATAATTATTGAGAATAAATAATTTATATTATTAAAAGAAAATCAACAACTACATGATGGTTCTTCAAGAGGTTCTGGATTGGTTATCTTGAAACTGTTATGGTCTAATGTTTGCAGTTCTATTCTTGATCTATTTGTTTCAACTAGTTGCAATGCAATATCTGAAAACATTTCTTCCACTCCTTTGCCTGTTTTACATGATGTTTTATAAGTAGTGCTGATTAAATTATGGCACTGTTCACTGAAACAAAATTAACTGTTTAAAATTATGTGACTACCAGTTACACATTATAATTCTTAGAAATTGTTTATAAGTTGTTTCATGTTATGTAGTTATTATAATATGAATATTATAAGAATACGAAACACTATTCCCTTGTCACTTTAGGATAATATAGAATCTACTAAAGGAACTCAGCACAATGCACAAATCCAAGAGAAAAACTTAATATTTAGGCATATAATGCCTCTTAGCCAGTGTGATAATACCAGGCCCATATTCTCCATTTATGAGAGACCTACAACCAGCACTAGATTGTTAATGGTATAGTATATATTTGTTATTTGGTTGTATTTAGCAGCCTAAAGAGAAAAATTGATTCAAAATATTAAAAACATCTTATAATAGTCGGTTTGATTACTTAATATAATTACCAAAAATTTTCTATATCTGCATCCGTAACTTGAGGAGCTGAACCTTCTAAATCAGATTTATTTCCACATAAAAATATCTTAGCATTCTCTGCATAAGTGACTATATCTAATAAGTGTTGACTTAATACATGAAATGATGAGGCATTATCCAAAGAGAATACTAAAATAGCTGCTTCGGCAAATTTATAATAACTTGAAGTGACAGAAGCAATTCTTTCCATACCGCCTGTATCCCACAGCTGTAACTAAGATAATATTTTTCATTAATAAAAAAATAATTAAAAATATACGCAACATTAAAGTGCAGATTATTACCAACCTTGACATCCTTATCGCCAACTTGATATAATTTTTCAAAATGATCTAATCCTAATGTCGACCTTCTATCTGAATTAGGAAGGAAAGTGTTGTTAATAAAGCGACGGAATAAAGAACTTTTACCAACTCCGTATTCGCCACACAATATTACTTTAAGTACTGGGGTTTTTACTACAGCCATAATTCATACAAAATTGTAATTATACAGCATATATTATTGTTAGTACGATTAAATCAATTAGTATTTCATACAAAATGGGAATTTTTTTTTTTTTTTTTTTTCTTTTCTTATGGCACGGCACAAAGTGCATCCGCCAAAAACAAAGTTTGGGAAACAGCATTTTAGGGAAGGAGTTTTGAACGAAGGAATTTAGGATAAGGATCAGAAAAGTTGAATGATGGATAATATAATGAAAAGGACAGATATCTAAATAGAAATTACAATATATTTAACCTTAAAAATATATATGTATATGAAAAGTACATAAAATAAGATAATTTACAACTTAATATTATTGATAAGAATAAAAGATGAAATCAAATTATATACTTCTAAATTATCAAGAAACAATAATACTGGAACTGATGTAGGTAAGGGAATACGGAGGGAAAGGAGGGAATTAAAAAGAACAGAATGGTCATAGAGAGGACAATTTAAGAGAATGTGATTCAAATCACCCACATCTGTGCCACAATTGCATATATTATTATTCACAATTTTTGACTTAGCCAAATGAGAAGGGGAACTCACATGGCCAAGTCTCATTCTAATAAGAGAAGACGTACCACGTTTATTAATACTATTAATACGGTAAAACCATGGTTTACAAGGAATAATAGGCTGAATACTAAAGTAATGATGGGCCTTAACTTGACAGCTAATAAGCCAAGACTCATTCCAAGTATTTCGGAGAAAGGAGCCAGGCAAAGCCGCCAAGTCATGACTGAAGATTTTATAAGGAAAGATATCACCGCACCCAATAGCCTCATTAGCAAGTCTATCTGCGGTCATATTTCCATGAATACCAGAATGGCCTGGAATCCAAACGAAAGAGATCAAATACCCTCTACAAAGACACATCTGCAATAACCTTCTAATTTCTATAATTACCGGATGGATTTTATTTGATTTGAATGGAGACTGCAATAGTGATTGTAAAGCACTTAAGGAATCACTGATGATTACCGATTGTTTAAGTTTCATAGTCAGAACGTAATCAATGGCTTTGAACATACCAAAACATTCTCCTGTAAAAATAGATGTCTCAGGAGGAAGTTTAACTTTTTGAACTATATTGAATTGATTATGGTAAACTCCAACACCAACACATCCAGATGAGTCATGCTTAGATGCATCACAAAAAATATGATGGTGGTCTTTTTTATTGAAAAACATGTAAGAGTTAAAAATGACACTTGCATTGGGATCACCTTTAGTTATGTTAATATTTAATTCAACTTCTGGAGAGAGAGTTAATGCTTCATAGGTTGCACAGAAAAACGGGAACTTACGGTAACTATGAAGAGGAGAAAGAGAAGAAAATTTTTTAAAACTTTTTACCAGACAAGGAGTGGATTTATGACGCCAATAATCCATGTTTTCACAGTATTCAGTTAACATTTGTAATTTAGAAAAAAGTGGATGTTCAGAGTATTGAGATATACGGAATAAATATTTATCTGAAATAAATTGACGTCTCAGGTTTAAAGGAGGATCACAGCATTCAGCTTGAAGGGCATTTATTGGGCTCGATTTCATAGCTCCAGTAATAATTCTCAGCGCTTTAGATTGAATTAAATCTAATTTTCTTAACCCAGCCGCACTACACGGTTCTAAGAGAAAAGTACCATAATCTAAAATACTTCTAATAATGGCATTATAGATTAGTTTCAAAGAATATGGATGGGCACCCCACCAGACACCGGATAAACATCTTAATATATTTAGTAATTTTTCACACTTTAGAACAACTTTTTCAATATGAGGAAGTCCCGAAAGTTTTGAATCTAGAGTTAATCCCAAAAAGATAATTTGTGATTTAACTGGAATTAATTTATTATTAAAGTAAATTGTAATTGGAGGGGGCATTCGCATTCTGGAAAAATGAACTATAGAGCTTTTTGTTACGGACAACTCTAAACTATTTTTATCTAACCAAATTTTTAAACGCTCTAATGCTGCTGTAAGAATTGTACAGCATTTCTGAACAGAACTGTCAATGGCATAAAAAAGAAGGTCATCAGCATATTGTAAAATGTTAATTTTAAATTTAAAATCATTGAGTATTGAATTTTCTAAATCATGTGTATATATATTGTACAAAATGGGACTTAACACTGATCCTTGAGGAAGCCCCTTCCAAAGAACTCTTGAGTGTTTGACATCAATATTATTAATACTAATTGACCGTTCTGTTAAAATATTAATGATGAAATTAATTAAGATGGGTGAAATATTTAGAGCAATAAGTTTATTTTTCAGTAGAGATATGGAGACATTGTCATAAGCGGCTTTGATATCCAGAAAGGCTGCAACAATTGAATTATTTTCAGTGAAAGCTAAGCGGATATCAGTTGTCAGCAAACTTAAACTATCAAGCGTACTCTTCCCTTTTCTAAAACCATACTGACTATTAGATAGTAATTCATTATACTCAACGAACCATTCTAATCGGTTTTTTGTTAAATGTTCTGCCAATTTTATTAAAACTGAAGAAAGGGCTATAGGGCGATAAGATGCAGTATCTGAAGGAGGTTTGTCTGGTTTGAGAATTGCGATTATTTGTTGTGACTTCCATGATTTAGGGATATTACCAGATATCATAATAGAATTAATTAAATCTAAATAATAATTGAGGGAAAGATTGTCAAGATGGGTAAAGAAAGAGTATGGAATTCCATCCTCACCTGGAGCAGAATCTTTAACCTTAGATAATACTGCCTTAAATTCACCTAGAGTGAAAGGAGAACCAAGTGTTGTGTTATCTAACTGGGAAATATCTAAAGAGTTAATTAACAAACCTTTTTCTGGCACATAAGGAGGAGCCAGCCTATCTAAAAATGGTTCTATAAGTGAGGGCAGAAGAACATTTGACCTAGAATCTTTAAAAGCACTTCTAAACCTTCTAATATTACTCCAGACTTTTGAAGGGTTAACATTAGGAGAAATTGAAGAACAAAAATTTTGCCATCCTGCAAGTTTCTTATCTTTTAAGAGTTTACGAGCACTTTTAAGAATCTCAGAGTATTTGTTAAAATTATCCCATGTGGAGTTCAGATTGTATGCTCTCTCAGCCTCTTTTCTTTTTTTAACTGCCACTGTACAATCATTATCCCACCATGGTGGAGATGGGATCCCTTTTCTTGAGTTACCTATCTTAGGGAAAAATTGGTCTGCAGATTCTGTTAGTAATGCTATAAAAGCATCAGAGCACTCATTTTCATTATCTGTAGATATTACAGGAAGAGTAGGAATTTTATTTTTGATATAATTTAAATACAGGTCCCAGTCCACATTATTCAAATTATACTTCTTACTTGAAGTATAATTTGATGTTGGTTGTAATTTGAAAGGAAAAGTAATTAAAATAGGGAAGTGATCACTACCAAAGGATAGAGATAATGTGAGCCAAGTAAGAGAAGAAGCTAAATTAGGGGTACATATGGATAAATCAGGAGCACTGTTGCCTTCATTAGGCATTGAGCGACGGGTAGGACAACCAGTATTTAATATGCATAGGTTGAGAGAATCTATCAAATCTAAGATTTCATTGCCATAGCAATTACTATTAGAGCTACCCCAGGATTGGTGTTGAGCATTAAAGTCACCTAAAACTAAAAATGGTTTGGGAAGAGTAGAAATAATATTGTTAATTTCATTAAATATTAATAAGGATGGATGAGGAATGTATACAGAGACATAACAAATATTATCAACTTGAACAGCAATTAATGAGAAATTATTACTATGGTTTAAAATTGGAATATGGGTGAAGGATGAAGGATGTCTGACCAATATGGCCACACCACCATACCCATCAGATCTGTCCTCACGGAGACAGGCATAACCAGGTATCCTAAATGAAGATACGGGTTTTAACCATGTCTCCTGAAGAGCACATATAAGAGGTTTGTACATGTTTATTAAATAGATTAAATCTGTTTTTTTACTAACTGCACTACGGCAGTTCCACTGCAGAACTTTGGCTTGGTTGTCCGTTCCTTTTATTATTTAAAATATTAATGAATGCATTTGAAAGAGAAGCAACGTTGGACGGTGGAATGATATTAAATTGTGTTAATAAATTTAAAAGAGCTATTACTATTTCAGAAATAGATTGTTTAGATTCATCTTGCTGTTTATAACCACATCCATCTGCAGGAGCAGGAGGATTGTAGTCTTTTGTTAAAGTAATATATTCACTACGATCAAACCCATAGGAGGGTTTTGGAGGACGACGAATTTTTTCTATGACGGTTTTTTTATAAGATTTATTAGAATGAGGAGAAATTACATTATGAATTCCATCCTGGTTTGAGTTTACTGTACTATTTACAATGACTGGATTAGATCTTAGAGTGTCAGCATATGATTTAATAGAAGGAGCATGCAATTTGCTTGCTTCAGCATAGGAGATGCAACTTTTAGCCATTGTTTCTTTAATTGCCTTTTGCCTTGAAAATTCTGGACATTTTTTGCTGTTTGCCTGGTGAGCACCTTGGCATAAACAACAGTAAAAATCTTCTTCTTGGACAGAACAGGATTCTCCAGAGTGGCCCTGACCACACTTGTAACAACGTGGAACAGATCTACATTGATTTTTAATATGGCCATACCTACAGCAATTATAACACTGAATGGTAGGGTATATGTACAAATCAACAGGCAATGAATTATAACAAATGAAAACTCGCTTAGGTAACACTTGACCATCAAAAGTTATAACAACAGATTCAGTCATTACAAATTCAGATTTACCGTTAACAAGAGATTTTCTCTTTAAACGCCTAACTTTCAAAATTTTGCCACAACCTAATGGAACTGAAACATTTTCTATAATTTCCTCATCAGACCAGGCAGTTGGGATGCCCCTTATTATTCCCATCCTTGTTAAATTGAATGCTGGTATAAAGGCTTTATAATTATGAGATTTTAAATCCACACTATTTATAAAAGAATTAGCATCTGTATAATTAGAGAAAGCTAATGATAATCTATTTCGCCCTATCTTTTTCAGACTACCATCAATTACATTTTTGAAAGTATTTCTCTGAAGGAAACGACCAAAGGCTATTGGGTGAAGTGAAGAATTATCATCCGGGGATGATAAAACTTTTTGTATGTGAACGGTGAATGGAGCAGAATCATGAGGTTCATAATAAACTCTACTAATAAAGTTATGTGGACGAGATGAGTCATTCTCCTGATTATTTATTAAATTATTGTTAGAAGATTGTTGCTGCTTTTCCTCGTTGAATTGAGAACATTCACATGAAAATTTATTCTTATTGTTTTCACCTCCTCGATTCCTCCTACGTTTTTTATTGCAATGCCTACAAACATTGCCGGCTACTGATTTACGTTTTCGTTTTGTTCCAGAATTATCAGAAATATTAACAGAGCAATCTGTGTCCATAGAGTCCTCATTATTACTAATAATTACATGAAGAGCGACCTCGGGGACCGTGCCCCCGGGATCATCCGGGGGTCCATATATTAAAAAGAAATATATACAAAAACTTACCTAGTTTACAGCTACTATTACACAAAACTAATATATACAAAATTAAACTAATATCAATGCTATTTGTAACTTATCTGATCGATATTATAATAAAAATAAATAAATAATTCAGAAAAACTCGACAGCCAAATTTTATGTTTCCCGCCCTTTTTTCAAATGGGAATTATTTATAAAATATAGAAGAGAGTAACCAGGTAATGGACATGTTAAAAAGTTGGCTGAAGCTTTATAATAAAACCTAGAATATGCATGTTACCATTTTAAACCAACAACACAATGAAACTATATTCATAGTGTCATGTAACTGCCTATATATGCCTCTTTACAAAATATTAATAACGAATGTTGTCGTAAAAATAAGGTACTTTTTCATAATGTTTCATGAAATAAAATTTCATGAAAGTAATTATAATTAAATAATTATATTTAAAATAATTATATACAATAATATACATATATAAACAATATAAATATATAAACAATAATTTGTGTTCAGAATAATTTGACTTTACTTTACTTAATTTCTATTTTAATTCTAGTATTGTTAATAGTTAAGTAATGCAAATTCTTTTGTCCACATTAAATAATAGATATAAGTTTCATACAGTGATAAACAGTATTTGAAAAACAATACGTATTATCATACATGCAAAATGAATAGCCTATTTGCAAATATATTTGTATACCTAATATTGTTGCATAATATGATATTTATATCAACAAATAACATAGGCACGATAGAAAGAACACTAATGGATATTGGTTAATTTTAATAATTTATCGCAATTGGTAATATAGCATAAAATATGAGCTCTGTTATGGTATATATAAATTATAATTAGATTGTATGTAAATTTTATCTATACTTAACTATATTAATTTTATTGGTTACACACCAATTCAAATCTATTAAAAATTATGCTAACGCTATGTTAAACGTTATTTGTTCTTTTGTTTGTGTCATAATGATCACAAATTTATTTATATTTTTACATATAACTAATTACGGTTATGAAAGGTAACATACACTTTTTAAAAAAAAAATTGCTCCATGTGACGTAGGCTTGCGTTAATAGTTGTTTTTTTTTAATCAATCCTTTGACACATGGATTAAGGATAGTTTAAAAATGAAAGGAATATTATAACAGATTACATTAGTACAATGACTCACAGATTCTCGAAATATATATATATATATATATATATATATATATATATTTATGTTTATTATTAATTGTTATCAATGAAATACACAGGTTGACTGATATAGACTGTATTAGCATTAAGTTCACCTTTTGCGCCATAGTTTCTTTTGATTAATAAAATGATTTATATAAATGATAAATAAATGAAGGTAACAAAACAGAAGGTGGGATACGACTATGTAGAAGTATACGGAATCATGTTTTTTTTTCATCGTAAAAAGTAATGAAAATTGATGTAAGTTTGTATATACATACATACATATCTGTCACGCCTGTCTCCCATTAGGGTAGGCAGAAACAATGGAACGTCAAATGCTTCGATTCAAACAAACCTCTTTTGCTTTTTCCACATTCATCAATCTTTTCATACACGCTCGCCGGTTACGGGTACTTTTAATTTGGCCCTTCTTCAGCACGTTTGTGTAATATAAATAATAATATAAAGGAATCAATTCGAAGAAAATATTTGTTTTTATGGGTAAAAATAAAGAATTGCATGTGGTAACTCGGATATATACAAAGTACTCTGTGTAACTCGGCTTTTCTGTCAAATACTGTCAATTCTGTAATCGTTTTTATTATTTTAGTTTTCTCTGATTGAGGATTTAAGTATGAACTAAATATTGGGGATGTATTGTGATTTATGTGGCAATAAATGTTGTGATATTGTAATCAATTAATTAAATATTGATTATAAGTTTTATGAATGTGACATGGATTTACAAACGTCGCATTTGGCTGCCGCTTTAATGTCTGGCAGTATTTACAATAATACGCCAGCCGAAACAACGCCAAACATCGAAAATATCGCAAATAAACCTGAAAAATCCAATGAAACTTTGAAAGAACATCCTGACGAAGAAAAAGAAGAAATGGGTAGTGAAGAGGGATTTTCGGATGAGGTAATTTTTGTTTATTATTATGAATCTGTATTGTTTTTTTTAAACCTTAAACATTTCAATACTAAGGGGTTTGGTATATATATTTCATAGTAGACTAGTTATCTTCAACATGTATTACTAGTTGGTGTTAACTACCTCTTTTTCATCTTTAGTCACCTCTGCTCTTACCTCTATTACATATATTAATTTCAAAATTTTGACCCAACTAGAAAATAATTCAGCTATTGTTGGTTTAAACTTCATAGAAAAAAATCTTTTTTCGATTGTAGGGCTAGATGTACATATAGGGGGGAAGGGATTGTTAGTAATGGGGTCTAATGAACCCATTGCTAGCAATACACTATCAGGCCGACCTCTATGTGGTTCCCACTGGAAACCATCATGAACAATTCTTGTTGAATTTGTCACAATGGGCTAACTGACCTGCTTCATCCTCACCTATCATCCTTCACTGGTGCCCCGCCAGTGTATACTGATAGTGCGGGCGGGGTTACCATTCCATTATCACCCTTTAAAAAAAAAGATGTACATATAAATAAATAGGAATACTGGTTAAAAAATTTTTAAGGTACCTTTATGTGCTACTATTAATGAGTTTCAAATAATTCTTATTAAATCAAAATTAATCTATTTTAACAAATAAAAATTAGATAATTAATTGTCCATTCTGTTACATGATTTGGTTGTTCTCTATTTTTGTTTTTTTTCTTTTATGCAACTTAGAATGACAAACAAGCTGACAGCCCACCTGATAGAAAGTGGTAACCATCACCTAATTTCTCAATATGAGCAGTACCATAGACATAACAGAGTATACTGTTTTCTTTATGATAAATCTCGACTCTATTAGTCTGTGTTATTTATTATGAAGATATTTAGGAAAAAATAAGATTACGAATTGTCCAAAGGAAAAATAGGCAGTATTTTATTTAGATACAGAATGACATCTATTATAAGTGTAACTAGCCAGTAAGAGAAAGGTAACCGCAGTTTCATCTATATAGGTCGGTATGCTACAAAGTCTAACAGTTTTGCCCATGGTACCCCCCTCCCCTATACATTGCCATTCCTGAGGACTCAGGTGTTATTCCTCTGTACCCTGTAAATTCACTGTCATATCCCACCCTTCAAACCGAAACACAGCCATGCAAACACAACTGCTTCACAGTTGAAACACGAATGGAACAGAGGTGTCCAAGCAAACGACTATTGTACATACAAAGTGTCTTACTGGTAAAAATAGTAAGAATAGTTTAGTTACTAACCACAAACAACACACTGTTGAAAATAAATTTAATAAATTTTTAATAAAATTATAATAACAAAATAATTGTATATTAGTATATTTGCATCTTTTAATTGTATATTATTTAAAGAACCTCTGTAAATTAAATAATCCTTTAATTATTAAATTAATTTAAATTTATACAATAAAAATCATAAAACAAATCCAATTTAAAATATAATTACCATATATTTTATTATATGTTTTAATTTCTTTATTACTTTCTTACTTTATTATTATGTGAGTTAATCATATCAGATAGCTTATAAGTGTTGAAATTCTTCTCTGAAAATTAGCAATTTTAAATACTTAGTTGATGATAGTAACAGTTATTGGTCTATGTGTAGTGATAGTACGTATTGGCCCATAGGCCATTATACAGTATAAAATCACTAGTTTTTGCATAGACAATCATCATTTTTTAAATATGAAAGTATGTTTATTTTGTTTGTTATTTCTTGGTGCTATAACTAATTAATAAGTTTGGTATATAAATAGTATTTGGGACTGAAAAGTATATATGCTACATTTTTATCTAAATAATTTTAATATAGTCATGGGCATAGTTGGTGTATAAATTAATTAGTAAATATTATTTTATATGATAAGAAATATTTCTATTGCTATTACAGGAAAATGAAGCACAGACTGGCAATAAGTCTATTCCAGGAAGAGGTGTTACTTTACAAATGCTACTAGAAGAAAAAATGCTTGAGCCTGGAACTGCTGCAATGACTATAGAATACTTGGTTTGTAGCTATGTTGTCTTATTTTAAAGATGGACACATTTTGAAGTTGTTTTGGTTCATTGTTTTAATTATTTTGGAAACATTTTGCTTCATCATTTCTTATACAAACAGCCAAGCAGTGGAATTCTCTTCCAGTGTCTGTGTTTTCAGATTACATTTTTTATATAATATACTTATTTATTTATTATAAAACCCAAAAATTATTTGTACTTTGTGTTTTATTGTAATTGCATTGAGAAAGTTTAATCAAATGCAACAAAATATTTTTGAATTCTAAATTAATAAGTACATGCAATATTTTTTGAAAGTATTGTCTTCTGTCTGTATGTTTGTTATGGTATCACATAAAAATTATTGCAAGAAATTTAATGCAGTTTTCGGAATTGTGTTTTAATGAAGGTTTAAGGTGTAGATGAAGATTTTGTCTGTTTGGAATTTGTTTGAAAGTTATTTCTTAATTGTTTCCATAATATTTGCTTTTATAGGAAATCACCCTTCCCTCCTCTTCATGGCGTAGACTATATTTTGTTGCCATTGAATATTTATCTAATATATAACTATAATATTGAGGTATATAAAATATCTAAATGTTTTAGTTACGAAGTTAATAACACAGTATTTTGTATGTATGTATAGAATCAATATATTTATCTACTTCTAAATTCTACAGGTATGTAGTCACTAGCAAAAGTTAATCAGAAATACAATTTTCGGTTACTAAGAAGAATGTTATACATACTAATTGTGTTGCATGTTAATTTAAGTAATATACATATATTAATACATTAATGTTCTTTATATTTCATGCAGGGTCAAAAATTTGTTGGAGACTTACAATCGGATGGTAAAATTAAGTCACATGAAACAGAAACAATTTTTTGTTCTCCTTCTGCTTGGGCAATACACTGTAAACGTATTATTAATCCAGATAAAAGGTCTGGATGTGGTTGGGCTTCTGTCAAATACAGGGGGAAAAAATTAGATACAATAAAAGCTACATATCTTCGTAAGAAACAATTGCAAAGAGAAAATATGCACACTGATGGTATGTTTGCATGTTTAATTTTAAAATTTCGTGCAGTGCTTTTAATTTTTATTCTAATTAAAATTTCCATTTGTAGAAGAAACAGAAATGGAAGTTGAAAATCCGCCAGAACCTCCTCCACAAAGGGTAGTAATGAAACACAACACAGTACCCAATAGGATGATGCAGCAGTAAGTTATTATAACAATAAAATCATTTTCATTATTCATGTTCATTTCATCATTTCAAAATTCATTATTATTAAATAAATAATTTTTTTATAATAGAAACTTGCTTTGGGTATCATATAGGTAGTATTATTCTTCAGAACAAAATCAATTGAGGAGAACGGGATTGTTAGTAATAAGAATAAATCTATGTGGTTGTCCTCCATGCGGTTTTATCTGGAAAACTATCATTAATTCTTATTGAATTCGTTACGATGAGTGTCTGATTTGACTTCATTTGTACCTACAAATGATCATGATAATTCTATAATTCTATTTTTATTTCATAAAATAATCATAATGTTATGACATATAATACCTTATACGTATAACACACAAAAATAAGCAATTTGTTCTGAAACTGAACTGAATTTGTACAATAATTTTTCAATAAAGGCATATAAACAAAATAATTTTGTAACTAATACAGTTATAGGTATATAACATAGATTTGTTTATGATTAAAGTTTTTTATATATAGGCAAGAATTTGTAAAGGGCAAATAAAATTTGTTCATTGATAGTAGATTTTTGTATGAACTCAGACTTTACTATTATTATTGTTTTTAGTGATACCAATATGTTGATAGAAGCAGTGTCATTTTCTTCAGTTGGAAAAGCGCAACCATTTATTGTGTCAGTAAGTTCGAATGCTTGCCTCGTGCTTGACATACACTGCCATTTGAAGAAGGAAGAGGTGTATGGTTATTTGGCTGGAACTTGGGATTTAAATACTCACAGTTAGTTATTTCATTGTGTAAAATTTATCTCATAAATGCATGCACACTGGTCTCGGAAACTGTTTATTTACCCTTCAGACATGACTCTATCAGTATAATAAGTTAGTTTAATAAAGTATAGGTTAGTCTAAGTCTTCTAGCTCTTCCATTTCTGCAACCAATCGTTATTTTTTTAATAAATGCGTAATGGTTATTATTAACAATTTAAAAGTCATCGGTGCTGCCAATGCAGTAATTCAAGTATGACAATTCATTAAATTAAAACATTAATAATCATGGATGATTAGAAAAGTATTATTTCTTATTAATATAAATGAAAAAGTAAGTTTGTTTCCTCTTGGCATTTTAATGCTTCAATCAATGTTGAACGTTAAGTGCACTTATAAATTATTATCAAGTCTCTCCGCACTCCCCAGGTAAACATTCTTGGCTATATGTGACATGCTAATGTGATGTGCTAATAACAATTTCTTTAGATTATTATTTTAATAACAGAATAATTCATTATTGTGGTTGTAATTAATACCTATTTACAAGATATCTAATATTAATTTACTTTTATCTTTTAGATTTAATGATAACTCACACATTTCCTTGTCTTGTGAGCAAAAATGACAGTAGACCAAGAGTTTTAGTGGAACTAGAAATTCAAATGGAAATTGAGAAACTTGGTCTCACCCTCCTTGGATGGTATCATTCTCACCCAACGAATCCTGCAATGCCGAGCCTAAGAGATTGTGATAATCAATTAGAATATCAAATTAAAATGAGAGGGCCATCTGAAATTTCTTACATTCCATGTATTGGTGTAATATGTTGTAAGTACAATAACCTTGCCAGTATATTGTTTTTATAATAGGTGTCTTTTATCATACTAAAGCAGATTAGCTTTGTTACATTGGTTTTTGATGATGTTATCTCGTCATATATATTATATACTGTTTACTCATGATTTTGTTATTTTAATAATTCATTGTATGTAAGGAACCTTTTTTTAAACCGCCTTATGGGCGAAAGCGTATGTTCCGAAGTAAACTGTTAACGGCTGAAGTAATATAAGGAACCTTGTAAAAGTATTATAAATTTCTCTTTTTGTTAACATTATAAATGTTTAGCGTGTTTATTTCTAATCAATGTGTACTCTTTTTCTAATGTTATAGCATTTTTATTTAGAATATAAAATTAAAGGGTACCCTTGTATTTTTTCGTTTCAGCACCTTATAACCCAGAAAGTCCAGTCTTGGAATCATCTTTAACATTTTTTTGGGTAATGCCACCTTCAGAACAAAGACCCACAGAATATCCCAGGCCCTTGTTATTGCAGTACAATATGATACATGATAGTCATTTGTCACCACATGCAATGGAACAGATAAAGAAAAGCATAAAATATTATTTTACTTTCACGGATGACACATTTATTAATTTTAAGGACAATTTCAAACCAGATATAACATTTTTGGATAAACTTAAGTGTACATTGACAGCTAAATTTCCACGTGAACAAAGCGATGGCTTACTTTGGCATTTCATACGAGATGAATTAGGATGCTCTTCTGAACATGACGATAAAATGGACTTAGATGCATTATTAGCAGTTCCTCAACCTATACCTGTATCCAAACCTAGTCAAACAACTTCAGTTCCCAACTTTCCGTCAGTTAGTACACTGCAACAAATGGTTAGTCGACCGGCTGGCGTTCCGCCTATAAACGTTTCTTCAGGCATTGGATCGCCTCATAAATTTGAAACGCCTCCATTAAATATTCCCGTATTGTCGACTTCTACGAAATCATCAAAGTCATCGAGTTCCTCTCTCTCATCAACATATCCTACGGGTTTAGATATGCTGACGAGTATGGCATTAGGATTAGGATCTTCAAACTTACCTCTTCCTTTGGGTACTACAGGTTTGGAAAGTCTAGCCGCCGCTAACAGTATGTTAACTGGACTTACTCCTAATCTACCGTCTAGCTTAGCCGCAAGTTTATCTAGTAATAAATTACCTGATCCACCTTCATATGCGGCTTCTCTTCAAAATTTAACAAGCAGTATTGGAAACTATGATAAAACACCGTCTAGTACTGCAACAAGTACCACATCCACTCCTATTCCAGCAAGTATAGCTTCTAATCTAATGATGAGTTCTGCAGATATAGCTAATGCATTGTTTTCTGCTAGTAAATATTCAAGTGCTGGTATTTTAGGCATTCCAGATCCCATGTCGAAATCAACTTTAGCCGCCAATAATATGTTTCTATCACCGTCATTAATGAAAATGCAAGAAACTCTTTTAAAACCGCTGTCTAGTAGCAGCTCAATATCTTCAAAAGTTGGTTTAGATCAAAATGTATTGATGAAATCTCCTCACGATCTGTTAAAAGGTAATAAAGACTATTTGCCGCCTGATTTTGGGAGTGTGGGAAAAGGGAAAACGGACAATGCTTCTGTAGATGCAGTGAAGCTATCTGAAGGAAGTGGCTCTTCAAAAGGAGAATCCTCTAAATCTGAAAATGTTGATATGCAGGCAACTGATTTTAGTATGTCGTCACGCGTGGGTGGTGATTCATTTTTGAATCAAATGCTAGAATTAACAAAAAAGACGACTATGCCGGACTACATGTCAGATTATGGTCAACCACCATTAAAAATGGCTAAGTCCGAAGAGCTGCCGGCTCCTGTGCCACCGTCTAGTCATTCATATTTAAATACATCTAGTATCGTAGATACTATAGCACAAGTAGCAATGGGGAATTTTTCCAAACACGATGAATCGATGGATTATATCAAAGAACAAGATTACACTACAAATAAAACCACAATGAATGAGAATGATAATTAAAAATGGAATCTCATGATAATATTGGAATGATTGTAAATTATGCTTGGCATTTATTTTATTGTAGTAATATGGTGTGTACAAGTATACTCATACATAAGGTAAAGGCCGATTTTTTATCAGGTATGCTTTTTTAAGTGCGTTTGTGTATGTGTGGACAACTTTTTTTATATTAAAAACAAATCTCAGTATTTTAGACTTAATATAATTTATAATATTAATAAATAATAAAAATGGTAATAAAATTGTCTTAACTCTTATTAATTTTCCTTAACCTTTTAAAATAGAATATTGAGACAATTATTATTACAGAAATGCTTACTTACTTACTAAGAGTTGGTGATATTATTGTAAATATTCCGCGTTCCGTAACATAGTGAGATGAGAACGGATGAGAACAGACTTCGGCAATTTTTGCTGTAAAAGAACAATGTTAAGATTTATAGAGCCTAAGTCAATAATAAGTATCAGGAATGTTTTCTTGATTGTGTTTAATTAGTGCGTTGGTAATTTTATTCTAATTATTAATGATTTATCATCCGCACTATATAACACAGAGAATAAAAGTATTTACTTGCTTTATTGAATCTTTATAGATATATTATGTTAATAATGTATCTGGACGATATTTGTGTCTGTAACATATTAAAAAAAAAAAAAAACCATATAAGAGATTTTAATAGAAGCCAAAACAATTTTTTTTAGAAATTTTGTGTTAGTATGTATGTTTGTTCTGGCATCACGGAAAAACTACGTCTCCAATTTACATGTGGTTTTCACTGTTGTGTTCTTGAAGGTTTTAACTTAAAAACTGTTGTACGTTTTATTTTGATACGCCATTGAGATCTATTTCATTTAGTTTCCTACTTCTAAAATCGGCGTGTACAAAATGGGCAGAAAGCTAATTTATGATAAAGCAGAAACGCGTGGACGCCACAGTTTGAAAAATTTAAAACGTTATTACACTAATAATTAATAATTGCACTAGACACTAATGCAAAAAATCTCATTTCTCATAATATTACTAGTAATTAAAATTCATATGTCTATTGTATCTTTGAGTAGTGAGTTATGTTTAGTTAGTTGTTATGTATTATTTGCAATGATTGAAGATTGTGGCATACAAAAACTTACTTCAATTGTGACAAAATCAGTTATTTTGATCTAAAAATTCAATTACTAAACCGATTTTGATAAAATTTCTATGGGACCAATCTGTAAGTATATCTCTGGAGATAAAACAATTCGATTCGGTTTAGAACTGACGGAAAAAGCGTAACAATTACGACCGAACTGAGAATCTCCTTTTTGAAATCGATTGTAAAACGTTCTTCACTTGACCTTGATTTTTTTGTAACGCTATCTTCGATAGGTAGGAGGGATTTTATCTTACGTAAAAATATTGCCAATTTATTTTTTCGCCAATTAATTACTTTACCTTTAATATATGGTTTGCATTGAACATTGATAAAGTTTAATTGTCTAATAAGTTATCGGTATTGGTTTATGTATAAGTAGATTCAGGAAATCCGTAGTGTCCACAAGTATTATCTACTTTTCTAGAATTATAGATCTTAGGTCTTAGAATGTAGGTCGTATTTTCTAGAATTCTGAAATTACATATCTATACATTACATATATGGATAGATAAAATGTAATTTTCACCGAATTTATCAGAAATTTCATTAGTGTTCAATGCAGGAAGTTTTGGCTTCCAATTTGGTATATATACAATGGGCTGTTCAATTTTTATACGTCGCTTCTTTCGTTTATTTAAATTATTAGAATTGCGTCACTGATTTTATCGATTGTCGCTTCCTCAGATAGATTGTGAATCACGGCTAAGGACATGGTAAGTATCTACTTAATATATTTTGATTAATATCTAATCAAGGTAAGTACGATAATAGGCGGACCATTGATATGGATATTAGGAATTAAAAGTAATATCGACGCGACTGCTAAATGTACTATTTAATTGTGTATTTATTTAGTGGTGAAGTTTCGTAGCGTCACGTCATAAACGTTGCATATATTTTTTTAATACTGATAGTATTTTTCTTTGTGCAGTGAGTGCAGTTATGGTTTGTGTTCTCCCAAAATATTCTGTTGAGGTAAGATACGATATTACGTTGGTTTTTTTTTTGTGTTGTTATCGCTATTATGCTACGTAAATAATACGGAAAACATGCGAAGAAAAACTTAGAAGGAATCGATGGGTCTAATCGTTAAACAATCTGTATCTACCTGGCAAATACTAAGAATTGTACCTACATACATATTATGTTATAAACAAAAGTATATAGGCACAATTAATGAAATACAAAATTATCAAACGAATCCACTATCTATCCTATCTTCAAAAGGAGGGTAAAGAGGTTTCTTCAGGGTCGGCAACGCACGCATAATACCTCTGGTATTGCAGGTGTTCATAGGCTACGGTAACCACTTATCATCAGGTGGGCCGTAAGCTTGTTTGCCACCTCAGTGGTATAAAAAAAATCCTTTCCTAATTGCGCGAAGGAAAAAACAAGTTGACAGCCCACTCGATGGAAAGTTGTAGTTGTTGTCCATAGACATGAATGGTACTATGGATATCAAAGAATACACTGTGATACCCATTTATCCATGTCGTGCCATCGGTATACACCGGTGGGACATCAGCGTGAGATGATAAGTGAGGGTGAAGCAGGTCAGTTGGCACATAGTGACGAACTCAAAAATATTAAATCACAATAGTTTCCTGGAGGAACCGCGTGAAGGTCGATCTGATAGGGTATATTGTTGCCAAAGGGCCCAGTTAAATCCACATTATTAACAATCCCTTTCCCCTGTGATACCTTTGTCACCTTTCATGCGTAGGTATATGGAACAGAAGCCAAAACAAATGGAATTTTTGTCTGTACCAATGTATCTCGTTGTGTCGAGGAAAACAAATCACCATTTATTATAAATCAAAGTCCCCGCTGCGTCTGTCTGTATGTTCGCGATAATCTCAAAACTACTAAACGGAATTTCATGCGATTTATATTTATAATTAGAGTGATTCCAGAGAAAAGTTTAGGTGTATAATTCATTAAGATTTTGTGTAATTTGATTGAAATATGACAATGATTGTTGAAGATAAAAGACAATATCAAGTCGTCTGAGAGTTTTCATCGAAAACGCTGCCTAATCTGTTTGAGATATAACAAAACAATGTATGATGAGATTGTTTCTCTTTTATAGGTCTATAAAAATTTCGCTGTTTAGTATTATAATAGCCATTTACAGCATATAGTCATAAATTAAAAAAAAAAATAACTTGATGCAGCTACCCCCACCCGCGCTAATAAACAGACTTTTAAAGCGAATGTTAAAGTAATTTGATATGTTACATTTAAATTTAATTCATACTCGACTAGGTAGGCAGGGGGGGGGGGGAAAGGGATTGTTAGTAATGGAGACTGAGAATCCCATTGCTAGTAATATACCCCAGCTAGGTCGACCTCCTCGCGGTTCCTTGAAACTATCATGATTAATTCCTGATGAATTCATCATGATGGGCTAACTGGCCTGTTTTCATTCTCATCTATCACCCTTCACTGGTGCTCCGCCAGCGTATCCCGATAGCGCAAGCGGGGCTTTCACCCATCAAAAAAAAAAAAAGACAGGTAGGCAGGAACTAAGCTATTTTACTATAATTGTGCAACGCTGGGACGGGTCGCTAGTTAAATATAAAAATTACACGTTATTCGTTGATAAGCGCATCACTTGAGAATAGCTGAACATTTTCATTATTCATATATTGAATCGGCTGTATTGTTAATATCGGTTAACATATTATTAACTATTTATAGAAAATTAGAAGATGAATGCCACGACATCGGATTTCAAAGGATTGCAGAATGACAGTGACGAGTCCGATGAAGAGTATACACCGTTGTATGATGACACCGATGAACCAGAGTATGTATTCATTGTTATCACAGTTCAGGCCTTTGAACTTTGTATCCTAAGATATTAAAAAACCGGCATCAAACTTGACAATAAATATATTTGGCATTGCAAATTAAAAAACACGATTGGCTTGTCAAAAACTAATTATGCAAGGATTCTAATGATACTGCAATATAATACAAATCTGTTTAGGCATTTTGAACTTTAAGAAGTTATGATGAAATAAAAATATATTCAATCGATGATAAATATACATAAGTAAAATGTAGACGTATCATATTTGTTAATATTAATTACAGTCAACGTACCGCTCGAGAAACGAAGGGATGGAACCTATTTCGAGAAGTTCCCGTGAAGAAGGAAAGTGGCTCGCAAGCTACCGCAGAATGGATCGATCTCAGCGTAAAGATTTTGAAACTGCTTGCGTACATATTGGTATTTCTGGCAGTACTCAGTTCCGCTGTTATAGCGAAAGGAATTTTACTATTTATAACATCACAATTGAAAAAGGACCGGAATATTAATCATTGTAATAAACCATTAGGTAATTTTATTTTAATTTTAATTATTCATAGTTGTTTATTGTTATAAGTACATATGTACACAATAAGTAAGATTTTAAAACAAATTTAAACGTAGCCAGAATTACTTCTCATCCTTACGTAATATAAATGTGAAAATTTGTTTGTTACATTTTAGCGCCTTAATGACTTGACCAATCACTATGAAATTTGGTGTACCTACACGCTTTTTAACTCAGTTAGTAACATATTATCGTTAAGTATAAGTTGGTATCGTTAAGTATAAAAGCTATTATTAATATGAAAATCAAACTATCATATATACTTAAACATTTCTATATATCAACAATCAGGAATAATAACAAGGTTGATAGAAATTAGGAAAGTGCGTACCGCAAAATATTGGATATTTCTAATTTTGTTGTTGTTATTTAATTTTCTTTATTATATTCTTAAAAGTTCATTAATGGAGTAATAGAATTTTCTTTTATAATAATCGTATACCTACACTTACTTTTCTATTATGTAAATTATGTATTGTATTGTAAAATCTTTACTGTACATAATTCATACTGAATACATTAAAAGATTTAATATACAATATATGTATGTCTTTATATTGAATTGTGTTAGTTTTATTTATATCTACAACAAAACGTTCTATTTTATGAAATTCGTAATGTGCTTAGGCCACACATATACCTACCTACTTATAAAGAAACCCCAATGTTTTTGATGTGACTCTAATACTCGTAACGTTATTTTGTTATAGCACTCGATCAACAATTTCTGACCACGCACACATTGGAAGAGCGCGTGTCATGGCTGTGGGCGGCGGTCATTGTATTTGGTGCGCCAGAAATTGGGGTGTTTCTCAGATCTGTTAGAATATGTTTTTTCAAAACTTACAGAAAACCTACACATTTAGAGTTCTTTGTCGTAAGTAAAAAGCGTTATTTCGAACGGAATCAAATTGCTTGTATAGATGTTGTTGTCTAAATTTTATTTATGCATAGAAACATTGTCAGTTATAAAACTGAGACCAGTCTGTACGTATCTTATTTTTTATCTTACTAATATAACTATATAATATATAAATTGCAAATAAACGACATTTATAGATGGGAGATGTTTAAGAAAAATGGATATTAGAAGTCTTAAGAAGAGCAATAGAAACTAAAAATATTTTTAGAAAGTTTGTCTGGCTATGTGTTTGTTCCGGCAACACGCAAAATCTATTGTACCAAATTAGATGTAAATTTTACTGTTGCGTTCCTGAAAGTCTAACATAAAAACTGTCGTATATTTTATCATCATCATTTAGAAGCCATGTATTATATTGGTTATCCTATTTCTGAAAGCCACGCGTACAAAGTAACGGGTAAAAAGCTAATATTAAAAAAAAAGTAAAAGTACTCTCTATATTGCAAATACACGGCAGTTCTAGGTTTCATGCTAGATAAGTATCTTGTTTTGTATTATCTTAGTAATCAAGTCTTCTATTGTTTGCAGGCTTTCTTAACGGATACATTACATACAATAGGAATAGCCGTCTTGTTGCTGTTCATTTTGCCTGAACTGGATGTAGTGAAAGGAGCAATGCTTATGAACGCCATGTGTATAGTTCCTGGCATCTTTAACGCTTTAACGAGGGATCGGTCAGATTCGCGGTATTTTATAAAAATAGCTCTTGATATCTTTGCTGTGTCGGCGCAAGTTACTGCTTTCTTTGTGTGGCCACTTCTAGATGGGACTCCTATTCTATGGTGGATACCTATGGCCTGCATATTTACATCAATTGGCTGGTGGGAAAACTTTGTATCCACACCTGATAAAGATTCACCAGGTAATTTTGTAAAATATTTCTATAAATTATTCAGTTTAAGAGGTAGTATTATGTGGTCACACAGTAAAGATGCAAACCTTTAATATATCCATTTATAAAGTTGAACAAAGTTACACAATTTTGCTCACTCCGCCGGAATGCATTTCGTGGTTTAGAATATATAAATGGGGAAACCTATTTATTTCTTAAACCACGCGGATAGCAATATTATTTTATACTATATAATAATGCTGTAAAATTTTTACTTAACTATGTTGTATTTTGTAGACTACCATACTAACCTAATTGCTATCATACTGGGGGGATAGGGATTGTTAGTAATGAGATCCAACAGACCTATTACTAGCAATATACCCTAACAGGTCGACCTCCCCGCGGTTCCCCCTGGAAACCATCGTGATTAATTTTCGATGAATTCATCACGATGGGCCAACTGACCTGCTTCATCTTCACCTATTATCCTTCCACTAGTACCCCGCCAGCGTATCCCGATAGCACGGGCGGGGTTACCATTCCATTTTGATCCATTAAAAAAAATTGCTATCATACTAACCTATAATATGCCGCATGAAAATCAAATACCTAATCAAATTAAGAACGACTCTATTTTTACTTTTTTCAGCTTTTTATCGTGGTCTGTTTAAATTATCAAAGGAACTTAAAACTACGCGATACTATACCCAGCGTGTTTTAACTTTGTGGAAAATAATTATATTTATGGCGTGCGTTATGGTGTCGTTGCATGTACAAGGAGACAATCCTTTTGCATTTTTCACTTCTTGTTCTGATGCATTCTCTGCTCGTAATTATAGTGTTCACGAGGTACGTACGTCCACATAATGATTTTTTCCATTACTTAAACTTTACTTATTTATTAATAGGTAAACTTTTAATATAATAATATAATTTTAATATATAATAATCTTATACACTTGTACAGATTTTGCTATAAAATTCAGGTCAATATTAATTTGTACCATAATTCTTAGGCATCCTTGAAGAGTATCAATATGCAGTAAACCTACATATGTACTATTTAAGTAGTAGTTAAATATATATGTAATGTTCTAAAACAAATAAGATGTACATCCAACTTAAAGTAATCTAACACATATACCAACTATGTGAGGTATTACAGGTCACATCGGGACTTCAAATCTTACTTTAGCTAACTACAGCTAGAAACAATTTATATGAATGTGTGTATTTAGAAAAAAAAATGTGTATCACTTGTTTAGTACTCATAATATAAGTTCTACTTAGTTTAAGACTAGATGACATGTGAAGCAGTTGTGCTTGCATGGCTGTGTTTCGGTTTGAAGGGTGGGATATGGCGTGACTGGGTACAGAGGAATAACACCTGAGTCCTCAAGAATGGCAACGCATGGGGGTATCATGGGCAAAACAGTATACACCGTTATTTCCATAGTACTGCTCATGTCTATAGGCGACGGTTACCACTTTCCATCAGGTGGGCCGTCAGCTTGTTTGCCTAAGTTGTATAAAAAAAACATGTATACATAATGGTAGGTATATTATAAATGAATCTATAAATAGATGATATATCATCATCATTATACTATCCTTGAACTATTCACTGCTGAACATATGCCTTCCTCAGAAGGGGAGTTTTATCAGTAGATGCCACGCTTCGAGAGCGGTTTGGCAACCGCAATTAGGCTTTTAGTGATGTTCTAAGAGGGACCCTCTCTCATTAAGTTCCCTTAGTCGCCTCTTACAACAGCCACGGCAAAGGAAGGGGTGGCCTATTCTATGCCGGGACCTACACGACGATATATATGTATATACGATATAGATGATGTATGTTTAGCATGAATTTAATTATATATGTGTTTATTAATAATTAAAAGTGTCACATCCTGCCAATCGATTAGATAACGTCATCATCGTACGTCATCGTTTAAAATTGAACAACAACCGTCGTTAAAACTAATAAGTTAAAATTTTCCGGATTATACTTTCAACAAATGTGTATTTTTTTAATGGTTGATAATCGAATGGTAACCCCGCCTGCGCTATCGGTATACGCTGGCGGGGCACCAGTGAAGGATGATAGGTGACGATGAAAGCAGGTTGGTTAGCCCATCGTAACTAATTCCATTAGAATTAACCAGGATGGTTTCCAGGGGGAACCGTGTGTAGGTCGACCTGATAGGGTGTATTGCTAGTAATGGGTCAGTTAGATCCCATTATTAACAATCCCTCTCTCCCCATTAAATGTGTACTACATAGCAATGATTTATCAGTCGACAAAAAATGCGATTTTGCAGATACCCTTCGTGATAAATAGCAAATGAATCTATCGACATACATATCATACATCGTAAGTCGTTGTCATGTACATTATATAGAATGCAATAACAAAGACCTATAAAAAAGTTAGTTACCTATTAGCGACTCAACCATTCGTAACGAAGTTTAATATACAAATATTAATTGGGTTGGAGAAGTACATAAGCTACCTTTTTTATCCTAGTCCATCAATATATCCCGCGGTTACGCGGACAATATTGCGGGTAAAGTATGACTAGCATCTATAAAACCATCGACAGATTCGTTTGTCATTTGTATAGAGAGGCTGATTGGATGTTAATGCTACTTAATAATATTAAATAACAAATTATCTATACGTAAATAAAAAATAAAATGCTAAATGTGTTGCCGAGCTCAAAACTAGAGAACATCTAGACTAATTCAGCTATTTTTTCTTTAAATATTCTTTGAAGTCCGAGAAAAGTATTAATAAATTGGTCGGGGACAAACGTAAAAATTCCTATTTATCTTTCTATTGTACAATTTATAGAACACAGATTGTCGAATCAGATAATAAGTTAGAAAACTGTCTATTTTTATCTTACAGTTCCACGTCATTCAGGGCATAACTCGAGACTTGGAATATGAATTGACTGGAGGTACCTTCGACTTGCCCGCTTCGTACAACTCATCGTTATGGGTGGCTTTAATCCAAGTTGCGGCCGCTTACTTCTGCTACGCCAGCGCTAAATATGCCTGTAAAATTCTAATACAGAGTTTCAGTTTCACGTTCGCTTTGAGTCTTGTGGCACCGATTACCATTAATTGTCTCGTAGTTTTTTGCGGCATGAGAAATTCTAATCCTTGCGCATTCCATAACAGTATACCGGACTATTTATTCTTCGAAATTCCACCAGGTAAGATTTTATAAAGGTGATATTTTTGTTCTAATAATGTCTAAAAGAACTAGAAATAAAGTTGAAAGATGCAGATATTGGAGAAGTCTAGATTGACCTAACACAAAATCTTTACTTATATTATAAATATGAAAGCGAGTTTGTTTGTTATTTCTTAACGACTTAACGATTTAATGCTTCTAATGCTCGTATGGGGTGGCACCTTTTGCTGTCAAGAATTTCTTTGTCACTTTTATTTTTAACTATGGAATTTGGTAGTGTTTGAGATAACGAAGAACTTAAGTCATTTTTTATCCCGATTAATTATAATAATTTGGTCAGGCGGAGGAAATAACAGGTAAAAACTGGTATCAAATAAGATTTTGATTATTTCAGTGTATACATTAAAAGAATATGTAGGCCGGGAAATGACATGGATCTGGCTTCTCTGGTTGATATCTCAGGCGTGGATTTGCCTCCATGCGTGGCAGCCGCGGTGTGAACGACTCGCTGCCACCGACAAATTGTTCTGTAAGCCTTGGTACAGTGGGCCTCTCGTCGATCAATCTCTGCTTTTAAATAGAACTAAAGAGGAAGATATGGAAATACAATACGAGGTAATAAACGATATTTATGCGATTAACTCTATTTGTTTTACCATACTTTTAATTGTTTATAATTTTTAGTCATGTTATGAGGTATACTTATATTTTTATCGAGTTTTGAAATGTTGTTGAAAATCTTAGTCATTCTATAAATAACGGAAATGATTTGATTTTTTTTATACTACAAAAGTGTTAAATGTGGTAAATAAGCATACATAAGTTTTATGTACTATCACTATTTGATTAATAGTACGAGGTTTTATTTCACAAAAAACTATACGATTTAATCATAATGAAGTAGGTATGAAAACGCAGGAGTAAATTTCTCCAATAAGATATAGCGTTATATACTTATAAATGAAAACAAGAAAACCTTTAAGAACTCACAATAAACCTGATTGTTTACTAAAACTAAATCTTACAAAATAAGTTTCGGCATGCCATATTTATTTTTTACAAACCATCACATAGCCTGTAGGATTTTCACGATTACGATTTTTTTAAATCTATTAAGCCATTTAAGCATCAAATATAGGAAACATTAAATATTCGAATATATTTATAGTTATATACATATATACCTCGAAAAATATTACCCTCATTATTCAGCAGTCGGTAAAATATATTATAATTGAGACCTCTTTCTTCCTTTTTTGGAAGTTGTGTTAAAATACACTTTAATACATTTAGTATTATTTTTTATTTTGTATTATTATCTATTTAGTTATCTGAATTTTGCATTGGCGATACGTAGGTAATTTATTAATATGTGCAATAAATTTTTATCAAATAGATTAAATATAGGTACATTCTTACCTTATCATAATTCCTAAATTTAGGTATTTATACTAAGAAACGGAATTTACCTTGATCTACATTTTCCTTGATTTGTTTTTCATTGTGACAAACTGTCTACCTGTACATGCAAATTATTTATTTTCAGAATCTTGAAACTACTTTGACGGAAGATATTTCTGAAATCGACAAAGATGGCACCAAAGATTATGTCAGACCGTCAGATAGCATAACAAGGTACTTAGTAATTTTACTGCGAAAAATTTAATTTAATTATATAGGCTAAAGTCTAATCAAATTATTAAGATACTTAGAAGCAGAGGCAGAGGCAAGAACACGGGAAATGACTAGAAAGACATTAAAACTCTATTAGCTCTTCTCTAAACTTGATTTAAAAAATCTATTTAAGCCGTATGACATTTTTCTTTTTTAACAAATGTTAGTATTGTGAGTGATTATGATAATTCTTATTGGTTAAAATTTGTAAATAAGTAAAATATTTTGTTTGAATACTTAAAAGAATTGGTTGATATATGCATACAATCTTTACAAGAGAGTTTCTCTTTTCGATTTACTTCATGACATCTGTGAGCATACCATCACTGATAATACTAGTGCCATGAGCTTGTCTTTGAACCGAATTAAAAGGACGATAGTTCTTTAACCCAGTGACGGCAGTACGACTAAAAGTATAATGTATTTAATTAAAGGTCTTGTAACTTGAAAAATCTATTCGAGAGTAAAGGTCATGTCTATAGGCAGTAGTTTTTTTTTGATGGGTGAAAATGATATGGTGACTCCGCCTGCGCTAACGGGATATGCTGGCGGAGCACCAGTGAAGGGTGATAGATGAGAATGAAAACAGGCCAGTTAGCTCATCATAATGAATTCATCAGGAATTAACCATGATAGTTTCCAGGGGGAACCACGAGGAGGTCGACCTGGTTGGGTATATTGCTAGCAATGGGATTTTTAGTCTCCATTACTAACAATTCCTTTCCCCCCTATAGGCAGTAGTTACCTACTTCCCATCAGGTGAGCCGCGTGGGTAACAATTCACACTAATATTAAAAAAATATATGACAGTAGGTTCAATAGTTTCTAAATAGTCGTATGCCTGAATACTATACTCAATTTGTATTGTGTTTTTTCATCTCAGAATATACGTTTGTGCAACAATGTGGCACGAGACAAAAGAAGAAATGATGGAATTCTTAAAGTCTATATTCCGTCTTGATGAGGACCAATGTTCGCAACGTGTCGCACGCAAGTACTGGGGCATACATAATAGCGACTACTATGAAATTGAAGGTTAGTATAAATAATAAACATATGTAATATAGTTTACTATTACCGTTGTTATAAGTATACATTAGACTTGTCTATATATCACCAAACATATTACGCGTACGAAGGAATAAGTCGGTACTGTAAAATTCGCAATAACATTTTTTTGTTTGTAATGCATTGTTAATAGTCAAAATAGAGGTTAAGAAGTTTTGTAATTATTTTTAATATAATTATCTGAATAAAATGTATGTTAAATTACGGACATTTTTAGTACTCTAATTACTTTTTAGAAATTTTTATTTTTACAAATTTTTGGTTGACTGCACATTTTTCGATTTGTGCCGCATGCATAAGTAAAAAAAATGTAGAATGTTTAATTTTGTCGAATAAGAATTCCTTTATTAGGCAACAAAGTTTAAGTTACTCAACTTCATCTTACTGCTACTACCTTGAACAGTAGTGAATTAGTGATACATCTACTTGTTTCTATTTTAGCGCATATATTCATGGATGACGCATTCGATCAGTCTGATAGTAACGAATCGAGCACTGTCGTGAACTCTTTCGTAAAGACTTTGGTGAATACAATAGATGAAGCCGCCTCAGAAGTGCACGTTACTAATGTTCGTCTAAGGCCACCGAAGAAATTCCCCACGCCGTACGGTGGGCGGCTAGTTTGGACGTTGCCTGGAAAAAATAAGCTGATTTGTCATTTGAAAGATAAGTCAAAAATCAGACACAGGAAGCGATGGTCACAGGTAATTGTAACTAGCTTGGTGTTTTAAAAAATAAATATGTATGTGGAGTAATTATATACATATGCCAGCTTTTGCTAATATTGCAATGTTAGTATGGTAAACAGAATTACTTTTGCCAAGCATTTAGAATCTAACGTGACAAGGGTTGAATCTATTGATGTCTATAAACCGGAAGGAAAGCATCCATCAATGGAGAGTCGATAGAAATAATAAATTATTACACAAAGTATCTTTATTTTGCTCATGTTTTACACCGATTAGCTGAGACTAGCGTATTCTAAAAACTAGGCCATAACCTTAAACGATTTTATTAGCATAGAATATTTTAAAATGAAACTAGACATGGTAGGATTTTTAGATTCGATTTGCGCCAAGACTTTAACACTTTGATTACTAAGGCGATCCTCGTCGACATCATCGTCATTATAGACTGGAAATTCATCCTTACACGCTTGTTCCTAAATGGTCACGTACAGTGCGGCTTCAAAGGAATTTTATCCTGTGAATGCTCAGGCTCTGGAATGACTTCTCTGCTGAGGTTTCCCCAAGAGACTACAGTATGAGGTTCTTCAAAATGGGTATATTAATTAAAGTTTATTTAGGGTCGGCGACATGTAAGTGACAATTCTAGTATTATATAATATATTGTAGGTCTATGGACAGGCAGTAGTGACCGTTTCCATAGAGACGGACTGTATGATTATTTGCCACCTTTGTGGTATAAAAAAATTCTAATTAAGTATAATTTACAGGTGATGTACATGTACTACTTTCTGGGACATCGTCTAATGGATCTGCCGATATCAGTAAAACGCAAAGAAGTACTTTCGGAGAATACCTACTTGCTCGCGCTAGACGGTGATATAGACTTCCAGCCGTCTGCTGTTACTCTGCTAATTGACTTGATGAAGAAAAACAAAAATCTAGGCGCTGCGTGTGGACGAATCCATCCAGTGGGATCTGGTGAGTGTTGCTATTAGAATAAAGGCTCTCGTCTGAAAAACTCATATGTAGCTAGGATAGGTGGCTGAACTATCTGGGACGTTAGGTATATATAAAAATTTCTTGACATTTTTTTACATTAATGTCTAGAAAGCTCTAGCTTTCTAGATATTAATTAATTACACTAATTAAATTGTACACACTCTAGTGTGAAGTCTCTTTTTCAGTTCCTTGAAATTATTAGTTTACATAATACACTGTTTTATTTATATATTTTAATTTACGTACTTATAAGAAGATTATCTGCACTATTGTCTTTGCCATTAAAATCATTGGACACTTGCCTACGTCAAAACTGTGTTGATTTTTCTGCTTGCTTCTGCTGTCACACAATTCGATACTTTAATATGTATAATACTAGTTTAGTGTAAAAAAAAAACTATTTATTTCATCGTAAATTACAATAATTTATTGAGATGAGAACCTCTTATTAAATATAAACAATACTTGTATCCTAAAGCTTCACGTTTCAATAATAGGTATAATTCATAAGAGAAACTTACACTACAATAGAAAGTACAATAAAAGTAAGTTAAAAAATAATAAATAAATATAATCATTAATTTTCAGGTTTTATGGCATGGTATCAAGTATTTGAATACGCCATAGGGCATTGGCTACAAAAAGCGACAGAACATATGATTGGTTGCGTACTCTGTAGTCCTGGGTGTTTCTCACTGTTCAGAGGAAAAGCTCTTATGGATGACAATGTGATGAAAAAATACACATTAACTTCAAATGAAGCTAGACATTACGTGCAATACGATCAAGGTAATTTTTGTTTGTTAAAAATAAACAGAGAAATATCGATTATTTGTTTATTATGGATAAACTTAAAAACTACTCAGCCGAATTAAAAAGCCGAGATTTTAAAAGGCCGGGGTGCTAGTAATTTAATGAAGTTTTGTAACTCACAGATAAGAAATATCATTATTATAATTATCATTATTGATGTGAAATTTTAATTTTTTGGGAAAAATACTTAGGGAAATATACAAACAATTTTACTGTGCATTAAAGTTAAAAAAAAAAAAACAAACATATATAAATCATAAGTATAACATATAAAATATATAATATAAGTAAGTATACAGTATACTTATGTACATAAGTAAATACACAAGTAAGTAGTAACAGTGTCGTCTAATTTCAAACTAAGTAGAGATTGTTCAAGCTAGCTACGAGAACTATCCACTATAATCTTATATAATTGCATATATTTTGCTTCCTCGTTGTATCGTGACGATAAAATAACATCAGGCTGTGCTGTGCTACGAAAAATTGTAAAAGACTATTACGTATAGCGTCGTTCTGTTAAGTGACGTTTTTATTCTCGATACGTTGAGTTAATTGTCATATCAAATTTTATTCCAATTAATATAAAAAGGGCCAAAATTGAGTAGTGAAATGTGATACAGGGGAAGACCGGTGGCTGTGTACTCTACTGCTGCAGCGAGGGTACCGCGTGGAGTACTCAGCCGCGTCTGACGCGTACACGCACTGTCCGGAGCGTTTCGACGAGTTCTACAACCAGCGCCGCCGCTGGGTGCCCTCCACCATGGCCAATATACTCGACCTCCTTGTAGACTCCAAGCACACTGTGAAAGTCAACGACAATATTTCTACGCTTTATATTCTCTATCAGGTATGTTGTATTGATAGAGTTCCTTTCGTTACCATCAAGTTCTTGTTTCGTTCGATTTAGATTCATTCATAGTTAAATTATTACAAAATGTTTTAAACCGATTTTACATACCAAAACTTATAATTGTTGTAATTTTAAAATAGATATCTATTATTAAAAATAAAATGTAATTTAATAATTAATAAAAAAAAAATTGTTTTCTTTTCAGATATTGTTAATGGTGGGAACTGTGCTGGGCCCCGGAACTATCTTCCTTATGATGGTTGGAGCTATGAATGCCATCACAGGAATGAGCAACATAAACGCACTCATGCTTAACCTTGTACCAATAGCGATATTTATCTTCGTATGCATGACATGCAAATCCGAGACGCAGGTTTGTTAGATATATTTATTTCATAGTTAAACAATACAATGTTAGTAATTTATACTTATTATTGTTTTGATTGATTATATTATAAAGTTGAAAGTGAATTTGTTTGTAATCTCTTAGCCTCTTAAGTACATCATAAAATTTGATATAAATTTATTTTAGTCAATCAGTATATCCTAATCACACGAACGTAAAAACCTGTTTGTTATATTATATTATGGGTCAATTTTATAAATAAACATTTTTAACAATGTATATACATTTTTAATATTAAATAGACAATAAATAATGTAATAAATATTAATGGTAAGTTAAATTAAAAAACTGTATTTTTTCCAGCTGACGGTCGCAAATATAATAACATGCGCATACGCAATGGTTATGATGATGGTCATTGTGGGTATATTGCTGCAAATAATAGAGGACGGCTGGCTCGCGCCTTCCAGTATATTTACAGTAGTCACATTTGGTTCTTTCTTCATAACGGCTGCGATGCATCCCCAGGAAATCTCGTGCTTGCTGTATTTAGGCATTTACTATATAACGATCCCCAGTATGTACATGTTGCTTATTATTTACTCCTTGTGCAACTTGAACAATGTCTCCTGGGGTACTCGGGAAGTGCCACAAAAGAAATCCATGAAAGTAAGTGTATAACGTTTAAAGATTTTTTTGTCTTTTATAAGCTTTTACTTGGAGACTATTATTAATTGAAATCATATATTAAATGAAATGTAAAACATAAAAAAAAATGATTTACCAATTTTTATTTTTATTCTGTTTGCTAGGAATTGGAACAAGAAAAGATGGAAGCAGAAGCAGCAAAGAAAAAGATGGACAACAGCAGTATATTACGGTTATTTGGAAATACTGAGGAAACGAGCGGTTCTATGGAATGCGGCGTCGCCGGATTATTCAAGTGCATGTGCTGCACTAATCCTAAGGATCATAAAGAAGAGCTTCATCTTTTGCAGATACAGAATTCTTTGGAAAAGATCGAGAAAAAGTTAAATAATTTGTACGTACAAATATTGGAATTTGTTTAGCATGAAAATTTTAAATCTATTAACACTTAAATATATCAATTTATGTTCAAAACGATTGTTGACAAAATGTCATGGCAAATATTTGATTGACATAAACTAAAACTAAAATATGGAGAGACCGCAAATTCAAAATCAACTTTTCAAATATTCTATTTCAAAGCCCATACGATTTGTTGCCAGTGGCAAAAAATTTACGGTGAAATCGAGTTTGCATATTACAGCCCATAATCTTTTTGTCATGATTTTAAAATATTTGAGATATATGGTATAATAAAGGAAAATAGTTTATTTGTTTATCTCTGAAACTACCAATCGGATTTGAAAAATTCATATTGCATTTTACAGCACATTTTTTAAGAAAGACATTACGTTACAACCACGGGCGAAGTCGCTGAATACAGCTTGTTTTGGATATTGTGATATATTTCTTCATTGGTATAACTCCAGTTTTCTTTAATTAATGCATTAATTGTATTTTTTAGCGTCGATTATTTAACATGATAGCTATTTGAGGCGAATATTTGTTTATACATAGAATAATTAATAGATCGTTAGTTAAAGTAGGTATAATAAACTTACTAGTATTTACATGGAGACATCATGATTTTTCTTTAAATTCATCTAAAAATAGCGTTTAAATATTCATGTATTGGTACAGGGGTGCTACTGAGGTGACGGAGCCAACTATAAACCTACGTCGTTCGTCTATGGGTCTGCGCGGGGAACAACTCTCTGTAGTGCCTGAATATGAAGATAGTGATCTGTCCGCTGATATACCTAGGGTATGTAGTGATGTATATAAAATTCATATAAAAATATATTCATATAAAATTCTAAGAATGAATATTTTTTCAATTAAGTTATATAAATAGATAGATACTCTATTGTTTCCTTACCTTATGGCGCCAACAATGGGCGACCTTATCGCTAAGAGCGATTTCTTCCAGGCAACCTTTGGATGGAGAGGAGTAATTATAAACAATTTGGTGGGAGGCACGAAGAAAAATGTTAGTTCTAAATATGGGAGATTGTGATACATATAATAATATAAATACTATCCCTACTAATATACGAGGTCTGTCCGGAAAGTTCGTATAAAAGTGTTCTGGAATGCGAGAAAGAGGAGTGGGGAGGCCAGGTAAGCGCAGGACCCCTTCCTTATGTCCCTAACAATGCTTCAGTTCTGGTCTGACCGCCGTGCGGTGCGAACTGGCTTGTCACGCCATCTGTGAAGTTACCTCTTAACGAAACCCCGTCGGCATGGAGCCCGCTTCCGTTGAAGAGCAGCGCGTCGTAATCAAGTTTCTCTCGAAACTCGGCAAGAATGGCCGTGAAATTTTTGCCGATCTCAGAACAGTTTATGGGGATGATGCTGTGAAGGAACCAACCGTCCACAAGTGGCTAAAAAGATTCAGAGAGGGCCGAGAAAGCGTTCAAGATGACCCACGTTCAGGACGTCCTTCCACTTCACATTCCGACGAAAACGTGGAAAGAATTCGAACTTGTGTTAATGGGGACCGTCGTTTAACGGTCAGACAGGTGGCTGAAGAGCTTAATTTGGGCAAAACCGTGGTCCACGAAATTCTAAGAAACGAACTTCAAATGAAAAAAATTTGCGCCAAGATCGTTCCGTGAGTTTTTGAGTAAAAATTCCATTACGGTAACCGAACACCCCCCCTATTCGCCGGATTTGGCCCCGTGTGACTTCTTCTTGTTCCCAAAAACCAAATTGGTACTTCGGGGGCGGCATTTGGGGGACATAAATGAGATAAAAAAAGCTACGACGGGGCAGCTGAGAAACCTACAACCAGAGGACTTTCAAGGAGCCTTCTCACAGTGGAAACGGCGTTGGCACAAGTGCATTATGTCACAGGGGGAGTACTTTGAAGGGGATAAAATTGATTTACCTGAATAATTGTAAAATAAAATTTTTAAAAAACTTTTATACGTACTTTCCGGACAAACCTCGTACTACTATAATTTTTTTAATTTTTTTTAAAGTCGTAATATTTACTTATAAAGTCACGAAATTAACCTACCATTAGATAATAATGTGCTTTATTTTCTTTGTGATATGAATATTAATTGATCAAAAACAGGACGAAAGAGACGACCTCGTCAACTTCAATTGGATTGAAGATGCCGATCTTCAGAAGGGTGAAGTGGATTTCTTGCTAACATCCGAGATCGAATTCTGGAAGGACTTGATTGATACTTATTTGAGGCCAATTGATGAAAATAAAGAAGAACAGGTACCTAATATTAATATATATTGTATAATTATGAATATATTGAATATCTTATATTTTTTTTCTAGACTGTATTATGTTTATATGCGTACTGTATTGTTTTTTATCATGCAAAAAAAAGTTCCAAGTTGATTCTGAATCTAGGTTTTTGTAAGAAAGCATCCTTCAGAATGCATCGTAATTTAATTTCTTAAGTGTAAATATTTTACATGGATACTTACATTGGAAGTCCCTTGTATGAGCTCTATGTATGGGAAGATATCGTCTTTAAATACCGTACATAATGCTACCGTGTTTTTATTTACAGGCTCGTATTAAAAACGACTTGAAAAACTTGCGCGACACGACTGTATTCGCGTTCATCATGTTGAACTCATTGTTCGTGCTGACTATCTTCCTGCTGCAGCTTAACCAAGATCAGTTGCACTTTAAGTGGCCTCTAGGGCAGAGTGTGTCCATTTTATACGACGACGAAATGAATGTTGTAAGTTTTTTTCTTCGGTCCGTCCAATAGAACGCGGTAATCGGTAGAGTTGGAATCGAATGTCTATATTTATGTAGGTCTATTAGAGTCGGAATTTCATTTAATGTAGATCCCAGGTTTAGATAGGAAGATCAGAAAAACTCAATTGTTTCACTTTAAAAATAACTATAAGTAATTAAAAGAACATCTTACCTAGTTAATACTCTGTGTAATCCACACACACATACTAATATAATTTATCTTAGTATAAGAACCAATTTACTTACTTGTATATTTACAGATATGGCAAACAAGCTGACGGCTCATCTGATGGAAAATGGTAACCCTCGCTTATAGACATAAGCAGTACCATGGACATAACAAAGTATACTGTTTCGCCCATGATACCCCCATGCGTTATCATTCCTGAGAACTCGGTTGTCATTCTTCTGTACCCTGCAAATTCACTGCCATATCCTAACCTTCAAACCGAAACACAACCATGCAAACAACTGCTTCCAAAGGTGCCCAAGCAAACGATTTTTGTACAAAGTCTCCCTCTGGTAAATATACTTATAACATATATGTCATAACAAATAATATAACCGTAGGTAACCATCAACCAAGACTACTTGATGCTGGAACCGATCGGGTCTTTGTTCTTGATATTCTTCGGGACGGTGATGTTGATCCAATTTACCGCTATGATGTTCCACCGGCTCGGCACTCTTGCTCACTTGCTGTCCACTGTTCAACTCAATTGGTACTTCGTGAAAAGAGTAAGTGTTTTTAATACCCATATTATTTTGTTACTTTATGGTAATTTTATATTCATTCTTAACGTACCTACTTAAATCGTTGTCTATGATTTTCTGATATGTTCTTTATCTATTTTATTCTGTTCCAAAAAATAGAATAAATTAAAAAAAAAACTACATATTTATTTATTATATACATTGTTTGTAATTTATATTCTTATTTATTATTTTCAACGTTGCTCTTAAACATACTCGTATAATTTTAATAATTTCGTTTTCTATTAGCATAAATAGCTAATAGAAAAGACATAGAATTGGATCCGCTATAGTGACCCATTCTATGTGGGAACCAAGCGTCAAATTACAATGTATTTTAATACTGGTTTTCTAAGATTTATTGTCTAAAAATAATGTTATTTATTTATATATAGTTAGCTGGCTGGGATTTTTCATATTGTGAATATAATTCATTAGTCAATAATTGATATAATTTCTATAGGCCGATGAGCTTACTCACCATGCTAAAATTGAAAAAGACGCTATAAGCATGGCTAAGAGTTTGGCGAGAGCTGATGTTGCTGGCACGGACGCTGCAGCCATCGACGAAGGCGACGTCTCGCGAAGGAGGACAATACAACAATTGGAAAATAGCAGGGTTTCTAAAAATGATGCATTTAATCTGGACACCAATTTCAAGAGAAGGCTCACAATGTTGGAAAATGCCGATCCCGGTAAGATAACTATTGATGTTCATAAAAAAACATACCACTAATACACTTGTTAATGTAAGGAATTTTATTAATTTATATTCTCGACAAAAGTGGCGAGTGTATCTGTTTGATTAATATGTTTACGCTACGAGTGAGCATAGAATAGAACAATAAAGCGCTTATGCGAACAATACGCGAAATGGAGTTTTTGACCACTGACACTTGCTTGTAGAATCTTACAATGTTACGATCATGCACTATGATGGCATGTCTATGAACGTACCTACTCTAGTGTAAATCTGAATTGTGTATATAGTGTTTTTCCGTTGGTTCACCCACACGTAACCAATTATCCCAATTTCGTGAGAAAGTTCCTTATTAGTTCTCAATTACGTTATGTAAAGAACCTCTGTGTAAAATTTTATATTATAAACCACGCAGTTTCAGATATCCGTTCTTGTTTTTTATTGCCTAATACTACGAGTATACTATGTGTATACCACATTTAATCACGATTGGTAGAACTGTTAAAGTGCCATAAGATATCAAATTTACCTAATCTTTTACAATATTAGTAAAGATATTGATTTTATAGTTAGTTGAAAGTTTTTTACACATATATTTACCTTCAATATTAATGCCCGTATTTAATCGCAGCAACAATATCGTTCCTGCCTTGGTTAAGCAGCGATTTGATAGAGCGCCGAGCCACATTACGTGCTCTCAAGGCGAGGAGAGAGTCGGTAGCGATGGAGAGACGCCGCTCCCAAATGCAGACAGGAAGGCCTTCCGCTTACCATTATGGAATCCCTGGAACTTCGGTGTGTATTAAATGACTTAAATTATTATTGTTTAGTATATTAAAACAACAAAAGTCAAACCGAGATTAAAACACATGGAGTAACGGAAACTCTTCTTAGCTGTATAGTATGACAATGGATAGGTATCTAAATATAGCTGACACATTGTGATCTGTGTATTTATATAATATTATAAAGGAAAAAGGCGTGAGATAATAATTTTCTACTATAAAAACCCTCCTTTGTTATAAACGAATACACTAGGGATCCCACACTGTAGGGATTGGGAAATGGGATTTTAAGGAACGGGACTAACGGCCCCATTATATATATTTGTTATTTTTATTGCACTCAGAAATACAGTAATAGTTAACTTATTTCTAAAAGAGAATTCTATATCGCTAGTATATAATATCTATTAGATCGACTTCGATGCGACCTCCGTTGAACACCAACGTGATTAATTCCTGGTGTATTTATCAAGATGGGCTAACTGACTTTATCTTAACTTATCATTCTACACTGGCATCCCTCCAGCATAAATCAATAGAGCAAGCAAGGTTACAATTCTATTTGAAAATATATATGCCCATATGGACCATATACGTTACAGAGCCTTATCATTAACACTATTAATAGAAACGAATCTTTATTATTGAAAATATATATTTATTTGAGAACAGGATTACCACAACAATCTTAACGACATTTTTCTATTTCAACAGACCACAGAGTAACTAAGCACTACAGACGTTTCTTTGACAGATACATATTTACATTTTAGACATTGACAACTTCTTAGATTAAGATTAAATTACATTTTCATTTATTAAAAACTATGTGCAGGGTATGTCCGGCCGTCCATCTGGTGTGTACGTGAACCAAGGCTACCAGCCCGCTCCGCTACAGGACAGCGATTCCGACGACTCAGATTTATCAGTCAACGGGGCTCCCATAGGCGTTCCAGCAAACAACGCCGCCAGACCCAGTGTAGTTCGCTTTAATCTTACATGATAATTATATTACATAGTCATTATAACAATATTTTTCTTATATTAATAAAGCTTATTTTATTTATTAGTCATTGGGTTTGTTGGTTATCTCCTATGCCTGTGGTAATTTACAAAAATCCTTTTTTAATATTTATCTATATTATAACGAACTCTGTACAAAATATTATGTTTCAAAGATTATCAATATAGGCTGTATTTTTTCAGTTATTCAGTCGATATTCGAGAGAGATAGATGATACAGTAATTTAAGTTAGACTATAGTAATTACCTTTTAAAACCTTATTTCCCATTGTGATTATGTTTAAACATGAATGAATAATATTGCATTGCTGTTTAATCAATGTAAAATTAAATTATAAATATATTAACCTATGTATACGTATATAGACGCATAAAGGTGAATTTAATTATACAAACATCTAGGTATGTGGTTAGTCTAGTATAATTAATGTACCTACTATAAGTCAGATGTCATGCCTACCAGGAAATTCCGAAAGAAACTACATTTAAAAATGCTGGTTCTATCTTTAAGTTTACTCTTAGTTCTTCGTACAATCATGACGAATATTATAAAAAAATATGTAATGAAATTATTAGAAAACGTGTGAGGATTGCCTGTACGTATATCTTTTTTTTATTACTCATAGATATTAGACACATTAGGAAAGACTGCTGACATGCTGATGTTTCAACTTATGGAAACTGTCTGGTAACTATCAGAAAATTTCTACTAGTTGATAACCGTCAGTAATTTTAAGACTAGGAATTTTTATTATTATTACTATTACAAGATAGGTTTACGCTTGATTTTACGTGTGACGTGTGATAGGTGATGATAACATCTTGGATGAAGCGCTGTTTTATACGCACTGTTTGATATATGTTGTTTTTCTCATTACACTTTTTAGGGGCATCGAACTTTTAAGCGTGTGGTCCTTTGCGTTGGAGGTGGCGTCGGTTATCCTTGCAAAACGTATGTATTGTTAATCATGAATTTAAAGAAATTATATCGTCTGCAAGAGATTTAATCAGTAATAATTAATGATGATGATGATCATCATCATATCAGCTTTTAACTGTCCACTGCTGAACATAAGTCTCTCCCTTGGGAGGAGGGGGGTGGGGTTTGCCAGTAGTTGTTACGCTCGGCAGGCGGATTGGCAATTACAGTCAGGTTTTAGAGATGTTTTAAAAGGGACGCTGCTGCTCATTCCCTGCCCTCCCTTAATCGACTTTTACGTCCCCCACGGGAAAGGAAGAGGTGACCTATTGTATTGCCGGGACCACACGGCCAATTCGATGGAAATCAAAAATAACAACAAAAACCTTTTGTCTAATAGGCATTAGAACGTGAGTTGATAGAGCTGACAATATTGTTGTAACGGATTAGTAGACAAGTAACATTCCATGAGCGGATTAACGAATAGCGCATAATATACCAATGGGATTTTAATATAAGTTTTCGCAAACTCACGTGGCTTAAGCTCGTAAGTTTGTTGGTGCTTTTATAATTTGATACGTCATTAATAATCACTCAATGATTTAAAAAGAAAGCAAGTGAGCAATTGCATGAAGATACTTTTAATTTTCCGATATTGTTGATGGCATTAACCTTAACAAAAATCATAATTTAAAATTATGCATCAGTGCCTACATATTTTTATATTTTGAGGACAAAGTCGTGCCATGCCGCGATATAGCAAATTTTCAAAGCGCTTTGTGTCGTACCTCTGCAATTTGCACTTTTCCAAGAGAATGTTACTTTGTCTACCTACAGAGCTAGTACAGTCACGCTCAGTGGACGTACAGCTCGCAGCGTACAATCGTACAGTGTCTGTGTGTAGTTGTGACCTGAACTGTACTGTCTGACAGTGAGTGCGCGGCGACCGCCTCGACCGCACGAGCGCGCACCATGCGCAGCGACACAGCCCCGCGGGTGCACCATACGGATACATATTACAATACTGTGAAGTGATAAACACTGCCAGGATTTACTCGACTCTACCACCACAGCTGCTGTAAGGTGAGATGCTCAAGTTCCGTGTCATAATTTCCCATTCTATGACCTTTAACTTTCGAGGTTGTACGCGATCAGCTGCGAAAGTATGCGAGGGTGCTGCAATAGATATCCTATTATATAATTTGAATTTAATACTCTTACACTAAGTGTCATGATCATTATATACAAAATAATCTAGGTTTAAAGATGTAAAAAATTAGAAAGAGTCAAATGACACGATTTCTCTTTGGAAAGTTTTAAAGTTGCATACATTTAAGTAAAACTCATTCTATTTTGTATTTATGTCTAAACGCTGCAGGTACTTATAGTAAAATGAGTAGAAAATGTGACTCTAAAATAGTTGTGATCAAATCCCAATTCTCACGACTTCCTAATTTGTTCCGAGTATATTCGTGTTTGCAATCATAAACAAAAGTGAATGTAGGCGGCATTGGTATGGGAGAAGTGAGAATAAGAAACAAAGAGTCGCCAATTTTGTACTTTATAATTTCCCTATGATTTTTATAACAATAAATTGTTACCGAGTAACAATTAGATATATATACAACAGTTTATCATTATCTTAATTAATTCGATGCTGTAATGAGAGAAACAATAAAATATAGAAGGTACCTACGCGTAAGATAATACTTACGAGATAGTAAAAATAAGTTAGTAACAAAAATAATATACAAATATAGTTCCATTCATAGAGTTAAGAATTCAGCAGCATTGAGAAGGCAAGAAATTAACGCAACATGTCCGCCCTAAGGCCTCGTATGCATCCGGTTCCGGTAGAGGGTCGTTCTCACTTCCCACAAATCGAATTCACACTTGAATCGGTGGTCACAGAATGCCTTGGTTGTTTCCGCACTTGCAATCGGCCGCGAGTTACCAAATTAATAACAATATCGTTGCGCAGTCGCCGGCCCGTTTCACGTGCAATTCTACACAAAGCCTAATTACATACAAGGAATGTTACTTACCTGTTTATGTGTTAAGATTTATTATATTATTTAACCCTAAAATGCAGCGAGCTATGGGACATTTATTGTTTAAATACCATACGAGTATTAATATTATGCGAGAAAAATATGTAATATATACTTTTTGTATGATTTACAATTTATATTATGAACAAGCACTTAGGTATTCAAAGAAATTGTTTAAATCCTTTTCCAATTTTGGCAGATTTTCAAAATATAATACATGAAGATATTCCTATCACTAGAATTTTAAACAATTTCATACCTCATATTTAAATTGACTTTTTATTGTGTTGCACAAACCAGTAAAACGTCTTAAACTACAGCTTGCTTTTACATTAAAATTATGCAAATAAAATTTAATTTTGTAAAAATGAATATTTTTATTCTCAATGTGAAACTTGATACAATAATAATAAGACTGTATTTCGATCGGTAAAATAGTTTGAAGGTCAATATTCTTATATGTACATTTTAAGGAGAGACAGGTTTCGTAATGGAACTATTAACTAATCTTAGTCATCGTGTTATGGAATCTAAATACGTCACCTAATATTTAAAACTACAACATTATCACGTCATTACATATTAGTGTCCCACTGTTGGGCATGGGTTTCAATAGGAAAAGGATATTCCTAATCGCTATTACTATACTGGATATACGAATAAGGTAGAGATTTAGGGTTTTAATTTCTTACTAGCTTTTACTCGTGACTTCATTCACGTGACCGGAATATGTTTATTGACCGTGATCAAAAATAGCCTAAATCTGTTTCCATTCCATATAGAAGGTGTATACTAAATATCATACTGATTGGTTAAGCCGGTAAGGCGCTATAATGAAACAAACTAACAAAATTATTTTCAAATTTATCACAAATCGTATTAGAATTTTAGGATGCAATATTGAGGTAATTTAGTAATAAAAAATATTAATATCTCTTATGATAATAATCTGTTTGTATAATATGCTTTTTATTTATTTTATATAAAATAGATTCGACCTTTTTCAGAAAACAGGTTAAGGACATCTGATACGTATTTTTATAACTATATTTTTAATGAGTAATCAACAGCAAACTGGCATGTTAAATAACATCTTAGTTAAATGATTTTTATAACTCATTTACAGACAATGCTCACAAATGGAAGGCATAATATTTTAAAAAGTTTACAATATTGGACATAATAATAAAAGCCATAAAATGAGCTTAACTTATGAGAGTTGTTTTAAATATAACAATTAAACAATAGTGTTTTTTTTTTATTTATTGGATTTAGATGAAAAGATAAATAAGCTACATCACAGGATTGTATAAATATATAAATAAACATAGAACTTTATACTTTAAGACAAACGGTAAAGGAATACTATAAATTTGTTTGCCTTTAGAAAGTTTACACTACGCGTTCCCGTATTTCTTTGTAAAATTACATATTTATAAAGGTAGTTTTAATCTATCTTTATAAGTATAAATTTATACATATCAAGTCCACTATCACGTTCTTAGGCGGCCTTGAAAATGTGACCGGAAGAAAGTGTTATGCGATTAACATTTTATCTGCATTGTGCATTGCTTTATTAGAAGTGTACAAAGCGGTTGCGATGGTGTGGTTTTAAAAAATCCAAGCATACATAAGAAGCTTCGAATTATATACATTTATTATTACAATGGCTCGTACGAAACCGTGAGTTTGAATCGATTTGACAATAAAATACTAGAAAGAACATATATATATATATATATATATATATATATATATATATATATATATATATATATATATATATATATATATATATATATATATATATATATATATATATATATATATATATATATATATAGAGAGAGAGAGAGAGAGAGAGAGAGAGAGAAGGATAAGTAAGTTGAAGTGACTATGGGCTGGTCAAATGGCTATAAGAATTGACAGCCGATGGGAAAGAAAGGTTCTTGAATGGTGACCCCGTACGAGCAAACGTAGTGTAGAATGACCCCCCCTCCCCACTAGATGGATTGACGACCTCAAATGCATTACAGGGAGTCAGTAGATGCAGGTGGCTCAGGTCGTTCTTTGTGAGCGTTTATGAGGAAAGCTTATGTTTAGCAGTGGACAGATAATAGCTGAAATGATGATGATGATATATCTATGTATATATCTTTTATAGGGACTGGTGATTGTTTTTAAGAAAAATAAACATGCCACTTTTTTATTTAGAATGGTACATACCATATGTTGAAAAACAGAAAGGTCACCGTTCTTTAAACAGCACCGCTCTAATACAGTAATAGTGCACGCTCATAGTGTGATGGTATCGGTAATTGTATTGTCGCAAGTCGTTTGATAATCTGTTTTGTTATTATTCGCAAAAAAATGTAAAATTTTTTTAAATTTTTGGGTGACAGGCTGTATTTCAGTGAAAAATAACACAATTTAAAAAAACATATAAAACGTTTTCAAGAAAAAATTTTTTTGTTTTCCATGCAATTCTTCTGAAAGTTTCGTTTTTATATTTGAAAAATTTTTTAACTCCATTGTAAGGTCTCTTCTGTTTAATAGTAAATATCTTTAACAAATCAATTAGAAAGACACCTGTAAGCTCGATTCTATTATATTTCGATGATGTTGCCATTAGAGAAAATAATAAATTGGTTATTATTTAAAAACATACATATGGCCTACAAAAGACATCAACGCACATTAGTTCCGTAGTGCGTTCTAGTTCATTGAAGACTAGCTAAAAAAAGTCAATGTTAAGGTCATTTATCTGTTACTACTACTGCTATGACTTCATTCGTTATTAAGTGTATTTTAAATACATTGATTTGTTATTTGTTCATAACGAAGAATTCCATTTTCATAAATCTAAATTCAATCAAAAAAAAAACGAAAAAAACCCATACATACATCTGCTATAAATATTACTAAATTTAAAGTATGATATATGAGATCGTATTTCATATAAAAGAGCTGTTTTATCTAAATAGGTAAAGTAAATTAAGTATTAATTAATTACAGTATTAAATATTGGTTATATTCAACCTATATTAGCTGAACTCAAATCAGAATTTTTTAACATGTCTGTAAGAGAAAGTATAGTTAGATAAAACTTTATATGAGAAATCAGTTCAGGGTATGATATTGCTGATATACCTGAAGAAGATAAAAGCCCTTAAAATTAGAAAAAAGAAAAGAATTTCAATTTTTTACACATACGTACATGATTCATTGTAAACCTTAAAGGCTCAGAGGTCGGAAAGTAAATATACAGTATATTGTATAATTAATAAAATTTATTACGCTAAGTCGTGTGGTCACAAGATATAAAATAGGCCATTTTCCTTCCTCTGGGTGTCATTCGTTAAAGTGTATTTTAAATAATTGAATTGTTATTTGTTCATAATGAAGAAGTCCATTTTCATAAATCTAAATCCAATACACCCATACATATATCTGCTATAAATATCTACTAAATTTAAAGTATGGTCTGAGATCTCTCTGTTTTATAAGAAAGTAAATTAATATTTAACAGTGACAGTTAACGACTGATATGATGATGATTCAATTACATTTACACCAGAGGGAGACTTTATATAAAGGTCGATTGCTTGGGTACCTCTGTCCCGTTCGTGTTTCTACCGTGAAGCAGTTATGTTTGCATGGCTGTGTTTAGGTTTGAAGGGTGAGATATGGCATGAAATTACTGGGTACAGAGGAATAACACCTGAGTCCTCAGGAATAGCAACCTCGCGGGGTTGTATCATGGGCGAAAAGTAACTCTCTCTTTCTCTCTCTCTCTCTGTCTATAGGCGACGGTTACCACCTTCCCATCAGGTGGGCCGTGGTGTGTTATGAAAAACCTATTTTAAAGTTGTATGAAAAAAACGTTAAAATACATCTATAACTTCATAAATTAATAGATAAATTTAAATATCCCATCAATCTAAATATATTAATCCGTAATCACGGAATATTTGCCCTACCACGCAACAGGACATTTCATGCTGATCAGGCGCCACTCACGAAGGCGTTGCGTCTGCTCAATGAGGTAGTAGTGAGTTCCAATCCGAACTTATTAACAAATTACGCAAAAATGCATTTTTAACATTTATTTTATATAACATAATTAGATTTATTATTATTATTATTTCAATATTGTATTATTATAATGTTTGATTTTTCTAATTTTTAGTCAGTGCATTGGTAAAAACTGTAAAACTCACCAAAAATATGTATATAAATATAAATAAATAAAAAAAAATATATATGTAGACATGTATGTATATGTACGTATAGATGTTTGGTTTTTTAAGTGTTCGTTGCTTAATCACTAACAAAGCAAGGAAGCGGGAGATATACAGTTCGTGCGGGCAAAACTGAGGGAAACAATTAGTTCTGTATTACGAGTATGTGGTAACGTAACATGCTTCTTACCAAAACTTGCCCGCCTGGTTTGAATAGAACGTGTTTGTAATAGTTCGTTATGATGTAGTTTTGTCTTATTAATAAATCTATTGCAATACATTTTACACGACAAGTACCTAATGTCTAAGTGGTGAACGTCACTGGCAACAAGGCCCACTTTCTCTTTTTTGTACAGATCTCGCGGTCGGTCGCTCAGTTTGCTCATGCCTATAGAATGTAACTCAATCAATAAGTTTACTAGTTCATAATCGCTATTACAGACGATTCTATGAAATACAGTATACAATAATGATGCAAGACATGCAAACTGAAATAATCACGCACATATGTAGATTTAAATTTCTTCGCATTGGTATAATTTATAGTTTTACAATATATTGCAGTATTTTTTTTTCGTATTTCATGTTTTTCTAAACAGAATTTGTGAAATGCAAAATGCTCCGCATAAAAGATTTTTCGCTTTCTCGATATTCATCAGTTTATTTATACATGCTCAACAGACCAGAGGGAGGTACTTTGTACATAAGTCGATTGCTTGGATACCTCTGTCCCATTCAAGTTTCAACCGTCAATCAGTTGTGTTTGCATGGCTGTGTTTCGGTTTGAAGGATGGGATATGGCGTGAATTTACTGGGTACAGAGGAATAACACCTGAGTCTTCAGGAATGGCAACGCATGGGGGTATCACGGGCGAAACAGTATACTCTGTTATGTCCATGGTACTGCTTATGTCTATAGGCGACGGTTACCACTTTCCATCAGATGGGCCGTCAGCTTGTTTGCCATTCTAAATTGTATAATAAAAATTACAAGTACTTTAAATTAGATCTTTTTCAGCATATTTATTTGGTCTACTCATACGTACTAGTATCTCTTACAAAATCATTAAATCAAATGTTTAAATCAATACGACAGCCTCTCTTGATTACCAATCTTTGTCCTTACATCACATGTCAGTTCATACTTCTCACTAGAGAAATGCCCTTATAGATAATTATATTTTTATTACAAAATATCAATATCGGATTAATATATCCTAAACATATGAACTTAAATAGATACGTCAACTAAATGTTAGCTAATTAATAAAATAAAATCTACTACTACGTTACTAGATATTTATGACTAAAATAAAAAAATTAAAGAATAGCGCAATAGTTGGTAATTTTATAAAAGTTTAGCTCGAGAGCTTCCTTTTCGATGGCCTATGTAACTTTATATGCTATGTTTCAAAACAAATACTTTTTTTATGATATGTTTAGTTTTCAAGTTAGTTGTGGTAATCGCGATGTCTGACTGGCATGTATGTGGCATATCTTTTTCGTTTTAGCCTATTTAAAGAATCGTGTAAGTTGTGAAAATATTAGTTGATGCAAATATAACATTCCGATAGGTCAAAATTTTGAATATTGAACAGAATTTTGTACTTCTAAATTCTATTTATGAACTAATTTATTAATCCTTACATTTCATTGTCAATTTTCTTATCTATTTTTTATGGAACTTAGAATGTCAAATAAGTTGACGGCCCACCCGATGGAAAGCTGTAACCGTCATTTATAAACGTGAATAGTATTGGATGGGCATCATAGAGTATACTGTGTCGCCCATAATCTTTTCATGCGTTGTCATTCTTAAAAACGAAAATGTTATGCCTCTATACTCTATAATTTCATTACCATGCCCCATCTTTCAAACCGAAATATATCTACGCAAACACAACTGCTTCACGGCAGAAATACGAATGGGATAGAGGTACCCAAACAGACGACTTTTTTACAAAGTCTCCTTCTGGTATTACAAGCTAAAGTCATGATTTCGACCGCGGGACATGAACTTATTGATCGACTGGGATAAAATGTAATTGTATAATGTTTCTTTATGCTATGCTCTGCTATTTATGCGACTCATAACTATAAAAAAATGTACGGTATGCTCAAGTTAAGTGTGTGGTTCCGGCTCAGAATGGACCACCACTTCCTTTTTCGTGGGTGTTGTAAAAGGCAACTAAAGGAACTTAAAGGTCGAAAGATAGACACCAGCATTTCTCTTAAAATATTACCAAAAGCCTAATTTCGTTTGCCAATACGCCAGCCAAGCGTGGCATCTATTTGAAAAACCTCCCAATTAGTGAAGCTTATTTTCAGCAGTTAACAGTGAATGAATGAATAAATTCTCAAATGATCTCATAAAACCTGTAAGAAACATAAACAAACAAACTCATTTTCACATTATGATTCTACTTTTAGTATTTTGTATCTTAAGAGGTAAAAATAAAACCCATGTAGGATATACGTCTAATAAGATCCTATTGAGTAAATTCCGGTTTCTTTTAGGCAAATGAAACAAAACAAAAAATAGTAACAGTTTAAAAAAATAGATATGTTGGCATGTTGTCACTTGAGGTAATACTAATGCGGCGAGGTCGGCCACGATGCTATGACCACTGTCTACGCTTCAAGAGATTTCTAGCACATGATTTTCTAATATGTGCATATATTATTACACTTACGTTGCCCGTAACTTCATTCGCATGGATTTTGGAAGTAGGTAACAAAATCAGTTTGACCTTCAGGTAAACACAACTGTAAAAATTGTATTCAATTTGGTGCAGTAGATTTTGTAGGATGCCAGATTAAATATATAGATAAAAATTTATTGTTTTGACTTCTATTGCTCGTATTAAAACTTATATAATTTTATTAATATGTACAAATATTATTTTATTATATGTAGATTAAATTCAAAAGTAGGATGAAGTATTAGGTATTTTAATAGATTATTCACGGTATATGACACCTCAGAATATTTCATGTAACGGATACAATATTTTATCTTCAAAACAAGCAAGACTAGCATTGCGAAAGTTTTCACACACAGTTTAAGCATGACTCAGAATCGTTTCTTACGGCAGTCTGAGGGAAAAGCATATGTTAAAAAGTGGACAATTAATAGCTGAAATGATAATAAAAAGTTTTCAATAATCTTTAGAATATTATTTAATAAGTCGAAGTAATTCGCTTTAGACGTTGAATAGAAATAATAAGATTTTTATGATTTTTTACAGATACCTATCAACTATTTAGTTTTCGATACCTTTTTACTCGTATATGTTTATGTAATGTTTCCATCTATATAATATCTAACAAAAGATATATATCTGAGTTTAGATTTCTATTTATTCATTCCAAATCGATATTTATCCGAAACTCACTTCCACCGAACTTTCCACTTTCACTAATGCATTTCGTGCCTTAAGTATATTAGAAGCAATTTTTTTTATACAATTATATTTAATTAGTAAAGTATCTTTTATATTTACGTGTAAGTATAATGTTTTTTTTTTGTTGGGGTATTGCATGTTGCCATGTTGCTAAAATAAAAAAAAATACAGATGAACTTAAATTTATAATTATAAGGTTGTAACTGATTTCGAATAAAGATATGCTAAAAATGCTAATTAAACATGCTAAATATAAAATGTAATATGAAATCATAATTTTGTTAATTGTAATGTAGATAAATACGCGTAGGTAAACTAATGTTTTAGTTGAGAGCAGCTACAATTAAAATTAAGCCATGAGTTGATACTGCAGCTCTTGATTGCAAGCCATAAAACCAATTCTAATTATACTGTGATTGACTACAGAATATAAAGGTTCGTAAAGTAAGGCAGTATTGCGCAGTGCAATGGTGGGGAAGTGTGCAGAAGGGGGAGGGAGGAGGGGTTGCCAGCTGGCGACTGGCGGCCTCACTAGTGAAAGTGAGGTCTGTGGCCCTCGTCAACTATACTACGAATTGCCGCTTGTTAGTTTTTGTTCTTCACAACTTTATGACATGAATTATATTATCTCAATTGTCAGATTTACATTTGTTGTAGAACAAAGCTTGTACAAAAGAATTAACCTCGAAAGTTTTACGTAAAGTGTATATTATTATACAATATATTTTATAAATAATAACATGTTTTTATCTTTGTTTTAATTTTTTTTCTATGTATTACCAGTTCAAGAAAAAATATTTAAATAATTTCTCTTGGGCATTGGGATATTGTTTCATTATCCACTCCACGTTTATACAAAACAAATATTTGAATGTGAAATAGAATATAAAGGAAGTACAAATTTCTATTGACAATATTTACTCGATAAACTTACGTTGAATTACAAATAACCTGTTATTAAATATAAGAAACTTCAACGATTATTAACGGGTATTGGTTTATTACGACATGGCCTGAGGAATAAAATTATCTAATTTCAGCAATATAACCGGTACAAAGTTACGTATACGTATTCAATCTATTCACAAAGAGTATCATAGTCTGACTCCGAGGGCAAACCATTGTCCAGGCTGGCGGTCCGGAAGTCGCTGACCTTGGGTCCGGCGACGCGACCACAGCCCTGCACACATCTGAACTTATAAGAACAAGACATTCAAGTATTGTTACTAGTACTATTGATATATTTTACCCTATATATCTTGTAAGTGTTGTTGCATCTACTTAACCAAAGGTGTGTAGGCGTTTATACCTTGAGAATGCAGAAAATTCTATATACCTACCTACATAGGCTACATACTTAATCTCTCTATAGGTATTCTTATTTGTTTAAGGTATCCTATACGTATAGTATACAATAAAATTTATTATTTTTAGGAAATAATGCATAAAGTGCACCTATTTGTAATTATTTCCGTTTTAGGAATATATTGACAACATACATAATATATCAATTTTAAATAAGTATTTTAATCATATTTTTATATATTTCTAGAAAGTATACCTATACAATATATGCACTTGCAATATTATATAATAAATCATGTAAATTCTTACATAAATCTTGGGAGGATGAATGACCTGCAAGGTCGAAGACTCGCTTGAGGAATGCGTTGTGGTCAAGCGAGACGTGATTCATGGTGACTCTTTGGTGAACAGGCGAAAAAGTAGATATTATTATATTTCAGAATAATAAAATACCTACAAATGTTTTTAATCGTTTATATACTTAAGAGAAAACAGGTCTTATAATGTCCGCTGTACTTAAGCAACATTTTTACTACCTATTGTAAAAAATATATAATTAATCATAAATAAATAATCCTTACAGCAGTCTATGGGAGAGGCCTATGTCCAGCAGTGGACGCATAATGGCTGAAATTATAATGATAATAAATTAATGATTTTAATAATTTGGAAAAATAAGTTGATTTCTTGTTAGTTTTTTAACTGAAACATTTATCATACAATAAACTGTCTCATATTTAAAATGTATATTGACACGCTTAATATTATTTACAGTTATCATCATTATAATTATTATTTTAACTCTTTTGAACTTCAATTGAAATTCCCTAAGCTAGGCCTGCCACTAGACTTATTTAATTTTTTACATACCGATTATACTATATGAAAATATATATCATATAGGATCACTTTTGAGGGACGACGGGGGCGCGGGGGGGCGGGGGTGCTATATTTTTATCATTGCAATGTGGCGACCCTTGCGGTAAATATAGCATGACAACAGATTTCTAAGGATGATAAACCACTGTATGAAGATTTCTTACGCTGTAATTATATTATTTCTTGTAATTATTTATATTTCTAATAAGTTAACTATTGTAATCTTTTGGAGAAAACAATAAAGAGTTTATCTAACTATACCAAATTTTGAGCTGTTTGACGATTAATTTTAAATGATAATAAAATACCTCACTATTAGTTAATTGTGACTATGATTAATTAATTGAGTCGTTAATTCACACTGTAATCTGCAATTGAGAAATTTTCAGCATTTTTCTTACTCATTAGACTTTCCCGCTTCACGATCAGCATTAATTTTAGGATTGTGACAGTTTTTTGAAGGAAATGAATATACATAATACCATATTAATTATAATTAAGTAAGGATAAATGCAGACCCGTGGCAACAATTAATAACAGGTGTTATAAGTAAACAATTAACGATGGTATTTAATTAAATACATTATTATTATTTATTTATAATTATTTTCAAAACTATTTACTTTTACTTGAAATATACATTTCGAAAATTGTATTGTGGAATGGACGGACCTGAGAAGTGGTTGCCAAATGTTGTTAATGTACTGATGGTATTTTAGCACTTTATAGGTGTGTTTTGAATAATTCAGATGTGTACTGAAAAAAACAATCACGATCGAATGTCGTCCCTTGACAAAGAGTTTGAATGCGTTGGAATTTATGTATTTGCACGCGTTAAGATGACGTAGAAGGGACAGGTTCATTTTTAACATTCTTAAGTGACGAATGGTTATAGATCTATTTAAGTTTAGCTTTGTTGTTGTAGTTTCTAATATTTAAGAGAGCCTTGTGTATCTTCATTCCAAAGCGTGACTTGGAAAGCATAGTATAAGTCGGGAAATATAGTTGCGATGAGCTAATGAAAAAAAAAATCTTTTATTGTAGATGTGAAAGTTTGGATATTTGTTATTCAATCATGATTAAATGATGGAACTGATTTGAATAAAATTGAGTATACACTCGTAGATTGTAATAAGTACAAAATGCGGGAAGTAACCCCATAATATGTATATTAATTTATAAATGATCAAAATGTGAATCTGAGACAGATGTTTGGGTTCGAATTTGCTGTTATTGGAATTCAGAGTCATTGAAATCCTGCAATATTTGATTGAGCCGTCCTATATTGTTAGTAGATACAACCAGTATAGTATGTGGTTTATTCAATATACTAATTAATTCTTTATTGTAATTTACAGACTAGTCTAAAATGGCGACGGCCGGAGGGAAGCGTCGCGATGAGGGCAGCGACAACTCGGATGACGAGCTCACACCCTTGGCAAACGAGATTTACGGTGGCAGGTATATAATAACATGTCTATTACATCTTAATACCCGGATTTATTTAGCTTGTGAGTTCGAGAGAGTGATAATAAACGAAAATTTATCAAACTGACGGCGGTAGGCTCGCTTCCTGCTACGTTGAATTTTAAGATGCTCGACGAAATGTGAGAACTATAGAGTTACTTTAACATAATAAAAATGCATCTGATTACACACACTGCTGTGTATATATATAGGCCTCCATCATAGAGTACCATAAGAAACGGTCCTGAGCTACCGGCATTCACTGACGCCTTTCTTATATATGGATATTTCTTGCTCGCGGATATTCTCATTTTGGATTTTGTCAAGCATAGAAACTCCGAGCATAGCCCTCTCCATAGCTGAGTATAGCCCTCTTCATAACTGAGTAATTTGAAACTTTTGCATACAGGCAACCATATTGGACCATGCTTCTGTTCACACTCACGTAAAAAAAATACAGGCAACCATATTGGACCATGCTTCTATTTCACAAATCATCACAGGCAACACGCACTCGTTAAAAGTCCTTCGTCTTCAAACACACTGCTATATTTTATTGAAATTTTAAAACGTACCAATGACGCTATTCTTTAATTTAGAAGTTTTGCTCTACATTAGGATGCCAAATTGGTGATCGTTTGGGAAAAAACACTGTCGAAAATAACCTTTGTAAATACATCTACTATATGAGAAAAAGAGTTCAACGTGTTGGTAAAACCGTATGGATTATTTGCAGTTAGTACCTATATCAATAAAACTGTTCTTGAATGTCATATATTTAGTTTTCGTATAATAAAACCTGACAAGATATTTTCCTATTCGAGAATGATTCATTTTTATTTTATTGTTTATTCTTGAGATTTTATACCTATTTTTATAAACCGCGACATTATTTAAATTATCACTTTGATAAAGAAAAATTAAGTATTATGTTGTTGGAAATGTAATATATATTTGTTAATATTTTATTGGCTGTTTTTTTAGCTTTACTTACGTATAATGATTTTTATTTCTAATGATAACATGTTCATTGATTGGCATGATATGTACCGAAGTATATTTCCATGGTAAATATTTTGTGTATGTTAAATTTCATGGCATTTGGTTAAATGATATATCTACCTATAATATAAAAAACAAAGTTACTTTCACCGTTATATTAAATTTAAATATTCATATAAATATTTAAATTTATTATGTATATTATCCTACTACTATTATAGATGTGAAAGTTTATAAAGATATTTGTATGTTTTAATGTTTGTTTCTTAATTAAGTTAAAACGGCTAAACGAATTTGAATAAAATTTGGTTATATCCTAACTTAACATATAATGAATGAATGAATTATAATAAGATTGCTTGAATATGGGTTATTACATTACAATGTCAAATGTTAAATACAAATCTTTGCAATCAACCGTGTGGCGTGCAAATATTTAGTTTGTAACTTGTCGTTAACATTTTACATTAAAATAGTCTTCAAATGAATAAAAACATTTCTCATTAAGTCACTTGTAAAGTTTATAATTTTTTTATGTAAAGTACTACACGAAAAAAGTAATATAGTACTAATTTACGCAAGAAAAATCGCGGGAAACAGCATGTGAATAATACATTAAATTTCCACCAACGTCACTTTGATGTTTAACAATCCATTACTGTAAGTTCGTTTCACGAAATAATTTTTGCTATGCGCCTTAAAAATATGGAACACACTACAGGTAGCGGTAATAAATACTTGGGGATTTTTAAGAACAGTTTATACATTTTTAAAAGGACCGCTAGTTGAATATTAATTTCATTTTATGATTCAAGTTCTAAAACATTATAGTGTATAATCCAATTGTGACATAATAAAGATATATTTTTTCAATATTTACACAAAATATATAGGTATTACTATAGAGAGATGACAAATTAATACTTGTACGAATATGCTGTTTCTATAATAGATGATAGTACTATATTTACATGTATGTGAATATGTTACGAGTACGACGTCTGTGGGTAGAAGACGTAGTCGGCTGTTATGTATGACATCAGCACGGTTGGGCCAAAATTTAAGCTCGACACGTCATCAGTATCTGCGATCATTTGATGATACAAGATTATACAAAGTTCAATGATATGGCTATAGATTTTTTGTCTAGTCACAATTCATTGCTTGTTTTCAGATATTTATAATAAGAAATAAATATTAAGTTAAATTATTAATTTCAAACATATAGTCTTTTGTTGCAACTTTTCACTGTTTACATTTTACAACCTTTTCATAAGTTTGTATATTAAACACAATACAGGTATTAAAGTAGTATGAAAACACTTTCAGTGTCAACTTATATATGTGTTAATAAAAACTGATTTTAGTGTTATGTAAAATTTAGCACCTACCTTTGTTATGAAGGTCTTTTTGTTCATAACAGATAAAAATTGTATAGGTCAAATGTAAATAATTAGTAGGCCATAATACATCTTTAAAATGTAACTGTTAATTTTGCATGATCGCTGTGGTTTTTTTTATTTATAACTGGCTTTTGCTCGCGACTTCGTACGCGTGGATTTTGAAGTAGAAAAAAACTATTAAATAGATCACTTTTAGATTGAGCATCGAGCTTATCGAAATAAAATGCACCCTACATCAGATTTTAAGATCAACCTTCGGCAACTCGATTGTGAAAACTGTATTTGTTACAATAGTCAGGCAAAAACTACAATTGAAATTCCAAAAATATTGTTTTGGCTTTTTTTGGCTCTTATTAAGACTTCTCACATTTTTTATTTTAAATATATCCTTTCATAGATCAGTGGTTACAGTAGATACTTATAATCTACATTTGTTGATATCTTCTATATGGCGTATTATTCAATGTTATGGAATTCAAGAACATTATAGAAAAATGTTTGTCGTGCGTTGACGAAGCAAGAATACAATTTATTGTGTCACCTCACATAAAATGCGACCAGGTAACAAGGTACCATGTAACAGAAAGTTGAAAAACATTCTTAATAAATAAATAATCCATCTCGTCAGCATAATAAGAGTAAACGAATATCTTATTGTAGGCAATCTATACCATTCAACAATTCTAGAATGTATAATGAAAGTTATATACAGCTACATGCTATATGGAAAAACTTATTCGTTATTTGGAAATTTAAGGGTTCAGTAAATGAGATATTATGCTAAAAGTACTTAAACCAGGTGGTTTTATTATTTCTATATTAACGCTTTAAAGAATACATATTCGTATATAGAGATATATAGCTTATAGCATGATAACTGTACTGCAGCTATTTTATTTATCTGAGGTCGACTCACGTTTACCGATCGGTCACCGTAGCTCGAGTCCGGAATCCGCTCAAATGCCAAGGTTGTCAACTCTGACGACACAACTTTCGATCAATCGACTGCGCCACATTTGCGCCCCACTTAGCTTTGTCACCGGCTGATACAAATAATATCTCTGATATCTAGTCATTGATTCAATTAAACGTGGCAGCATCATCTAAATAATGGATAGAAGGAGAATAAGCTGAATCAATGTTGAATTCACCTTACACTTGCAATCTATTAATATTGATAAGGATTGGTATATATTAAGCATCACATCATATACATATAGGTATATAATATAAAATATTCTTAATATTATTTTATTTTATTAAACATTCCATTTTTTTTTACAATACTAGAATCTGATAAATCCTTGTTTTACGTCGTAAGTTGACATTTAAACTTTTAATTTTTTACGGTTCAAGGAGATCGCCTTTGGATTATAGCATTAAACAACAAACTGCATTTAAAAATGCGTTATTATCTTATAGATAGAACTTGTGTATCTATAGATAATAACAATATCTAAGGCCTTGTGGTTTGATGCTACATAATCGATTTTGTCTATAGAGACACTACAAATTTCTTGTTATTTGGGTGGGTGTCGTAAGAGGCCTTTAAGGGAGGCGAGGGATGGGCAGCAGCGTCCCTCTTAAAACATCTTCAAAGCCTAACTGCGGTTTCCAATCCGCCTGCCAAGCGTGGCAAGTACTGGTAAAACCTCCCAAGGCTAAGGCTCCAAGGCTTATATTCCGCAGTGGACAGTTAAAAACTGATATGATGATGATATTTGTAAACATTGAAGTAGTTTTTTTGTTGAATAAAACCATATATATGTATATCCATGGTACTGCTCATGTCTATAGGCGACGGTTACAATTTCCATCAGGTGGGCCGTCAGCTTGTTTGCCATTCTAAGTTGTATAAAAAATATAACATGGCTTTAAACGTATGCTCGTATTGCGTATCTACACACCAGGGCACCAAGAGTCTTATGGTCAAGAGTTGCTATAAAATCATGCATTGAGTGTTTCAAAAGCACTCCGTAAAATTCGTATAAATTTAATTTCTTCTAGTCTAAAAGTATATATTTAAATTAAATAGAACGGTACCAGACGCACTGGTAATGAATATTTTGGTCGTGGGTAGGTACCGTCGTGGTCAGACGCGAATGGAATATGGGATGAGTATCGTAAACGTTAGTTTTACATTTAATAGGTAAGCATTTGTATTTCTACAGTCCGTTGTCTAGGAAGGAATAAAGTTTAGTGCTTAGAATGTTTTCCGTGAAATCATCTCAATCTGGACTAAATATCTATATTAAATTGTATTGGTTTTTATATAATTTTAAATATTTGAATTAATAAATATACAAATAAGTATAACATACACACTGTAACAAAAATGGAAATTTGTTGGTGCGTTATCTAAGTATAGTTATACTCATTCCAGAAAGACAACGGTCATTGACCTGTGTTAACTTTGGGCATTGGATGAATGGACATGAATCTGATGGCGGTGTGTCGAATAACAAACACTTGCTTTATGGTGAGACGTAATAAAAACTTATTCGCGAAAGTTATTAAGTCACAAATAGTAATTTTAGAAGTTTCCAAAACTTCTAAAATGTTTTTCTATTTTAATTTTAGAAAACCTAATATTATATATATTAGAATGACACATTCCTTAAAATTAGTAATTTTTAAACGTTTTTTGAATGGAGGAGATTTTAAGTTAGTTTGTCTGTTTTAACCAATCATGAAATGTTTTTGATGACTCTTTTTGCTATCGATTACGATGGGCGATTTCTTTTTAAAGAGCAACATACTGCTTTTGCTTTCTAAATTCAAGTATTCAATCTAATGTATATATAAAGTCGCTGTTCTTATGCAGATCAAATTTACCATTTGTGTCGAAATTAGGTGGACCGAAAACGTGGATTTATTTTTTAAATTATTTATTAAAAACACATATCGTGATTAGACACATTATGAAAAAAATAATATTGAAAATATTAATAATATTTTATTGTATTTATGGCACACCTAATGCCTATTAGACATGCGAAGGCTTTCGTAAGTTTTCGTGAGTGAACCGACATTGAGTGATCTATTGTTCGCAACATGTAGGTAAGCTATGCAAACGCCTAGAGCCTGTTAGGTTGAGGTTTCGGCGATAACACCTAGACGGCGGCTGTCTACATAGTTTGTAGAGGAAGGTCATAACATTTTGTAATGTGTATAAATTCTCGAACTGAATTCTGAAATGTGTAATACAAAAATACTTCCTATATTGTAAAATTATTGTCTTTATATGAATTTCATATATTATGAAATGTTATAATGAGATGTCTCTCAATTTGTCTTTCAATGTAAAGTAATAATAATAATATAAATTTCATCAGTACATAAATAGTTTACTTCTATTTTTGGCATACTTATGAAGTATGTTAATAATTTATTGTTTATTCCTTAATTTTTAATTATACTGCTAACAAACTTCTTATCTTGTTCCCGACGTAAGTCTTCCGTGTGTACCTAATTTGTAACTTGTTCACACATGAAAGTTACTTTCATTTCTAAAGTCAGGGTAATAAGCGATCATAATAACAATTACCGTACCGATGGTATGATTTCACATGCCCACTGCTGCAGAACCGACTTGCCGCACATTGATGACTGTATTAACCAAACTGGACAAAGTTATATGACAATTAAAAAGTTAAATTTTATATTTAGAACAAAAAAAAATTAGTTTAAACTACTTACGATTGTAAAAAAAATATACTTTAAATTGTTTTAAAATTTTGAGAACTAAAGATTGGAATCTCTATAAGTATAATTTATTAATAGAGATCCTATACCTAGTTTAGACTAAAGGAAATATTTTCTATAGCATATTTAACTGTAAATGTAAGAGAATAAAACACTCCTCAGCAATGGTATTGCAATATGATACCATTATGTTACGGTTCTTCATGGTTCTTTTTATATTCATAGGCGATGGGTACCATTTTTCATCAGGTGAGTTGTTAGTTCGTTTACCATTTTAAGCATCATTAAAAAAATATAAAAATCTACTTTTACAATATTTTGGATTCATCGCTGGAAAGGTGTCCAATGTTTCAATTCACTTCCGAGAACGCAAGTAGTTCCTTAGTTGTATTTTATGAATTAATATTCACATTTTGTCCACTTATAGACAATGGAGAATCACTGTCCGATGTGGGTCTGCGTATCGGCTCATAACAGTCGTTATTGCGATCGCACCGTTTGCTGTCCTCATATCAGCACGCTGAGTTATTGAATAATATTCATACGAGAAAGACACTTTCTATGCCCTTTCCGGCTGTGACAGTGATGAGTGCGTTGTGTCAGTGTTCATATATTTGAAGTAATGGTAGAAAATGAGTGAATACGATCGTAAAAGTTACCACGAAAAGGAATCAGAAGATCCTATTTATGGTGCAAATAATAATAACTCACTTTACAGCAATGGGACGTTACATTATTGTAGTATATACAGGTAACGAAATCATGAAGACATTTATCGAAATTTTTGTAAATTTTTGCTAATAGATTCACAATGTATTCATATAAGTTGTGGATTTTATTAAATCTGTACTTGCTAATTCCAGGCACCAATGAATTGACAAATAATAAAGTGGAAAATTTTTGCAACTAACTTTCACAGTGATGATATAAAACAATGGCAAATATGGGCACTTTTTGTCTTTGTTGTACCTATCATCAGTCGTATAGGTATCGATTACTTCGGGACTTTTGTACTGTTAAATATTTTTAGTAATGTCTCAAAAAACTAAGAACTATCGTACTATATATCGTACTATCGAATATAGAAAAAAGTAAAGTTAAATGTTATTGTCTGTAGATTTTTTATAACATACGCAGTCACCTTGTGCTTTTTGATAAAATTTTAAAATTAGCTAATTTTAAACTTTCGCGTTGTTTACATATATTTTAAATACACAATCGTGACTTAACAGGATGTAAAAGCTTTTACAGCTCAATAGTACCTACATACCTGTTTCGGCAATAAAGAAGCAGGTAAGATTATTTCTAATAACTTTTAATGAGTGTTATTAATACTATGAGTTAATACAGGATGTTCCACTTCTTACTGAATATATTCTAATTCAAAAGAATTTGTTTTCATTTTGAAGACGCTAAGCTCTGGAAGGAGAAGCATGGCAATCACTGGCAAAATCCTCCAGGTGGAAGGTCTATGTTCATAAGTTGACAGTTAACAGCTGATATGATGTTTATGAATCTCTGGAACTATCAGTTAAATTTGAAGTTTTTTTACATTTAACATATATAGGATTAGAAGGATATAGGCTGTGCACGATAACGATACGATCATGGGTAAAATGGGGAGATACTGATAGTCAGTAACATCTCTTAAAATAGCAACTGATTGCTCCCATGTTAGTCTCAAATTGATTGTGACATAGTTGCTTTCCTTATGGAACAAAATCTTTAACTATTTGTAAAATTTTTCCTGTCACAAAAGTTTAAGTTTGATATCGTATATAACTTCACCTGTTTTTAACTTTCTTCAAGTTACTTCAGTGTAATTTGTAATTCCAAAATATCTATAAAATAATAATCATAATATTAAAACAATAGAACATCTTATACTTTCCACGCGTAAAATTCTTGGTCAAACTGCAAGACACAGTGAGCAAACGATGTAACTAAGTGGTCGCAATGTTTAATTGGGTTACCGTCGTTGTATACACCGTGCCTTACGTAAACACTACTGTCATAACCAGTACACACTGCGCAAACTAAGTGCGCGAATTGTGTCGAAATATATAACAGTGGCAGTAGTATTTTCATAACTTAAACATAAAGATCATTCTCTAAAATTCATAAATTTATAAAATGTTTTTTATAAGTCTTTTACAATATTTAACTTCTCGTGATAAAAGCCATAGTAAGGTTTAGCTTTTCATTTATGATTTTAATTAAAGAAATATTTATCACATTAAAACATGATCATAAATAATTTTAAGGCTGTATGTCTGTCTCGCACATGATCACTAAGTCGATAAAACATTCATAAGGAGCTCTCTCTTCTGCGTTGATTTTGACTAATCGTGGAATCTAGAAACTTGGTGATTACCATAGGAAATCTTAGATTATAAAGTATAAAGATTGGCAATGTAAAAATAGCATAATAACATATGTTAGAGAAAGATAGAAAAGTAGGGCATTCTCGTATGCAATATAAGCTCGAAGCTGATTTGGCAGGAACATAAACAAAATAAATGGTTATATTATTTAAATGTTGAAGTGTAATTAGTTTTAAATAAAGGAAATTGATTAAAGTGTGATGTTCCTGGATATAATATAATTTTGCAAAATACTACAAAGTTGCAACTTCCACGTATTGCGATTGCGATATAAACATCTACCTCTTTAAATGTAATATCATAAAACCGCCAGAAATAATTTGATAGAATTGATAGAAAAAAAAATGTAATTTAATCCAAATAAAGTTCTAGATGTCCACGAATTAACATATATAACAATTAAATTAAAATTATAACAAATACGTGAAGTATTTCGTATATACGTGAACTATTTTTGCCATTTCAAATCCATATTTATTTTGAACTGTCACGTGCACACATTTACAAAACACGCCCACACATAGGTATATTTAAGGGGGTGCCGGATGAGCCGTGCCCACCTCAGAATTAGAAGTGAGCTTTTAGCTGTGGACAGATATATCTAATAGTAGATGGAAATAAGATTTTTTTTAGGGACCAAGCCCTACCTGGAAAACAATTCTAAATACGTCAATGCGCACACTAATGTAACCATTTACTTGTCTCTTTTTGGAATTGCATTGTGAGTACGTAGTACGTTATATTACTCGTGCGTTTAGGGAAAACGGTATACGCATTGAAAATCAGCTCGGGTTAATAGGAAATAGGTTTCCTTGTTTTTTTTTTCTAAGATAACGTTAATTGTAATATCCAAGTAGATTCTGTAGATAGGTATATATATCTATCGGAAGGAAATCAATATCCATTGCATGCGACAACGCAGCATTGCGTGAGATTTCACTTGATGAATATATTTTTTCTCGTGTAACATCGGCAGAGAAGCATAAAGATATGAGTACTATTACACTCGTATGTAGTATAGTAGGTATGAACATACATTATACCTATGTAGGAGTATGTTGGTACTATTTATGATGGAATTAGGAGTATTTATTAACCCTAACTACGTCCATTTATTGATTTTATCCATATTTTGTTTACCTTATTTTTCCAAAAGTAAAAGCGCAAGTTGATATAATGTACTTTTTTAAGACGCCGTAAATGATTAGTTATTGTTAAAGTACCAAAGTGATCTTACAAATTAAACATTATCCATGCATAATGTATTTTTTTTATTTATTACAGCCAAAGAACAGTGCACGAAACAAAAGGATGGGACGTGTTCCGAGAGTTCCCGCCGAAGCAGGACAGTGGGTCGATGGAAAGTCAGAAATGTCTGGAGTTCACTGTACGGCTGCTCAAGGTGCTGGCGTATCTCGTCACCTTCGTCGTAGTATTGGGCTCCGGAGTCATTGCAAAAGGCACCGTGCTCTTTATGACCTCGCAGCTAAAAAAAGATAGGCGAATAACTTTTTGTAATAAAAATTTAGGTAAGTTGACAAGTACACTTATAAAACTAGCTACGATCGTATGTTTGGTGTTTGCTTTGTTTTAAATTATAGAAAAATTGGACATATCGATAGTATTTATTCGAATCTAATCATTACAGGAATATTCCTGTAATAATATACAATAGATTAGAATATATAGATACAGTCTATGTCTGATACATGTGTATCAATAGGCATACAACAAATAGGCAAAGACGTTTAAAAGAATATTATAATTTAGTACAATACAATTATTAAATTCAAATATTAAATTGAATCTAAGATTAAAATAATGTAAAACACATTATATTTAACACTTCCAAAAGCAAGATATTTATTCGCTTGATAATATATTTTTATTTATTTATATGCTTCCGTACATTCGCTTATAATATAGATCATCATCAGCCGTTAATTGTCCACTCCTGCACATAAGGCTTCTCCATAAGGGGAGTTTTGCCAATAGTTGCCACGCTCGGTAGGCGTGTTGGCAACCGCAGTTAGGCTTTAGAGATGTTTTAAGAAGGACGCCGTAGCTTATCCCTCGCCCTCCCTTTTACGACACCCACGGGAAAGTAAGGGGTGGTCTATTCTATGGTGGCCTATTCACGAAAAATAATATAGATATTAGGTTATAATAAATAATAATGTCGATGTGCATTTTTATTATAAACTTAATATAAACGGATTTATCCCTTAAATGATTTCTTTCAGTCTATTTTGAGAACCCCATCTTATCGTACATCTTTCGTTCGTTTTAATGTTTCAGGTAGAGATAAACAATTTTTAGTCAGCCTGCCAGATGAAGAACGAGTGGCATGGATGTGGGCTCTACTCGCGGCATATGCTATTCCTGAAATAGGAACGTTGATACGATCTGTGAGAATTTGCTTCTTCAAATCATCAAAACGTCCTACAAGCGCACAGTTTATTGTAGTAAGTTAATTATTTACTTTTTATCATATGTTATTATATATTCTAAAAGTGACAAAATTTGAGGAGCTATATATGTGTGCTGCAGTAGCTAAAAATACCACGTTTGGATTCGATATTTGTACCTATATATCAAGAGATTTTATACTATGGCCGTAATAATTTTATGAATTCATGATTTTTTTTGTATAATTTTACAGGTGTTTATAGCAGAATCTCTTCACACTATAGGAATGGCAATATTATTCTTCAAAATCCTCCCTGAAATAGATGTGGTAAAAGGCGCAATGTTAACAAATTGTCTTTGTATTGTTCCTGCTATCCTGGGACTTTTGTCGCGTAATTCAAGAGATTCAAAACGATTTGTAAAAGTAATTGTAGATATGGTAGCCATAGTTGCGCAAGTTACTGGCTTCCTTGTGTGGCCCTTATCAGAAAATAAACCAGTATTATGGTTAATACCTGTGGCTTCATTATGCATATCACTGGGCTGGTGGGAGAACTATGTTACACGACAAAGTCCAATCGGTAAGCAAATACTACAAATTGTATATGTAAAAGAAACATATTCTTTACATCGATAGAATTAACATAAATCATAAACACAAAATTAAATGTTTTTTAGGTATCATCAAAAGTCTAGGAAGAATAAAAGAAGAACTGAATCTCTCACGGTACTTCATCTACAGATTTATGTCAGTATGGAAGATAATGCTGTTCCTTGTTTGCATTTTATTCGCTATATGGATAGACGGCGACGAACCTGCTATGTTTTTCCAACTATTTAACGCAGGATTTGGACCACATAACATTGTTGTTGAAGAGGTAGATTTAATTATGGTTTGAGTAATAGTATATTTAAGAAATCTATATAATAATAAGTGCTACACAATTACGCTAATCATTTGGTTCTTATATTACGACACAAAAAGTGAGCGTATGGAGGCATAACCCAGAATACAGTAACCCGAGCCTATTAAAAACAGTTCGTTTTCTAATTGGACCCGCCCGGATATCGATTCCGGGACCTCATTAACACAAAGTGCCCAATATTGCACCACAGAGGTCGACATTGTTTTTGTTTGTTTGACGTGTAGTTTTCGATTTAAAAATCTTGTATGTTTCAGGTTCAAATTCAACTCGGGGGTACCGTAATACCGGACCTGGCAAATGTGACTTTAACGGGAGATTCCGTGGAAATTGCAGCAGCACATAAATCAGCGTTTTACGTATTACTCATTCAAGTGTTTGCAGCCTACTTCTGTTACATTTTTGGGAAATTTGCTTGCAAGATTTTGATTCAAGGATTCAGTTATGCTTTTCCTATCAATTTAGTGATACCATTGGTGGTAAATTTTTTAATCGCAGCATGCGGTATTAGGAACGGCGATAACTGCTTCTTCCACGGAACTGTACCAGATTACCTCTTCTTTGAAAGTCCTCCAGGTAATGTTATAATATTACAATTTCTTCAACTAAATTTTTTAGTTGTTATTTCCTGTTATGGTACTACTACTCGGAAAGATAATTGTGAAAATAAGTTTCTTAAACTAACTTTTTTATTTTTAGTCTTCACACTTAGCGATTTCATATCTCGACAAATGGCATGGATTTGGCTGCTATGGTTGCTGTCACAGACTTGGATCACAATACACATATGGACTCCAAAAGCCGAACGTCTGGCATCAACTGAAAAGTTATTCGTCTTACCTATGTACAATGGATTGCTTATAGATCAAAGTATGGCGTTGAACAGAAAACGAGATGATCACAAAGATGTTAAGACTGAGGTAAAGTAATAATGTCTTACTATTTATATTTACATCCGAGTCTCGTAATATAATTAAATCAATAAGTGCAGATATATGTAATTAAAGCAAATAAGTAGATTTACAATAATCTAACATAGTTTTATGTCATGGATAAATTTAAAAATAAAATTAACATTATCTATCTAGATGAACAGCTTTATAAGTTTAAGAATTGGACAAAAAATACAAAATTTTATTTTTTTCTAGGATCTTGCTGAAATTGAAAAAGAGAAAGGAGACGAATACTATGAGACTATATCAGTTCACACAGACAACACCGGTTCCACTCCTAAAACAGTGAAGTCGTCTGATCAAATTACCAGAATATATGCATGCGCTACTATGTGGCATGAAACTAAAGATGAGATGATGGAGTTCTTGAAGTCTATCCTTCGATTAGATGAAGATCAATGTGCTCGCCGTGTCGCTCAGAAGTATCTTCGTGTGGTAGACCCCGATTATTATGAATTCGAAAGTAATGCTGTTTTTCAATAATTGGAATGTTCAATTAATGATTTTATTATAAAATCTAATCTTATTAAATTTATTTCAGCACATATCTTTCTGGACGACGCTTTTGAAATATCAGATCACAGTGACGACGATTCTCAAGTGAATCGTTTCGTTAAACTTCTAGTGGACACTATCGACGAAGCTGCCTCTGAAGTACATCAGACCATAATTCGTATTCGACCTCCGAAGAAATATCCTGCACCATATGGAGGACGATTAACCTGGGTTTTACCAGGAAAAACCAAAATGATTTGTCATCTTAAAGATAAAGCAAAAATTCGTCACAGAAAACGTTGGTCTCAGGTATAATATAATCATAGTGTAGTCCAAAATACTAGTAATAAAGACAGAACGAAAGTTAAAAGTATATTATTTCAGGTGATGTATATGTACTATTTATTGGGCCACCGTTTGATGGAGCTTCCAATATCTGTGGATAGGAAGGAAGTGATGGCAGAGAACACGTACTTACTCACACTTGATGGAGACATTGATTTCCAACCACACGCTGTAAGACTGCTTATTGATTTGATGAAGAAAAACAAGAATTTGGGTGCTGCTTGCGGTCGTATTCACCCCGTTGGCTCAGGTATGTACTACTGTTTTTATTTCTATCAGCAAAGCGAAGGCATATTTTATTTTTTTATAAAATGGAACAATTTATAACATTTTTAGAATGTGGATATAATTTTGCCCTTCAAGTAATTCAAACCAGTTTGCTTATGCTTTAGTATGCTTCAAACCAGTTATTTTATGTGTCTTTGGTCAGTAGTCCCTGTGTTTCTGAACAAGTGTGTTCTAATTTCTTTTCATTACATAAAAATTGGCTGTCAGTGAATTTTGTGACAGATGCAATTTTGATATTCTGTCCAAATGCGTTCATTCTGAGATGATTCTATTTGAAAATTTTATTATGATATATATAATTTTCAGGTCCGATGGTATGGTATCAAATGTTTGAATATGCTATTGGTCATTGGCTGCAAAAAGCGACGGAACACATGATTGGATGCGTGCTTTGTAGTCCTGGGTGTTTTTCTCTATTCAGAGGAAAGGCTTTGATGGATGATAACGTTATGAAAAAATATACTTTGCGATCAGACGAAGCTCGACATTACGTACAATACGATCAAGGTAAAAACTAGTATATAAGTGTAAATAACAGCAATAAGTATTTACCATTTATAAAATTTTATCTAACATTTTTTAGGAGAAGATCGTTGGTTATGTACGCTTCTACTGCAACGTGGCTATCGTGTAGAATATTCAGCTGCTTCAGACGCATACACTCACTGTCCTGAAGGTTTCAGCGAATTTTATAATCAGCGTCGTCGTTGGGTACCATCGACTATTGCTAATATTATGGATTTGCTTATGGATTACAAGCATACGATCAAAATTAATGACAATATCTCGACACCATATATTGCATATCAGGTTATTAATTTATTGTTTTAATATAATTATAAATTTAAGAATATTTATTACTTCAGTCTATAGCAGTTTTTCAAAAACTGTATATAAAAATTTCTTCAGGATCGGATACGTGTATGTGATATTTCTCATGTTAAAAGTTACGGTAATCGTTTACTACTAGGCAGGTTAACTAATCTTCCGCTGTGGTAGTTTAAGTGTCAAAAAATAATAATGTGAATAAAATATTTGATTTCAGATGATGTTGATGGGCGGTACAATCCTGGGCCCCGGCACTATATTCCTTATGTTAGTGGGTGCTTTCGTGGCGGCTTTTCGAATTGACAACTGGACTTCCTTCGAGTATAATTTATACCCTATTTTGATTTTTATGTTCGTTTGCTTCACGATGAAATCCGAAATTCAGGTTGTAAAAGTTTTTAATATTATTTTAATTAATTAAATGTGAAATTTTAGTAAAATACTCAATTTTAGTATGAAATATGAAAATTTTTGGATATTTGTTCTTCAATTGTACACAATTGGCTGAACAAATGTGGTTATTTTGCACATTCCTTATGGGCTTATTTACAATAGAATTCCATGCGGACAAAGATGCGATTATTCGCTAGTAATTTAGGTAATAATATTAATAAAAAAATCATAGATTAATTAAGAAATAGAATTTAAGATTATTAACTGTGTAAATAGTCTTCATTGAATTCCAATATCGAATCTAACAGGACAAGGTATAGTATAGTTTGAAGAAATATTATCAATACAAGTATTACAAGTTTAGTTATCTAAATCTATAGGATTACATTGAGTGTCTTTACACAAATTGAAATTAATAAAATTATTATATTTCAGTTGTTGGTGGCACAAATATTATCTACAGCATATGCTATGATAATGATGGCTGTGATTGTTGGTACTGCGCTACAATTAGGCGAGGACGGCATCGGTTCTCCTTCAGCTATTTTCTTGATAGCTCTCTCCAGTTCATTTTTCATAGCGGCATGTTTGCATCCGCAAGAATTTTGGTGTATTGTACCGGGTATTATTTATCTTCTATCTATACCTTCTATGTATTTGCTGTTGATTTTGTATTCTGTTATCAACTTAAATGTTGTATCATGGGGTACTCGAGAAGTACAGACAAAGAAAACTAAGAAGGTACGTTTATGCATCGATTAGTAATTTATTTTAAAAAATATGTATGTAACTTCCTATAAGGTCGTAACAATTTCTTGTATACATTTTAGGAAATAGAACAAGAAAAGAAAGAAGCTGAGGAAGCAAAGAAAAAAGCTAAACAGAAATCATTGCTTGGTTTCTTATCTGGAGTAAACAGTAACGAGGAAGAAGGATCTATTGAGTTTTCATTTGCTGGTCTCTTTAAATGTTTATTGTGCACTCATCCGAAAGGAAATGAAGAAAAGGTACAGTTATTACATATAGCATCCACGCTAGAGAAGTTGGAGAAAAAAATGGATATCGTTGAAAGGTCGGTATATCAATAGTTATGTATAAATATTATCCATTTATATTAGCAAAACCATTAATAATAATTTTAATTATAGGTCGATTGATCCGCATGGGTTGAATAGAGGCCGGAAATTATCAGTGGGTCACCGCGGTAGTACTAATGGAGATCATCAATTGGATGCTCTCGCCGAAGGTCCAGAAGAAGAACACGATTCTGATTCTGAAACGGATACGCTTTCTACTGTTCCGAGAGTAAGAACGAATAAATATTTTTTGAATATTCATAAACAAAATGTTATTGAAATATAATAAGTTTTGTGCTTTTGATTTTAGGAAAGGAGAGATGATCTTATAAACCCTTATTGGATTGAAGACCCAGAATTGAAAAAAGGAGAAGTGGATTTCTTGAGTCCAGCTGAATTACAGTTTTGGAAAGATCTTATCGACAAATATTTATATCCTATCGATGCAAATAAGGATGAACAGGTAATTGCATAAAATCAGTATAATACATTCGAAGACATAGTGCACAAAATACCTATAAATTTGTATTTTGGCAAATATGAAGAATAGTAAACTTTTTGATTTTTTTTTATGCAACTTTTTGATTTATTACCAAGTTTGCTGTGTTATTACAATTTTAGTTAAAAAAAAAAAATTATTACAATTTTAGTTAAAAAAAAAAAATAAAAGTATTCTAAAACAAATTCTCTTTTTAAAGTAAAAATAATTATGTATTTAAAATGTACGTATTATTTTTAATAAGTTTGCTTTTCAGGTATCAGATTATTAATGTATTATTGTGTGTATTAAAGGTATCTATTTGATATTAATATTGCCATGATTTTAGGCCCGTATTTCGAGGGATTTGAAAGAATTGAGAGATTCATCTGTTTTTTCGTTCTTTATGTGCAATGCCCTCTTTGTACTTATTGTATTCTTGCTACAACTGAACAAGGACAACATTCACTTTAAATGGCCCTTTGGAGTTAAAACTAATATAACTTATGATGAGGTTTCACAAGAGGTAACGTGTGACTCCACTATGCAGTGATCGGCCTTCAACGATGACTTGGGACCGCGACTTTCATTACTTCTATCCACGGTTGTTGTCCACTTATGTAATGTTCCCAGTCACCCTTGAAAGTTGATGCATTTTAATAAACAATCTTGTTTTTTATTAAATTTTACAGGCCCGAATCGCTGGCGATTTGATAGAACTTCGTAATAAGTCAGTTTTTGCATTTGTTATGTTCAATGCTTTATTTATACTGATAGTGTTTTTATTACAACTCAACAAAGATCAACTCCACGTGGATTGGCCTTTGGGGATAAAGACAAACATTACGTACATCGAGGATACAGGCGAGGTATAGCCAAATGTTACCACTCAATGTGTGTCACTTCACAAGTCTAACGACCTTCTTCTAACCGGTCTGTCTTGGGATGGCACACCAGCATGAAGTCCTATCGATGCAGGATTCAACAGTTTGGGTGACACTTTAATGGTTCCATAGACCCTAATAAATCCAAGTCCCAAAATCCTAAAAATTTGATCGAATAAAAGAAGATATCCTAAATTAATATAAAGTTAGATACTTGTGTTAAATGCACTTTATCGGAAAATACGTGTTTTTTTTCGGCCTGTATTGGCAATTTCTTTATAAATCCTTCCAACTGTGCACAATTCCAAACCAATAAATACACTGGAAAGTTAATAATGTATCTATTCTGTCTATTAAGGTGGCGGAACTTTTCTATTAATTAAACACGGTAACAGGGTCACTGGTTTCCCTTGTAAATATATATATCTCGTAAGACGCGGTGATTTGTTTAACGTTATGGTAACTCTTGAGTGTTCATACAAATTATTTAATTTATAAAAAATCATACTAATTTATTTTATCATAAACATTTATTTTCTATATGTGTGAACCATATAAGGTTCAGCTCATTAGCTATTCCACATTACATGTTACACAATTCACTATCATGTTCAGGTAAATGTTTTAAAAATATCTAATCTTGCACAATCAGTCTTTTTAATTGAATCAGTCATTCAAAATTAATTTTCATTTTATACGGTAAACAGTTATGGAAATTGAATCCTGAGTCCATGTCAGTTTATTATAGATTAGAATATATACCTATATATGAATTCACAATACAAACATATTGTGAATTTGTATATATTTCATTGTTTTCGTATTAAAATCATACTCGTATCAAGAACAAATTCGTTATTACTGCAAACCCAGTAAAATTAGAATTACCCATTCTACATTATAGAAATAAAAATACATATATTTCGTTTATTTGAAGCGAACATTTTATAATCGTAGTAACCAGGAATCATTTTCTATGAGATTTTGTGGAATTGATACTTCTTAATTATTGTTTTATGGTATATCAGCTAATCAATATGATTAAAATTACAGGTATTAATTACGAAAGAATACTTGCAACTGGAACCAATTGGTCTAGTATTCGTGTTCTTCTTCGCTTTGATTCTGGTTATTCAGTTTACTGCAATGTTGTTCCATAGATTTGGAACTCTTTCACATATTTTATCATCCACGGAATTAAACTGGTTCTGCACGAAGAAGGTATAAGAAATTCAGTGCCTTACATGATTTTCGTAATTACTACTATTATTGCAATAACTAATTCATAATTATTTTTATCATCAGGCGGAAGATCTTTCACAAGATGCGTTGTTAGATAAAAATGCAATAGCAATAGTAAAAGATTTACAAAAGTTGAATGGTTTAGATGATGACTATGACAACGATTCTGGTTCTGGTCCCCACAATGTTGGCAGACGGAAAACTATCCATAATTTGGAAAAGGCAAGACAAAAGAAGAGGAATATAGGCACTCTTGATGTAGCATTCAAGAAGCGGTTCTTTAATATGAATGCTAATGATGGGCCAGGTACTTTTCTTCTTAACTTTTTATTTCCTCGAGCCTCGATGAGTATAGTAATATCTAACGTAGTAAGGGGCGAACATGCCGCCATTTATTTTTGTACTAGTAAAGGGGCCCACGATCACGATTTCCCCTGATGGAAAGCGCTGATGTAGTCCAAGATAGAGCTCGCGAGCCAACAGATAAGCTCACATTGTATCGTACGGATACATTTTTAGATATCCGCCCATTCTTTGCTATTTTAAAAATGTTGAATTATTAAATGCAAATAATACATAATTATTTTGAATGTAAATAATTGTAAATAACAGGCACTCCAGTATTGAATCGCAAGATGACCTTACGGAGAGAAACACTTAAAGCTTTGGAGACTCGAAGAAACTCAGTGATGGCAGAAAGAAGGAAGTCGCAAATGCAAACATTGGGTGCAAATAATGAATATGGTGTCACAGGATTGGTAAATTGTTTTAACTTGAATGGGATTTAAATCTTTTTATTTAAACTTAATAATATTTAATCTTTTTTCATTTTAACGAATTCATTCTTCAGTATTCGTCCATTTTATTATTTTAAATAAAAACTTCATTTTCTATAATTAGAAATTATAGAATTAATTATTTACTATTAAGTATATTTACTTAATAGTAAATATACTTTATATTGCTTTACTATTAATATTATAAAGTTAGTTTTTTCCTAACAATTTCAAAAAATCATAGTCAATATGTATATCTAAAATTGTACATCATGTTTTTAGATCAACAATAACCATGGTGTACCACGGCATCGAACGTCAAACGCGAATATTTCTGTAAAGGATGTGTTTGCGGAACCAAATGGAGGGCAAGTAAACCGAGGCTATGAAACAACTTTGGGAGACGAAGACGATAGCAACTCTATGAGGCTTCAACCTAGGCAAAATCAGGTTTCCTTCCAGGGAAGATTTTAATGCTGCATCAAATAGATCAGATCAAATTTCCAAGAGTTGCCAAACTATGTTTAGCATCAAGTACCTAGCGTAATCAATGTAGATACTCATTTTACATATTGTATATTAGTTATTATGATTTTTTTTAAATATCATATATGCATGTGATATTTCAAAATTTCTGTGATTCAGGCAGATTATTATTGCAAAATCACAAAGTACCATTTAGATAATTTATAGCTTTATTGTAAAATAGAACCTAATATTACACTGCCACTTAATTTTAATACTGTATTTTTTTTATATTTTATTTTATACATCAACAGTAAAAACTTTTAAAACTTGATTAAAAGTGTTTTTCTTATTAAATTCTCAATAAAGTCAATCAGTCCCACTCATCATAACTTTATGTTTTATTTTATACATATTGGAGTACATTTGGAGGACATATGGCTGTTTAAATAATTCAGAAAAGAACTTACTTTAGTTTTCTAAGAAAGACACAAATTCTGTAAGTTTGAAGAGCTGATCCTCACTGGAGGTATGTAAAGGTGCAGGCTGTGTTGGAGGTGTTGGTTGGATTGTAATATTGTCTTCATTTAATGTCCACTTGCGGTCTCGACACAAGTGCAATACTGCGTCTCTGCTCAAACCAGTCATAGCAACCACAGTGTCAAGTGAGATGGAGCTATAGGAACGGCCGATTAAATTAAATGCTCTCTCTCTCACTTTTTCTGAAAAATAAGAATAAATTATTGTTGAATAAAAATATATGAATATAAGTAGATTAATAAGTAAATTTTGAAGACTGGTATGGGTATTTAAAAACATTGAGTAAAGAATTCATTGGAAATTAAGATTGGCAGTTTTTAATATCGACCAGGATAATAAGCATACTAACAGAAAGTTTTATTATACATTTATTACTTTATAGAATAATTATTAAATTATATTAGTTACATTTATATAGGTACTAAGGAAATAGACTAAAGGTACTTGAAAGAACCTGAGTTAGTCATTATTGGACATTGAACAATAATAGAATGGTGTATGTATAAAATAGCTAACATTGATAAAAGTTGCATTTGAAAGAAAATGGTCGGCATCACATATATTTGAATAGAATCATCAAGAAAGAGATGCATCTTGAATATGCAACTTTATATTGTATTTGGCTTTTTAATATAACAAACTATGGACCAGTAACTTTAAAATGTTGGAAATGCTATGCTAACATAAACATGACAGAGGCATTATCACAGTTATCCTACTGAGAACCTGTATGATGGACTTAGGCATGAATTTTTTTTTTATAATTCAGGGGGGCTAATGAGCATGCAGTTTACCTGATGTTAAGTACCAATTTGGTACCACACTTATAAGGCTATAAGGCCTTTTAACACAAAGGATTTTATTTGATATACTGATTCATGCAGGAAAAGGTTACTTATTTATAAGATATGTATTTTTTGACATAGATAAAAGATAATATGGCCATAATAAGAGTAAATGGAGAAATGACTGTGAGTAGAGAAGAATGGAAGACAAAAATATATTATGCTGACACCAAATAATAATTGGGATAGGAGTAGGAAGATAATGATGATAAATCATTTAAAATAAAACCTTCAAGTGCTCTAATAATGTTTGCAACCGGTTCTGTCCAGTCGTAAGCTGCTAAGGCCTGGTATGTACCAGGCAAGTCCTTCTTCCAAAGCATTTGACCAATTGCCCACACTGCTGCTATTTCTGGATTACTGCTTGTGACATTTTGAGGTATCCTTTTCCACAAAAATTTTGCATTACATCTGTGAAGAAGTATAAAAATGAAATAATACTAAATAAATATATCTAAATATTATTATTTAGAGGCTCATGCCCTAATATTTTTATAATTTTCTATTACTTTTTCTGAAGTATATTATCATCATTATTTTTCGTTACTTTTGAGTATGATATAAATATCAGTTATTATAAGTGATGAAGAAATAAAAAAATGTACAATCAATAATTAAGAACCACAAATAAAAATAAACCCTTTTTTCAATATACACTGGCTGGGTAACTGTGAGGGATGACAGTTAAGGATGAAGCAGGTCCATTAGCCTATTGTGACCAATTCAACAATAAAAAACACAATGGTTTCTAAGGGGAACTACATGGAAATCGACCTAATAGAGTATTGTTAGCATTGAGCAGTTAGATCCATTATTAACAATTATTGTCCTCTACTGATAAAGATAGCAACTAGTTGGAAACTTTAATCATAAATAGAGAACAAATAACTCATCATTTTGTTGTTCTTTTCACTTCCTAGTATGTAATGCAATAATATTTTTATTAGTATTTTATTTGGTATTAATGTAAACATACTCACAAATCGTTTTGATATAAATATATGGCTAATAGTTGAGAATAGGTTGTAGGCGACGCAACTCCATTAGGGGCCTGTAATTAGAAATTAATTTATGAGAACTAAGGGTATCTACTAACCCAACTTTTTTCCATAAATATATATAAATAACCTCTTCAATTAAAAAATAAATTCGAGCATACCTCTAATTCTTGTTTTTCTAATTCTCCGCACAGTTTGTCAAAATTCGTAATCATAGTGAATTGGTACAATTTTAATGATTAATAAGTTTATTCGATGCGTCGTTCTTTTTAATTACAAATTACGACTTTAAGGAATATAGAAAAACAAAATATGTAAGTTTTGATTTAAATAGACATATGAACACTTCAGGGTTGCCAGAAGTGATTTTTTATTTATACCCAAATGTTACATATCATTTTCCAAATCGATACGATTTCTTTTACTTTTACTCAATTACGAATATTTCATATATTGCTACATGGTTTATCAGTATCAATAAACCTGCCAAATAATATTTTCACTTTTCTCTAAAAATGTCTTCAGAATTTCATTCCTCCAAAAGTAGCCGAATAGAAATATTTTTACCCAATCTGGCAACGTTGGAAAACAATAATATTGACATTTTAAGCTAACCTTGTTCTCATATTTATAAGATTCCAAATGAGTGTAGTGTTACCAATTCAAAACCTGATTTACGGACTAAATAGAACTGAAGAAAAAAATTAATGCAGAACTTTCCTGTTATTAAAAACTGTATTTAGCTAAATAGAATTAAAATATAGGTCAAAAGTAATAAGCCAGGGAAAAAATTAAATACGTTATTATATTAAGCTGAGAAATTGATGGTTGAAGTTTATGTATTTTACCACGAAATGATTATGGTTGCTGTTTAAAGTTATAATTTGTGATAAATTCAATTTAATTATAATTATTTAATTTAGGTACATATACTTTTTTTTTATAAAAGCTCGACATGTGATGGTCCAACAAATCATTGTAGAAGCATGATTCGGTGCATAATCCCTGAAGAGGATCAACTGGTGACCTAGGTAAACCTAATTCACTATTTATTCTCGCTTTGTCGGTCTTTCACACGTCTTTTGAAAACCCTAAAATTGTAAGTTGGAGGAAAAATAAATTTTTTCAAATGTGTTTAGAAATGTGAGCATTATTTTGACAATCTTCTTAGAGATAAATCAAAATTACCGTACTGGCCAGATACAAGCGGGCAGCGGCCGGCAAAAGTTGTATGAAAATCCATATCTGTCGTGTTTTGTGGTCAGATAAATTACTATGTAAACTCATATCTGTCCTGTAATTTAAAAATGGAATGACCTTTTACTTGGAAACATGGCTACCAAGGAGGTAACTAATAAAAGGTTTTATATAAATTTCGAACTGGCTTGCAATAGGAAGCTGTTTATTGAAAAAAAAAAAAAACAAAGGAACATTATGGCGCGTGAAAAATTGTTATTGTTCGTTATTCGTCATTGAACTTAAAAAGTAAAATTGTGTTTTTGATTTCTGCGCATTGTTTTAGAAAAGTACTATACAAGCCTTGGCCACAACTAGGCATTGATGGACTAACGTATGAGTGCCTCGGCTACGCCTCGACCTTTCGTTCATCAATGCCTCAGTTGCTGGCCGCTGCAGTAATGTACTATTGTAACATATATTTAAGTACCTATTGCCCATAGCTTTGCTCGCACTTAAGTGTAAATAAATGAAAAATGGCGTATGAAAATATGTAGGTTTTAAAATAAAATATATGAAGTTTCATAATGGTCAAAAGTATATTACGGAGTTTTTATTTTTCTTTGCACATTTTTAGGTTTCATCTTCGCTAATCTGTTAAGGAAATGCGTTTTATCACTGCCATAGTGAAGTTTGTATAAAGAAAAAGCGTTTATTGCATCTCTCTAGGAGATGATATGAAGACATTTCGTATTTTGTATTTTTTATACCTAGAGGTACAGATATAATTTTTTTTTAAGTGAATATATCCTAATAAATGTAATAAACCTTTAAATAAATAAAAAAATCGTAGCAACCCTTTTTGTCGTGTCAAGGCTAAAATTTCTAAAAACTTTAAATACATGTTTATTAGTTCAATTAAGTAACACAAAAAGTAAATTTCATGTAGATTAGAGTTTTTTTATTTTTATTTTAATGTATTTATTCCATTTTTTCCGTTAGCGGTTAAAATCCCAAAAATTACAAGGGATGTATGTAGGTATCTATGTTTTCTAAGAAACTCTAATATTAAATTGCATTATTCATAAAATTTCAACTTTTACTTTACCCTCTGCTCTGCAGTAATGTTGAAATACGTATTTATTTACATATTTCTAATCAGAAATTTATTGTATACAAAATGTCATACAACTTTGAAAATGGTAAATTTCCATATAACCAAACATCCTTTATTTTAATCCTTTAGGGATGGAGTTTCCAAAAATTCTTCTTTAGTGCATGTTTATTTATTTTTCATATAATTAACAAAAAATAAACAAAATACGACACAAGCAACGAAAGTAACTGCATATAAGTATGCATATGAGTTAACACATAATACACGAATACTAGCGTACGTAAAATAGGTAAAGTGACGTTACGCGTTGGTCGCTGTGGCGACCGTATGAAGAGAAATTATATTTCAAGCGCAACTTGTCCTATACATTTTTTACCTTTTACATTTATAGAAATATTTTAATGATTACTCCAGATTTATGTTTTATTCTATTTAAATTTTAATTATTTTCAAAAATAAAGGAAAGTTTGTTATTAAATAAATAAAATTGGGATAAATCATAATCTATCATTATAGTTTTTTTAAACACTGATATAATATACTGAATAAACATATGGCTCATTTGATAATAAGCGGTTACATTAGTGTATGAACACCGTCAATACCAAGATCATTACAAGCGCGTTGTCGACTCCGAAGAAGCTTCTTTATTTCTTTTTTTTAAAAATCCCATGTTGTAGTCTCTCGAGAAAATCTCGACAGAAAGATCATTCACTAACTTGAATATTTGCAGTAAGAAGCATCTTGGAAACTTCTTTCGCTCATATCTAAAGTTTTGTTTAGGGATTTATATAGAGATTTTTTTGACGACGCCAAGATATACGAAAGTAGGAGGTAGCTGTAAGCATCATGTTCTCTGAGCACAGTTCATTGTATGAGTGGTGTAATCCATAGAATGGGATAAAGTCTCTTCTACGATTTAATACTGTATGTGACCTTGGAATCATTAACAATTCTCAAAGAACGTTATTACGCTTATTTATTGGAAAAATGTGGAACTTATCAATGAATCTAAAAGGTTTTAAACCATTTTTGGTAATTTTTGTTAAAAAACGTTTTTCTTTTGGGATCTACATAGAGTGCTATGTTTTGGTCAGAAAGGACAAAGATGGTAACACTAAATCGGGTTTTTAAACATTTGTTTGACTGCTGTTAAGTTAATAATGGCAGGTACTAATACCTTAATCTATGTTTTTTTTTATGGGTGAAAATGGTATGGTAACCCCGCCTGCGCTAACGGGATACGTTGCCGGAGCACCAGTGAAGGGTGATAGATGAGAATGAAAACAAGCCAGTTAGCCCAACATGATGAATTCATCAGGAATTAACCATGATAGTTTCCAGGGAGAACCGCGAGGAGGTCTACCTGGTTGGGTATATTGCTAGCAATGGGATTCTCAGTCTCCATTACTAATAATTCCTTTCCTCCAAACCTTAATCTATAGTTAACAATAAAATTAAATCAAACAGATTTAACTTTTTTGTAAATATAATTATTAGTAATAAGGATATTTTTTTTAATGGACGCGAGCGCAACTTTTAACTATGCGCAAAGACATTTTGCCCACTTAAAGTTAAAACAAAATATTAAACACGCTAATGACTCATTATTAACAATCTTTTCCCCTCCTTAATTTTTGTGAACAAAGATTATTATGATTATTGTAAAAAGAAAAAGATACTTGTGAGTTTTTTTTAATGGATGATAATGGAATGGTAACCATGCTTGCGCTAACAATATACGCAGTCAGGGCACCAGTGAAAGTTGATAAATGGAAATATTAAGGCAGGCAATTAGCCCATAGTGATGAATAGGTACACATGGAATTCAGCACGATTATGAAATTCACGGACTACGAAGAGGTCGACCTGACAGGGTATATGCTAGCAATGGGCCTAGTAGTCTGCATTACTAACAATCCCTTCCCCCCGATATTTTTTTTGATGGGTGAAAATGGTATGGTAACCCCGCCTGCGCTAACGGGATACGCTGGCGGAGCACCAGTGAAGGGTGATAGATGAGAATGATAACAGGTCAGTTAGCCCATTATAATGAATTCATCAAGAATTAACTATGATAATTTCCAGGGCGAACCGCGAGAAGGTCGACCTGGTTGGGCATATTGCTAGCAATGGGATTCTTAGTCTCCATTACTAACAATCCCTTTCTCCCCTCTCCTCGTTATTTGAGAGATATAGGAACAAACGGCTCTTCATTGCTAGTAGTATCTTGTCATGTTGATTTCCCCACGATTCCTTCTGAAATGGATTGGTTAAATACTAATGTATTCGTCACGACGCGATGGGACAACTGCCTTCATATATTTACACCTAATCACCTTTCACTAGGGGAGAAAAGGATAGTAATGAGTTCTAACAGCCCCATTGCTAGCAATATACTTTATCAGGTCTACCTCCACACGGTCTCCCCTGGGAACCATCGTAATTCATTTCCAGTGATGTTGTCACGATGGACAAATTGACCTAATTTCATCCTTACCAATCATCACTCACTGATACCTACTCCACCAGTTACATCGTATCGGTGTTACCATTATCATCCATTAAAAAAAATACCCCTCTTTGGTACCGCACCAGCGTAAACAGCTAGAGCAGGGGGTAATAACCAATAATTAATTTATTAAGAATTAGGTACAATATGTATGTTTACAATATAAGAAGTTTTTGAACTAAATTTAAGTATCTACAATAATTACTTATGGTATATTCCATGCGTTTTTCCTGGAAATTGTTGTATTTAATTTCTAGCGAATTCGTAAGATACTCTCAAAAGCCTTGAGCTACACAATTTCTTTACACTGGGTTTTTTCAGGAATGACAACGTCAATAATATCCTTTTAATAATAATAATGTTATAAATGTGAAAGTTCGTAACGATATATGGATGAATAGATGTGTAGATTTCTTATACGCAGAAATTGCTGAGTAAACTTGAATGAAAATTTTTCAAGGTTATATCGCAATTTATTACATAGGATACATTATGTTCACTAGTACACATATATATATATATATATATATATATATATATATATATATATATATATATATATATATATATATATATAATAAAAAAAGTAGGTATCTAGTTAGTTTTGATAAATCTACACGATGGTAAATATAGATAGTTACGTAGGTAACTGCCTGCCTAAGTACCTATTCTAAAAAATAATCATGATACTTTTATTAAAATTACATATCTGTGTGAATTACAATTACCCTGTTTTTAGTTATAAATCTAAATAATTACATAGGTATGTATTAAAGTATGTAATCAAAGATAATCTTTTCAGTACTTACGTAGTAAGATTGAAAGTTTCTAATATTATTCTTATTTATTTTATTTCTTATTATTATTTATTATTTCTAATAGTATTCAAGGTACTAAAATATATTTAAACATCTATATTAATGCCAAAAAAACTTTTTTTGTAAAAGGGTTAGTCCTATTTTACTCTAGGTCTGTATGAAAGCTGTCTTTACATGATTATGCATTTTACGATTGCAACATGTAAGTAGATACTTATCTAAGTTGATTGAACTCATTTTAAAAATCGAATTTCACAGCTATTGAATTGATAGAGGGTTTGGGCGGGCTTGCTGGTCTACTTCTCGTTTCGTGTCGCTTGGATTGCATCACACCTCACCTCACCTCACAATACAACCGGAGCTGATGGACTGACACGCTGAGTCACCCTTCAATATTGTCGTTCATAATGCTAATTTTCTCGTTATGCCTGTACCAATTTGCATCTTAATGCTTTTTGTTGTACAAAACTGTAGTTATATTTGTTTATAATAGATACCTGCTGGTCCACATTTCTATGTATATTACAATACTAATAGAACGTTAAATTTATTTCATTTAATTAGATGCCGATATTTGCTCTAGTTAAATTATCTAAGTACATCAATGATATCCTTCTTCATATCAATACAATCGTCATCTTAATATCATTTTTCAAAATGTCCACTTCATTTACGTTATGAAATGAAGACAATGAAGGTAGATAAGAAGTTAGTCCATTTCGTAATTGTTTTGCTCAATGCTACTAAGTAGAAATATTTCGTCACCTTCACTTGTCGCTGAATTGTCCAATGGAACTGTCGTCACGCTCTGTCGGTAACCAATGGGCTTGTCCACGGCCCCGCCTCAGCAGATAGGCGTGTGTATTTACCGGCCCAGATAGTTGCAAACAATGCTTTTGTCCCACGATAACTGTTTCAGATACAATAGCCTCCGGATTTAGGCAACTAGGTACAGTTACCAAAGGTATTCAGAGGACTAAAATCCTAATGTTCAAAGACTGTGCAAGTATTTAAGTAGTGTGGATAGAGAAACATAATAACTAATATTAACGTCACTAAAATTAAGCGTTTGTTATGCATCAAAATTATTAACTAAAAGCTCTATGATCACGCAGAATTCCGCGATTGAACTCCGCAACGGTTAATTCAGTTACCTACATAGTCTTCGTTTCACTTAACCTAGGCACCTGAGCCGGTTAATGCGGGTACTTCATAAATTAGGTAAAGCTACGATAACTACTTCCATATGCACATTATTCCTATGGTTTTACTCTAGTGAGATTGCATATGGTGTAATGCGGTCAGCCGGTTCGGCGCGGGCTCGAGTGACCCGGGCGAGGGGTCACAGGGTTTCATCGTCGCCGCCGCACTACGCCGACAGCGCTGTGCAAAATCGTTAATTACATTCAATCGCAGTTTCGCTTTACGATACATTGAAGTTGGTATAAATAAGTACATCACGTGCCACAATGTTGTAGGTACAAATTTCAACATAATGTCATTATCATTTATTGATCTTAGATACCTATAAATTCATAATTTCATTCAGGTTCCAAAATTAAAATGCAAATTATTAAACATATTTAAAAATATTAATACTAATACAATTAATTATGAATATGTCCAATATAAAGTATGTATAATGAAGATTTTAGAATATCGTAAAATATGTACAAATTATTAATAAAAAAGAAGCAAGATTTTATGTAAATTTTTTTTTTTATTTTAAACTGTTGTCATTATTTCTATGATCAAAAGTTATGTCTAAGTGCATATACCTCTAAATAACTTTAAGAAAACAAGTAATATACAAACAAACTGACTATAACGCGGTGAATTTGTCACATCGAGCTAATTGACCTTAATCCTCACCTACCATCTCTTACTGATATCCCATTAACTAAGTGTTTCAACCGTGAAGCAGTTGTGTTTGCATGGCTGTGTTTCGGTTTGAAGGGTGGGAACAGGGTACAGAGGAATAACACCTGACATGGGGGGTATCATAACCCTGTTATGTCCATTACCATCTCTTACTTTCCATGATGTCAGCTTGTTTGCCATTCTAGTTGTATAAAAAAAAAACCTATATTAATAACACAAACAAGGATGTAATACAATTTTCATCTCTAAAAAAATCTATGTTCAGTAGCATTATCTTCCGTGTAAATGAAACAACCCAGTTGCGCAAGAGGAGTGACCATTCAATTATCATAAAAAAAAAAATTGTAAAGAATAAAATAGGAACTGTCCATAGACAAATATGTATGTCAACGGTAATGACAAGGTTTTTGAGAATTAAACCATATCGCATCTGTAGTTAATGTCCATTAATTAATACAATTAGCTCGGGGTAAATTACACATAAAAGCTGAAATAATGAGCGTAAATTGAGGCAGCTTTACACTTCAGATTTATTGTCCTGCACTGCGCGATTTCGTCGAAAGAGAAAACGGACCAGTTCCGATAGTATTACAAACAGAACATAAAATTGATAATGAATATTTATAAAAACTTAATCACAGTTCACCGTGTTTCCCAACAGTACAGGAGAAGAAACCATTAATCAGAACATTTCCACTTTATCATGCAAATAGCCGTAACTTTTTCTCTGTTATTATATTTCACTTAAATTTTGTAGTTAAATTCTTTGAAAATTACTTAAGTATAATTTCTGTGGGCATATGAATAAACGTAAAGTATGGAGCCGGTTCAAAGTTATGTGCATTTTATATTCGATTTTTTTTTAGTTATATTAATTTATAATTGTAGGTACATATCTGTAGAAACTTTGAAAATAATTAATGTAGTAATAATTTATTTAATTCTAACTTGTCTATTTATTTACAAAAAAAATGTCTACTTAACAGTTGAGACAATGCAATGTTGGAATTTTATTTTAGAGATAGCCATTGACTTCCCTATATCAGTATTTGTATTTCTACCTAATCAATATGAATCCTAGAAATTCAAGCTCAACAGATGTTTACTTAGACGATAAGAGCTCAACATGTGTCCACTGAACAACCAATGCCCATATAACAACGATTAGTTTTTTTAGCTAAAGATAATATATATATATATATATATATATATATATATATATATATATATATATATATATATATATATATATATATATATATATATATATATATATATATATATATATATATATATATATATATATATATATATATATATATATATATATATATATATATATATATATATATCCTTACCTTTCTATAAGACCTTACACATAATAGATATTAGTGTTTCCTAATATTGTTTTAGTAATATATTGAATAAAATCAAAATTTTATGTCAATTTAATGTTAAATTATTATTCTAGCCTACAAAATAATAATAGAAAAATCAAGATTAATACAATATGTATAATACAGATGCTCCTTATATGAACAGTAATGACAGGTAGGTGTTAATTTTAAGCTCGTAGTCGTTGTGTAAACGTTGTAACTTCAAGGCTTGCTACATCTTCTCTCGCCGAAAGTTGTATGGTTTACATTATAAAATACTTGTTTACTAGCTGTTTGAATTTTGTAATACTAATTTAGGAATAATTTTATAATTTTATCACGGATAAGTTAATAAGGTGTAAATTACTTACAGATTCACACATCGAATATTTTATGAGTTTTATTAAAGAATTTGCATTCATAACACAGATAGGTATTGATAGAGATACATGATGTAAGTATCTCAATATAATAAATGAACATCATTATTGAAATATTAGACGTATTGATGTGTATATAAAAAAAAAAAAAAACTCGAGAATATATAAATTAAAATAGGCTTTGAAAATAATATCTACGCGTTTAATCAAATTTTGCACTTATTTCTAACTACCCAGTGGCATTTGTAGTTGATTTTTTGTTACATATTTAATTCCATTCAAGTGTCGTCTTATGATAATTGTTTATTTTAATCTAGCTGTATACTGTGGCTTCACCCACATGAATCTATACATATTTTACGTGCTTAAAATATACCATATTCGTGTACCCAATTTCATTCAATTCCATTCAATATTTTTTGCGTAAAAAATATCATACAACCATTCATCCTTACAAATTTTTGCATTTACAGTATAAATTTTATGTGCCTATTATTGTCATGACATTAGAAAAGTTGTTTATGCCTCAAACATATTTGAAAATACCATCCGTGATGCTCTTTTTTTAATTCTCTTAATTTAATTTAAAAAATCTACCAATATTTTTTAAAGAAACTAGAAATTGAAATTAAAATGAAGTCCAAATATGCTCTTTTGAACTTACTTAATGCCGTAATAAATAGGTTCCTACACATGATACTTAAGTATATCCAGTTGTAACATCTATTTAGATAAAACCGTGTTCATGATTATAAATCATACATAGACATAATTTCTGAGACAGTCTCTTAAAAATTATGAATTATACTGTGTATTTTTATATTACTGTATTATTATTGTACTGTGTTTTGTGTGTTTGTTATACATTCTCAGAAGTTATGTCAATAAAAATATATTTAGAACTCGTTAATTATGTATACTAGGTACAATATATTTAGACGGACAATAATATAAATACTTGATACATTTAGTTTTTATTTCAGTCATCATTAGTAGATTAATAAAAGACTGTAGTTGTTTAGATAAGTTACTCTGACAACTTTACAGACGTGTTCTGGCAAGGAGGTAATCAAGTCCGACGACAATGAAAAAATAACAATAGAAGCGTATGTTTTCGACATCGTGTACCTAAGTGTCGCAACGGTGGGCCACAGAATGGTTTAGAGGACAGACGTGTTATCAGTAAACATTTAATAAAATTGTTCATAGATGATGGAGTGGTTGCACTAAGCGTGCCGAGTTTGACCATTACACCTGACAGTTAGTGAGTGATTGTGGTCGCCATGTTTTACGCCGACGCTACCGCCGCTGTCTCGAGACAATGGCCCGCGTGCTATCTTTAATCATTACAATATTCTAATTGGATCCGCAAACTTTTTGCTTCCAGTGATCTTTACTGCGGATACGGATATAAGACTTTACTAAAATACTGGTACTATATTATAGTATTAATATTTAAATCTACTTTTCTTTTGGTTGGGATTTGTTCATGACAAGAATAAAAAGAAGCTACCTTCATTTCATATAATACGTGTATATTTAATTTCATAGTAATTGGTTAAGCCATTAATATGCTAAGAAATAACAAATAAACTCATTTTCATATTTATAAAATTAGTAAGGATACTAACGAAATATTTTTGATTACATTAATAAATTTTTGGAATTTTTTAGGGTTCCATACCTAAAAAGAAAAAAACGGAACTCTTACTAGTGTTCTCTTAATCACTAGCGTGCCAGTGTGGACACACTATGTCCGTCATAACCGATTTACTTTGAAATTTATTTACTGGACTAATTGAGTTGACCCAAAGATGATCGTGTAACGTAAATAAATGAAGTTTAAATATTGGGGCCACTTTTAGGGAGTAAATTAGAAAATAAAAAAAAAAAAAATTTGCAAACTATATCGTGTGTCATGTCAAATATTATAAAAGGGCTTGTGGTGAGAATCTGAAATATATTTTTATAAGTTTAAGATAAATAGTTTTGTACATATTTAAGAAAATTGACGGAAATTAATTTCCCCCCTTTACCGAAATTACTGAGCATAAAATTAAAAAGAAAAATACAGAAAATAATTCTTTACCTATAGATTACAGGAAAATCTATAAGAAGTCTGTGATATTTAAAGTAAGATAACAAATTATTAAATACTTGTGCATATGAATTACTTTTACTGTCGTATTGCTACAATTGCACTTATTTTTTTAGTTACCAAATACAAATTTGGGTTAGATTTAAAACAACTTATGGGACGTACATAATCAACGCTTATGTTAAGGGAACTATTTCCACACGAATGTAGCTAGCACTTGTTACAGTTTTTTTTTTTAGAATTATCAACTCATTTTCAATCTCATAAACTTTAAAAATAATTATTATTTGCTTCTATGAAGATTAAGGGTCTATATTTAAACACAATTACACATTACTATTTAAACATATTATAATACTACTAATTAATAAACCAATAAAAAATAATATAGGTAATTAATTAAATTTAACTGCTATAGTAAGATTGTAATCGAACAAAGTACATGGCAGAATAATATATAAGTGGATTTAATATTTTGGTTTAATGTTTTAATAAAATTATATTACGTTTTGAAATTTTATATAAAGTATAATTGAATTATCGTATTTCAAGGCAAATATCTACTCGAATTCTGAGATTTATTACAGCAATATGACTTTAAATTAATTAACATATCTTTATGATGTGATTTTTAACACTCGCAAAGAATTTGGCGCGTCCAAGAGCATTGTCGCTTTTCTGTTTAATTAAAAATATTTAAATACTTATCTTTAGGTGTAAATAAAAAAAATATCTGGGTCGATATGCGATATATTACGCCACAATTTTTGTCTCATTAACTTCATGTACGTGCTTTTGGGTCAATCCATCGATAAATGTCCCGGGACTGTGAAAAAAATGTGCCTTAAGAAATTCGCAATGCTAAAAATGAATTCCAATTGAATTTTAAAAATCTTAAAAGGAGATGTTTAATTTGAAATGTCGTGCAATCTGACTTTGTCGATTGTTATCGAATAAGAAACGGAGCAGTTAACTACTAAATGCGTTAATACTGTAATAATTTTTTTTATACTATCTTCTGAGAAAAGCAAGCAAACCGTATGATTGGTTAAATTTTTTTTTTAAATAGATCCATAATTGACGGAGAAATCCGTGGACATACTTAAAAAATATACAGTCGAATATAAAAACTTCTCCTTTTTTAAGTCGATTAAAAATGGCTACCGTAGTCTATCTGCCTTTAGACTTAATCAATACTGTGGATATCGCAGAATATACTTATCTACTGTAGATACCTACTACCCACGGCACTTTATTTGCGTTAACACTTTACGGCTAAGGTGCTATGATCCAATTCGCTTTTATTTTTTACGTTTTGTTGTAAATATTAACCTTCATTAATTTATGAACCGATTTTTGGTAATTGTTTATGCAATATTTGCTATTAATCATTTGTGCAAAGTTTACGGTTGTGCAAGTAATCTTAAAGATATTATGTTAAACCAGGAAATAAAGTAGTCGGCAGAAAATTTGTATGAATAAGAAACGAAGTAGTGTAGGGCTTAGTACGATTAGGTAAACGTAAGTAGGTGGTGCTACAGTTAATTATAAAACAAATAAATAAATAAGCATTCGTGCTGGAATACGGAAAACGCAGGCAAATAATATAAAACTATATTATTTATAAAAATTAGAGCATTGCTTTTGCTTTTAATACAGCAATTTCAGTAGTCTTCACATTTTTATTATATCAATGAATTTGTATTATATATACCTAATCAACGATAACTGTCGATGATTTCCTCAAAGAAGCCTCAAGGACTTCAGAATGAATTTATTTGTTTTCAAATTACATCATGTAATAGTAGTGAAAACAGGATCTATTGAAAAATAATTGAAAAATCTAGTGGTTTAATCGCCTTTAAAAACAATCATGAGCACGCGTCCATTCTCCACTAAAAGTCAGGGTCATCGCACGCACAGCATGACACATTACGATGGAATTGTCTTGATTTATCATTTAGGTATATCTTATTTTTTGTCTTATTTTATTTTACAAATAAAATATATATAAATATAAATGTATTTATAATTTAGTCCAAATTACAAGAGATGGTGTGAGTGATTTGCATTCAAGATACAAGATAAAATGTGTTTTTTTTATTGAATATATAAAAAAAAATTGTTTTTTATATCTGTTTATTTCTCGAATTTTGATAAGAGTTTCACTCTTTGAAGATTTATATGTACATTCATCATAATTAAATTATATATGAGTAGATAATTGCACCCGCCTAAAACTGGGGCGGGTCTTTAGTAATACAAAAATTGTATATTATAAAAAGAATAGTTATATTATACATGTATTATTTATATATACATGTTACAAATTCTTAAGTAATCATATTAATCCTACTGATGTAATAAATGCGAAAGTTTGTAACAATGGATGGATGGATGGATGTTTGTTATTCTTTTACACAAAATCTATTGAACTGATTTGAATGAAATTTGATATACGGGTAAGCTATATCTTAACTTAGCACATACAAGGATTTAGCTATCTTATAAAATTTACCATCATAGAATAGAAATGCTTTTCTTATATTTCTACACTTAGATTTGTTTGTCGCGTTATATCTAGTAAATAAATTAAAAGTCGATGTTTTCTAATTCCTTATTCAATATGCTATAAATTAATTTATTCATTAAACTACATGCCATGAACGTTAGATAGTGAAAAGTAAACTGCAGCAACATTGTTGAATGCCCGATGCAGGTAACCGATAATAAAACAATATTTTCTTAGGGAGTTTATAACGTAGCGTGAAATGACCACTTTACTGAGTAATATCGTGTTATTTGGAGGCGACGCTGGTGAGGGCGGTCGTGACGGTAAGTACCTACGTGGTCGACGTGCAGCCCTCGGTCACGAGTCGCTCTGCTGACCCTACCCGCTCCAACTTAACTAACTTCTTACCACTACAGTTTAAGGATAACAATTTCACATTGGTTTTCTTCTTGTTAAAATTTACAAAAAAAAAAATGTAAATGTCAGAAAAAAATTAATTAGTAATTCTTTAAACTTGTAAATTAATAATAAAACACATGAATTAATCATCAAATCTAATGATTAAAAAAATAGCATTTACTTAAAACGCGTAGGTTTATATGTTTGTTTATAAGTAGATTCTATTCCCAGTTCTCTTTAATATTTTGCTTAGCAAAGAAAAATAGCGATAGTTACCACAAAATTAATATATAAGCAATCCACAAAATTAATATACGAGAGAGTCCTATCGATTTAGCAAAATCGATTTGGATTTGAATTGAAGAGATCGCGGAAAATATAAATTATTAAGATAGAACGCGCTAACTTAACTACAGTAGTATATAGAGCAGTTTAATTTAATGGTCGGACACTAAATCACTTTTGAGTTAAAGATATGTTTCATCTGACTAATTATCAAGTACCTCTAAAAATTTATTATTATTTATTTCTAGTAATTTACTATGCACATTTTTTTATCATTAGTTCTATATTTGTATTTATTTATTTACTACTATAGTTGCATTGCACATTATGATAAAATATCTTACAAACATTACAAAATACGACACAACATGAACCTTGTTACGCATAGCAACCTGGAAAGAGAGAATTTGGATCTATTTCTTTATTTATAATCTTATTATAATTTCCTTTGTATGTTATAAATTGTATAGTGGCAAAAGTATCATAATCTTTATTAGACAAACCAAAGTGCCAGCCCTAGCATTTACTTTTCATTTTAAATACGGGTGTCGTGAACAGTAATGATGACATGGATGTCTTAATATCGTTTCTAAATGAGAGTTATAAATTAAATAAAACATGGATGCATTAGAAGAAGCTCTTACTTACGCGGCATAACCAGGTGCATTAAGTTAATGTCTATAGAATACCACTGTAATTTTATTAACATTTTAGTAACGGCACTAACCCACTGGTTGGTCTAGGGCTCTTCGATTTGATCAATAGTAATTAATAGGTAACTTACCGCCAGTATGTAAGTATATTCAATTTTGTTTACTAATATTAGAATTATTAAATTATCATCATCATCTTCCTACCCTTATCCCAATCATTTGGGATCGGAGTAATATGATTTTATCCATATTACAAAAAGATTTGGTTTTTAGTTTTACGACCGGCCACCTGCCTGACGTCAACCCTCTTTGAGAATGCATTTGTTGATAGTTTCCGCCACTGACGGTATTAAGAAAAGGATTAAGGAAAAAAGGAAGAGAACGTTGGATATGTGTAAAGGAAATTGGTGAATGAGAGGAATAAGAGACTTATGTGGGAAAGGAAAGGGGTGGGGGGGACACTGCAGTTGCGGAAAGGACTGGGACACTGCAGTGGCTCGGGAGGCCGGGGTCGCATACCCGTATGATATTCTAGAATCGGACAGATTTCTAGAGAAGAATACCCCTGATACTATTAATTATAATTATTAAATTATATCAGCAATAATGTCCACTGCTAAACATAGGCCTTCCTCATAAGGAGCGATTTGACAGTAGTTGCCGCGCTTGGCAGGTGGGTTGGCAACAAATAGGCTTTCGTGAAGTTTTAAGAGGGACACTGTTGCCCATTCTTCAATAATTAGGATCCCTTAGTCGCCTCTTCCGACATACGGGTAAGGAAAGGGTGGTCCATTGTGTGTCAGGGCCATACAGCGTAATATTAAATTAATATCATTTTCTATATTGTATTAATTAAATTAATTAACGTAATATTTTGTTATAAACTTTATTTTTAAACTTGCGTTAATGATATGACATCTATACGAACATGTGAAATAACAATATTGTACAAAAGTAGGTAAGTAACCTAAGTAATTTGCACGCTTTCTCCTCGTTTTATCGATAAATTATCACGAAGATCATGTTTCCATCATGAGGTTATGTACTAACTTAACAACGGAATATTAAAATAATTCGTTCTTAAATTTTTATTAAGTATAAACTAGCCATTTTATGGGCCATTTATCAAGAATTTTGAAAAGTAATTTCTTTAGAAGACATAAATTTAAGACTTTTTTATTGTGGTTCTACATAAATTGTAACTAGTGCATTAATGTTCATAATGCCATTTGAATTGCAGTTTCTACTTTGTTTTATTAAGTATACATACTTAGTAATAATATATCTAGAACATTATATAGGTTATGGTATATCTAGAAAATTTTCAAGAGATGCTTTCGGAACCTAATATAGAAACATTTCAAAATAAAAATCTGGAAATAAAAAATATTTGTAGGCATGTGACAATCAATTAAATTTCTATTATGTCTCTATAAATTTTAAAACCTTAGCAAAGCTGAATTATAATCCATAATAATAATATAATACATTTTAATTAAATTATAATGAAATAACAGAAGCTCAATAAATAACGCTGTAGTATAATTTTCGAAACGAAATTACTAGGGTGTGGTGACCAACGTAATTACAATTCGGTGATGTATAAAAACATCGGTATTAAACTGCACTTTGTACGTTTTCTCTGTCGAAAATCGGTTCAGGTTGTGCAACGCTCATAAATTTAATCTGAGTCGTGCCGGCAGTAGTGCCGTCACGGGTAATCTGTTATTCGCGAATTTTGAAAAGCTTTTAAGGGGCGTGCGTTATTCGTAATGCATTTTTGCAAGATCGGGTGCCGACTTGGTGTTACGCAAGGATGCCCGAGAACTGGTTCTACCGGCCGACCGGGCCAGAACTGGGCCAGAGCCATCTCTTTGCAAAGATACTGCCGCTAATAGATTTTGAATATCCAGCCGCAAGACCGCTACATGCAGAAAGACTACGTCATTTGAGCTCCAGGCAATCTAGTTGCTATTAGGGTTGTGCTTTATTAAAATATCAGATGAAGAGTTATTTACGTTTTCTTTGTAATATTTTTACGACACTAAGTTGGAAAAAATGTTAGGACACTTGATACGACATGATGAACTTATGAACATTATACTAGAAGGTAACAAGGAAAGAGGGGAAGGGGGAGACCAAAACATAGTTACATCAGGCAGATTAAGAAAAAAGTTGGTGTCGTGTCGTATCAAGAAGTGAAGAGACTGACTGAAAATCGTAGTGCAAGAACTCTACTGACAAGAGCGCAGCTTTGAAAGAAAAAGTAAGACTACAAAATGTTTATAAAACACTATCTGTATCCCGCAACTTCTTATTTCTTCCTCGTAAATTTTTGTAAAAAGTACTCTGTATAATAATAATACTTATGATCTATATATGTATATTATTTTTCTTTAGGATACGCTGTTTCTACATAAAATCCCTTTTAATATGATTTTGTAACAAAATTTTCTACAAATTTTTAACTTGAGTATAAAAAGCTAAATTCTCAAGCTAAAATGATAAGCTAATACTAAAAGTTATAGTTAATACCCTCATAAAGTAATTCTGGCTTCCTAATTAAATAAATTGGCAAGTAAAAACAAGTAGTAATACATTTCGCGCTGCCAAGACTGAATATATATGGTCTTTAGCTAGGATAGATTAATAAAATAGAGATCCATCTCTATCTAAGTCACTACAATGATACTGGGTTAAAATCCTGTGGCTTTATGTAAATAATCATAGAGTGTGCCAAGTTAGGACTATAAACTTCATCTGAGCACGAATGTTGAAATTCAAAAGCGCTGTTCACAATGTATGATATTTAATTCACAAATTGTATTTTATTATACATATTGGAATCGTGAAATGGGCCTTGCGTCCCATTGATTACTGCACACAGCGGCGGCGCGGCGGTAGTGAAGCTGCAACGTGCGCGTGCGTCGGTCAATACCCGATATTGATTTGCTTCAGGTTACGAAACGGATTATTAAGTTTAATGGTTATATACGGTAGAACCAAGAAGATACAAACGGTAAGATTGATTTAATAGTAGCTTTAGATTTGTGGTACTGACTTTGTAAAATGACAAGTACTCCATCTTAGCAATACCTATCAGTTTTGCCTTTAATTGTAAATACTTGAAGCGGAAATTGCAAACAAAACTTACGTTATAATTGGTAATGTCAAGGTGCACCATATTTTAAAAGATATAATAAAAAAAATCACGCGTACGCAAGTAGATACTTATTGCATGATAAATCTAATACATTGGCAGTTCTTGCAATCATGGGCATGTAACCAGTAAACACAGAGATTATCTCCGTAAATAACTAGACAGCGGGGAGATTCATTAGGCGTCGATCCGCGTTGGGCTGCGCTGTAATCGAGGCAATTGTTCTCCGGGGGAAATTCAATTATTACCTCTTTGTAGCTGCTAGCGCGAAATATCGGACATTGGGCAACAGGTCGCGCCACGTCGTTAGGAGTTAGAAATAATTGCTCGCGATTTATCTTTGCTCTTCTGACTATAATTAAATGCTTAATAATTGAAGGAGCGCATGGGCCCGTTCGGCCAATAAATTGTTAACAGCGACCGCATCGTTCTGCTGCGCGCCGCCGCCGTGCCATATTGCTCCGGTCGTGCTTCGTGCTTGTTGTAATTTCGATTGAAATGGTTTGTCGAGGGTAGTTCGCTCTCACGCTTTCAATGAGTAGTGTGGTCGTTATATGCGACCTGATGTTAAATTAGCTATTTGTGAGCGGACAATCTATTCGTAAAAGCAGCTTAATTAGATTAACATTTTGCAATCTGAATGATCGCTGTTTAAATTAAACTTTAAAGTAAGAATAATTTTATTAAGTAATGTTATTGCAATAAAAGTATATTTTCAGTTATCCATACTAGCTTTCCGTATAAGGCTAAGAACACTGAGAGCAGTTTTTTACCGAGCATTATTCAATAATGATACTTAATATGATATTAATTATAACTTTAAATGATTAATTGATAATTTTCATGAGGAAAGGCAAGGCAATAATGATGACTACTCATATGGCTTGTTTTTCTTTTTTAATCTTAAAATTATTATAGAATAAACTTCATTAAGTGTAAATACTGTTTTACACATTTTATATTACTATTAACACCAGTAACTTGTGGATTTACCTGTGACATTGACAAAAATGTGTCTTCTGTGTCTTAATCTATGATATGGTCTAACGGTGTCCCAAATTTTATTCAATTATGTTCAGATATTACATATAATACAGTATACAGAATACAATTCTGACAAAAAAAAATCTAATTAAGATTTTTTTTTAATGAATGATAATGGAATAGTAGCCTCGCCTGCACTCATGGTATACGCTGGCGGGACATCACAGGGGTGATAAATGAGAATGAAAAAGCAGGTAAGTTAGCCCATCGTGATGAATACACTTGGAATAGCACGATGGTTTTCAGACGGAACCACGTGGAGATCGACCCGATAGGGTGTATCGTTAGCAATGGGACTGGCAGTCCACATTATTAACAATCCCTTCCCCCCTTATTAAGAATATTAAGTAAGATAACATAAAACCCGAATAATTTATAGACGAATTCAAAATTTTACTAATTATCAATAGTTAACTCCATTAATCCTTATTAATATTATAAATGTAAAAGTGAGTTTGTTCGTTTGCTTGTTACCTTATAGCGCCTTAAGGCTCAACCAATCTCTATGAAATTTAGCATACATGTATTTACTATATAATAAATAGTATAAAAAGTAGTTTTTTTTATCCAGGTCAATAAAGTAACACAAACGAAGTCGCGGATAAAAGCTAGCATATTATATGGAATACACTGCTACTTAGGGGGCGTTAGTGCATAATCTAACAATACGTTCCTACAATAGGAATAAAATTTCAGTCAAGGATCGCATAAGCAATTTTATATTCCATTTGGGAACTGGCTGGAAGTTAAATTTATGTATAACAAGTGTACAATGTTAAACTGTTCCCCATATAAGTAAATAAATTTCAATTCTGTTGTCATTAAATATTTCAAGTGATAAATCAAAGCTTTATCGGATTTTGTCGTCGCAACGGTTACATCGCTGACGCCCTGGGAAATAATTTAGAGATATCGATAGTGTTGAAAACATGGTCGATGTGTTGTTTAATGGTGCAATATTTAAATATTTCACTTTGTTATTCTAAAAGCTCTATAAAGTCTCTTTAAAATTTATCTTACTAATAAAGAGCTTGTAGACGTTTCTTCGTATAAAAATACAAACTGTAAATTATGTTTTTATTAGGTCTGTACACATTTAGTGTTAGTTAATCAACCATACTTAAAACGTAGTTTGTTTCTTTGTAACACTTTTTTGTAAAGTCATAAATTATGGAATATAGAGTTCTTAAGAAAATAATGGGTATAATGGCGAACTTATCCCATAAAAGACTATTTAATTTAAAGTTTAATAGGTATAAAGTTAATTAGGGTCATTAATTTTCATGTCATATGTGTTGACTCGGAAGGTATTTATACTGTGGCCTAATTCAGAAATAGTATCATTGGATGGTTGCCTTTCAACGACTTTTTCCAGTAAATGAATTTGAGTATAAATATTGTCTGATAACAAGCTAATTACAGAAGTCCAAAAAATATATGACACTAATAATAATAATATTTAGTATCTAGCTGTACCCTTTTGTTTCACCCGAGGCATCCAGTTCATAAAGTATCGTATATGCTAAGTAAGGTGTACGTGTATATACAAAATGTTTACCAAATTTCATTCTAATTTGTTCAGTAGTTTTTGTGTAAAAGAGTAACAAACATCCATCGTTACAAATTTTTGTATTTATTTAAATAAGATTGTTTCTACATTTATAATAAAATAAATACAATACTTATTACTCATATTAGGTTGCTGGGTAGATGTATAAAACCATTATAGATAATTAACTATCTACACTTAAATATCTCTACCTGGATATAATTATTTTAGTTATTCGATTTCAGTTTCAGTGAGATGATAAAATATACCTAAATAAAAACTGAATTACTTAACATCAATCTAGCCTGTAGCTATTCCAGTTATATAGTTGCAATATGTTATTAATAATTTAATAAAATTTCGTCTAACCAAATTATATCTATCCACAACCGCATGGAGACTTGCTCAATGAATATGTGCAAAAACCGTGAGATGCTGGTTGAGATTTGGGTGCCATTTTACCTACGATAATAATTACGATGTGCGAATATTGCGGTTCCTTAGATTATGCTTTGACAAATCACGACTTTGCAATTCCAATGCAGCAGATTTAATGTATGGGCGGCAGTTTGCATTCTAACCGCGACCCGGCGGCCACCTCTTTCCTAATGCACGCTTATTTGAGCTTTTTAACCTTTCATCTGTTAGGGCTCAAGCATTGAGGAACAATAAACATAATGTGCTTACTTAAAGCGGTTATTGTTCCAAGAATTACACGCGGTCGCCCTGTTAATGTGTTAGAAGTAGGTGCCTTTGATAAGTGCCTTTGAAGTAGACGTTACTCTATTTAGCGTCTTATTTTGATACAAATAAGACAATTATTGTACCTATTAGTGTATCTATTGCTGAAGTCGATAAGATTGATGGTTCTAGTTGTTGATTGTAGTTGTAGGTATTCAACACTAAAAATTAGAAGCAGAAAATTACTAGGTAGTTGCCAAGTATAATGTAGAACGTATGAAGTGTTCCAATACATCATAATTATTCAGTAATGTTTGTGATTCTGTTTTTATTGTTGTCTTCTTAAATTTTGTTTTCTATAAGAAATCAACAACTTCAATATTGACAATATGAATTTTTTTTTACAACACAGGGGGCAAACGAGCATGCGGCTCACCTGATGGTAAGTGACTACCGCCGCCCATGATCACCCACAACACCAGCGGCATTGCAGGTGTGCTGCCGGATAGGAACAGCTTGTCAATATACTCTTAAATAAAAAAAAAAAATTAAAATTTGTTCGCAATAATCGAAGATTTTTTAGGTAAACACGAAACATATAAACTGAGAAAAAAATAAAACCAAGGCGGGTGCTCCTGCTTTATTAAAATGGTTAAAACTGGAAAATTGTAAATTTGTCCATAAATACGGGTAAGTACATAAATAAATTTACTATTTTTTTTTATATTACAGTGATTTCCATAAAAGTTTTAGAACTATATCCTAAGTATAACAAATCACACATATATATATATACTATATTATATGCAAACTAAAAAAATATTTGAAAAATATGATAATTCTGTACAATAATTATTTTATATTTAGGATGACTTACTTAACATACTATAAATAAGTAGACAAGTACTTATGATATTTTAATTATGTAAATTAATGTTGGATTAAACTAGAGAATACATTAATCACTATCTAATAGGTCCAATTACAAAGAATATTTAGTACCTGTGACATCGATATTAAAATAAATTTATTACGAGTAGGTACCGGCTTAGTTAGATACGTTCTTATTAAGATATAAATACGAGATGATGCTTCATTGAATTACTAGTTTAAAAGTAATTTTACGTAAGAAAGAGTCTCGAAACCAAAAACTATGAATATTTATCATTTTATTATATAGCACTTTTAATATTTCTGTTATAATAATTGTGGTTGGTAATAACTAAAAATCTTAGATTATGTAGTGTCTCCGTACAAATACTTCACCAAAAACAGGCCAACTTTTTAATCTATATATGTAAATACAGTTACCATAATGTTCATTTACTACTCAGTACATAGGAGAAATTATACTGTAAGGTTACATTGAAAATTAAAAACGGCACAGAATCCTATTATTATTATTACATTTGAAAAAACACGATAAAGACTGCATAATGATTCATAATGGTAATTCGTATCTTTATTGATTACTTTGACTTATATCCAATAAAGGCTTATAGGTCATGTTTTCGTTTAAAAATAAATAAAGTGGCGCGTTTTATATTGATTTAAAAAAAATGTCACATTGAGTGAACCAAATGTTAATTTAACTGACAAAATGTTGATATGTTTTTGAGCACTCGATATTCTATTTACATAGTAGATTATGTAAATAGAACATTGAGTGGCGAAAAACGTAGAAGTTAGCAATGTTTAATAACATGTATTCGTTTTCCAATAAGTTCGAATTGCGTCCGCAACGGGGCAAGCCCAAGGCGGTTGTTATTCAAGGGAATAGTCAAACTACACAGTGGGGTTACGTAAATCGTCGAAGGTGGTTGTTGAGGGTAGGAGGGCGGTGGGGCGGGGCGGTGAAAGGGCTGGGCGGGACGGCAGCGTGCATGGCACCGCCTACCAAACATTTCACCACCGCACCACAGCGACGTTAACGACTATAGGGTTGTCAATATGAAGGACAAGTTATAGAAATAAATTAATAGGTGCTTTTATATGCATAGGTACTAAATTAAAGTAAGTGTAAGATGGCTCTTTCATTTATGTACGTATAGACATAGACGTATATAAGACTACAAAGTCTGAATGTTTTGTTTAAATTTTGTTTGTTTAATTTGTTTCATAAGTATACTTTATATTTACCTGCGTTTATAATATGACTACTTATTTCTTATGCCAATTATGATATTTAATTTGTTTGTAATATATACAAGAAGGTATAATGTATGAGATAAATTTTACTATGAATCAAATATTTCACTAACTCAGAAAAATCATGTGTACGTTCTGTTTACGATAATATAAATCAGAAAAGTGGTAACCCTAAACAAACGCCCTACTTCTCTCAACAGGTTCGCTCTTGGTGTTCCATTGTGCGCCTGCTGACTGCCGACCTCACCGAGCAATACCATTGTGAAACTCGCTGATAACATCCCCACGTTTTATTATTTAGACACCAACAGTTTTTGTTTTGATTTATCTCAGATTACAATGGCTATACGTTTCTAATGTGATAGCCAGTACAGATAAAACCATTGGTACCGGTAGAAACATACTTCTGATATCAAATCAATAAATTAAAATACACAAGTAAGAAATACTATCCACCCATATTGAATTTTACGATAAATAGAATGACACTGATAAATTTTTATAATTTCACTTTGTCCCATATGTTATTGTAATAAGCAACGTTTGACAATCATTAATACATATTAACTGGTTTTGATTACTGTTATTTACAGTCTTTTATTAAGTATGCTATGAACATAGATACCTACTTAACTATAAATAACAACATGGATGTATAGTCATGTTTTGTAATCGGTACTGAGAGCAAGTATAGGTACTCGAATATACTGCCAGTCTTTTTACAAAAGTAGTCTGCATTCTGGGAAGTAGGAACTTCTATGTTCCACACGTTCTGTTTCTACTACCAAACAGCTGTGCTACCATGATTGTATTTAGCTGAAGTAAGTAATATCAATACTGGGTAAAGAATAGACTCATAATAACTTGGTTCTTAGAAGTGACAACGCATGAAAGGCCCATAGAGCTATACCTATAGATAAAGCTATTTTTCTTTTTTTTTTTAAATGCGGTAAGGTAACCCCGCCTGCGCTAACGGTATACACTGGCGGAGCACCAGTGAGAGATGACAGATGAGGATGAAAGCAGGTCAGTTAGTCCATCCTGACGAATTTAACTAGAATAAAACACGATGGTTTCCAGGGGGAACCACGTGGAGGTCGACCTGTTAGGGTATATTGCTAGTAATGGGGCTATTTAACCCCATTACTAACAATCTCTTTCCCCCCTATAGATGACGCAGTAGATACTACTTTCCATTAGGTTCTTATATAAAAATTATCACTAAGAATTAAAAATGTAAGTAGAAATAATAATAAGTATGGGGTTAGAATAAACGGCTTATTTGAACACTTTCGGATCATTGCACTTTGTTAATGCGAGTTACCTGCAGGTTTGTAAGCTAAGGAGCCCCGTACTTGATTTGATAGGCGGCTGCTAAACGCGCCCCGTTGCTTGAGGTCGTAATTGCGTTGAAAGGCCTCAATTTGAGGCGCGTTTGAACCACGTTTGGGTTAAATAAGACGTCGTTCCGCGGAGCGGTAAAGAGACTGCATTATTCTTATTGGAGCCTCGGTCTTCCATTATCTCCTCGCCTGGGGCGTCGCACGACGCGACGCTAGATAACTAAAACCAATCTACATAGAAGTACCAACGTACGGGTTTGATACGCAAACTCTATAAGCAATATTTTTGTTGGATTTCTGTTGGATCTTTTGCTTTTAACGTAGGACTTTTTGATAATTTTAGTTGTTAGTGGTACACACCACAACAATCTAGGTTTATCATATCACCTACATTTAATGGTTACTCTTGTGTCTATAGATATTTATAGAATCACATATGACGTTGTATTTTTATTTATTTTATTTGTAGAATCAGAAATCATCAACGAATTTAAATAGCCATATCCCTTATACAGAGACGTTATTTAAAATAATAAATATAGATGTTAACGATGTTTTATATCTAACGATCAAGAAATTTATAATTAACCTGATATCATACACTAATCTTGAAACTAAAACATGCCAATATTACGACACAGAAACGTACCTATAATTTTATTTGTGACTAATGTGGAACATCAATTCAATTACACAAATAGTTCCCAGTCTCATTTAAAATTCAACAGCATTGCTCACTAATCTGAAGGGGCGTACCGTAGCACGAGCTATGCGCCATTCATCGCGTCATCGTTTTGTGTATTGCACGTGGTGCCAGCTGGTAAGTACGCAATGTTTAAGCTATGCTTTGTGCTGTGCCCATATTTTCGCAGCGATGTCACAGATCCCGAAAGGTCGCTGAACCGAAACCCCATTGTTTTGTGTTGCGTCAACGAATCGTCTGCTTCGAGATACAATGAATTGAATTTGTACCGTACTATTGTTACCGCAATTTATTGCGTGACTGATATAATATAGCCAATTAGTATACCTACATAGTATAATTTAGATTGCGCAAAATATTGAAACAAGGGTACCTGAGCTATATTACAGGTTATAGCAGGTAGATCGTTTTGTTAATGGTTGGAAATAGCAACCCCGTCTGAGCGGGGGGAAGGGATTGTTAGTAATAGAGTTCCATTGCTAGTAATATAGCCAACCAGGTCGACCTTCACGTGTTCCCCCCCCGAAAACTATTGGGTTAAATTCCAGGTCTATTCATTGCCTTCATCGAATCTGTATATACCGTTAACGCGGGCAAGGTTATCGTTCCATTATCATAAAAAAAAAAAAAATTCCGTCTGCGCTATCTACTTTTTTTTTCTACAAAGATTTAACTTTTTTGGAAAATTTTTCTAATACTAATAATTTAAGAGTGGTGCCCTCCACTTTGGTACCAAGAGAGTTCATTTTATAAATGTATAGTGTAATATGTTGTTATACTTAGCAGTAAAAAAAATTTACAAGATAAATGCAGTTGAAAATTTAAATAAAATTTATAATATAAGAGTATCCTTCATAATAATCTCAGTGTCTTATGTTGGAAGAACTTCCAAAGTACAACATTTATGAAGGCGACGCACCGGTGAGCACGAATTGACAATAAGAGCAAAGTTCAGCGCGGTTCAGGACTCGAGAGGAATGCGGGGACGCGGCGAGGAGCGGGGCCTGCTGGAGCCTGAGAAGGTGCCACGTAACAAACTTTGCGCAAAATCACGATTAGACACTATTTATATCGACATGTCTAACACTCCCTTTTATCGGCAGAGACTGTAACGAATTGTGCAAATAACAACAGATTTCAAACGTGAGCCATAGGGCTTACTTACTACCTATAGTACGAACGTATAAATTTTCTATTTCAACATGATTGACAATAAAATATGACAATAATTTTTGGTGCGTGCTGTGGGTCACTAGGTCAGGAACAATAGACTAAATAAAACAAGTTCGTCTTCTAGCCAATGCTGTCGGACTATCGGCGAAAGTTATGGCAGAATGCTACAAACTGTGTTCACGCACGACCTGTGGGTCAGCTGTACATATTCTGACACATGTCAATTAAGGGGCTCACAGCCGCCGGGCGTGGATTGAGTGCTTGGACATGTTTGTGGAAATCCGTAAGAAGATTGATTCATTACTTCATTTGCTGGAAAGTCTGGATACAAGTTATTGCATTAACATTGCATTAGAATAAGAGGAAGTTTATATAAAATACATCCCAATTATTCTGTCTAAGTATTTTTGACAAACTTCATAATGCCTAGATTGTCGTACAGGTATTATGATGTTTCTTAAACTAACAAGTACCTTTTAGATATCTGTAGTACGTAGGAAGTGTGAATGTTAACTAAGTTATAAAATATCTAAGTAAAAAATAGGTATACGTCAATAAGTAGCCTACGAGCATCTTTTTTTTTTATACAACTTAGAATTTACAATACTTAGAACAAACAAGCTGATAGCCTACCTGATGGAAAGTGGTAACCGTCGCCTACAGACATGAGCAGTACCATGGACATAACAGAGTATACTGTTTAGTCCATGATACCCCTCATGCGTTGCCATTCCTGAGGACTCAGGTGTTATTCCTCCGTACCCAGTAAATTCACGCCATATCCCACCCATCAAACCGAAACACAGCCATGCAAACATAACCTGTTTACGGTTGAAACACGAATGGGACAGAGGTACCCAAGCAATCGACTTTTATACAAAGTCTCCCTCTGGTAAATCTATCATTATTGGACCAACAATCTCATTCAAAGCTCTGTTATATTTATCTATAGGTATCAATAAATAAATAATATAAATGTTGTAGAAAATTTATGATACATTACGAAAACAAATTCCTATGAAATATTTTATCATTGGAGGCGATTTATTATTTTAGCATCCGGTCTAAGATAAATAACATACAGATAGGTACTACAGAAGAACACCCAATGTGGTGAATTATTATAGACTTCGGCATTCGACAATCAACAATCGAACTATATCATCATGTGTAAACTTAGCAATTTCGATTGTAATGTTAGTACACATACAGTTTCTCGGTTATTTCCTAAGTAGGTATATAGTTGGCAATTTACTGGTTCTCAGAGCGATCAGCTCCCATTATTGCGAGAGGTCGGACGTGTACAAACATCGATTTTGTGTCGTTAATCCGACACCGCGTCTCGGAGGTGAGAATCGACATCAAAGACTCACCTCACGTATCGCCATAAACATAACGAGTATAATCATAATGATACATTGTAAAAGCAGACAGCGTTCTACTTGTTATTCCTAATTTTGAACGTAAACTTAATTGCAAACTTGATACTTATGTTCAGCGTAAGATAGCATGTTTGAAACAAAACTATGTACTATAATATATACTTTAATATCAGCCTACTTAAATATAGATATATTAAAATAGATTTAATAAAGCTTTATAACTGAGATATATTTGGGTATACTGAGATAGAAATGGGATATATTTTATAGTATTCCTATGGGATAGTTTACAATCAAAGTAAGTGCTATAAACTACTATTGTCTAAGCTTCATAATCAATATTACATTACTGGACTACACAGGAGTAACAGTTTACGAGCCTATCATTCCATTGTTTTTTCTTGTCAACAATTTTTTTTTGTCTTTGGTCGAAATGCCATAATTTTTTTTACATAGTGATGTCCGTGGTGATTAGTTGCTCTGTGGTCATGTCTATATTAATAAAGACAATCAATAATTTTATTTTACCACTAAATGATCCCAAATTGATTAACTACAAATCAATAAATTTGTGGTGAAATTCCTACAGAGTTATATATTTTATTATTAATTACTAAGTATTTTTAACATTATGTTTTAATAAATGTATCCTAAATGCATAACCTAATGACATCTTGTAGGTACAAAATACTACATTTACTTAGGTATACAAAATTTTTATGACGGTTGGTTGAATTAATAAAGGCACTAAGAAATAACCGATAAACTAATTGAAAATTACACGTCTTCGATAATATTACTTAATTTTAGTGTGATCACTGGTCATATAACATAGGTAATATAATTGTTTATGTATAACATAACAATAATCTATCTGCTTTAGAACTTAATTTACAGAAAGCAATTAATTATGATCGAGTATCAGATACATTAATTAAAATTAATGACGATATATTTGTTTAAAACATGATTGTTAGTGAGAGCCTCGAGAACATGAACAGTTTACTATCTCGACTGGACTTAAAATCCTCAGAGGTAGTGTTGCGTTCAGTACTGTCAGGTCCTAGCAAACTTCCAGTTTTAACTTTTTTTTTATACAACTTAGAATGGCAAACAAGCTGACGGTCCACCTGATAGAAAGTGGTAACCGTCGCCTATAGACATGAGCAGTACCATGGACATAACAAAGTATACTGTTTCGCCCATGATATCCCCCCATGCGTTGCCATTCCTGAGGACTCAGGTGTTATTCCTCTGTACCCAGTAAATTCACGCCATATCCCACCCTTCAAACCGAAACACAGTCATGCAAACACAACTGCTTCACGGTAGAAACATGAATGGGACAGAGGTACTCAAGCAATCGACTTTTGTACAAAGTCTCCCTCTGGTAAATTTTTCATTAATGGACCAACAATCTCATTCAAAGCTATATTTTTTGTTATATTAAGGATTACCTACAGGATTAAGGTTAAAAAAATATTTAAAAATATGTAGATCACACTATCTATCATAAATAATAATTCAAAATCGTTCAGCAATTGAGTGAACATCTTTAATATTTATTTATTTTATTTATTTGTACATGTATGTGTACAAGGCGGACTTAATACTAAAAGTATTCTCTCTCAATCAACCTTAGGGACGTATAGTATAATAAATACGTTTATAAATTTTTATATTTATTATATCACTTCTTGCCTGCGAAAATTATGTCTAATTATTCTATTAATACATTTGGGAACCAATTTACCTAAACCGCTTAAAAGTTCATTAAAAAGGATATTTTTATTTTTCACAGATTTTTTTTAATAGATCAAAATAAAGTAGCCACCTGTAAAAGGACAGCAACTGTGGGTATTTACTACAAGGTATTATAAAGATTAAACATTGGAATATTATTTTTTAATATTATACATTTGATTTTAAATATCCCTGTTTAAAGGGGTCTAATGGTAGTTTACGTCTTTTACATGAGCAAATTATAACAGCATAAAGCCTACAGCAGTATTAGTAAATAAGGGCAATATAACAATTCCCTCCCTCACCATTAATTAAAACCCATCAAACCAAAGATACTAAAGATTCTTATATTGAATATACAATATATTCACTGTCAGTGGAACCATATATTTACCTATGTAATAAATAAATAAATAAGCTAATGAGGTCAATCACATAATGGTAAATGTTGATAGCACAATGATGTTAACCTCTATCAACAGTTCCGGTAACCATTTATCATCAGGCGAACAACATCACGGTTCGCTACCGTTCAAAAAAATTATCTATAGAATTCATTGCTGACTATCGGTCATTTATGATTAAAGGTAACATTTCTATCAAGTGTGTCGACAGGTTTGTAATTGAAAATAGCGTAAAAATCAATAATAAAAGTAATATACTCCATATCTAGATATCTGTTGAATGTTGAGATAGTCAGAGTTTATTCATTTCTCTGGTAAGTGCACCAAATGAAAAAAAAAATGGACAGATTCCGCTATCTTTTTTAAGTATTCCTAATACTTGGATTAAGATGTTAGTTGTTATTGCTAAGTAATCTCTTCCGGACAACCTAGTTATATTGATGATATTTTTGGCATTTCTACCAAAATAAAAGTGAGTTAGTTATTATCAAATATTTTTTTAATATGAGAACACTTTTAGAATCTATTGGAATATAAATATTATTCTATATCCTATTCTCAGCGGCCTACTGCCAATTTATTCCGTATTACTCCTTCGCTGAATATCCTAAAGGCAAAACATAATATTATTTAAGTAATTTTATGTATTTAGTTTGTAGTACTTAAAATGTATTATTTATATTCATGTTTTGACATAGATTGTAGTTATTATTTCTACACGATTTTGTTATTTTATTAAATATCGTATAAATAACACTTCATGATTATTAACTTACAAAAAAGTGTATGATACTCGTAAAGAGCACTATTATATGATCTAAATTATTATTTGACGTTGACCAAAATGACATAACAGTAAAAATAAATTTTGGTAATGATGCCCACGACAAAAAGCTTAACAGTTAATAGTATACCCATTTTATAGCTTTCTGTAGGTGCTTTCATAAATAAAATGTGATTTTCATGTGTATATTTTCACAGTTTCATTTAAAATATAAAAAACAGTAATTATTTTTGTAATATTATTTTTACAGTATAAACAAAATATAGTAAGTATTACATTATTATAATACTACCCAAATATAATATATAACTAAAAACAATATTTGTGTTAATAAAAAATATTTAAAACGCAAGTCCAATGCATATTATGGACTTTCATTGTTTTCATTGCATACAATGGAATAATATTTGAATGTGAGAGTTGATCTATTAAACAGAAGCGTAATATATTTATAAGTCACAAATTCACATCAGATAAAGGGGCATCGTGTATTAGACAATAAACAATAGAAAATTTCATTTCATAAATGTTACTATACTATTACTCAAGTAAAGATTTTTTACTAATTGATAGGGAATTAATATTAATAACGTAGGTTTTTTGTACAAATGATACATTATGTAATATATTTATTCAAATATATTTAAAAAAATTAAAAAAATGTGTTTATCCTATGGATGGAAAATAACTGAAAATTTTTAAACTAACAGTTGCTTCATTTCCAATTGAAAATAGTGTAAATGATGCAAGTTTATTAGTGACTGCTGACTAGATATATTTTCATATCGTCTTCCAATTAGCCCGTCTCCGGCGGCACTGAATGTTTATTGCCTAACAAGTGCAAAGGTTGCAAATAGGGCTGGGAACTCGATTAAACGTTATTTCAATCACAAGATTAAATTTAATTTATAAACTGCCTTTACATTTATGCTTTTCTCAATATAATTTAATAACTTTACTATCTATACGATTATTAGCATATAATGAAATCTATTCGATGATAGGAAATACTTAGGAATTTAGTAATTGAAGTTGTCTAAGGTAATTTAAAATGTTTTCATAGTTAATCATATTATGATCATTATTTATTATGTCACACAAGTATCTACTTGTATATGCAATTTCCTATATAAATAAAATATTGATGAATAGGAGCCAAAACGATGCAGTTTGAGTTAATGAATATTCTATAAATTAAATAGAGATTTTAAATAATTATTTGGATTTTATATTTTTTACTTATTTAATTATATTATATATAATCTTAAATCGTTCGTTGGACGACCTTGGCTGCTCAAACTGGCCGGACATCTATCGTCGTGTGATTCCAGCATAGAAGGGCCATCCCTTCTTCTCTCATGAGTGTCGTAAGAAGCAACTACGGAAACTTAATGGCCGAGGGATAGGCAGCAGCGTCCCTCTTTAAAGATCACCAAAGTTTAACTACAGTTGCCGACCCGCTTGCCAAACGTGATAACTACTGGCAAAACCTCCCAATAGAGAGAGAATTATGTCAACAGGTAATGGCTAATATGATAATAACGATGTTCATGATGACATATTTAACACTAGTCGATAAACAGTTAAATATGAAGTAAAACTTAGTATACCCAAATTTAGTTAATATTGAATAATTGAACTCGGAACCTCATTTACGCAAAGTAAAATATAAACCAGTGAGTTACAGGGGTCATAATTTTAATTAAAGTAAGCGCTGGCTCTCATTCGTCTTTAGCTATCTGTATTAACATAGGATATATTGACGGACGATTCATTTGTTTCAACAGTGAAATTGAAATTGTTAGCATCTTTTAAGGGTGTTCTATTAGTGACACAATATTTCAACGAAGAAACTTGGATCTTTACAGGTATACATAAAATTTTCTTCAAATAATTTCAGCTGTAATTTGATTAAATATCCAACATTCCAATAGCTAAACATTTTTAGGAACTCTGTTAGTAGGTACTCACTAACCCACTGTCTTATTTATGTGGATAAGATAGTGAGATTTTGAATAAAAGTTTTTAACAGGGGGAGAAAGGGATTATTAGTAATGGAGACTGCGAATCCCATTGCTAGCAATATACCCAAACAGGTCGACCTCCTCGCGGTTTTCCCTGGAAACTATCATGGTTAACTCCTGATGAATTCATCATGATGGGCTAACTGGCCTGTTTTCATTTTCATCTATCACTCTTCACTGGTGCTCCGCCAGCGTATCCCGTTAGCGCAGGCGGGGTTACCATACCATTTTCACCCATAAAAAAAAATACAGTACAGCAGGAGTAAAGAGTTGCGATTGTTCTTCCGCTAACCGATCTCTTAAAGTCTCGCAGGTAACCGCCCCAGCACGTTCGTTTATAGCTCGTGATTGTGGCCAATTATTTTCTGTTTATCTCTAATTACGCATGCGCTGCTAACGTTGGCGGCTTATCGCTTATCTGCCCTTCGCCCCAAGATTCAATCTCTTTTACTAATCAGTCCGACCCGATGCACATAAAATATAGCTGCAATTATTACGAAAACATGGAAACGAGTGTCTTACACGTGTTTATGTTTTTAATCTTACCTAATGAAGAAAACTGGAAAATTATTTTCAAGAGTATGGCAATTCTGGGTCTGTATTCCTATCATTATATTTTAATCAGTTTGATTATTATACTTGTGAGTGGTGAAATATTAAATTCTAATAAGAGAGTGATTCCCAAAAAGTATAAAATACTTTCTCAATTATACAATATTATCATACCTATGTACTTGTACAACAATTAGTCCATTATCCTAAGGTTATCTTGAAAAGATTGTTTTCAAGCAATAAGACCGCCTTACTGTACTTATACAACTGTATCGTTACATTTATTAATTATCTTTCTTATTCCTTACATTGTATAATGCAAATAAAGTGTACTCATTTATTAATTCAATACATATGGCCATTATAAATGGTCAAACCCATGTAAAATTTAACAGTTGAATATTTTGTAACTATGTTACATACATTTGCTATAGGTATCAAGCAAGCAGAAATGAAATCTTTAAATCAGATAATTTTTTGTTGTATTGTGTGCGAGAATATGAAAGATATTTGCCGCTTTGCGATGTCATGCGGCAGCCACACGACAGTACCTACAAGATGACTTGCTAAGAACTTATCGTATGTCACTCCCTTGATGCAGTCTCCTTGATGCAGTATTAATTTATCGGCAAGTCGTGCAAACAGAGTGACGTGTCGGTTTTTTGGTGCGCATTTACGCTGGTGAAATTGGGGTGCATTAACGCAACAAGGTTACCTATTGCGGTCGCCGTGTCCTGTCTCTGTGTCAGTGCGGTCAGTTTGGCTTTTAGAAGCTGATGGGCTTTGCGGTTTCATGTTTCCGCATGTAATTTAATGTCAATACATAATGGAGTATGGTAGTTACACAAAAATATACAAAGCATAAGTATTTATGTGTTATAATATTAAGCCATGGCAAGGAGTACCAGTAACCCTATTCATAAAAAGTTAAATTCTTCTCATATTCGTATTCTAACTCTAGTTTTCTTAACTACTACTTGTATCCCGTAGCTCCGTCCGCGTTTTATTATATTTAGCATATAGGGTACATAAAGAATCCTATATGATAAGTTAGGATATAATTTATCCGTGTACCAAATCTCATTGAAATCTGTTAAGTAGTTTATTATATGTAAAAGAGTAACAAACATCCATCTACATTTATTCATCATTATAAATTTTCGTATTTATTATATTAATAGAATTGATGTTATGATACATAAATTGTTTTGCGTCAAAAATATATTTGGCAATAATTGATTTTTTTATCTCGTATGGCAATGAACTGATGAGATTACACTTTGATATAAATTTAGTACATAGAGGTTAAATAGCTACAATCTATATTTAATATATAATCTAATACAATTTATAGATAATATATATCTATATCTAATCAAATATTATTGTCAATTGTACTGTAATCAATTTGTATTTATAAATTCAAACATTATTTTACATATAATAACGTTACCGTATTTGTGATTTCGATAATTATCTACTAAAAGGATCTTAATCCAATTTCCATCCATAGAATGGTCTCGATGACAGTTTATTTATATCGCAACTGGGTGAGTTAATTACTACTATCTAAGATAGTTTCAAAATACTTTACCAAATAGAGTATCAAATTTTAACCAAATAATTAATGGGTATCAAGATGTGACCTTATTTCACCATATGTTTATTTAAATTTATGTTAAACGTAGATAAAGATATTTGGATGCATAACACTATATTGTGTTGGCCTAAAACTAAAATGTGAATTGTTATTAAATTATCTGATGTTAATCAGATATTTTCATATCGCTTAGATCGGTTAATCGGTTAGTTCGTCGGGCGAGATTTATCTGTCGCAATTATCTGGAAGCTGTGTGAGAAAAAACCAATGAAGCGACGCGAGCGACGGACCGAAATAATCTTTCAATGAACATGACTAACGCAATAGATAGTTATGAGTTTGGACATAGAAGACATAATAGGCAGCTGATTTGCATCTTACCAATAAATTAATTACAAATAATGTTGCTACTATAACGTTAATATTAACAGACCTTTTTAACTATAAACGTTATAATCTTCAATAAATAAGAAGTATTTACAAATCTTTAGACACTTTACTTTTTTGATAATATTATCTGAATTTAAAAAAATAGGTATATGCATAAGCATAATAACCACGAATAACTTATTCATTAATTAAAATATCTATGTTTTTCTTAGAATAAAAATATTTTTATTGAGAGCACGAAATCATGTGTTTACAAGTAGACTTTACATAGCAATTAAATATGTGGCAGCTTCAATTTCCATAAAATTAGCTTACACGAGAGTGAATTATATCCATTGTAAAATAATTAAAATTGCTTTAAAATTGACATCGTAATAACATATTCCTAAAAAAAATAGACGAATCGACATCCTCCTTCTTGAGGAGTAATCTAAAACCTAACATAATGTTCGCCAATCAATCAATAATTTATTTGCATACCATACGAAATACTAGTAGCCTAATGTCTTTATTAAAAAAATTTTGCCTAATGCTATTAAAGACTTAAACTTTGCCAAGTGTATGAATCTTATGTAAGTATTTCATTTAACTTATAAAAATTTGATTCCTCAACTTTTGTTTCCCATTGTATGTAATTACTGATAGGTATCTAGATCGCATCTAAGTGCTCGGTCTAGACAAGTATTAACGAAAAGCGACCCGGCCGATAGATGAGATTAGTAAGATCAATTATGGTGTTCTCACGGACGGCTACCGGCGCGTACCGACGGTGCGGCCGCAGCGGCCCGGCCTCTGCAGTGCCACTGCGCTGTCTACTTGTGCCACAACAACTTACGATATAGATCCTACAAGTGATTTATACGCACAATCTGGGTGCACACGTGATATATCGCTCTATGCCGATTTTTTGTATAATTTTTTTTGGAAATTTAACCTACGTAATATTTTTTTTTAAATACATTAGTAGTGTACGTGTATTTTTACCCACTTTCTAATTATCTAAGTATAATTATTTATTTTATTAAAAAACTACAAATACAATTAGTATATTAATAAATTTAATAAATATATAAAAGAATAATCATATTAGTATAAATAAAACACATTGCGTATTAAAACGCACACTACTTCACCTTTTGTTTGAATTTGCATACGCATATAAGTAAAGAAGTTTATATCTATTATACTGATACTTGAAAAAGATAGAAAAATATATATTATTGTATGTACAATTACTACTCTTCCTAAACATCGAAAATATCTTTTCTCTTTTTCTCGAATTAAAACAAAATTTAAAATTAATATTTATTACCATTACTAAAAAATATATTTTTTTATATTTTGATTATACTCATTGGAATAAATTTTATGGTTTCATGAATTAAATTAAATTAATGTGTAACCATATAAGTTGAGATAAACTGAAAAATCTCATATATTTATTTCATGAATTGTAATGTCGCACTATATTTTAGTACTCGCAGTGTACTATCCAGTGTCCCTGCTCCCACGATGGCTAGATAAGATTGCGAATGACTGATGCGTAGGACAATATGTAATAGATCAGCTGCAACCAAAAATTAAACGGGCTGGGTCGAATAATGGTTCATTTATTGAGATAACTGTCAGAGTTAACTTAAATTCAGACCATAGAAATGAATCTTGATAGTCATCCTGAGAATATATTTGCGTAACACGTATTAAGAATAAGCAACCAAAACATACAGTTAAAGACTGATATTTATATTCCACTTAATTATATTGATATAAGAGATAAAAGTTCGAATATAGAAAGTAAATGATATATTTATTTACATATATCTTTCATTAAAATGTGTTTATTAAAGGCAAGTACCTTATTTATATTTTCGTGAACCATACCGTCATGTAAATTAGTCTCTACCCACATATCCGGGTAGATTTTAAGTATCGAACAGGTGATTAGTTAGTCGCAAGAGATTGTATATTTCTTCAAGTGTTTTGAAACATCATTAATCTCACAGTGTGTTGTATTAAAGTACTCATAGATCGCGGACATTACTTGTATGTCTTACAACATTATGGCAATTAAATATTATGTTCAAATATGGACAACTAATGCATCATCTCGTATCATGTTAAAGTTTTTATAAATTTTAACTTCTTTCTCTTATTTATTTTGTTTTTGGAAGTTTTTTCAGAATATTACGAGTATTATACTTAAGTAGTGACTCGCTCCGGCTTTGTATGGGCATGTAGCATATATACTTAAATTGTTTTGCATCAGCTTATTGCGTCGAGTATGAATTAGGTGGGTATAGTAAACTATTCTTAAAAGATGCCATCGCGGACATATTTATAGACCTATAAAAGAAAAACAATCCCACTATGCATTGTTTTGGTATATTGCAAACGGATTAGACAGTGTTTTCTTGATTTTTTTCCGATATTCAACAATCACCGTCTTATTTCAATCAATTTACACAAAACCTTAACGAATTATACACCTATACTATTTACAGTAATTGTTCTGTTCATAAATGAAAATCCCATGAAATACCATTAAGTAGTTTTGGAAATCATTGCGGACATACGGACAGAGACGTAGCAGAGGACTTTTTTTATAACATGTAATAATATATCCATATTTATTTAACATGTAAGATTGTAACTTTATACTGTAAATCTGTCTCGATATAAAGTTCCAAACTGTAATTGAAACTTTTTATTTAATTACCCTACACACATTAATTTATTATGATACATATAAACCTTTATATTAAAAAGGTGGGCATTTAATATACGTACATTATGTTAGAAATAAACATTAAATATATTTATAATAGCTACTTAGAATCGAATTGCTATCTATTAAGAAAATTATTACTTATTAATACATTAAGGTTCACCAATGAAGGATGTAAGAAGTTCTGTCATATGTTCATTGCGTGTATGGGTCAAGCAAAATGAACTTCAGATAGGACTCTGCGTGAAACCAGTTACGTTCGTTCTAAGTCAACTAATATATAATCATATATAATAAGATAAATTTAACCTCGTTGCAATGATGATGCAAATTTGGTCGAGAAATCGTCTTGTATCGCACACTTTCATAACAATCCGGTGATTGATTACATAAATTTGAATACTGACGCTGTTAAAACCAAATTAAATTCATCCGCGGCAACGGATAAAACACGTCTCTCGCCTCTGATAAATTACCGAAATGGTGATTAAACGACTATTGCGTATGCTTTAAGTATGGATCTGATGAGGTGTTGTATCGTAATCTGGCATTATGCATATTACTTATTTAATTGATATAAAATTGTCCATTGTCATTTCAATAAATTATAAATCACAAGACACAGTATTGAAATTTTTAACGCAACTAAATATATATTAAAAGTTAAACGAATGGAATAATAAAGTTTATAAATATATGTGATGGAATAGGAAAACCTTTTGGTATGGGTAAACAATCCTTACTAAAATTATAAATGTGAAAGTCAGTTTGTTTGTTACTTTATAACACCTTAACGGTTTAACCAATCACTATGATATTAGGTATACATGTGCTATATGGGATGGAGAGGGTTATAGGTACTTTTTATCCCGGTCAGTAAACATATCTCGGTCACACGGACGATGTCGCAAGTAAATACTAGTAATATTAAAAAAAAGAGTTTGTTATCTCGTAGCACTTTAACGGCTTAACTAATCACTATGAAATTTGGGGCACACGTAGAATATGGGATGGAAAAGGATATACGCTAATTTTTATCCCGGCTATTGATCACTCGTTCCCGGTCACTAGTATAGTATATAATATATTAAAGTGGCAATGATTCAGATATTTCCAATGTTATCGATATCAGAGAACAATGATTTCTGTCCGTCGTAACACAGAATAACTCCTGATTTAACGAAATAGGTCCTTATTTTTTTGCCGTTTATGCGGTCTGGGTAACGACATACAGGACATCACAAATTAGCCGGAAGCATTGAAGCGTGACACGCTGCTACGTGGGCCCCCGTTTTTTCGTCTTATTATCGTAATTAATTACATATAAAACCGCCTCGCAATTATTTTAATGCTTATTAAACACGTGTGCTGGTTGAGTGAAGCATGAGTTTCGGTTTGCTGGCGTCCGTTCTGCACGCAATTATCGCTATTGATTCTGCGGTCATACCATCAAAAGTCGGCAGGTGTACATTTTAGTTGGAGACACAGACATTTTTCCCATGATTTTTACGTTAATGTGATTTGTTTTTGTTTATTTTAAACAAGTCAAGCACGAATGAAAATAATTATTTATACACGTAACATATAATGTGCCATTTATATGTATTTAGAGATCTATTATAAATACTATTATTATACTAGATTTTATCCGCGACTTTGTGCGTGTAATCGAGATATGTTCTATGATATCAATACTAAACGGCGCTAAGAGATAACAAATAAACAAACACAGTTTTTAATTTATAATATTAGTAAGAATTAATTTTATAACCATTTATATATTTGTTTAAAATTTATTTATTCCTAGCCAACTTATTCCATATACAGATCTCGTAAAAATTTACATTCTTTATACAAAACAGTACTAATGTACATTTTCATATTTATATTACTAATGATTCAACACTATTTTTTTTTTATTTAAGAGTACAAATTATTTGAATTTAAATTATCTATCAAGTTTCTTATAAAAAAATCTCTAGTTAATCTAAGAAACTAGATTCTCAGTTAAATCGTATAAAATGTCAATAGGTACCGTAAAGTGATTTAGACAGATTTATGTTAAACATCTTGATCGATTTATTATGGCATAATCACGAATAAATTTGTCATAACATTTATTAAATTAATGCAGCACTAGCTATCGCAGTATCTAATAGAGGAATGTCCGATCCCAGTATTTATTGCTGTAAAATGTTTACATGAAACTTACCGACATGATCGCTTGATGGAAAACCGTAAGGATTATCTTATGATACAAATATGTTCTTGCATTATTTGTCTCTTAACCTTATCATCCATCATTTTCTATTTCAATTGTGTTGTGTGTATATATATATATATATATATATATATATATATATATATATATATATATATATATATGTATGTGTGTGTGTGTGTGTGTATATATATATATATATATGTATATCGTATATATATTATATATATATATATATATATATATATATATATATATATATATATATATATATATATATATATATATATATATATATATATATATATATATGTGTGTGTGTGTGTAAAAAACTAAACTATTAAAAATATTTTAGTTTTAATATAATTTTATAATGGAACAGTTAATGTTTAATAATAATAAATGACATTTGCATCACAATAAATCTTTTATGTGTGTATTATGTTGTTCGTTTTTATATTTCGATTTTGAAGGCTATAAGCCTATTGCAGTTAATAAACTATTAAAAATATATTTTTAGTTACTGCAGTATATTTACATTTTATAATGTAAGCGAAGTTTATATTCGTAATTTAATAGATATAATTCTGTATTTGTTCGTTTTTTTTTTTGCTCGACAATAAATAACGTAATGTGTGTGTTTATGTGTGTTCGTTCGTTTATATTTCGATTTTGGGAGCTATAAGCGTTGACTATCGATTGCGACTTTGAATGCGGTCTAACGGAAAGTTGGTACTGTGGCGCTCCTGCCCACAGGTGAGAACAGTATTCCATATGCGGCCTGACTTGGGCTTTATATAATTTCAGGCGGTGTTCTGGCATGAAATATCGTCTCACCCTATTGAGCATATATTTTTGGAAGTTTAGCCTTATAAGATGACGTTAATATAAACTGGACGTCGCAAGATATATCACAATAGACTTTTTTGGTATAAAATAATATACGTTACAACATACGTTCTAGTTTACTTATTTCGAGGATTAATTTAAAATAAAAATCAGATTGGTTTCAATCTTAATAAAAGTTAATAAAATATACTTATCATTGAGAAGTAAGTAAATTATACTTAGCTATCGGTGACAAGTGTAATTTACTTGCATCGGTTAGTCATCTACACAATAATAAGGCAATAATGTCGTTACAAAATTTATGGTTTAGAATTTGAATTGATGGGTTTACGAGAAACAAGATTGGCATTCTCATTAGCAATGGCACGAATAGCGCTATCGGCACAAATAGGCACTACGGCTCACTCCGCTGATGAGTTTGTTCTACAGGCTCTTAATTAAACATCCGTCAATTTGTCCCAGCATGCTAAAGTATTGTTAGATACTAGATATGTTGAGTCAAATTAATACAAGCCAAGTTAGTACTACTAAAAATGAATTATTAATGTTGCTATAATTGTACATCTACATCGTAAATATTTTGTCTAGTGCTTTTTAAGGTAACCGATATTTTTAATTGAAACAAAGAAGGTTACTGTATAATAGATAAACAGAGTTAGCTAAGTAATATAACTAAAATAGTCAATAGAAAACATAAAACACATATATGGCAAAAGCTTTATTAAAAATCTTTAATGGATGAGGTTAAGGCAGTAAATACGCAGACATCCATTGCCGTTAAAGTATCTACTTTATTTCCAATTATTCTCGAATAGGCAAAGACGTAAACTTTAGCAACACCTCAATAATGACGGTCGTTCATAAAGTATTGTGAAAGGGTTAGCTTGCGGGCGCTCTGACTCCGCCGTAAATAATTGGAGGCGCACTGTTTGTACTAATGCGCGATATAGACGCATAATTCATCAATTGAGTTATAAAGTTGTTGGGAACGGAATGCTCATAACAGTTCGCAGACTTTGTAGCCGCATAGTACGTGGGCGGATATTAGAATATCGCACTTAACTAATAGCCGATTAAGATAATCCTCGTCGGTCGTTATTTAACATGTTGTGGAAAGTAGTGATTCGATGCAGCTTGTAAGAAAACGTCAGGAGTCGCAAATAATGGTCAGAGGAACGTGAAAATTTATATTCTCAGTCGAATGTATCTGGATTTTTATATGTTTATTAGTATTTCGTCCTAAATAGAGTTAAAAAAGAACGGAAGTAGAAGTTTATCTCTACTTCTTTGTCATTTTGCTAAGAATTTTAAAGAAGCGGTTAACAATCTAAATAAATTATTAAATATAACTCTGGCTTCGTGACTTTTTACATGGATATAGTCATGAAAATTAACTGAATATATTATAAATATTATTGTATTTCTGATTGCACTGACTTCTAAGACTGTATTTTAAGTTTCATTCTGAATTAGGAAATTTGAAAGTATTAAGTTTATAAGAGACAAAGTGATAAGCAGTAAATCTTAATTTAAATTATTATACAATGCATAATTGAAATACTATATAATGAAGAAAATATAATAAGCGACATCCTACTTTGTGTACGTTTTTACGTCATATCGAAGTATACAAATATGAATAATACTAAATTATATTATAAATGTAACATAATAAAATTATAAAAATACGAAACATTAAAATTTATAATTTCAAAAATAGGTAAGTAAAATGGTTGTTTGCGATGCAACATATCTAGCAGACACGTCCGGTTAAAACAAGTTCTAGCGATTCGTTCTTGTAATATCGATGTAATTTATTTAATGTTAGAAATAGACCTCGCTCAGCACCACAAAGAATATTGGCTTTCACAACGGAACCTGGCAAATTTATGTGCCACGAGATTTTGCCAACAGTGGGCTTACAGCAAATCACGAGAACAAAGCACTACAATGCTAAGTACATGGCAGTAAAAGTTTTATAAAATTTGAATTTATTTAGTTAAATCTCTAGTTAAAAAAAATAATTCTGCAATCAAGTAATTAAATGCAATTATAACTTTTTACATGTATTATGATTATCGAAAAGAAATATTTATTCATCTCAAAAGAATTTCCAAAGTGAATTAGTTGATCTAGTGTATTAACATCATCTTATGCCTTTTTAAATCTATTCATTAATGTAGATATCCTTCTACTTTCATATAGATCTGATTAGGCCAATTGAAGTCCAATTGTGCCTCCTACTCCAGATTATCTATACTCCGTCACCAGATTATCTCTCTATCTCATCTGTGGACTTTCTGCAAGTAAATTTTTTTACACTGTGTGATATTTATTCTGATACAACATGCACCAAGTATCTATATCTGTAGCTACTACCACAGCTATTCTAAGTTCACCACTCATTTACTCTCATCAACCTCTTTACTATATCATCGTATCCACTGGTCTTCTGTTTCTATTTCTCGTGAATAAGTACCTACTCGTCATGTTAATGACAGATAGAGAAAAAAAAATTAAATAAAGATTTATATCCTCAGTTTTCAATAAAAGGTTTCTATAATACACAAAAAAAAAATAAGTAGGAAAAATACTTTATAAAATATTAAAATCTGATTAGATACAAGAATATTTAAAAAAAGAATCACTTTAGGTACTTTCTATTTGCCCCATTATCTGAGGAATGTTTCGAATATTTTTTTTACTCTAAAATAAACATTATTTTCAAATACAACTTACAGATTGGGCAATTTTAATTCACACCATTCTATATTGTTTTTTGTATATAAACTTACCTACAAAATTCTTTAATGACTATTTATAACAAATAGATGCCAAATTCTTGAACGCCGTTGAAAAAGTTCTAAAGTGTAATTTTTTTTCTTTAGGAAAATAATGTGTACTTATTTAGAGAATTGAAATTGTCTTGAAAATACCTGTGCTATGATAATACGAAATTGAGTTTTTGCTCGGCAAAGGTGCTTAGAATTATACAGGAATCGATTATAGTGGAACAGTAATTTTGCAGCCTACTAGCACGTTTCCCTAGTATCGCCTTAAGCCAATTCCGTTACTAGGAATTATGAGAGTTTCATGTTATTTGCACCTGCTCTTAAAAACCGTTTTTGCAATTAAGTTAATTGTTCATCATACATGTACATAAACGTTACATCTAGTTGTGTTATTAACTGTCCCCATAGTTAGTATAATTAATTAAATACTTCAAACAAACAGATATTAAATAAATAGGTTATAATTATTACAATAATCGAGAGAAAATAACTCATACGAAATAAGGTAATTAAGCTTCTACATAATTTTATATTAGTACATATTTTAATGTTATTAAAGTTTACCTAAGCTTTAAATGTTGTACAGAACAAATAATATGATTTGACAGAAAATTAAAATTTTGTATAATTTCTTAAATAATTAATTAATTAAATTAATTAATAAAATTATGTAAGTACCTTATATAAATTTTTTAATGGGTTTAAAAAATAATCGAATCCAGAAAGTGGTTTCATCAGGTACCCTTCTATTTTGTATTTAGATGATTTGTATCTTTTTAGGATAAACAATAATTACAATAAATGGCAAACTTTAACACAAACGTATTTGTAGTCGCGTGCCCACTGGTCAGACTGGTTCTTTAATATGCTGTCAGTTAGTAGTAAATAATTGTTGACGTACAAGGCGTTACTATTGTTATTGAAAGGATAATTAACACCCTCTTAAAATGATCTAGAGCTAAAAGAGCTGGCAGTTATCCTGCAGTGAACCGCTCTCTCTATATCTGTCATGCGACGCCGCGTTGTCATCCATATGCTCGCGTGCCGCTGCATAACGGTTTCGGAAGCAGCTGATGGGTTCCATTGTCTTTAATTAAACTTAGTGTTTAATATTAAGTACTTAAGATAATGAAACTGAAAGGAAATAGATTTTTTTATATAATAGGTATACAGATACGAATATCTACAGATTATGAGTTTCATATATAAATGACACAATTTTTTTTTTATTGGACTTAGCGTTATATTGTGGAAATACATAACACTGGTTATTTGATTAGAATTAATTCTGCTATCAATGATATATGTGTGACTGCCAAAACTCGATGTTTGATCATCATTATTACTACCAGAAGTTCTTCACAGCCTTCCATATTAGCCATCAATCTCCAACTGTCATTTTCTTGTTACACGTTTTGCGACACGTGTTTCACTTCTAAACGAGGTGTTTTCAGGTAAATTTGCTTAAAGATTTGCTGGTAGTAATAATAAATCTAATGAAATAACCAGTGATGCAAAAATTGTTATGAATAGAAAAAGTAGTGAGTAGTAACTTGTTATAGGATTAATAAACTAATATGGATAATAAATAAAATTTATATATTTATTTATACTGACTTTTAATAGTTGTACTGTTACAGATTCTGAATTATCGTTACAGCGAATTTAGATCAAATATTAAACCATTTTAATTTACTATGTGATCTAAATCGCTTGCACCTCTTGACAAGAGACTACGCTAAGAGCACCAACCACATCTCTAATTAAGCGCGGCTCTTACTAATTTGACGCGTGAGTAGCCAGCCACCGCCTAATGAATGATATCGTACACGTTCATCGCATCACGTTCGTTTACTTCGTACTTAGTTGCGCCTGCGCTTTACGCTAATATAAGAGACGTGTCTAAGATAAAACAAAATTTCCGATTAAAGACAGAACTGCATTCAAACATATCTAAATAGTTTATATAGACTGATATAGAAGTTCCCGCCACCTGTTTGAAAACAAATCATCTTTAACTGCATGCCCTAGCGGTAGTTTGTCGGTTGTATATTATTATTATTATCTAGGTGACTGGCTATTTTGTAACATTCATTGTTACCCTGTGCGTGGTTAGGAATTCTAATACAGATCTATTCTATTACATATTTAACGGCTATATTTTTAAACCGGACTATTTATATAGCCTGATTATGCAGATAAAGTAAAAGTACGGCTAGTTCTTACTTTTACTCCTATTAAATATTTAAATGCTTTAGCACTTTAATACTCAATCAGTAATCATGAAATTTGGCATAAACTTATATTTAGTAGAAATACAAAGGTAAGCTTTTATGTCAGTATAATATTTTAGCATAATAAATAAATGAAAAGCTTTTAATACACTATGACAATATTATTACAGCAAATAATATAATGAATTATCCATCTAAGATCATTGATGCATAAAGAAACAGTAAGATGGTACTATCATGCTATAGGGAAATATTATGACGCAGGAAATGCGTAAATTGACTAAGTTACTCTGTAACTTCAGAACAGCGAGGCTAATGTATATTCAAAGTGTTTGCATCAATGCAGTGTAGCCGTCATGTTGATTACAGTCATCACAGTGGAGTGTGTAAATGCTTATTGCACTGATATATTTAGGTATACATTTGCTAGAGTAGTAACAATCATAATTCAGTTAATATTGTTGTTTCTTGATAACTGTGTGTATTTATTTAATGAGAAATATAAATAAACAACATCTTTGTTCTTGTATATTGACGTGATTAATGGTTTTATGAAATTTTGATTTAATGGACATACCAAGGATTAAAAAACCTTTGCAACCGTACGAAGTAGGGAAATAGGTCAGTAATTGGACACCAAAGCTTCGTCTATCGAATTTATAAATAGGGATTACCTTTGCTAATTTTCATTGTGAGGGAAATATACCAGTTTTTAGTGATAAGTTAAATATGAGATTAGTATTCAATATAGAAAATATGAAATTTGACAATTAAAATAGTTATATATTAATTTAATCTTCTTAAATGCTGCTATCAGCTGCTGCAGTGTTGAAACTTATGTATATAGAAATACAAAGATATAATGAAGTATGTCTATAGAATAAATAGTAACAGCACTATCGCCTTCGTTATTTTACAACTAATATTTATACATTACTATTTTTGAGATACATTAGTATGGCCTCCAGGTAATAAAACCAGGAGGGGACAAAGAAGAGGTGCGACATTTAAAGGATCAATTAAATAAATATTTGGCATTAAATTATAATTTAATAGTTATTATAGTACAAGTAGGTATATATTTGGAAGAGAGTGAATCAACTTACAATCTGGCGGCGGCAATCGCAATTGAAGTTAAGTAATTAAAGAAATCGTGCACCAATAAAACTTATATGTTCTTATCGCACAATTTGTCACGAGACCGAAAAATTTTTCAACTCAGTGTTGTCAAGGAGAAGTAAACCTACTTAATACTTTTTGTATATATTTTTTATATTATTCAGTTTGTGAGTATATACTCGTATAACTTTTCACCAACTTTGACCGTAAGTCATTCGGTAACTACCTAATTTATATTCATTAATTTTACTTTAAAATAATGATTGCTTATCTATGGTTAGCTAAACAAAAATAATGAATACTTTTTTTAATGGATTATAATGGAATGGTAACCCCGCCTGCGCTAACGGTATACGCTGGCGGGGCATCAGGGAGGGATGAGAGATAAGAATGAAAAAGGCAGGTCAGTTAGCCCATCGTGATGAATACACTTGGAATTTAGCGACTATTTGCAAGGGGGAGCACGGGGAGGTTGACCTGGTTGATAGCAATAGGGCCCTTAGTCTCTATTACTAACAATCCCTTTCTCCCCTAATAATGAATACTTACTCTGTGATAGATAGATACTAAAATTGGTTGGAATAGCAAATCTTTAAATTATTATTGATATAATATTAATTCTAAACATGAAAATAAGTTTATTGCCTCTTGAAGCTTTAACTTCTCAACGAATCGACATGAAATTTGACATACACGTCGTATTTAGGATAGTTGAAGTTATGGCTATATATATTTTATACCAGTCAATTAATATATGCTAGCCACACGTGTGAACTAGCAAGTAAAAAGTAGAATAGAGTAATATATTAATACAATGAAAATTGTTAGGAAAAGCTTCGGTAAATTTTCTTAAAATATTTATTCACAGTCAGTACAAGAAAAAAACAAATAATGTAAATGCTTAGGTATACCAAAATATAGAAGTATGTGTTGATGATAGTCAGTTGCAATTTCAGTGTTTTGATTTTATAACATGTCTATAAAAAAAATGGAAGATTGGGTAAATAGTGATAAAATATTTCATTGCGTAAAACAAGCGAGAGTTGGATGGTTGGCATTATCAAATGTTTATTGTTACTGCTCGTCATTTTCAACTAAATGTATGAAATAGTGTCCGATACTTACTGTTTATTTTTTCTTTAATGAGTACTTAATGATTGACCGACATATTTTTTATTTGCTTTTTTATAAGTAATTTTTCAAATAGTACACGTTGGTCGTGTTGGTCACGACCATTATCTTACCTATGTGCACGTCTGCGCGGGGTTGGCCACTCGAACACGGCCATTGCACACAATCAACAGGACGGTTAATTACTCCAACGACGACTCACGACTCTCGCCTGCTAAAAGGCTTTAAGCCATGTCATTTGTTTGCTGCATAATGGACTGATAACAGATAAAATTGGCGTTTTTGCTCTTAATTCCGTTTGTTCTATTGGACGGATGAATATGAGCGATAATGGCGGAAATACAAAATTGCCATGAAAAATACATACAAACTTTCCATAACTAGAAAATAATAAAGAATACCTGTTTAAATGTCTATTTTTAAAAATATATCCACTTAGTAATGTGAATATGATAATACCTAAAAAAATATGCAACAATTCTAATAAATATGTCTAACTAACCGTCGGAATATACTCAATATATGCTCAAATAATAATATAATCATACTTTTAGTGACGCAACATTTCTAAGATATAATTTACACGCGAGCAAAGTTCAGGATAAACAATCTACTACATGACATGATTTCAGAAACAATCGACATCTACTTGATTATGAAAAATTTATGATTATTACATATGAGTGCGATGTTATAGTGCCCGTTTAATTCAGAAACAGTAATATAATAATTTCACTTAATTACAACATTTATTCTGTAGCGAGCGAGGCCACGCGGACGCACTATATCTTGCTCTCTTACATTTATTCTTGTTCTACAATATTTATATGCGTGACAATGAATTTATGTGAAAAATATAAAGCGTTTCCGTGTCGTATTTTTTCTCTGATTTTATTAAACGTAACTGTCCTCTTTACTTATATATTATATATACTATGCGAGTACTTAAACATTGAAAAGTGTTGTTAATGAACAACAATTATGGAGAATAATGTTTTCTGTAATATATTAGACCTATCTATACCAGAATGTATTTAAATGTAGTAATCATCATCATCATCATATCAGCCTTTAACTGTCCACTGCTGAATATAATCTTTCACCTTGGGGGGTTTTGCCAGTAGTTGCCACGCTTTGCAGACGGGTTGGTCACTGCAGTCAAGCTTTAGAGATCTTTAAAAGGGTTGCTGTTGCCTATCCCTCGCCCTCCCTTAGTCGAGTCTTACGACACTCACGGGAAAGATAGGGTGGCCTATTCTATACCGGGATCACACGGCCAAATGTAATAAAATCAATGAAAATAAAATCATTCATTCATTTATAAGTCTAAAGAAAAATATTATCTTCTAGTAAATCAATATTGCCAATTTAATTTAATTAACAATTTTTTTTTTTATTAAAAATAAGTCATGAGCAAAAATAAAATATCGTGTATTATTTATTTACCATCGCAGAATTGGAAAAAACTATCAAGGAACTTGGATAAATGTATATTAACGAAATTAATTACTTTAATTTTTTTTTATTCCAAAATCTTTCAATAGAAGAGAAACTCGAAAATAAAGAAGAATATTAGTACTATGAATACGTGCAAATTAAAAAGGAAAGGAATTGTGAGACCTCGCTCGATGTGACTGCGGAGAGCTTAATAATCGATTTATTCGATTGTTTTATTAGACAAGACTGATCATAAATATTACATTTTATTTGTGTAAATGAACACTCACCCGCCTTTCTGATCATAATCGATATAAGAAACCATTTTTGTGTCCAAAGTCTTGTCAATGTATAAAATTAAATATTTATCGACAACTTGTAGGAACTATAATGGCTCATACCGGGATAAATAAAATATGTTTTTATTTGCCAATTTATTTTTATGTGTTAACTAATAGGATTAATACAGTTATTACACACTTAAATAAAAAAAGATATTGAATAATAACAAAAGCTAGAATTTACGAGTAATAAAGTTACAGAATAAATAAAATTATACAATTAAGAGAAGGTTACAATTAAGAGTTGTAAGAAAAATATTTTATGTGATTATCCACTATTTTAAACTTTACTTTAAAAGGATTAATTTGCAAACATTGTGACTTACTTGTTAAAATGAATGCAGTGAGTGTATTGTGCACAACACAATAATTTTCTAAGTATTTTAAAATTTTATTCCACAAAAAATTACAACTGATAAAAAAGTTATATGACAAAAAACACAGAATACTCCTATAGAATTCAAAATTAGTATAAAAATCAATAGAGGATTGTTAGGTATTAATAATAAGAAAGATAATAATGCCTTAATGTATATACAGCTTTCCCAACATTTCAAATCATCCATAAAGCAACTCTTCTCGGAAGTTTATATGATTAGATCAACTACTATCATTGTTATTATTAATTTATTTTTAGAGTTCCGTACCGAAATAGACATACAAAATCCGTAGATAAAACTAGTATGTAAAATTTTAAAAATTATGACTACTTAAAATAGATTACAAAGTAAATTACTAAAAATTAAATTAGGTTTTATTATTAAAAAGTTTTTTTTTAAGTTTTTATTTTAAAGCTGGCGATCTACATGACGAATAGTGATAACTATCGCTTAACTAAACATGAACACTAAGCACTAAGGTGTTATACTTCTGTAGCCTGTTACTATTGTAAATAGGATATCACCCTATAATTTAAACGCCTTATCCCGTACTTCAGACCGAAACAGTCATGTAAACACAACTGCTTCACGGCACACACACGAATGGGTCAGAAATATCCAAGCAAAATGGTCTATTTTTGTACAAAATAAACGTCTTGTATGAGCAATAGTCAGTAGACAGAATACCTATGCTTATTGCATTTAAAAAAATATAAAATGGAAGTTAAGAGCACATTAGAACATAAAACCTGAAATAATAATAATAAACAAGCGAGTAATTGAAACAGTACTATTTTATTTTATAGTAGCGGCCCGTCCCGGCGTCGCACGGGTGGACATTTTTAACATTTCCCTTCACCACTCTGCTCCTATTGATCGTAGCGTGATGAAAAGTATACTATAACCTGCCCAGGAGTGTGAAGAATAATTGTACCAAGTTTCGTTAAAATCCGTCTAGTAGTTTTGTTTCTATAACGAACATACAGACAGATAGACAAAAATTTTACTGATTGCATTTTTGGCATCAGTATCGATCACTAATCACCCCTTGATAGTTATTTTGGAAATATATTTCATGTACAGAATTGACCTCTCTACAGATTCATTATAAGTATAGATTTATTTGATATAATAGTTTTGGAACATTGATCAAGCAAATACAACTCACGCTTGGCTAGTTTTTCATATTGATAGTGATCATCGTAATCCGGGCCCGCTCACTACCGATTCCCACGTTACAATATGACTACTCCAACTACTTATAGATAAGGATTCAATAGAAAATTTAACAATACTCTTAGCTCAAGAGATGCGATAGTAAGTAGGTATTAATTATAACTTAAGTGATAGACACGGAATAGATATAAAGTATCTACTCCGTGGTGATAGATTAAATATAAAACCTAATTATTATCTACACGATATTTACCTATTATAAATAGGTCAATTACCACATAATACTAAATATCACGACGATCAGTAGAGTTATTAAGACGCTGAGAGGAAACAAACAAACAAACTTACTTTCTCGTTTATAATATTAGCAATAATTAACATTACATGACATCATCAATGCACCGTGACTTTACATTGTTATGATAAATATATACGGAAGAAATATTTTAATATATCTTTGCAAAGTGCAATTCTTTTTTACTAATATTTAAATATCAAATTAACAGTGATCTAATCATAGATTTATGCTAAGTTAATTGAAATCACTTTCAGTAAAATAAATCATGTCACAAAAAACTGAAGGTCCTTTAATAAATACAAGCATTTATGAAATATGGTGAATTGCCTAACAGCCGACAAGAACTGATGAGTACGTTTTAAATATATGAATAAGATATCTATGTATTATTTGTAAACCTAAATGTTATGCCTGATTTGAGCAATTATTGCAACCATAAATTCTCAACACCAAAACGGTCATGCACTGCAAAACAGCCCGAAGCGTAGTCTCAAGTACGCCAAACTATTTACGAAAATCGTATATCGTGACCAAGTATCATCAATAACAATGTCTTTCCGAATCGCTTCCTAATTATTTCTAAAATTAATTATGATGATTGTAGGTACAGCGAGAAAGTTTTATTTTTTATACTTATAATTTTTCATAACGCTAAGAGAAATTATAATAGACGAGTTATTTTGATATATAGTATTCAATTAAATATTAATCCATTTATCTTGTTTTTTTTTATACGAATAATAATTATTAAACAGCATGTAAGCAGTGGACAAAATATTTGAAAAACATAATTAGAATATTTATTTTTATTTGTGTGAAATAAAAAAAATATATATAATATAGGTGAATAAAAAACCTGTGTACAGTACAGTACAATACAATACAATATAATACAAATGTATTTCCACTTATAAAGATTGTATCTTCATAGAAATGTTAAGAAGTCATAAATCTATGACAAACAGATTTTATAAATCCGATTGATTCGAATTAATCAAATTATTTTGCGACATACATTTTGTTCTTTTTTTTTTCATACGATTTAATTGACTCTATTTGTTTAAATATATCTATTGCCTCTTTATTGCTCTCCTAATAAGCTTTTTTTTTTTTGTACCACAAAGTATAAATTCTATTATGAATTACCTTCAATTCATTTTATATATTCAATATTTTACCCAAATGTCTCCTTGATGTGAAATAAAGATATATACGTTATTAATTCATTAAATTATGTGTAATATAATAGAAGTTAATGTACAAATATGTTAGTATGCGCATATAAATAAGGCATTATTTAGCCTAGACGCTCTCAAATGTAGATGGCGACAGTTAGTCACGGTATGTCGGTATTTATAGCAATCATGAACATCACGTTTTTATATTATGCTTTAAAATTCAACATGGGTCACCTTCTAATGCGACAAACTAAGCTGCCAAGTATGCACTTAATACCTAGTGATCCGGACACCGCCGCGTTCGCCGAGCTGAATAACTTAAGGTTTTATTTCAACCAAATGAACAAAACAAGTTGTCAGATCTAAAAAAATCGTATGATAATCAATTATTTACATTTTTTTTTAAATTATTATTTAATTAACTGTTATTGTCTGTCTTAAAGTAGTGAACGAATTGATTTATTAATATATTTTCACTAACTCATGCATGGAATTGTGAAAACACATAAAATTTAGCAAAACAACTTTTAGTGTATTGTTCTATTTCATAAGTGCGGTAACGAAAATATATCTACCGACAGATTCATTATCCTCTTTTCACTATATACTTAAGTTCTGTTGGGTTTAAATTAGAATAATCATAATTCTGAAATGTTTGAATTTAATTCAAAAGTAATCGAACTATATAGTAAAACAAATGCCGAATCAATCACCGAATATTTATTTATTGCTGATATTTTTGATAATAAGTAATTATCATATGATAATAATTACTTAAAAAATTTATATCCATGTAAATAGTCTAGAAAGGAGATGTTAAAACAAGGAATCGGGACTACGTGTTCATATTATATGGTGTACATATATTTATCATTTGACAAAATTGCAAGCAACAGTTAGTCTTTTATCAATAATTTTATTATTGTGATTTTATTAAATTTTTTCTTAGTATAATTTTTTTTATTACAGCCGAAACGCTTCCTAAGTCTGTTTTCGTATCGCCACAGATGATATGCCCATGGCGCACTATCTGGTTGACAGCTGCTAAATTAATATGCACTTGACATGCACATAATACCTAATAACATTCAGGCGCCAAAGAAATACAACCGTTTATAATATCCTATTGGTTTTATATACTCTTTGTTCTTAGTTTCATAAATTTAATACTACGATACATATCTTATAGATATAATTAACTGGTTTTGTAATAAATTTTCTTAAAATAAACTTATTATGTATATATAATACATATTAAATAGGTATGTAAAATTATATACAGCATAATTGATATCTGTAGATAGAGAAATACTGAACTTACAGGTGCTCTACCTAAAGAAGCAAAGTTATATTTGCGATTTCATTCCCATGATTTTTTATTTATAATTATTTAACTCATGAATGAAAAGAATTCAATACTAAAATGAATTCAAATCCATGGACTATAATTAAAATAATTCATTCGACAATAAATTAATGATGGAAGAAAAAATAAAAGTGTTCACAATTATCCCAAATGGTGTAGTCAGAAGTAAACATGGATACCTAATATAGATGCCGATCCGATATCTATATATTGGGTTCCTCTGGACATCGATGGCGAAAATAAAATCATCACAAATAACAGCCTTTTGTAACTAAAATATATGGTTATTTCTATATATTACTCATCCCTAATCAAAAGCTTTAGGTACGAATGTTATAGTAAAGTTGTTGCGGTGGAAGTGAAGAACTACATTCTGAATTTTTGGTATCGAGTAAAAACAAAAAGTACAATTAAATAATTTTATATAAAAATAGGTCAATTACTACCGACCTAGCGACCAAAAAAAAAAAAAAACAATCTACTAAAAACACACACATTCTTAGGTGCTACTTTATTGATCGCGTTCCTTGTTTAGTAAAATATGCTTGTACTTGTCACACCCTGATCTATTTACGTACATTAGAATCTAGTTATTAGTGATCGATAAATGCATTATGCTAATTAATGCAAATGTACATATTAGATACCTACACAGGAAGATAAGCATATCATTAGAGTTTTAATTTCTAAAATCTTCTAGAATTCTACAGTCTTGTTTCAGTCGGTTGAAAATAGTTTGGTACAAAGCAAGTCTCTTCATGATATGCGATCTTATATAAAGCAAAAGCCATAACTATCTGATATTCTTTCATTGATCTGGTATATTAGTATTACCTATAAGTAGACAATATTTTGTAAATAAAATAACTAAAAATATATTAATTATATAGCCCCACTTCTACATTACTTAGTTTAGATACATATAATACTTATGTACCGAATTTGCTTTAGTTAAATAATGTACATGATAATTAAAGAAACAAGATTCAATTGAGGTAAAAAAAGGCGTCACCAGAAATTAGCGTACAAGCATGAAACAAATGAAGCAAGAAGATATTTTGCACAGGGCTGAAAATTACTAATGAGATATCGTATATTTATTATATCGCCATATCGAAGATTAGTACCTAATTATATATAATAATGCACCTATCCACTTGTCCATATAAAATAGAAACCGAAGCGAGTTAAATATATATTATTCGTATATTCATAATGACAATTCACTTGTTAGTAATATATATGTTTGAAAAGGTTACACATAGTCTTAATTTATTTGTTGTATAAACTAGTTACCGTTGAATAATGTTACATGCCAAGATTCAACATAACAAGGCCAGGACACTCGCATCTTGTAAACGAGCGCTGATCCGCAGTCACCTCCGAATCCTTGACCCATCCAGAAGAGGCTACTCTTAGAATGCACATCGGTCCTGTCGCCGTACGTAGATAAATAGGTATTTAAAATACCGTTCGCCGTGGGAACCGTGACGGCGCCCGAACCGCGATAACCCTGCGCTCGCGCACCTCTCGCTGCAGCGCAGACGCCGCGCCATCGTCGCTAGCGCCCGCGCCCGCGCCCTTTCCCGCTCACGTAGCGACCACGTCGCGAATCAAACAATGAACTCTGATATCGAAATCCATTTGGTTTAGTAATTTCGTAACTGCCTCTATCTATATTTTTTATCTACGCTTTTATTTTCAATAACGGTAAAGTGAGTTTCAAAATGAACTCTAACTACTTTAAGGACTTTACCATATCGAGAAATGAGGACAGTCGAAAACGAACTCTAAAATTGTACGTCGAAGATCAATGTTGCATACAGTTGTGAACAGCGGTGAGTATAGAGGCACGACTGCATGCTGCGAGATGTCATCTCGGACCCCTGCTGTGCACCCTGAACAATATTGTCTCTCTTCTAGATGCATTGTGAATGTTAAATCAATTCATATTCACTTCAACGAATTGGTACATTAAGCTATGAAAAATTGAAATCCGGCTTTTAAATAAGATAAAAAAAAATTACTAATGAAGAACATAAATTTACAGATTCGAACTTGACTTAAAACACTGAATATATGAATACAATGCCAAAGATATCAATAATTAGGTATACCATCTATAATTTATCCATTTAAACTTTAATACATACTTGTATATTGTATATAAGTTTAGAAAAATAGCTTTCGGTCTTCTGTGACTGGTAGTCAGCTACAAGCTAAATAATAGATTTATATGTAAAATTAGTATTTGGCACACTACTTTGTACAATACACTACTTTATACTACAAAATTTTATAAAATACACTACTTCAAAATGTGTATTGTAGCTAGATTAAACGTACATCATATTCTCAATTAGACCTTCAAGAATACAATTGCATCAAATGTGGTGTAGTATTTTTTGTGTGAAACCGAAACAAACAAACAGACAGACAACCAAAATTTCTAAAAATTACTGTTTGGCTCCTATTGCTTTTATTAAGTCCTTTTATATTAATTTGACTTTAATATCTCCCATATACAGACATCGTCTGGTTACAGTTTTATTAAATTAGAAAGATTTTACCAGAGGGAGACTTTGTACAAAAGTCGATTGCTTGGGTACCTCTGTCACATTCGTGTTTCAACTGTGAAGCAGTTATGTTTGCACGGCTTTGTTTCAGTTTGAAGGAATATGGCAGTGAATTTACAGGATACAGAGGAATAACTCCTGAGTCCTCAGGGATGGCAACGCATGGCATCATGGGCGAAACAGTATATTCTGTTATGTGTGTGGTACTGCATATGTCTATAGACGACGGTTACCAGTTTCCATCAGGTGGACCGTCAGCTGGTTTGCCATTCTAAGTTGTATAAAAAAAATAATGATCAATGTGTGTGTTAGATCATTAAATAAATAATGAGTACATATATTTTATTTAAAATAGTATCATTATACGAGTACCTTCTCTAAGGGATCAGTATATGCCACGTTTCTTAGGATTTAATAGAATTATGATTTTTACGCTGAATATTGTGATTCTCTAATATAGATCTCACACATTTGGAAGAGTACTCTTGGTGTGTATGGGTATGCGCACTTGTATCTTTCTGATTGTATATATAAAGTCAGCAAATAACAACCCAGAAAAATATGCATATTTTCTGTCTTGGTAGTCTTCAACTGCGAACCTTGAAGTAATGTGTCAAAATTAGGTAACTACCAGATTTTTTTGTATACTTCAAGCCATTTCACCTACTACTTTACCTTCCAATAGTCGGAGGTTCCAGCCTCACATAATATGTACTACATATGAGTTGATATAAGAGGTGTAAATATATTGGTTTCATCATTTCAGCTGATGACTGACCACTGTTGAACATAAGCCTTCTCCATAAGGAGAGTTTTGCCAGTAGTTGTCACGCTTGGCAGGCGTGTTGGCAATCGCAGTTAAGGTTTTAGAGACGTTTCAAAAGGGACGCTGCTGTCCATCCCTCTTCCACTAAGTTCCTTTAGTCGCTAGAAATGAAGGGGTGGCCTATTCTATGCCGAGACCACATATACGGAAATTTTTGTTGGTTTATATTATGATAATTTAGTTACTATAATTTATTTATAAACCAAATATATATATATATATATATATAATATATATATATATATATATATATATATATATATATATATATATATATATATATATATATATATATATATATATATATATATATGTATATCTAGACATAAAATTTTATTACTACTTTTTGTTAGTGGTATAGTTCTATTTAAAAATAAAATGACTTTAGTCCACCCTTGAAAGTAAATAAGAACAGGTTATATAAGCAATTATCATTTTATGATCACATGATAAACGACATTAATTTGATATTGCAATCGGAAATTCACAGTAGAAGTCACCCATAAGTAAATAAAATTAATAATAAAAGTGGACATTGAAAAAAGTTATTGATGCGTAGCAACACAACATATGGGCAATTTTGAAAAGTTCCAAGTTTTCAAGATTTCAGTGTTTTAACAAAATACTTTTTATTTTATGCAACTTAGAATGCATGCAAACAAGCTGACGGCCCACCTGAGGGAAATCGCTTATAGAGATGAACAGTACCATGGACATAACAGAGTATACTTTTTCGCTCATAATATAAAATGTATATAGGCAGTCTTTTGAATTATACTTTATGTATAAAGGGTACTCATCTGTTCTTACTATATTATTAATGTTAAGTGAACAATATTTGGAAGTTCTGATGTTTAGAAGTTTCTTACTCGAACCAGGATACTACTACTATACTACTACGTTCTACGTTACGATACGTTATGATACGTTACGATACGTTACGTTACGTTACGTTACGATACGTTACGTTACGATACTACGTTCAGTAGTATTTAATTTATTTAAAAAGAGATTTAAAGACGATGTAAGTTATTGTAGTCAAATAAATCAATGTACTCGTATGTGTATAAAAATAAACAGTCAGTATCATCTAATAAAAGGGTCAGTACAATTTCTATAGCAGATATAACTATTATCTTTAATAAGATCTAAATATAAATAATGCAAAGATATGTATAAGTTATACGCAGGGCGGATTAGAACTCGACGAGGCAAGGTGAGAGATGCAATATAAAGATATGGCATCATCATAATATAAAGCAACCCATAAACGCTTTAATGCGTGTTGATTGTTATCACTGATTTTTATGACTTCGCAAATGGATTTTTGAAAGTTATATCTATATTATACCCTACATTAATCATTCAAACACAATAGAAAGTTGCCCAAAATGAAGCTTATAAACAGTTGACAAGTCGGTCCATCATGTTTATTGCATTTTTAAATTATTAAGCCATATTTATTCGCACGCCCCATTTTAATTTCTCTATAATAAAATGGAAGCTCTAACAAAAATCGCATATATCGAGGTTACTTAATCCACCTTCACTACTAAAATTATCATAAAAATATTTAAAACGATATAAAATTATTTCAAAAATATTTATTTATTTTTCTTTGGATTAAACCTAATCTAATTAAATATGTTTAGCTGTTAAAGCGCAAAGAGATAATAAACAAACTTTCATATTTTGTAATAATAAGGACAGTTGTATCGTTTTACAAAATGATTGTTTTATTATAAATTAACTATGAACGATACGGTTAAACTAAATAATACATCAAAATCGCCGCTCACCTGCGTTATCCCACGATCAGTCGTCTCGATTTATGTATGTATCGCGAAATCGAAAGGCGCTTCGTATTTTGCATAACGCTTGTAAGATCTGTAGTGCGATCTGTACAACAGCTGCGTGCTCCCAAATACATAGAACATGACATTCAGATGGACAAACGTCAATAATAAGTCATTTCCGATGACAGTATCGTTGATGCTCGCACGGAAATCCGTAAAAAGAGAATGACAGGTACTATCCTTAATCTGAGATGGAATCACTATTTTGTTACACAATACAATTGAGCCATTTTTTTTTTTAAAGTTCTACTATCTTCTTATAAAACAGTGTGTCTCGAATTCGTCAGGTAATATTCCATGATATTAAATATAATATTTAAATTTAAAAGGTTTACATTCTTAGTTCAATAAATTAGGTATATTTAAAAATAATATTTATTTTGTCGTTAGAAATTGTCCGTAATGAATATATAACTAATAATTAACAAAATATAGATTTTTTATGCAACTTACAATGGCAAACATGCTAACGGCGCCCTTAATGCATTACCATTTACAAAAACTAAAGTCGTATGCCTCTATACATTATAATTTTATTGCCATATAAATCCCCTTCAACATTCAACATTTCCCCTTCAAATCGAAATACAGCTATGCAAAACCAACAGCTTCATGGCAGATATACGAATGGGACAAAAGTACCCAAACAGACAACTTATGTATTAAGTTTCTCTCTAATAAAGTCCGCTTCCAATTAAACAAGAAATAAAATTAATCAATTTAAGTAAAATATAAGTTAAAAATAATAAAATCCCTAACTAATTGAAACTATTCTGTGGGTGATAACGATAGAAAACAGTTAAGATAAGTAGGAAAAACAAAACATACTTATTTATAAAAAAAAAAAATAGAAATTTGACAACGACAGTCGTTCTGTATTTATTCTAACAACGATGTTACTTCATTCACAAGTTTAATTTAAGTCGGCAAGTAATACTTTCCAACTTCTAATCGCGGTAATACATAATTGTTTTGTAACAATGATAACATTTTTTATTTAGACCCTAGATGCCTGCAACAAATATATAAAATGACTGTGTTATGTAATATACCTAAATTTATCAATAGTACCTGACTTCAGTGCCAAATTATAAAATTAAATGACAGATAATTAATTGGATCGTATTAGTTGTACTCGTATTTACATAATAATATAAAACTAAATTAAATATATAGGTATTACTATAATCAGAGCCGAGCATTTAAAAAAGCATTGGAAAACACATAAATCTTATTGTTGTCCAGTTGATTTAACTTCCTGTACCGACCAGTCGGTGATCTCGTGTCGGTGGCGGCGGCGGCGCTCGTGCACCATAAATATCGGCAGTTCCAAATAGCCACTAAGATATTCATTTTCTTTGCGAATATAAATAGAGCAAAAACACAAAGCTGTTTTTTTGTACCCGACGACCTTGCCACAAAGTGGTTTACTTATTGTGATACACCCGTTACTAAAAAACGAAGAGTATAATAAATCGCAGCTTTTATAAAAAGCTTCGATCTCTCAAGGAGTCATGACGCGAGAGAAACAAACAATAAATAATTTTTATTAAACGTGTACTTCCTAGACAGGCATCTAGTAGCTGGGTCGTAAATCAAAAGACCTCTAATATGCCTTGCAAAAAGATTCACTTTTACTTTTATTCAATATCTAACCTATTGAATATTTATGAGTGCCGTGGTTAATAACATCATCGTCCGTTATTGGATGTTTCGACATTATTATTTTAATCATCAACTGCCTGTCAATCTCGCTCGGAGTGAGGAACATGGAGATTACTTATTTATGTTTCGGTGGACGTGTTCGCCTTGTCGACGCGACGTGTTCATTTATTGGATTGAATTTGTATGTCTGTCAGTTACATCTCAAAGTTGCCATATAGGTAGCAAATATAATGTATTTATGTTTTTGTAAACATAATTAATGAACGATTTAAAAATGAAATGTCCGGGTGGAATTTATCAAAGCGGATTTACTTCCTGATTACTCGAAGGTACAAGTGATTTGTAAAAGAAAATCGTCTTGTATTCGATTTGTAGTGTAAAGGAATAATAAACACAGTCTTACGAAAATGAACGCCAGAGGTCACCGTTAACTTTACTAATTGCTCGCGGAGTTAATAATCCGTCATTAAACAATCAACTTTCTTTTTTATCGATAATAAAGAGTGATTTTGACGACAAGTCATTTAACCTAGTTTTATAATATGACATGTAAGAATATATACTTTAAGAACTTTAAGAAACTTGAATATAATGCTGCAAGGTATATGTATAGATTTATATTTGAATAAAGCACTATATCGTGTAGCTGTTACATGTAGTCAAAAAGTTCAACGTGAACACATTGATCACTGAATATTTATTTATATATTAATACCATTATGCTAATTTTAAATTTATTACTTCATTAATATTAACCGTTAACTGTAAACTTACACCTTCCTCATAAAAAGGATTCTGCCAGTAGTTGTACGGACGGTCGGAAACCACAAATAGGCTTTGGTGATGTTTTTAGTGATATGGGACGGTGCGGTTCATCTCTTGGCCATTAAGTTTCCTTAGTCGCCTCTTATGACACCCACGGGAAAGAAAAGGGTGGTCATTTCTTGGCCGGAGCCACGCGGCAAATAATTACATATATATATATATATATATATATATATATATATATATATATATATATATATATATATATATATATATATATATATATATATATATATATATATATGTAGTGAGACAGAAAACCCATGCAGACGACTTTTGTACAAAGACTTCTCCCGATCTCTAATATTATAAAGGTGAAAGTTTATAGAGATGCTTAGATATTTGTATTCAGTCATACATAAACGACTAAAAGGATTTGAATAACATTTAGTACAAAAATGGATCATACTCTAGAGTTAAAATTATTTAACAAAATAACGGGATACAACTAATCTGTTAATAAATTTCTTGCACTACAAGCTGCTAAGCAGTTAGCAGATTTTCCGCCAAATCTTTTCCTATAGTAAATTTACTGCAATGCTCCCTCTACAATAGGTTTACTAATAGCGACAAGAGAATTGATTTCCCTTGATTTAGTTGGCGAACCGCCTCCACATTCCGCTAGAAAGCCGCTTATCAATTCAATTGTCTGCGCCACGCCCGCGCTCGTCACACGCTGCCTAACTCATTGTTACATTGTAACTCAAACTACTTATACATATATAATATATAATTATTGGGCGACTAAACTTACCGATATAGGCACCGTTATAAGTTATTCTTTTGGAATTTAAAAAAACATTTTCTTAAAAAAGCACTTATGATTTTTAATCTGTAATACAATTCTACAATATTTGCACTTAAAACAACTAATCGTTGTTTGTTAATCGATTTAGATAAGTTTTTTTACTCTGATTTTTAGTAATTAATATCTAAAGTGTAACTGCAATATTTGAATCAGTTTAAAGTTAAACAAATGTAACTAAATTAGTTAATGCACTGTTACTTAAAGTCTTCAGTGTACTAGTTTACATAGTTACTAAAATTTTAATAAATAACTACCAATCTTACTTTTCAGTGTGTAGTTTGTATATTATATTATCCTTTAAACCTTCTCATTCTGTATATAAATCAGAATCTATCGATAAATCGATCTATTGAAACTATTGTAAGAACTTTAGTTATTTGAGAAAAAAACAGAAATCCTAATTAGAAAAAAAAATATCTTACATACAATAGCTGGTTTAATGAGATTTATTTTTTTATTTAGTAAACACAAAAATAGCAGCTCAAAAAAATATTTAAAACAAAAATAGAATACAGCGATTAAGTTCGTTGTAACTTTGTTACCAAATCGTATCCGTGATTGTGATAAAAAGTGAAAAACTTTACGATTTTTATAACGACTTTAATAAGTAAGAATCCCTTATTAGAGTCTTTATAAATTTTACCTTTCTTCTTATTGGCATTGGACAAAGTAGTTTTAACAATTTTACTACGCAATAAACTAATAGACGTATTGTTATGTCTTACATTGTAGGTTAAAAGCAATAAATATAAGAATTTCAAATTAATCATTAGGAGTACTACAGCACGTGTGGCGTTACGGTATGATTTGTAAAGTTCAAGACGCTGTTCATGTGTACGTATAAGCGACAGTTATATCTTTCTATCAAGTGAAATGTTAGCTTTCTTGCCATTTCATGTGCTATTAAAATGATTAATCGTATGAGCAAAAACAACTCTTGACTTAAAATCTAAATGACATTTAACCCAAAGCCTGTAACTATTTTGATGGCTGTCTGTTTAAAAATTTATATAAAGTGACGATTAAACGAATGTTTTTTTTTACAACATCAGCTGTTATTGTTGGTCTTTAATGTCATAATGAGGGTGACGACTTAAACAAGTTAAAGTCAACTTTCAGAATACATGATATATATCATCTGAAAGTTAATAAAAAGTTGTCACACTGTAGCCTAATAGTTTTTTTTTTATACAACTTAGAATGGCAAACAAGCTGACAGTCCACCTGATGGAAAGTGGTAACCGTCGCCTATAGACATGAGCAGTATCATGGACATAACAGAGTGTACTGTTTCGCCTATGATACCCCCCATGCGTTGCCATTCCTGAGGACTCAGCTGTTATTCCTCTGTACCCCTGTAAATACACACCATATCCCACCCTTCAGACTGAAACACAGCTATGCAAACACAACTGCTTCACGGTAGAAAAACGAATGGGACAGAGGTACCCAAGCAATCGACTTTTGTACAAAGTCTCCCTCCCCTATAAGACCATTAAGGTTTATGAGGTAAGTTCAAATATGTCTAACACCAAATATTTTATACCTTTTTATTATTTTACAAGCAAATGTATTTTGATGTGTTTACATTTTGCACATGATAGCTGTCTAAACTTGACGTTCAAACTCACGCTTTTGTGTAATATTTTATGTAAATTGTTAATGTATTAAGAGAGTTATATATAATCCGTTTGAATAAGCACTTAGTATAAATTTGGTAGTATATGATTACCGATTAGGGATGTACAATTTATTACGTATTAGTACGATTAGGGATAAAATAATTTATTAAATTTGTTTTAATAACCTAAAATAAAAAAGTTAATGTAAAACAACAATGAGAAAATATAATTAAACTTATTTATTATATTCTGAAACTTTAACTGCGTAATGCATCTATTAAAATCTATACTCAAATGCATATAATCAATATAATCCAAATACAAAACTAGTTAGAATACTTTTAAATTATAAGATAAAACTAATATTAGTTTCAATTTATAAATTAAAATTAATTACATAATTAAATTAAATTATTAAAATATATATGAAGAATATTTGGATAAAAGAAAAACGAATTTTGTGTAAATTTAATTTCCCAACCAATTAATTATTGACATGTTAGAGTATCATGCACTCGATTTAAGAACCTATTACTTTAAGCAGGTTACAAACTTTTTAGATTAGTATAATTTAATTCTCATACATTTAACTAAATCACAGCAGAAATAAAAGAAAAGAAACTTATAAAATAATATTTTTTTTTATACTAATATGGTGGCAAATAAGCGTATGGCGAGTCTGATAAATGGGATCACCTAGTCTATGGACCTCTTTAACACCAAGAATGTTACATGCGCGTTACCAACCCCTAAGAAGTCTTAATACGCCCTTTGTGAAGAACTCCGTGCTGTAATCTCGCTAAATTGCTAATTTGCGAAATAAGAAAGTATTCTATGTGTCTTAATAGTAGTGCACACAAACGGCTGAACAGATTTGAATGAAATTCGGCACACAAATAGGTTATATCTTAATAGTATAGAACATTTTATATACTGATTCACGCGGACAAAAATGCGCGAAACAATTAGTTTAGAATATGAACTATTAATTAAATAATTTTCACTAAAATCTATTCGATTATTTAAGCATGATTATTATAAATATCCAAATACCTAAACAATATACGTTTTCAAATTCATTATATTGTTAGAATTTATTGTATAGTTACTTACTGGTATATTACGAAAAACAATATTTAAGCAACAAATTGTGATGATATTTAAGAGCATTGATTGCAGGTCTCATTAGAAATGTATTTGCTTGGCGAGCCAGCGAGTCGAGAACAATAGTTGGCACATCCTGATAATCATCGAAACCTCAAGGTTCACATCGCATCGGGCCCGATCGTCACGTCTATTTGACAAGGTTGAAATATACAAGGTCATAATATAAATACGAAAATAAAACTATTATATTATTATGAATCCATAGGTACGTTGCGACACAAAGAATTCGAGTTCGATTTGTATCGAATTGTTACACAACTATGGAATACTGTTCGCAAGAAATATTTCAGGTAAGCAGTACCTTGTATACAATATACAATTTCGTGAACAAATATCTTGGTTTTTGGCTTTTATAAAATATGATAACATCATCATCTGTCCACGGCTGAACATAAGCCTTCCCCATAAGTGGAGTTGTACCAGTAAGTGCCACGTTTGGCAAGTAAGTTTAGAGAGATTTTAAGAGGGACGCTACTGCCTATTCCTGTACTATTAAGTTCCTTCAGTCACCTCTTACGACACTTATAGGAAAGGAAGGGGTGACCTATTTTATACCGGGACCATACGGGACGGAAATATAATATTCCTTTAATATACCTACATCAAATACGTACTGTAATAACGTTGTCATTATATGTATCTAATTATTCCAGAGGGAGACTTTGTACAAAAATCGATTGCTTGGGTACCTCTGTCCCATTCGTGTTTCTACCGTGAAGCAGTTGTGTTTGCATGGCTGTGTTTCGGTTTGAAGGGTGGGATATGGCGTGAATTTACTAGGTACAGAGGAATAAGACCTGAGTTCTCATGAATGGCAACGCCTGGGGGGTATCATGGGCGAAACAGTATACTCTGTTATGTCCATGGTACTGCTCATGTCTATAGGCGACGGTTACCACTTTCCATCAGGTGGGCCGTCAGCTTGTTTGCCATTCTATGTTGTATAAAAAAAAACTTTATGGTAGGTTGTTAATTATTAATATTTTACAAATATCATGTATCATAACTTAATTATATAACGGGAGCGTTATCATATCGAGACAAGTATGGATGTTTCAAAACATATATTTTACACATACTTTTAACTTAGTACAAACCCTCTACAAATGTGATGAGAACAGTATTACTTTTCCATAACTATATTTTCATAACAAAATTAAGAACTCAACAAAACACATTCATAAATCATTAAATAAATCAAATAGAATCATTAAATGGTTAATAAAAACTTTAATAGTAGCGTTGATGTCTTTTATACTGAGAAACTGTAACGCATACGAGTACGTTTATGAAACGAGTGGCTTTAAATATTTTATGATATTATAACAAACTCAGAATAAAAATATAAATAGAATAATCTACTATATTTTTTATTTTGTTGTTGTTTCAATGAATTAAATAAATATTAATTTGTAAATAGACAACAAAATGTTATAGAAATTGAAAGTGTCTGATCCTACTAATTCTCAGGTATATTAAATCTAGTTCTTTAAATATATAGACCTAGTTAAAATTATAAACAACAATAGCATTAACAGATCTTATGTAGTACTAGTAATTCATAAGTGAAACGACTCGCCTGACCAACAAGCGATTAAACTTTTAATAGCACAGTTGATTTTATGTCGCCTTTGTCTAGGAGTCATTTCGTGCGAATGCGAATTAATGCCCGTTATAAAATTGTTGTGCAGCACACCCGTGTGGACATCGGAACCTGTCCGTTGCAGTGACCGTTCTTTGTCCGAGTCGTCCTAGATCAGAGGTTCCCAAACTTTTATAGAGACGAACACATTTTTAAAATTTAATTATTTTGTGAAGTTTTAAATAAAAAAACAAATACACTAAATATACAGATTGCACTAAAATTGATGAAGTTGTATTAATTTCAACGATAATACTGGATTTTACTGAAGAAATTAAAACAATGGAATGCTATAATTAACAGTCCATTCCGTTCAAAGTGCATTTTTTGCGATATGTGACGGTACATGATTTAAAGTGCTTTGTTTTTGGAATTTCATAGATTAAGATATAAATAGAAGTTTTACAAAAGTTCTGTGGAACTTCAGGACTCCGACAGGTACACTTTGAGTATAACTGTCCTAGACAGCTAGCGCGACCGCTGCATTCATGCATAGTAAATAATTACAGTGATCAGCGGCAGGTGGAGGCGTACGCGCACGCGCGGATAGAAATAGAAAGGCACATTGCAGTAATTATTTAGTACAGTTATCCCTAATGGGCCGTTTTGCGAAAGCTGTTAAGTAAATAAGCGTCGTCCTGCGGTTCCTGCCGGGTGCGCACGCGCCGAGTCACATACCCGCGTCCCCTCCCCGCCCCGCTACTTCTCCGCCCTGCTATTTATTCTTTAGCTTATCGGCTAGCTTTATCTCTATCTTATTTTTTTGTCATTGTTACGTTTGTTATTAAAAAAGATAATTTACTACTAGAGATTATCGTTTCATAATTTTAGAAATTGAACATTTATTTATTATTTCTGCCTAATTTGTTATAATATACATATTGCTATTTGCGTTCTTGATTACAGGTCAGATTCTCTAAAATATAGTAATGCATCATGCTAGTTCGTACTCCCTGAAACTGTTATGTTCCCGTACTATGTTAATTTTCAGCAATTCTCTTCTAATATTTGTTATTTAGCAGCAGCGACTCTCTTAAAACATTACTAAAGACTAATTGCGGTTGAGAACCCGGAGTTTTGCCAGAACTCTTCTTATAGGGGAAGCCCATGTTCAGCAGTGGACAGCTAATCACTGATATGATGATGATGGTGTGTTATTTAAATCCTTCTTATAAGTGGAGGCTTCTTCCTATATCCAACAGTAGACAGTCAGAATTAGAATTCGTCTAGTTCAGTTAGTATTTCATTAAGTTTCACAGTTTACGTACACGTACTTTGTACAAAAGTCGATTGCTTGGGTACCTCTGTCCCATTCGTGTTTCAACCGTGAAGCAGTTGTGTTTGTATGGCTGTGTTTCGGTTTGAAGGGTGGGATATGGCGTGAATTTACAGGGTACAGAGGAATAACACCTGAGTCCTCAGGAATGGCAACGCATGGGGGGTGTCATGGGCGAAACAGTATACTCTGTTATGTCCATGGTACTGCTCATGTCTATAGGCGACGGTTACCACTTTCCATCAGGTGGGCCGTCAGTATGTTTGCCATTCTAAGTTGTATAAAAAAAAACGCACAGCTGTTTATTCATGTAGTTTCTCCTTTTATATAGATTGGTGATCAACTTGTCATTGTCACATTTACATTTGACACGAAGATGACTACTAAATAAATTTTGTCTAGTAACACCACAAAACGAGACGCTTCAGGCGAAGTGTGATTAGGTACGAGTGGGGCGGTGGTGCGGCGTGCTCGCGGGCTGTCTCGGAGCTCCCGAGAAGCAAGGGTTACAGGTTAAGCGATACTTTATTTTGAATAATTTATATGTCGGAGCGATAGACGGCATGCCCTACGCCTTGTACTGTTTATGGTAATGTGGAATATCTAGCATTGCAAATGCGCTGAATGTCTCGCCACCCGAGGGAGTCGCCAGCGATAAACACTGCACGGAATGTATTTCTCAGTGAAAATAGAATGTTCCCCAATAAACAGCATTGTTTGTCATATTTTATTATTTAACTAGCTATGTCGGCGTCGTTCTCGCAACTCGGATATGTTAATAGATCGGAATAAATGTAACCTCTGTTCTTATCCATGCTAATTACTACATTCAAATTTCGCTATTAGTTAAATAATTAAGGCGTCAAGATGTAACAAACAAAACTCACTTTCACATTTATATTATTAGTACTGGTTATTATTTGTATGCCGAGTATATTTTGTAGTAAGTATGTATAGTTATATTATTGTGATTTATAAAATGTTTCTCTAATTTCCTGCATCAACCTATTGATTCATCTCAGTTCGTTAAAAGTCATATAGGTGGATACTACATATTAAATCTTTTTCATGTCTTGTCTATAAATTGTGTATAATAAAGATTTTGCTATTGGTACATTAGTTTGATATCAGGTCTCGTTTAGTAGACATCATGCTGATTTGTCTTGCATACTGAAATACAATATAGCAGTACTATTTCTTAGAAAATTTTGTGTTAATACTATGTACCAATCTTTTCGAGATTAAAAAGTAATCTAGTATATATGTATATACGTACATAAAGATCACTGCTATATATTATATAAAGAATAATATAAATAGCTCATAAATGGATATTAGATTAGGTTAAATCATAAAAATCTTTTATTATAAATTCAGTATAAGTTGATTTAATTTACTTTTTAATATAGTATCGCAAAACATTACAGGTTCAGTCACGTTTTCATAAGATTTTCTATTTACATTTATTTATTATTCGATGTAATAAAACAAAAGCAATGAATTCACCTTTAACCTTTTTATTGCACGAATACAATAAAGAAATCAATCGATATCGAATCGAATCAAAACTGTTGTTGTTGAACCAAAAACATATGTAGTTAATTAAAATGTAATACCGTCTATAGACAGATCGAGTGGCAACACTGATAGTAAGAATTCACTTTTGAGAAATTTTCATTAATCAAATTGAATGGAGTTATTATCGCGATGGTACTTTAAAAAAATATTTATAGCCGATATAAATCAATCTTAAGACCCGTAACGAAGTGGTGCGGTGAGCTTTCTAGGACGTGCCGGGAGCAGGGGCAATGGGCAATTACCTCGTGCTCGTACCGGTTTCTACCCTTACATGCAACATACACTGTTTACAAGCGAACAAGCGCTTTTGAAAAGCAAGTTTTTAAAATAAAAAAATATATGTGCATTCTTTTAAAAGTAGAGTTATCCTAATTGCTTACTTAATTAGTCTAGGGTAAAAACGATGTATTTCTAGTTTTTCTATCTTCATTATTTTATATCGTTACAAAATAGATTAAATAACATTCTTGTGCTTTCCAAAACAGGTAAGTAATTATACCTACATAATAAAAACAATTCTAAGGATAATTATGTAAAATTAGTAGAATTTTTCATTTACAATTTTTCTAAAAAAATTAATACCACTGTTAATTTTTAAATAATAATTAAAAAAATCTAAATTAGATTTTTTTAATTATTATCTATTCAATAAACTACACTCAAAGAATCACTACGATCACAATAATATAAAATATTCAAAAATCTTAATTTAAATCAACTCTTTATCTCAACTATGAAATTTATAAATAGTACCAATAACTTATCTCATTTGTTCATAGTGTACATCGAATATTTCGCAAGTTTAGGGAACAAGTGAGAGCTGGGTGTTTCGTAATTATCATTGTAGTGATTTATAGGCGCTTCAAGATAATGCTGAGATAGCGAGCGGGGCCGACGCGGAAAGTAACTTTATACAAAATAGCGAACAATATGACGTGATATTTTTAATAGATAATGATGTTGATGGACGACAGCGACCGTCGTACGGCCGCGAACGTAGCGGGCGGCGGCGCGCGGCCCTGCTCGCCTGCTCTCTGCGCACCGTGGGAACAATATTTCGGCTTCACGATCGTTTTGCAATCATATGCTTTATTTTGATACCACGCTCTAACTATTATTATTATAATAATCTCAGAAATAGATTCCTTAAATGTAACAATACCGCTTAAGCGTACAGGGCGATGACGTCAGTGGAACGATCGCAATAAAGACTATAATCGAGAAATCGTCATAAGACATCTCAGATATGGAAGTTCAAAAACGATTACGACAACTCGCAATAAACACAAGGCCTGCCTATCGCGGTGCAGAAACCAGGAAATCTGGTCGATAAGAAAAATATGTATTAAGAAATTGACACCTGGCAGTGGCGAGTACTTTGATTATAATTGGCTGTATATTAACAAACAAAGTGGTGCCAGGGGCGGGGTCCGACATATTTATGTGACCCGAGGCTCAATTGACCTGGCCCGAGTTGCCAATTTAACGAAAGCTCACCAGGTCGAGACACTTTCTACTGGGTTGCATGTGTACCAACATTTTCATTATCGATCGCTTTCATAATTCAACTGACATTTTTGTTTCACTCAATTGCACTGCGGATAAAAAATGCAATGGGCGCATTAATTGAGGAATTTTTTGTCATTAATAAACAATTTGAACTCTCCGGAAAGTTTCCACATGTTAACAGAATGGATGTCATATGTTATTAATTGATTTACACCTACTTATTTTACGTACTTACAAAAGTGTTATACTTGCTATAAAGATATTTATGTAAGTATGCTATAGACAATTGCTCTACAATGCATATACGAATTGTTCTAAATAAAAAGGGTAAAATATTCAATAGGTACTACAAACTTTTTAATAAATTCATAGATTCAACTACTGTCCTTCTGTCAGACATTGCGAGATATCGATTTTTATTGTCTATTCATGTTTATATTTGTAATGACTTGAATACTTGACTCATACATATTTATTAGAACTTATTTAAAAGACTATTTATTAAAGCTATAGAAAGTTGTGATTAATATCAATGAATATCATATAATAATAAAATGACGCTCTACTTAGATTTTTATAGTTGAATTATATAATGTAAAACCTAAATATATAAAATAAGAAATTTCTAGACCCAGTACATCAGGACATTTCTCTTTAAATGTATAAATGGACTACAGCAAAACATTATCTCTCTAATTAATGATTTCTCATTATAATTATATGTACTTGAAACATGCTAAATGAAATTATATTAATTAATTCACTGTCTGTATATCTTGTTATTTCCTGATATAATTTTGTTGTATTTAAATGTAAATTAAAAATTGTATTAGTCTATTGTATTTTTATTAAATTCTAAAATAGGTTCCAAAAGGTTGTATTCATTTATATTTTTTATTTATATCTTACGCGATTAAGTTGCCAAGTTTGAACCGATTTTGAGCGTTCTTTTTGCAATCGATAGGGGTTCACATTCCTTTCGGTTCCGTATTAACATTATCATGGTTGCAGTCACTACAGTTACTATAATATATATATATATATATATATATATATATATATATATATATATATATATATATATATATATATATTATATATTATATATATATATTGTAGTTTATTTTACAGATACCCTATTTTAGTAATATATACATGTTGTTTACTGAATCATGTACTATTTTAATTTAGCGAAACTGCACGAAAATAGGTATCTAATAGAAGGCATTAGAGTCTAAGATACATAGGCCTAGTTTAGACACTAATGTGCTGGGCATAATGCTACTCTTTATATACATATAATTAACGTTGAAATATCTGTAAGCCCATGACTGTATATTTTTTATGTGCAATAAATCTTTATTATTATTATTATTATATATATATATATATATATATATATATATATATATTATTCTGCAGAGCAAAATCTTAATATACGAGTGCGTTTTTATATACGTGACCGGTTTCGATATATCATCCTCAGGCGTAAATATTTAAACCGGTCACATACATAATATAAGAAGACAACAATAAATAATCTGAGTATATATAAAAACTGTATTTGTATTAATAGGTATACTGTATATCAATGGGTACAAGTATTATAAATATCATTATATAATTAATGAAATCAATTACGTATATTTCATACTATACGTGAAATAAATTATATAATTATCAATATGATTGAATATAATCAGCAGTATGGTGTATAAAAAAAACAATTTTTATTTTCATTTCGTACAATTGCTGTCAAGGTTGAAAATTATATATTAGAAGATACTAGATAACTAATCTGTGGGCTAAATTTAAAACACTACATGATCAGATCTGATCCAGTCCCATTGAAAAATTCGTTTTCTGTAAATTAAACTCAATACCTCACTTGGGCAAAGCAACGTGCTTATCTAGATTTATCGACTTGTATGGTAGAGATCGTAGGAAAAAAATAATGCAGTTGTGTTTAATGCGTCTCGGTTTACAAATTTAAATTAGGTACCTATTAATTTTGATGTGGGAGTCGTCGTGGCGAAACAGCACAGCTTCCACGTTCCTGTTTAATATGGCCAGGCGTTAACAGCCGCACAAAGGCGACCTCGCACGGAATCAGTTCGTTTTTTTTGTCGGACTGCACCTACACATTGTTGTTTAAAAAAAGAAAAAAGAATCTTACGATACAGTTACGGCAGGTACTTATTGAGTTTTTATAGTATTGCATATAGATATTACTCATATATATCTGTATGGTTAAATGTATTTCATTTAGTAATCGAAGATTCTTGTCTTCCGTCTTTTTTTCTGGAATATAAACTTAGATATTAAGTTATAAAATAGTTGTATCCTTCTCTTAATTCAGGATGACTTCTGATATCATGTAGAATAGACTAAATATATTTTATATTAGTTAAAAAACGTTTAACTTTATGCTTACATGACATTGTTTTCGTTTGAAGAAAGAGATATAATTTTACCCCAGTTTAATTGTTTCAAAAGTCACCCAATATTAGTCGTTAAACATCATTATCATTTCTGTTATTTATTGTCCACTTTTGAACATAGGTCTTGTATCCCTGCAATACATTTGAAGTCATTTCACTAGACTGTGTTTGCCTATATGTGGTCGCTATTAGCTCTTCTTATCTATTGCCGGCACTTTGAACTATATAGTCAGTTCATAGCTTAACGATTTTTCTGCTTACCCATTAGGCTATACAGGTATAAATAAATACAAATAAAATAAATGAAGCAGGTATAATATACATAATATCTACATTAAGCGCATGAGTATTTATAGAAATGATCTTATAGGTATTTAAGTTTACATCCAAAATTAGATTATTGCGTATTCTGTCTGTATGCTGATCTGTTTCGCTTTGCATACATGTGACATAATGCGATATTATGTAGTCAACTTTATAACAATTAGAAACAAAGCATAAAACCAATGACCACTACAAATATGTATATCAACTGTAATTTATGCCTGTAGGCAATAGACTTCTACTAAATTAGGTATATAATATATCTAAGATGTATTCTATCTTTGTAATAAATTTCAATTAATTCAATCTTTTAAACGTAATAAAATAACGAGTATCCAATCATATTTATGAACTACATTTATATGAATATAATATTTGCAATACATATTAAAAATATTTTCTGTCAATTGTCTCAATACGACCTTTATCTATAAGAGGAGGCTTTTTGGCTTATTAATTATTATTTCAACCGTTAGCTGTCCACTGCTGAACATAAGTCTACGCCATTAGGGGAGTTTTGCCAATAATTGCTACGCTTGGCAGGCGGGTTGGCAACTGCGGTTAGGCTTTTAGAGATGTTTTAAGAGGGCTGCTGCCTATCCGTCTACCATTAAGTTCCTTTAGTAGTCTCTTATGACATCTACAGGAAAGGGAGTGGTCTATTCTATGTCTGGACCACACGGAAAAAGTTTCGATGATTTTTGGCTTAATAATAGTAAGTTACTCTTAAATTAAACTTACTATTATCACGCTGGCCAAACAGAGATTAAACTAATACATACTTTTCTTGCTCATCTAAACTTTAAAAATATGAATGTATAATTATTATAATTTAATAAGCATCTAATCAGATTCTTGTGTTCTGATTCTAATGTTAATCATGTTATAACATAATTAACTTTTTAGTGTAGCTATTCGGAATTCTTTTTATATATTCAAATATATTGAGATTTTTTTTAATTGACAGATAAATTCTGTCAGACCTCGGTATGAATACTCTTAATGGGCTGATAATGATTATAGTTTGTCACCGCATGGATAAGTTTATATATTTATATATATAAGTACTGGTTGGTGTAATTTTATAATTACGATTATAGCCATCGCAAAGACTAACGATAATGTCCTCTCGAATGGTGAAAGTGCATAAAATGATAAATCATCACAGTTGTTAAGAGGACAAGTTTAAGATAAGGTTATGTCGTTGAAATAACTCGGGGCTCGGTTGTATCACACGACATGATGCTAAGAGGTCATTTGTTGTACGGAACTCAACAACGGAACTAACATATAATTAATTTATTAGCTATTTATGCAAAATTAAAAATTTATTGTACGGATCCTAAAGAATAGCTCTAACATATAATTAATTTATTGGGTAAGATATAATAAGAATAAATTAAAACCAAATGTCGGGATTGATTACAAATGCAAAAAATACAGTAAGCGCAAATATTGTTTAAAAAATCCATTATAGATATTTTATTAAGTAGTAATACGATTTGACATGCACTATACTAAGTACTCTTTTACATTTTTTATAATAGTTTACTTAAGTTAATAAATAATTTAAATAAATTATAAATATAAAAAACGTAATATGCAAAAGTCTCAATTAGTTGAATGAAACTTAACATTACTTTGAAATTCATATATATCATAGAACGTTGGTTGTATTTCCCTGTTTATTTGTTTCCAGAGCAGCCAGTTTTCTTCTTTGAAATAGCAACATAAAGTTAGTGCTACAATTTCTTCAAGTTGGAAGCCACGAGGTTTAGCTGCACAAATTTGTATGACTCACACCTGGAGAAAAATCCGAAATTAATATAAGATACTTTTTATTTCAAATAAATTTTGACTTTTGTGACAGACAATTCACCACTAATGTGGCTTCTATTGTTTATACTCTTTATTTCACTGAAACATACAGTAATAATAACAATTAAAAGCAATGTAAGCAAAGGTGAACTTATCTATAAAAGGGATCTCTTCCAGTTAACCTAACACAGTAGCTAAGGTGAGAAAGGGATTATTAGTAATAGGGTCAAATAGCCTCATTACTAGCAATATACGAGGTTCCCCCTGGAAACCATCGTGGCTAATTCTAGTTGAATTCATCAGGATGGGCTAACTTTCATCCTTATCAGTCATTTATCACTGGTGCCCCGCCGATATATACCGATAACGCAGACGGGGTTACCATACTATTATCACCCATTAAAAAAACATAGTAGTATAGGAAGAAGTGACTGGGCAAGAATAGTGCAGAAATCAAAACAATAATAATAAGTATTTACAAAATATACATATTACATATTTGTTTCACTGTAAGCAAATCTATTGCAATACAATGAAATATTTCACAGCACCTACATAAAAAGATTGACATGTATATACATAATTACTTTACTTAGAGATAAGTTCTATGTAATTTATAGGGTATGAAATTCAATTTCCCCAAACAAAGTGAAGTAGGCCAATCTGATATAAAGTGGCTATTGAAAAACGAAACCGTAACAATATAATCACAGCGTCGCAAAAGGTCTCGAGCCGGACTCTCGAGGCAACTTGCGACAGCGCTACACCAGCCATATTGTATTCACAAGAAACATACGTTTGCAAAGAAATGATCAATAAATTTGAGCCGTCAATAAAGATATCGATCAAAATTACAGGGTTCCGATGATTTAACAAATATGAGTGGATCGCCTGCGTGGAGCGCGCGGGGTGGCCGCGTGGCTCTTCCATGAAATTGTAATACTACGGTCCTTAACAATAATTTAGCTGGCTCTTGAAAGTTGCACCAATTTCGTTGATTACCAACCGAATTGAGCTGTTCCATTCATTTAAACATATGAATCTCTTTATTAGTAAATGAATTTTACGATGTTATTTTGTGCTCATTGGAGTTGTAATTATTGAGAAATCATTGAAGGAAACATAATCGTGGTTAATGTTCTCCATTACCTCGTAAGTGTTAATTAAGGTAGGCCTATAAAAATATTTAAATGTTTTAATTTTAGATAATGTATGGGTATGACTTGTCATAAATCTTTCGGATAATTAATCTGATAAGTGTGAATTTGCAAAAATCTTTGAATGTTTGTTACTTAATCACGTTTTACCAACAACAAACAGAAATAAATGAAATTTGAAACATCAATATTATCTATAAAAATTAAAATTGAAACACCAATAGAATACATTTAAAATTAATATCAATATCAAAATCATAAATACAACCTATCCATGGTCCACTGTTGAAAACAGATCTCCCCTATATTTTGTCACTAAATACGATTTTCTGCCACTTGTGTCATTATATCAACATTAATATCTCTGCTCAATTCTCTGATTGCTCAGCAGCCAGATATTGACATATTTAATGACAAAATAAATATATTTTTAAAATGTTGTACAAAATTTGTAAGTTTGTAAAATAAAACTATGGCTCACTACACGTTTTGGGAAACTGTAAGTGTGGTGAGTAATTTTCAAATAAATAAATTAAAACAAAGTTTCATTCTACTTGACGCAAATGAAATATTGGTAATTAAAAATATTTATTTTAGTTTTACAAGAATACTCTTACTGAATTAAAATTTCATTTCTATTATTATAATTATTATATCAACCGTTAACTGTCCACTGCTGAACATAAACCTCTCCCTATTGGAGGATTTTACTAGTAGTTGCCGTGCTTGGCTGGCGAATTGGCAACGGCAGTTAGGTTTTGGTGATGTTTTAAGAGGGATGCTGCTGCCCATCCATTTTTTGTCACCTCTTACGAAATCCGCGGGCAACAAAAGCGTGGTATGTAGTGAAGAAAGTTAAGTGTCAAGTAGTTTTTATGGATCGAAGTTTGAAAATTGACAAATTATAATATGCCTGAAAATTTATTTGTTTTTCTTGAATATTAAAAAATATAGTTACACATAAGTACATTTTCATTATTTTTTAATATTTATTTAACGTACATGGTTACTGATATTGAAAAAGACTTTTTTTGTAAGATATTTAAGCCCGTAATTAATATATTTGACATACAAATTACTGACTTGAGACACAAATCTAAATAGATTACGCAATGCTTGCAATAATAAAGATAGGTATCTAGTGTTGAGTATATTATTATTATTAAGTAATTAAATTCATTTTCACATAACCTGCATTAACTGAGATTGTATTGATCGTATTTGTTGTTAGCACTTGGTAGAATTGAAAGTTTATGATTGTTGTCTTGTACAATATATAAATAAAACTGTGAAATAGTATCTCCAGCGTTAGTTGCTTAAATTAGATCTTACTATTTAACTATTATTTTACTATTACTTAATTTCTGTCATCTATAATTGAACGCAACCGATTATTAGATTACATTGTGTGGCTGAACTTTGTCTTTTCACCATTTTTTATTTACAACAAATTAATTTGATACTTATTTATACTGCGTTTCCTTTACAATTACAATGATAATTCGAACTGAAAACGCAATAACAATAGACATTGATGAGCGGCTAGACCTAGCGACGTGCGTTACTCCCAATGAAAAGTTGATGCAGTCTCATTAACGCCTTGCGCAAGCTCGAAAGTGGCCCTTGGGGCACTCGTTGCCAGAGACAAGCAACGCAAATTACTTTGGCACCGTTTGACGGCGGGAAATTTCATTACCACGAGCACATATCATTATTATCTCGTCGACAATCTACATATTTTACTCGGTAATAAATGTGCGGGTAGTTTCACTTTCAGACACAGGTTTTCGAAAATGACCCGACTTTATAAATATGTTGCTGTTCGCGTGAAGGGCGCGTTACAGTTTTGAGTGAATTTCTTTTTGACCTCTTGCTCCAAGGTGTTGCCCGTAATTACTTCCACCGTGACATGTAATTTTAAGTGAACAATAAATGCTGTTTACCAACTTGATGCTGGACATTCAATTAAAATTCTTAAATTATTATTGGATTAAATATCAAAGTAATTTATTGATCAATTTTGTCATTCTTCATTAAGTGGTTTATGTAATCAAGAAAGTCTATTTAGTATCATATTCTTTTATTGACAATTCTTTGACAATATAGAATGTTAGAGGACGTTTGGACTGTAATGCAGCAATTGCAGACTGTGACGGTGTCAGATCATGATCTGAGGTGGTGAGGCTCGTTAGCGACTCGACAGCATAATGACAGAGACACGCCCCTGTAATCACCGCACGTGATTTTTACTCCATATCACACGCTAAAATCATTTTGCGGATTTAATTTTTGGAGCATATCAAAGTCCTCCGTGTTTCGGAACGCCACACCGCCGCCCGTCAAGCATATCATTACCCGCCATGAACTTTACAATTATACGGTATGTACACCAAAAAACTTTTCTGACACCACCGGCCAACTGTTTTAAGTTACACCTATTTATCTCACTGCTAACGATTCCAATTGATAGGACCTTGGAAAAATTTACATTCTAATTTTTGCTTTAGAAACTTAGAAACGCAAAAATAATTGTTTTTTTTTATAACGAGGCCATTTTTAGGGATAATTTTCTCTCATTTAAACATTTTAATTTAGGTTTTTTTACTATCTCATAATTTCAGCCATTATTTGTCCACTGCTGGACATAAGCCTTCCCCATAGACTGATGAAATGATCATAGACATAAAGAAAAGTCCTGAGCCACCTGCATCCACTGACTCCCTGTAATGCATTTCAGGTCATTACTCCATACACTGCGTTTGCCCGTACGGGGTCGCCATTCAAGAGCCTTTCTTCCCCATCGGTTATCAGTTTTTCGAGCTATGTGACCAGCCCATTGCCACTTCAGCTTGCTTATCTTTCGGGCTATGTTGGTTACTTTGGTTCTTATACAGATATCTTCATTTCAGATTCTATCACCCAAAGAGACTCCGAGTATAAACTTCTCCATAGCCCGCTGAGTAACTGAGTCGGCAACTGAATTTTTTACTGCCTTATAAACAGGGCCTTATAAATAAAATAGTCTTGCAGATTATAAGCTAATTTATATTTTAGTGATTATAAGCTTGAAAATGAAGAAAATAATCTATCCTAAACCTGAATCAACAAACAATGCGATAAATACTATTAACCTACCCATCTGCAATATAGTCTGGTGGAATGCAACTGATAGTTTGTAAAAGGTTTTCGCGGGTTTTCATATAAGATCTGCATTGGCATCTTTGTTAACATTAGTATCTTTAATATATTGCTATGGAAATAATAAATTTTATCATACTCCTAACTTTATTCGTTTTTGGAAAATGGGATTTGCTTGCAGGGTACAGAGGAATAACACCTGAGTCCTTAGGAATGGCAACGCATGGGGGTATCATGAGCGAACAGTATACTCTGTTATGTCCATGGTACTGCTCATATCTATAGGCGACGGTTACCACTTTCCATCAGGTGGGCCATCAGCTTGTTTGCCATACTCTGCGAAACTCTATGCAAGTAGGCATAAAATAATTAGTAGGTGAGCTGATACTACTTGAGATTCGTAATATATCTCACTATTTTATTTATTTATTTTTATAACCATACAAGTTGTAAGAAAACACGAAAGTGTGTACTGTATTTTTCTACTCTCGAGTTTCGTTATTACTTTCGTCAAATAATCATTTAATTTTTTTTAAAAACAAACCGTATTGCGTATTTATTGACTCTAAAATAACGTGTTTTATTTAGTAGAAAATACATATAAATTGAGGTATATTGACTAAAACAAACACGTATAATCTGTACGTATCCAATTATAATAGATAATAATTATATAGATGTGTGATGGGTGAAACATATTTTTTTTAAAATCACCTAAAATAATTTTGACTTTAAGGGTTGTAATCCCCATTTTCCAAAAACGAATAAAGTTAGGAGTTTGATAATTAGTCAAAAATTATTTTTTATAAACTATCAATATATATAAAGGCGCCAATTTCAACAAAGGCGCCAGTGCAGATTTATACAGAAACCTGGCGAAACCCTTTCAACAGCGTGACTAAATCTATGTATATAAATACAGTACTTAGAAATATTACTATTTGACTTGGCACATTTTCCCCAAAGAGCTTACCTGACTATAATTATAGGTTATATATCTTTGTGTCTTTTCCTCCTTTTTAAATTTTCTTACGATTAAAAATTTATAAATAGGCGATAGCGATAAAAGAAAAAAATATGCATGCATTTAAATGTCCTATCCTGATACCGATATCAGATAGGCAGCGATGGCGCGCGGCGGCGGCTGGCTCCCAGAAACCAGCGCAGCTGTCGTAGCCGGCTTGCCGCGTGAACAGTTACGAGATGCTGTCAGTAATTATTCCACGTCACCGAAAAATTAACGCAAGGATACGATAAACTTATTGTGATAAAAATATCGCCAGATAAAATAACCCGAGCGAAATGGGACGTCAACGCGAAGGTTGATGCTCTGTCGCTGAAGGCACTGAGAAATACTTGGTTGATGATTGTGTAACCTGTACTTATTTACTGTAAATCGATTATGCTTTTCCAACTTCAAGATCGCGTGACGTGCTTTAATTATAAAGAGGTGTCGATTCGAAAATCTGTCTACAGAAAACTTACTACAAATCACAGTTATTAAACCAATTTGCTCTTTCCAGTTCTTTATTCTTAATTTTGCGGTTCCATGTCAAAAAGAGAAATACCTGTGTTGTTATTACGTTTTATGTAAACGATGGCTTCCCTGATTGTGTCAACATTATTTTAAGCAGTTCTTTATGTGTCATGTAAAATAAATCAGATAATTATAGTTTTAAGAAGATAAAGGGACTTTATAAGAAGATATTTCTTGAAACTAAATCATTACATTATATCATATAAAATCTGGTACTCCATGATAATGATGGTATAATTATATTAACTGTCACCACTTTAGACTTATCTAAAATTTATAAAAACTTTCCTGATATGGATGGCACAGTTTGACGTCGATAAGCTCATATACATGTTGGATTCTACATGCTCGGCAAATAAATAATTATATTCGATATACTGAAAAGTATAAATATTATTATATTGCTATTTCCTGTCTCTTGGTTATGGTGATTTCTGTCTTAAGAACAGTTTATTAAGTTATTGCCGTTTAGCCGTGAATACATCTGCGTAACTAAAATAAAATATAGTATGTGTATACTAAATTTAATTAGTTAAGTCGTTAAGGCGCTAAGAGAAATAAATAAACAAACTTACTTTCAAGTGTGTAAAAGATAATGCAAACATCGCGTTATCCTTAGTAAATTCTAGCATTTCTAATGAAGAAAATAATTAAGTAGTATTTTTAGTAATCACCTGTTGTATTTACCACATTGTATATCTTTGATAATCTGCTTTATAGATTAACAAACTAAAGGGACGCGTCGCGATCGTTGCGCAGGAAAGGCACGACGCGGCGCGGACGCTATCGTCCGTTTTATCTCACGCCCTGTTACCACGTTTCTCACCTCCAGACGCCACCTCCACAAAGCTCGTCCGCCTCGATGCTTTATCACTGGCAATCGTACTACTCATCTATTAACCGTACCTTACCCAGTGAACCCAATGTCGATGGCCCACTTCGACTCATTCCTCTTAAAACGCGTTTGACGGCTATGAGCGAACTCTGTGTCTACTGAACAAACAATAGGCAAATTTAAATCTTTTAGAATGTTTTTAGTTTATTAATGCACATAGTTTTAATATGTTTAACCAATAAAAAAGTAATGAAAATGTATGGAAAAGTAATGGAAATGAAATTAATTCAGGTTGACTGGAAGAGATTGCTTAGCAATGAGGCCGCATTTTGTATCATTTCTCATTAGAATTAAATGTATTTCCTATTTTGCAAATGGTGCAATAAAGTGTAAAATAAATATATAATTTCATATTTTAATAAAACATTAAGAAATATTGTATAACTTTCAATTTATTGACGAGAATAAAAACTTTTATTAAAAATATTTTAAAAGTGAATTCTCGCCAATAAGCTGCCTATTTACATAATAGTAATGGGTTCTTCTTGTCACATATTTTACGCTATTTCAAAATACTTAGCTATGATATTTTTTTTAATCGTCAATCGAATAGTTTGAAATTCGTCTGTATTTTTTTTTTATTATATATATCTTCACCAAATTTTTAATTTTTTTGATAATTAATTTTATAATTAATAGTGTATTTCCTAATGATAATGTTAATATTGAAGTCACTTTTTTTCTTTGTAGAGACATAATTTTACACTCCAATCTCAAAAGATGATATATATAATACATAAATATACATATAAAGAGAAATCTTTATAATATTAGTATAGATAAAATGAAAATGAAATGAATTACATTAACATAGCCACATGGACTTACGACTATGTATGGCACTTACCTTTGGCAGCTATTTGATTACCTTATAAAATATGTAAACATTAAATAGTATTTTAAAAACAAGAATAGTGAGATTACATAAATATTATTGTAGTTAAGAAAATAATCAATATTAATATCGTCACTACAGTTTCATTTAGCAAAGCCCGTAGGCCTAGCATATTTTTATACAATATTGAATATCGTTTAAAAATTATTACAACAACCTATATTACTTATATTTTATTACAAACTGAAATTTATATTCCAACCTATTGCAAATGTGATAGTTTGTAATGATGGATGAATTGACGGAGAGATGTTTGTTACTATTTGACGCAAAAGCTACTAAACAGATATGAAATAAATTTGGTACACTGGTAGGTTATATCCTAAGTTAACACATAGAATACTTTATGTATTTACAGGTTCACACAGGTGAAGCCACAGTATACTGCTAGTAAAAAATAAAACTTTACTGTAAAGAATTGGATATACGGAGCTTATAAAGAAATTGTGTAATAAAATCAGCTAATGTTTTCCAAAAAAAAACATTCATTTAAGGTTTCGATGGTACATAAAATTGCAAAACACGAGGTGTCATTAAGTATCAAAATTTTAATAGATAAAAATATTTCATACAGGTATTAAAATCTTAGTCATTGGGAATCTGGCATTTGATTTATAGTGCCTATCTAGGCTGATCACTCAAGCAGTAATATCTAGATTGACGGAATGCTTTATTAGTTTAATCCTAATTCAATATCGCTTTTTATACGTCTAGTGCAACTACCTCCTGTCTGACAACCTAAATTTATCACAGACATAAATACTTTCACCGGACTAATTGTTTATAATGCAACTTAGCCGCTAGATATCATAATGTCAACGTGTCTGCCTACATTAATGCATTAGTAGTAAGGTTATGATATTTGCATGTGATCAAGGAATATACTTGCATTCAATTCGACATTCAAATTATTTTAAATACTTCCTTTTTTGTTTTACTATTGGTTGTGCCCATGTCTTTGTTGACGCAGAGTTTTTAAGTCACGTTAGTTTGGATGGACTGATGGTCAGAATAAGCTACTAATTTCTTTTTGGGAAAATTACAGGTTATACCACAAAAAAGGATGTGTTTTTTCGTTTTATACTTCACATTAGAAGTAGTTCAATAATTTTCAGCTACGTATGATGTAACTCTCAAGTCTACGAAATATAATATCAAATTGTTTTAACCCACACCCACCAGAGAAAGATATTCTATAAAAGTTTTCTGTACACATGCGGAGAAATTAAGAGATACGGATATAAAAAAGGACAAGCTAGTGGTGACACCCTCGCCAATTCGATTATAATACCTCGTTTGTTACTTAATTCATCCGCAAAGATTGAATTCTATAAATCAGCGCAGACTATTTATTCTAATTGTATAGAAAAGTTCTTTAATACTGAAATATACACAGCAATATACAGCTTTGTAGCTATACTTAATATTTCAGTTTTAACGATTTGTAAAGTATGAGAGGTATGCCGTCGTACCAGTACCTACTGCTCATGTCTATAGACCCATGATGCTGTTCATATTTATAAATGACGGTTACCACTTTCCGTAGCCATAAACATTTTAAATTTCATAAATAAGCTCACAAATATCGCGACACACAAACCAAGTAATGTAACGAAATCCAAAATCGATTTTAGATATGCAGACACGACATCAATTATGCAAATATATAATAAGTATAGTTTAATGCAATGCATTATTGATTAGCAAATCTATAGTTTATTTTTACATTCAGCGAATTTTACGTTCATGAATATTAATTTACATTTTTTTGTTAGTGCCTATATTTTATATTATTCATGTTTGTTACCACAGAATTAATACATCCCACGCTGTACAAATAAGGAAATTGTCTTATATGTAACTGTGCACATAAAGTGCTTATGTTATATGAATGTAGGAGTTTCATCACCTGTAGATTATTTTGAAATTACCTATTTGCAAGTAGGTATTATATTTATACTAATTTAGCACTTTTATACTGAGAATATTTAGCTACACATCAGAATAAGTAATTATATAATATTTACATTATATTTTTCCAAACTATTTCTTGATAAAATTAGTACAGAAGTAATATGCATCTCTTTTAATGAAAATTATTTGCAAATTTGGTTCAAAGCTGGCAAAAAAATATTGTCATTATGGTCATTCTCAATATCTACATATAATTACGAGCAAATAGGTATCTAAATTCAAAATTTATAATAATCATTTCATTTAACTTTGTAATTTATAATGGCGTTTTAACAAAAATTTGGTGGGCCTGGCATGCATCAAAGTCTGCCATACCTAATGAAAATTACATGGTAATAGTCGTTGTTATTGGTTTACATCGACAGGTAACCAGTGACAAATAAGTAGGTAATAATGAAATCAGGTGTATTCATCCATTATAACGAATTTACTAAAATTTAATTACAATTTTTTTCCAGAGAAACGGTATGGAAGTCGACGTAACAGACATTAACAATGAGTCTACTAGTTTCTATTACTAACAGTCCTCTTCCCTATTTAACATAATTTTAGTTGCGGCTAGGATGACTTTAACAGGTTAGTCCACAATACGTCTTGTTTTATCTATTAGGTAAATATAGGTGTTAAAAAAAATTAAAAAAAAACACTTTTTTTTTTTAAATAAACTTCGATTTAAGCCTTCTTAATAGTAAATTTTTACTATTTTACCATCCATTAGTAACGTATTTTGAGTCAAGAAAAATGGGCAAAAAACTCAGCTGTTGCCTTTGTCTGTTGTTAGTGCGGTTGCTAACCCGCCTGCCAAACGTGGTAATTACTGGCAAAGCCCCCAAAGAGGAAAAAGTCTATGTTCAGCAGTAGACAATAAACAGCTGATATGATGATGGTAATATACAATACAATATGGTCGTAATATAGGTACTGGTATAAATAATTTATGTTAGTATTGAAACCACAAATTTTTATATATTTGTGGTACACAAATATCCTATTGCCTTTTTCTACATCTCTTAACGATATATACTATTTATAACGATGCGACGTGTCTATATTATACATGCATATACGCTTTACTACACAATTTTTCAAGTGCACGTGCGTTTTTCAAGGCACTTTCTTCCACGCACAACCACTCTTTGGAATCAACTTCCAGCAGCAGTTTTTCCGAACTAATACTACATCATAACCTTCAACAAATATTCCTTTTTAAACGGCGGACAGCACACCTGCAATGCCGTTGATGTTGTGGGTGATCATGGGCGGCGGTAGTCACTTACCATCAGGTGACCTGCATGCTCGTTTGCCCCTGTGTTATAAAAAAAAAATTATTTTAATAAATCGATGGTACGTAGTTAGAAAGATTTATTATTTTTTTATCAAAATGTACATACAGCCTTACATGTAGACTAAAATTTTATTTACGTATAAATGAAACGATTCCTAAAATTTAATTCACAAGTTCATCAGCGTGGACTTAATGTAAATTATATGTAAAAAATCAACCTCGAATGGGGACTTAATCTTGTTATTATGATTGAAGCGTATCTAAGTCGCTCGAATTGATATTCAAAACAGTTTTATAGTATAGACGTGCACATTTTATTTATAAACTCATTATTAAATAAAGCGTTGTCTACGACAGCTCACAATACAAAAGGTGAATTTGATCTTTGCCGACATTAAAAAAATTGTAAGTAGGTATTAATAATTTTTAATGCTACCAACAGTTGACAAATCTAATTATTTAAAAAAAAAAAAACTATTTACCCTGAGTTGAGTTCGAGAAAACGTTGGGTTAGGTCGATACGATAGTTTACTACAATATACCATTTTATCTCAAAAAGTGTACATAAGAGCACTTCGTTACATTACGATAGATTTTATGTTAATAAAATAGAAAAATATACAATTGTAAAGTATATCTACGTCGAAATTAGAGTCGTAGGATTATTTTTTATTAACTGAGTCCGAGTGAAAACTTAGTCCCTAATATATCTAATTTAGACTCATTAACATTTGGCCAAAAGATGAGAGCTGGAATGTTGGAACTTTTAGCATATAGAAGTACCTAAATTTTTGGAAGGCAAGAGATTGTTAGTAATGGAGAGTTATTACGACATTGCTAGCAGTATAATCTATCAAGTAAACCACCACATACATGGTCTTCCCTGAAAACCATCGTTAATTCTTGACGAATTCCTCACAATGGGTTAACTGGCCTGATTTCATCCTAGTCTAACATCCCTCATCAGTGTTCCGCCGGCACATCCCAGTGGAATAGGTGGGCTAACTATCTTATTATCATCTTTCAACAAACCAACCTTATCATAACATTATACAAAAAGAACTGTGAAAATTAGTTCAGAGTTGAAGGCGTTTGGTTTTTTGTAGTTAGTTTTTATTTTTCGCAACATTCATAAAAAATCAGACGAATTAGAAACCATCCTTTACAAGTCGCTTAATTATAGACTAATTTCATATCTGCGCATTCCATAGATTGAAAAACGAGGAAAAAAACATATCACAAAAATAATTACGATTAGGTACATCCATTAGCTAACTCAGCTCCGACTCTATTATTTATCTAAGCAATTACAGGTACCAACATTTGCATAAAAATGTATTCAAAACTCCTAGTTTTTTTATTGGTCTGTCGTAGTTCCATGTTACAAATATAAATAGATTATTGGTCAAATAGAATAAGCACTGATTATATTAATTGAAACACTCGGTAAGAATTTCTATTTTTTACTGATATATAGTATGTGTTCATATCTATTTATTATAATTAAATTAATATTCATTTATAAAATATAGACTCATTGTGTCCGCAGACATAATAAGTCATCCTGTGTGAGCGAACTTAAGCAGTAGACTTGTGTTTGTACGGTCTAAATACACCGACCATCACAATGCATCAGCGCAGCGCAACGCAAGTGAAGGGCGCTCGGAATTCTCGGATTATTTTAACTTGTCTTTTTCAATGTCAGCATTTAAAATAATTGCATCACAATTTTAAAATGCGAGGCTTTTGCTTTTAAGACGTTTTAACCGACGTATTATAAAATTATTTCCTGGAAATCATGAGACACTTCTTTGTCGGTTGGTGCGAATTTGTAATAAAATGTGAGTGCCATAGGTGTAATGTTTTAATACACAATCGCGTTAAAATGTCATTTTTTAGATCATGTTAAACATTGTAAATACCTTTCGTAAATATACAGGGTGAAATCGAAATTATTAACGTCCTTAAGGGACTGTTCTACCAATGAAACAGAACGATTTTCCCATCAAGCAATCAAGAAACATGGATTAATAATCGTAAACTACAAATAACTTAGAGCCTCCCATACTAACATGACACATCCACCTATTAAGTTACTATATATGCACACTGTAATAGTTGTAGTGATGCATATCTGCATTTTACGTAAGATACTTGTGTGAGTTGTAATTCTTGATTACAAAGTTGTCATGTCCCTATTACCAGAACTTGCACTGGCTTCTTTATCCTTTGAACTAAAATACAACAAAAGTAATCTTAATAGTTAATAATCTTAGTCCGGTCAAGCACTAAAAACGTCCATCAATAATGTCCTTTCTTAAGTTTGTTCACATTCACAAACCTAGTGGTGAAAATCACGAAGTGTTATTATATTATATCCAAATTCAAAAAATCAAGATCGTTTCAACTTTAATATTACGAGTATAATTATAGACTATCTTACAACATACAACAAAACATGATTTTTTTCCTCTATAATATCAAAATTAAATAACACGACAATTTTATGTTTCAATATCTACATTTTACTTTCTAAATTTAACTGTAAAAAGGCTGTCCCTAAAATTTACTTTTAGATCTTATACTATAAACAATGTAAGAATAACATTACCGCTACCAACCAAAACAGTCCAAGTATTGTAACGCGTTCCATAATAGCAGTGGATAATTAATAAATGTTACAAAAATACACTCTCTTCTTGTGTCATCGTCCATTATAGGCACGTAACAAAAAAATTTTGACTATTGTTAGTGGATGTCCGGTTAACGCATAAGCAAGTATAGGCAAGAATAGACCTGGAGACATACTTCACATTAATATTTTCTTTTAGTGAATAGTAAAAATATAGGAGACTTTTACTGTAAAAAAAAACTAACACCTTCAGTTTTTTAATGAGTGAAATTAACTAGTAACTCGAACTATACACACTGTTGACTTACACTAGTTGTATACTAGTACAGAATGATAGGTAGGTTTGAAGTCAAAAGAACTAGCCAATTTTATTGTATTTATTTGACACAAGTTTACAAATACAAACTTAAAATACAACTTGCAGATACATTAATGTATAGTTAATGTAAACTTGCCACAACATGTACACACAGTATGATCCAATAATATATACGATTGTAACAAAACTATTCGGTTGCTACAAAGAAAAAAAACATAATTTTACGTAAAAATTTCAACAATAATATGTTATATAATATATATTATATAATATAATAATAATATATTAATATAAAAATAAAAAATTAAAAAATAAAAAAAAACAAAAATTAAATAAGAAGCTTCTAAACCATTAATTACTTTAATTTCTAATTTACTAATCATTGTAATTATTTCACTAGAAATCCAGAGCAGATCGTGAGGATGTCAACCAGACAAGATATACTGATATTTATAATACCGCTTATCTCTGTCACTAACAATGCCTTCTCCGAACGCGCTCAATATGGAAGGCTCTATATTTTTTATACCAGTAAAATACTTTTCAGAAAAGAAGCTAATGACATAAAAACATTTTTTATCATGGTCATTATACACATATTTATACGATTAATAAATTTGTCATTTATCTGCAGCTTCAATTTCCAACACGCTCCTTAAAAACTTAAATCAAATTCTTAGTTATTCAAAAACATTAAACTGATTGGATGCTATCTTCTGGTCTATAACAAGGTAAGTAGTGTCGTAGCGTGGGTAGATATCTATTGTACTACCATTTCAATACAATCACAGTAGATACAATAATATCGACGACATTGAATACTTCTAGGAATTCGATTCCGCTCAAATCATTACGGATGTTTCGATACATCGGAAATTACAATCACTAATAGTTTTGGTTTTGAAATGTTGGTACTGATATTAATCTGTAATTTCAGTTGCGTAGCTTAGATATACCTACAGCTATGATATGACTAAGGTATTGTTGAGTTTAGCATTATCTTGTAAATATAGATAATATTATTATTTATTATTATTATAGCAGCCATTAACTGCCCACTGCTGAATATAGGCCTTCCCTTGAGGAAGAGGTTTGTCAGTAGTCGCCACGCTTGGCAAGCGAATTGACAATCTCAGTTAGGCTTTAGTGATGTTTTAAAGGGGATACTGATACCTATCTCTCGACCATTTAGTACTCTTAGTCGCTTCTTACGACACCCACGGGACCATACAGCATAGAATGTATATACATTCTATGTCGTATGACAATATGTATATGGCAGTAAACAATGTATATTGGTATAATATGTAAATAAATGTATATGTACTAAAAATAATTAAATAAATAAAAATACTCACAATTTAATTATTGTGAGTATATTTTTTTTTAAATACAGATAATTTTTAATGACATAGTCAGAGACATATGTCGATTGTAGCCATTGTGACGATGTGTCTACATTTCGCTGAGCATATTAGAATTTAACATGGCAGGGGACAAATTAACCAATGTTACCCTGAATAATTAGGTACTATTAGTATATTATATACAGATATAATTGTGTTTTTGCGCAGTCCCGGCACAAAATGGGCCACTCCTTCTGTTCCCGTAGATGTCGTAAGAGGCGACATCTTAAAAAATCACCAAAATCTTAACTGCGGTTACCAATCCGCCAGCCAAACGTGGCAACTACTGGCAAAACTGATATAATAATAAAAAAAAAATACAGACAATATATTATGAACGCTAAGTTGAATTCAAAATATGTTCGGCGAAACGTGGGTAGTCGTAAGTTACATTTACCACAACCACGATAGTTGACTAATACATCTGACTACCACATCTGGGATATAGTCATGAATATGTATATACTTTATATTATTTATAATTTTACTACCTCTATAATTATATGTGAAAACAAAAAGGTTTAGTATAGAACCGAATATAGGTATTGAAATTCTAGATTTCTAATAAAATGATCATCTTATTTCACGGTCACAAACAATGAGTCAATCGAAATAATATCGGAAACTTTCCATATACATCGATATAACTCTGTTGTATGCGTAATCTGCCTTTGGATCCCATTTGTGTATTAAAATTACAATCTCAATTGCATAATTTTACGCTCTACGTGCCGCGTTCGATGTCGACTAAGTAATATACGCGCATCTCGAATATTGTTAATTTAAAACGTCAGTTTGCGGCAAGTGACTGCCGCTGCCGGCGAGGTGTCGATTTCGGCTGGGAATCGCCCGCGGCCCCTGTAACAAACACACTCATGCGGAAAAACAAAATAGAATTATGGTCGTTTCACATTTGATGATCACCGAACATGAGCCTGATGAGCAATGATAACTACTAAATAATTTAAGTAAAGTATAATATCTATAATACGGTCGTCAGTAATATTTACATGAATATCAATTACAGTTGTAATAAATATTACGAAAACATTGTCTGTTTTTCAAATTGGAATGTGTTATGAGACACAATATAAGTATAATGAATCTCTGGAGCATAACTCTAAGCATCCAGATCCGAAATAATTTTCTAAAGTGCGTTTTTAAATTGACCATTCGAAATATGAACTCATCTACGAAAAGCAATACACTTCTCACTTAGACATGGAGACCATAAAAAGTCTTCTACAACAAAATATGCCTAGGTATTATTAACGCTATAAAGCAACACCATTATGAACAATTTTAAAGCAATAAAATAAATATAATGTATTTAAACGCTACTTTACACTTAACTACCAGAGATAAAATGTACCGTAATATGTGATACCCTGGTGCAACAAAATACCTACAAGCTGCTGTTTTAAAGAAAACCACTTCTGTCGTAATAAGATCGAGAGAAATTCAGTGTTTCGGAGGTGACGACAGCGTGCACTGTTCAGTTCAACATGACATGACACAAAGTGTAGGTTTCCAGTCCAATGACTGAGGGCAAGCACTTAACAACTGAGTATGTACTCTACGTAAACATACGCACAATATGTATTACATAATCACCTAAAAATAATAATAGGCCTCAATTACTTACATCAAAAGTGTCTATAAATCAAGTATGTTGTATTGTTGTATCGCCGCAAGTGAGGATTATTATTTTAACTTTTTTGGATCATTGTTGATTCTTTCAGTGAATTTCACTATTTGAACAAATAATTTTCTTCAAATTTTGATAACAAATAGAAAATCAACTATTAATCAAGATTCCTATAAAAGTCTATAGCATTTTCACATAAATATTACAATTTCTGCGTCAGAACTGAAAAAAAAACATCATCGATATGGAACAACGACATCGTTTGATATAAGAAGAGATAATAAGGCCATCGGAATATTGCAAGCTAGTTCCACCAAGTGACGTACTGTGACTATCACTCTTGGCACTACAAAAAGCGTCATAAGCCGCCTCTGGATACGTTACTGTATCACATGTAGCGTGGCCTAGCGACATGGAAGACGATCTCGCATCACCGCTCACAGACAGGACCGGTACATCCAAAATACTGCTCGACGGAGTCGTATCATGATCACCAAGATGTTAGCTACGAGACTCCACAGGTCTTTAAACTCGCTGATAAAGTGATCAAACCACCCGAAATCGTTTACTGAAAGCCTGCTACAATTGCACCCGAAGCCTGCAATTGTAGTGCCCGTATACAATGGCTCAAAAACACAAAAATTGGGAGGAAGGATACCGGCGTTATGTTTTCTTATCTGATGAATCTCGTTTCGGTATAAAACTGGATACAATATGTACTCGAGTTTAGAAGAACTCTGGAAGTCAAGGACGTTTGAAATTTTATCAGGAAGTTCATTTATTTGGAGGAGAAATTATAATGGTTTGCGCTGGCATTTAGGTCGATGGAAGAACCGATCTTATTTGAATCATAGTCAACCTCAATGCTCAGATTTATGCGGAGAAGATCGTTTCAGACGTGATTATCACTTTGCGAAATTAGTTGGTTCATTTGTTTCGATGAGTTGTAACTACGCACGACAACGTACATAACACACGCGGCTAGAGTCGTAACGCGCATTCTTGGTGATGCTCACATCAACGTTCTGTCGTGGTTTACTAAATCGCCAGACCTCAACCCAATTGACGACCAAACCCCATAAAATTTTTTGACTTGTTAGAAAATACATAGGCGGCCATTCCTCAAAATGAGATTTTGATGAACTGATTTTAAGTACGTTAAGTCACTGTAATTATATGATTTATGTAAATGTATAATAGTTAATTATTCAATAATTGTTTTTTTTTATATTGTATTTAATAATTAGATAATTGTATTTTATTTTTATTTTTACATTGAGAATTTAAAAAATCCCTTCTTTGTCTTTTCTGCCATTTAATTGACGAGATTAACTTCGATTAGTTTCTCATGATTTGTAAATATTGCATTTTTACTTAATATGTACTTGTTGTAAATTTAAACATAGAAATTAAAATAAGAAGCCACTCTAGAAAAATAGATTTGGTATTTTTTTTTATACAACTTAGAATGGCAAGCAAGCAGACGGTCCACCTGATGGAAAATGGTAACTGTCGCCTATAGACATAAGCAGTACCATGGAAATAACAGAGTGTACTATAGTATATATTACTTGGATATTTTTTTATAGTTAAAAAGGTGAACATGATCCCTGGACATTTTTGATGTGTTGATAACATGTTCTCATAATTCCAATTTTTTTCAAAACTATTTTCTCGCTAATTTCACAACGTGGATTATAGAAGTAGGAAAACCAGTCAAATATACCACTTCTAAATAGTGTATCAAGATAATACATACATTTTAAGTTAAACGTTTAAAAATATAACTGTGAAAGCTGCATCTTATTTATCGCAGTAGTTGGTATGTGATGCCAGAATAAACACACAGACACATACAATCTACTGGTCTTATTAAGACCCCTCATATTACTTCTTTTTTAGATATTTCCCATGCACAGACATTGTATAGTTACAATTTTATTATCTTAGTAAAATCTCTTATTAGTGCATAAAAAAGTTTTATTTATGTCCTGTCTTCGCCACTATTCTAGAAAATTACAATGATTACTCTAAAATTCTGTATTTACTTATATGAATCTCACAAATCTCATTCTCTCTCTTATGAGTAGTTCATACTGAGAACTAACGTCTTATCTCCATACTCTGTAATTTCACTATCATTCAAACCATAACACAAGCATGCAATCTGCTCTTAGCAATAGAAATATGAGTACAAAGATTACAGAGTTACATATCTATAAAGTTTAGTATAAAATTTTCTTCTGTATGAAATTGTAAATGAGCTAACGGCAAGCCTGATGGAAAATAGTAACTTTTACCTGTAGGCTGCTAATATAATAACAATGTGTGCCGTGTAGTAACGAAGTAATTTTTTTACATTACGTTGTAAAACATTGTAGAGGGATATTTTTTTTCCTACGATGTACATGAGAGGGGACTAAAACTAAAAGAACAAAGCATAATCAGTCAGAATACTATAGCCTTAAAAAGACTTCACTTGATTAAACAAATTTGACTTATCCCTTAAAATTACAACATCTATTTATAGCTTAAGCAACACAAAATTGTATGTGCTAAAACTGCAATAATAGAATAATCGTCCCGCTCATTTATGGAGATATTTGACGACTGCTAAATGCTCGTATCGCCCTAGGCATGGCTGCGCCAGTATAAAATAAGCTTTCGAAATAATGAGGTGTATTTGTGTGGAAGGAGCGTTGGAACTAATACTTTCCAGGAAATCTAGGTCATGTAGTTCGTGTAGCAATACCAAAGATTCGCAATCGAGTCTACGCCCCGCATAAGAGATAGTAAATTCGTCTTTAATTGCAGTAAATTAGAATTTTATTATTAATTATCAATCAATATTATAAATTAAAAGTTTAAATAGTCAGAATGCAATCTATATATCTGCGATAATGAAATTGTATTATGATGTAATATATCATAGGGCAGAAATGCTTTCAAGTACCGACCCCAAATGTTTATACCAACAAGGTGAAATGAAGTATAGAACTAACCCTAATGAAGTGGCCACTTCTAAAATATTACAAGAAGTCGATGTACATAGTGTTTGAAGAAGGTACATTATAACAAATACTATAGAAACCTTTGTCATCATTGATATTTATCAATCATTGATATTTATAGTTTGTATGTTCAGCAGTATTACATGAAATATTAATATTGATAATATTTTTCTTATACAACTTAAAATGGCAAACAAGCTGACGGCCCACCTGATGGAAAGTGGTAACCGTCGCCTATAGACATGAGCAGTACCATGGCCATAACAGAGTATATTGTTTCGCCCATGATACCCCCCCATGCGTTGCCATTCCTGAGGACTTAGGTTTTATTCCTCTGTACCCTGTAAATTCATGCCATATCCCACCCTTCAAACCGAAACACAGCCATGCAAACACAACTGCTTCACGGTTGAAACACGAATGGGACAGAGGTACCCAAGCAATCGACTTTTGTACAAAGTCTCCCTCTGGTATGTTAACTAAAATACAATCCCTATTTACTGCTTTACAGATGAAGAACTTTGACAAATTATATGACATTATCATTAATTTTATTCGCATTATTGAACATAATATGTTAAGTGAATGCTACGCTGATATAACTGTAATTTAGGTAACAACATTTAAGAACAAATGATTGCCTATTTTAGTTTACACGTTGTTAAACGATGCTTATTATTATCGCATTAAACCGAAACACACCTTAGAATGCAATTTGATATATTATACCAACTATAAATATTTCAGTTTATGGATTTTAATTTCTTAAAACTTATTTTTCAAAATAATACATAATCTTTATCTCATTATATACCTTTTTGCAATAACACACAAGTTTGTAAATACTTACTTACATACGTATTCGTCACGTTTGTTTCCTATTGGTGTAGGCAGAAGCAATGAAACGCCAAATGTTCTGACTCAAAAGACACCTTTCGCTTCCGCCGCATTCATCAATCTATTCATCATCATGCTCGCCGGTTACGAATACTTTTAATTTGACTCTTCTTCAGCACGTCGCATATTTGGTCGACATACATCTATCTAGAACGGCTCCTACCGACATCTTCATTCATTCATGCTCGATAGATCTCTTTCTTAATTCTTTTTTCGTCCATAATCTCCAAATGACCAAACCAACTCAATATTCCCTTTTCTGTTTACTTGTTCATATATTTTATTTTAATTTTCATATTTTTATTTAACACATTATATAATAATAATAATAATAATATTTATTTAAGAAAGATACAGTTGCATAAGGTACAATTTACAATTTTTACAATTTATATTCAACGAGGAAATATCTGCATTACCATCAGTCCCCAAACTAGGCCAGACCTGTATCTTGGGGACTATGAGTGCGATTACCTATTTAGTACACTTTATTTACATATAAATAATATAAATATATATAAACTATACAATTATGCCGTTGTCTCTATTTATAATGAATTACCTATTATTATATATATTAATATAATATATTATATTTTCTAATTTCCATAATTTCTCGAATGAGATGGGTTCATTTTTTATCAACAGAGAAAAATAAAAAAAAACTGCTGGCATACTTGATGGAAAATGGATTTCGTCGCCTGCAAACTATAACAATTACTCATTAAAAACTGATATGAATCTGTATAATGATTTAAATACAAGGCAACATTACTTTTATATGTAACTATACGTCCTTATTGTTATTTCAAATTAATATATTGCAAAAATTTCTAAAAAAAAATATAGATAAATCTTAATATTATAAATGATGAGACCTGTACACTAATCGCTATGCACTTAGTGAGTCCATTAATCTTCATTACGCGTGTAACCGGCGCCTTGCGATTAATTTAACATATGGGCACGTGAAAGTTGCATCGTTACCGAACAAGCAACATTTATCCATAGAGTACCCACTCGTGATATATCTAATTTATGTACTTAACTCGTACTCTGAACCCAAAAACTAAAGAAAAAATAAGTGTCATATATGTTACAATACCTGTTACAACCTTCATTAGTAAATTATTACTAATGAAGGTTGTATTGTATCTTCATTAGAAGATACCAAAAAATTATTGATTTACATGATGTTATTTCGTTTTTATTTAGAAAAACAAATCACAATTATATTTAGTACATAGCTATTGTCGATACGCCTTCAGTAGATAAGTTCATAAATTTAATTTTACAATAATTAAAAAGTGAAAATATAAACATAGTCACTTCAACTGCGCTATAGACCGTTATAACAAAACAATTATAATGTTGTAAAAAAACTAGTCTTTTATTCGACGCTCAATTGATCGTTTCTATCTATGATAGGATCGCACACAAAATATTCCGTTACAATTATTGCAGTGCTCATCATCATTTCAAGTTATTGTTTTTGTCTGCAAAATACGGTTAGTTTGGCGCGGTCGCGGTGCCGCGGTGCCGCGATGCTATGTCGTCGAGACGGCTCAGTGCGGCGGCCCGTGCGCAGGCGCCTTTCACCGCGGGTCGTAGGTCAGGGCGCGCTCAGGTGCTCCGCCCTCGGCCGATTTCCCCCGTCCCGCCCCTCGTTGGTGCCGCTGGCCCCGCAGCCCCTGCATTTCCCTGCGCCCCGCTCTAACGGCCCTATTGCCCTATTCAGCTGTCGTCGCGCAAACAGCGCCGCCGCCGCTGGGAACAACAACACTTATGAATTATTCCACCGCTATGAACTGTTTGGAAACAATTACAAAACAATACAAATCCATATCATAAATTTCAAAATGCTCTTTGTTATAGGATTTAGATGCTGTGCTGCTCTACGCTGCGATCGTTTTGATACGTACTATTATAGAGCTAATAAGCAACCTAAATGTAGTATTGTTAGACTTCATTACATATAGATATTTTTTATAAAAAAACTAGACATGTAATTTCGTGAAATTGTGTACTATATTTGGCATCGAAGCGCTAATTTCCTCTTAGTGAACTCATAACGATCAAATCAATTTGTGTAGAGTGCGCATTGAGTGAATTGCGTATGTCTGCGGTGGCGTGCGAGGTGCATCGTTAAGTTAATGTAGCCGTAGTGGCGGAAGCTGCGCATAGCAAGCTTTCGGTGGTTCCCACGGAGCCCCTCCCGCGCCCCTCGATTACACAATGAGAGGTGAACGCGGATCTAAGCAATCGCTTAACCTCGCCCACTGCGTTTGCGCGGCACCACTCCACGCTTCGTCGATGCGCCAAAGACAGACAGATACGGATGCAAACATTGTTTCATCAAGGAAAACTGGACACAGAACACTTTCTGTTTTTAATTTAAGTACATTTTTAAGTAAGTACATTTACCGTTTTTGGTTGACTTTTACAAATAAGTGTGTACTTAACCAATAACTTTATTGTCAGTAAATAATGTTAATGTTCAATTGTAAAATCAATTTGTATTACTGATTATATTACAGTGATTTTAAATGTTGCATCGTTGAAGACATAGACTTTGCGTATATACGACAATTTACTCACATCATAGACTTGATGAGAGTGCTATAGTAATTATAGATACCAATATCACCTGTGTACTCACTCTCTTACTCAACAGGATAACATAACTTCTTTAAAACATATTTAATATATTTGAAATATGTTAGATATTGTCAATACTGGGGTGCTAATATGCTATAAACCGTTTATTTCCGGGCATACAGTGATGGGCACTTTCGATATATCCGGCAGTTCGGCCGGGGTCACGACCACTCTTACGTCCGCTGCGATAGCTTCACAGGCGTACCTACACGCGACCCAAGCGTGATTGTGTTCGACGCGCTTAATTATGCTGTCACATCGTCACTTGATGAGCAATAGAGAAAGCGAACGATACCCACGATAATAATAGAGGAAATATTATATCGTCACACGTACCGGCACTTTGTGCATTATGATTATCGGTCAAGCGTCTGATCTCTTAACCCTGTCATTCGCATCTTTTAGCACATTCTAATATGATCGCATAAAATTAACATACTCTTACTATAATTATTGGCTATTATAAATATGTTCATAAGGGGGAAAAGGGATTGTTAGTAATGAGGTCTAACAGCTCCATTATTTGCAATAGGTCGACTTCCACGCGTTTTCCCTGGAAACCATCGTGATTAATTGTTGTAGAATGCGTCACGATGGGCTAACTGGCCTGCTTTCAATCTTACCTATCATCTCTCACTGGTACCACGTCAGCGTATACCGATAGCACAGGCGAGGTAACGATCCCGTTCTCAACCATAAAAAATGATTATTACGTTATCATTATCAACTAAATAACTAAATGCAAATTAAACTTGGTTAATCATTAATAACGTGATAGATAGATCAAGTTTTACCACTTCGCACATTTATTTTAAGGCTGACGGAAAACTCCACACGGATTTAATTACATGAAGGTAATAATAATTATTATTTATTATACTAGAACAAAGAAAATTATTCTTTTTAAAAATATACTATTTCAATGGTTAGTAGTTAGTATATATTTTGACTATTATAGAAAAACAGATCAAGTAATCTATACTTATAATAAATCTGTAGAGAGGTCAATTCTGTACATGAAATATATTTCCAAAATAACTATCAGGGCATGATTAGTAATCGATACTGATGCCAAAAATGCAATCAGTAAAATTTTTGTATGTCTGTCTGTATGTTCGTTGTAGAAACAAAAACTACTTGATGGATTTTAACGAAACTTGGTACAATTATTCCTCATAGACCTGGACAGGTTATAGTATACTTTTTACCATGCTACAATCAATAGGAGCAGAGCAGTGAAGGGAAATGTTGAGAAAACGGGAGAAGTTACTCCATTTTTAAGCTTCCGTCGCGTGTGCAGCCTTAATGGTCACTTTTTAAAATGTGAATATGTCCACCTGTGCGATGCCGGGACGGGCCGCTAGTATATATAATTATGGTCATAATTATAAGGATTAAAATAATTTTAATTCTGCAGTTATAATTAATTGCCTGTTCTTTATTTAAATATATAATTTATTTGTTGCAATATATATGTGTGTGTATGAGTGTGTGTGTAGATTCAATGTCGCAAATAGCCAGAATGTTTTAAACAGTTAATTATATTTATTGACCATCTTAGTAGTATTTATTTATTATAATATTCGTTTTATAAAGCACTTATAAAAATAGAGTTCTATATGCATATCAGTAGTTAATTAACATGAGCTTATTTTGTTGTGCGCGAGCGCACATTTCCATGCACAGTTGTTCCGGCTGCGGAATGGTCCGGTCCTCCTTGAGCGACGCGACGCTGCTGAATTCGAGCGCCCGTCGATCCCAATCCTTTATATCATCGCATATAATATACTATCTATATCAATACTATGGTGGTAATTGAATAAAACAACTAAAGTGGAACTACAACAATAAGACATTTATCAACAAAATAAAGGATCTTTGTAGTCAATTAGGTCCATTCTGAGACGTCATCTCTCTACACCTGTCTCAAAAATTAAAAGTTAAATTTGATATTACAGCAAAATCTTTATTGTAAGGACCAATTTATTATTTATGTTAAAACTAGTATAGTGTAAAATGATCCATAAGACAATAATTTCGCGAAATTATCAAATTAAAATATTAGGTTAAGAGATAAATTTAGAGAAATGGTACCTTTGAATCGGTCCTAATGTTCCATATTTGTTTACTCATTTACTTTTATTACGTCAATATTGATTGAGTGTAAATTTTTGGGTTAATACAGTGATAACTACATGAAATTAAGAGGAAGAAACTGTTAGTAACTACGCCTATCACGGAGACTAGCGTTCTCATTGCTAGCAATACATATATTTATTTACACTTTACTGCACCACCTATAAAAATAATAAACACAACAAATATAAATATACTCGCTCAGGTCGACCTCCACGTGGTTCCCCATAGAAACGATCGTGATTAATTCTTAATAAATTCCTCACGATGGACTAACTTTCTTCCTCACCAATACCGATAGCGCCGGCAGGGTTACCTTACCTTACGTTACTATATTTTTCATTTTTCCTTATCATCTATTAAAAGAAAATACCACCAGAAGTTATGATTTTCGAACATGAATCTTATAAATACTAAATAATTGTGCTTGCCACAAGGCTATATTTAGAATCATATAAATATAATTAATTAAAGTCTTTTCAAGGTGCATCTATAAAATAAAAAAGTCGTCTTAAATAGTATGATTAAATTTTTGCATAATATTACATCAGTAATCGCTTATTTACAATGTCACTGCCCAACCCCACATTTACATTTCACGATTTATAATACTTGTTTAATAATAAGAAACAAATTAATCAGTGTACAAACATCCTATTACAAAGACATTCCTCACAAAATTCGTAATTGAACTGAGTTAAAAGGTCTGTCAATTTAAATTGAAGTATTTGGCGTTTCATTGTGTTTGCTTGCCTCACTGGGAAAAACGTATATGTATAACTATGAGCATTGATATCAATAATTTACACTACTTACAATTACACTATGCATAGACAAAACATACCCCGCAATCGATCAAACGTTTCACGTAAAAAAAAGCATAATAATTCATCACCTAGACATAACAAATCTAAACATACAATCTTATAAATACATAAAAAAGCATCTACCAATACGAGTATGTGATTATCGAAATAAAAAAAAAAAAGGAATAATTTTATAAAACGGAATTAACCTTACTCATTACAGAAAAAAAAATTATAAAAATCGATTCAAAAGTTCTCCTTTTTTTTTAAATTAATAGTAGGTAATCCACAAAAAAATGAGAACAAACACTATATGTAATTACTTATATAAATGAAGGTCGTAAAATAATTTTAATGTACAGTAGTTTGGGAACTTTTCTGGAACCTCATATGTATAAAGATCAGCCGTTAACTGTCCACTGCAGACATAACTTGTAAATCATAATTTTGTAGCGAAATCATACAATTATAATAGCGCTTGAACAAACATACCTTAATTACTATAATACCTAAACACTGTTGAACATAGGCCTCCCTCATAAAGGAACTTTTGTCAGCAATTCCTACGCTTGTCATGCGAATTGGTAGCCACAGTTAATCTTTAGTGATGTTTTAAAAGGAACGCTGCTGCCCATCACTAAACCGCTAAGTTCCCTTAAGTCCGCCCTGTAGATATTTTTCAATGTGTGTAAAAGTATAAATAAATAAATAAAATAAAAAATACTATATTATTTTATTTATTATTTTGTTGATCCTGATATGTGTTACATGGTAAAGACAAAATGTAATTGATTTATGAGTAGAAGACTATTGATATAATCTCGTTTAAACTAATTTTAAAACCTGTTTAAAATGTCCTCTGAAACTCGTTATACACATGTATGTGTATATCAGCAATTCCTTTTGTATTTTTAAGCTTAATTGTTTATAAGTTACACATGTCTTAAGGTTTACCTGAATAATCGAAATTATTCGGCATAATCATTAGTATATTTTAAAATACTCTTATTGTGGTGGCTAAATAACTAAACTCACATAATAACAACAACCAATAAATACAGTCCAACTACAGATAAGCAGTATTATATGGCTACCCATCTTGTATAACTTAATTGGTGCGTAAAAGTTTGTTTTGAACGTAAACCTGCAGTTTTGTGAACTAAAAAATATTAAAAAGTATTACGGTTGCATTGTATATATACTTATTATGACAATATTGTATATTATACATCTTAGTAGCGGCTTTTTATAGATTTTACAAAATAACACAGAATATTTTGAGAGTTTAGAACTGAAACTGCAACTTAATAGGTAATTATATTTAAGGTTAAATAGCAGCTTAAGAAGCCAAAAATTTTAAACAAAATTACGAGTATATTGTATTATACTGTATTCGAAATTTTAAACTTATCGATTCTGTAAAAATACAGTATATAAAAAAATACTGTATATTTTTTTTTTTTTATTAAAATGGAATGAAAGGACTTTCGCTGTGAAAAAAAGACATTAAAATAAAATCTATTTGTATTATCCTTCATATTCATTTATAATTCAAATATCCCTGACACTTCAGTAGATTGATATTTCGAGAATTGATCACACAGATATTATACTATATCCATACTGCCCACCTGCTGAATGTAGAAAAATTTGCAAATACGCTCACCGATAAGAAGTTTGATTTATAACATTCAATGTTGCGAACAATGGTGTATAGATATTTAATTTATTTCATTGTGAAACTTTGGTCATATTGATAAAATATTGAAGCCACCACTTCTGGTTTTTGAGATATATTGCACGTCAAACATGTTTGCTATATAATAGGGGACGCGCGACCGTTGCATATGAGCGATCCATTATGTAAAAATGGCATTCATAAATCAAGCGAATGATCAATTTACACTACACACGACAGTGTGGGCAGAATACGGCTTAGGTGATTTGAATATTATTTAAATACTCGCCCAATATTCTATTTTATATTTTATTCAATTCAAATACATATGCAAAAATATGATGTGATTCAAATAACTAATACTCGCACTTACGAGTATGTTGATCAGTATGTATAATTATTTTAATTTAAAACAATTTTATCAAAAGTTTTATTTGGTATTAGAATGAGTAGTATTTATGGTACATATTTATGGTAGTACAGAGGCAAATACCTTAATCCTCAAGAATGGCAACGCATGAAGTGTATCATAAGCGTATACACAGTATACTCTGTTATGTCTATAGTTCTGTTCATGTCTATAGGCGACGGTTTCCACTTTCAATTAGGTCTGTCAGCTTACTTGCCATTTGAAATTGGATAAAAAATAACTATTAAAAAAAAATACCAAATTAAAATTTGAACAGGAACACGTTTGTCGTATTAGTTAAGAACTCTGATAAAATCGCTTGGATAATTGTAATGATAATAAACATTATATATGTGTACTATAAAGTCTAGCAATTTAGCAGTATAAAGTATAAAATAGTTAAACATATACTCTAACCTCACAGTCTACTAAAAAGAACAAAAAATTGGATCGTATAGACTCTAAATTAATTCTCAGTGGACTAAATATTAAATTAAAACTGTTTTAAAAAATTGGTCCAACTTAGAAAACTAGAAAAAAATCTAATGACTATCAAAAAATAAAAAATCTAAGACTAATGACTAAATATATTAATATTTAATATTGTTTCAATGTCATCAGACAAAGGTATATTCTTTATATGTTTCGTGAGCAATCACTAATTTAATACTTTCTACTACCGCGTTTACTTTGCACCTAGGTAATAAACAACCTCAAAAGAAACTGTTACATCTTTTAAATGTGCTCTTAGGTTAAATTCTCGCTGAGATCAATTAACGAATAATTTTTTTTCTGTATATTTAGGCATTTTTAATTTTAGTCTGATATCTCATAATACAGACAAATTGATATTGACACTATTATTACAGTTTTCAAGATCAATTTACTTGACATTTGTATGTAATTAATATAGACTATTTATTACAAACGTCATTGAAGCCAATACTGAATAAATGTATTTATAGATTTCATATTATTTTATTTATCACTTACCTACTTTACATAGCAAACTTGTGTTTGCTCTGTTACCACAGTAAAAGCTTTAATGATATATCGATTCTAGTTTTTAGATCTACTGTTGGCATTCTGATAAAATAAAGAAGTATCGTCAGTATTTCTGACATTTTTTATGAGTGAAATATGTCAACACTGAATAAGGATACCCGAACATTATTATATGGCGATTTTAATTTTCAAGGAAGTAACTCTTCAGAGATACATCGATTACAAACATAACAAATTTTAAGTAAGCGATAGATTCTCTTCTGTCTGCATTTTAATAAATGTTTGATATAATTAAAAATTATGATTCACAAAAAAATCTACTTCAATTGTGCAAAATCTGTTATTTTGATTTAAAAACTTAAATACTGAACTGATTTTGATAAAATTTCTATGAGACTAATCTGTAAGTATATTTTTTCAGATAACAAAAGAACTTTCATAAGAAATGAATCGGTTTAGAACTGATAAAGTTATAAGGTATCAAACATAAGAAAACAACCGAATTAAGAACCTCCTTATTTTTGAAATCGGTTGAAAATTAAACAACGCTTGTTGAAATAAGATTGATTTTTTATAAGTACTATTTATCTGTAGTTAGAACCTCCTTGAAAAGAATGTCTTGTAGTTACCTAATAAAGTTTACTTTGACGTATCATGCCGAGCCCACTCATGTCCCAATTAGAATTAAAAAAAAAATAATGCACCAAGTATGGTCGTGCAGACAGGAAGATACCTTGAAAAATAACAGCGATGTCAGACATATAATATACAGTTGAGTAAGTTTCATCAGAACAAGAACAGTTCGGACAAAACACTGATCAGCTACTTCCGCGTGAATATTGGAAGCTTATTTATGTTTAATGTAGGTACTTTCTGCTTCTCAATGCGATAAAACTTTAGTGCTTCGTGGCTGTAATCATTACTTGAAATGATTGCGATATACCACGGTGTGATTTTTATTAAATTACAACTCTATACAAGTAACTTTAAAGCTTTAAATATGATATGCATCTCATGTATGAGCTGATTAACGTCTAAAGGCCAACTCGCACATCAAACCGATCCATCATTAATTAAAAATTGAACTGTCATAGAAGGTGTTGCACAATATTTCTTGAAGAGAGCTGAGCGGGACCAATGACAGGATTGTGATTTACAGCACATTTAAACCCTTATAAGACATTCTTTCTCTTTAATATTTATGAATTTTCCATTAAAATTGAGATGAGTTATATAGGAATTCTATCTTCGCGACACATTCCTTACGTATTCTGTAAATATACCTACTTGTTCTATCTAATAAAATAAATAACAATAATAAATAAAATTTGCTTATTTTTTATAAATTGTTGCATTGTGGCTAAGAAGCTCTTTAAAAATCAAATACAAGGAGATAAATAACATGAAAGCTGAATATTCTAAATAAGCACAAAACAAACTACTTCAATTATGACAAAACGAGAGTAGCAAGAACGAAAGTAAACCCAAAACAGTACAAAAAATTATCAAAGCAGATTATTAAGTTGGCTAAAATATCGCAAAACTTTTACACAAAAATATATGAATTTATAATCCTTTTTGAAGTAGCTTTCGATTGATTCCATCCATTTCCATTTTCATAACTTTTATTTAACTTGATAATTAATTATATAGTATAATAACAGAATTAATTATTATTAATTATTCTTAGTATAATAACAGAATATATGAGATGTAATGTTTTCTTACATAAACTACTGTAGATTTGCCATGAATTCCATCAACATGCTATGTCACTGACCATAAGAGACAACTGATTATCGTTTCATCTTGGTTTATGATGATATTCGTTTCTGTATATTTTATATATTCAGTGAAAAAATATATAAACCTAATCCTAACCTAATAATACGTCTTATTTATTGTATCTGACTTAAGAAAAGTAACTTAATTCTACTTTTTAAAACTCTTCAAAAATTATATGGCTATATATACCTAGGTATTTTAGCTCCTTATATAAACTGTATTCTACTGAAGGAAAGTAATTTAAAATGTATATAATTGTGAAAATTAAACGAAACATCAGGAATTAAAAATAATTGGACAATAAAACATTATTGAATTGATAAATTAATTATAACTGCAATACAAACTTCGACGTGTAGCAGAAGTAGCTTTATGTCTATGTATAAACAATTAACTATAATAGATTCAACCTCGAATATGGACGAATAATAATTATTATTCCTTTGAATAATACCTTTCACTAGCTTTTATTCACATATCGTAGATCAGACGGCCCGACACGAATTAGTATGCTATAAAATGAAATCAACATCAGCATACTCATTAACAGTTGATATAAAAACACCACATTTGTATGTGTTAACTAAAACAAGGTATTGTATATGTATACGTGATTAGGTAACAAATCGCCGTTGATCGCAAATCTCATTGTGGTCAGTGGGTGCAATTTGCAAATATAAAAATTACTAGTCATTTCCCGTGGCTGCGTCCGCGTGTGTATAAGTATATAAAGTATTCTATATATTAAATGAGAATATAAGCAAATACAAATTTTTATTCAAATCCATTTCATTGTAATTAAGTAACAAACATTTAAACAATTTTACAAACATAACATTTATAATACATACATACATAACATTTATAAAACTAATAAGACTTCTTATTTACTTTATTTAGTTATATCTCCTTCTTATTTATTAATTTATACTTTATTGTATACAAAAATTACATTATTATTATTTAAATAAAATAAAGATGTACAACAGACGAGCTTAACTCTGTAAGAATTCTCTTCTAACAAACTTTGAGAGTTCCTACAACCATCTTTAAGTATGATTTCCTGTTAATCTTTCCATCTCTGTCTATTTTCTGTCACCTGCATCCATAGAAATGTATGCGGTAGATCCCAACTCCATTGCAGTATTATTTCTTATTATCTACTCAAGGATTATAGTTAATCATCACAATGTGATCATCAAATCCCCAATTTTTACTCATTGTTAGTTGTTATCATTAAATATATTTTTGCCCGCTACATATACGCGTGGGTTTCAAGAGTAATAATAAACTAATAAAAATAGACTACTTCTAGATAGTGTATTAAGATAAAATATAGACCAGTTTTTAAGATAGATCTTCAGGAATACTAGTGTGAAAACCACATCCAATTTGGTGTAGTAGTTTTTACGTGATACCAAAACAAATATATAGACAGACACAAAATTTCTAAAAATAGTTGTTGTTGTACTTCTATTGCTCTTGTTATAATTCCAAAAATCATTTTTTCTTAAATATCTCCCATATACAGATACTGTCTAGTTATAATTTAATTACTCCTATATGAGTAAGTTTAGTTAAAGACTTGACATCTTTAGGTTGCCCTCTCACATAAGTTGTAATAGTTAATGCTTATTTCTATACGTAATATACTTGTTCGTTCATCCAAAACTAAATTGAAGCGAATATTCAATAATATTTTGTCTACTGACCCTGAAACGGCTAAACGTAAATTGTACAATCGAAATTTATAATGTAAAAGCTAATTGAAATAAATATTATACAATTTTATGAAAAGACAGCTGGAAGTTAAGATTATATAATTATTAGGATTTTTTGTAATAATTTATGGGCTCCATTATTCATTATTATTAATCAATACTAATGAAATAATAATAAATAATGTTTAGAATTCTCACAAATTAAAAATAATGGATGTAAATTGGTGTTGCATATAAACTTCTTCAAAACTAATTCCCATAATCTTTTCACAAACACGAAAGTTGTTTGGATCAAACTTTACAATAGAAAGTTCGAAAAAATGTGAGTGAATTAAAAGCAATTCAATTAAAACATATTTGTTTACTGACAGTGGTACATGGAACAATAAGTCACGAGTTTTATAAAGCTATGGCTCACCGCGTTACTTCGCATACAATAGAAGTAACTAAGTCTTGAATTCAATAGGAACTCTATAGAATAAATTTACAAAACCCTTTTCTCCGAGTTAATTTAGATCTAGATCTACATTATCCACAGCGCTTTACCTGTGCTATATTGAAGACCGTTATCAGTGTGGGTAACCTAGAACGTATATAAAACTTTAATAAAAAGGATGATGAATAAAAATTAAAGATATCTAATGCATTTTTCAAATATCGTATACAATAATACCATTATGATATTTTAATCGCACATGACTTGTATACATACATACATTATATTGCCTCTTTTTTACTCGACTTTGTCTGCTGTCTCCTTCTTCATCCCAAATAATACTCGTATCGTTATCGTAGAATTATAATAGTATCATCAAAATGCGAGGATCTTCGTGTATTATTAACAAATTTATCAAAGACATTTCGCTCATACAGTAGAAAGGTTTTAATTTTATCCATTTATTATTTGTATTTACTTATTAGTTAAAAAACAAGCAATAAAGAAACAAAGATGGAATAATTGTTAAGTGTATCCAATTGATTCCTATGAGTCTGTCACTTAGTTTCATTCATTCCAATCTTGTGAGACTATCTTATAATTGAGCGTATACTGTACCATAATAGCTTTATAATTATGATATGCGTATTATGTAGAAAAGCGACACGGCTGATCATGTGAGAAATATGTTATACTAAGACAGGAAACACGCACAATATTGTAAAGATATTATGTATTAGTTACCGTAATGTAACAGCAGATACAAAGCAATAATTTATTAACAACCTTGCACCCGTATTCGTCATAACTGAATGCGTGATTAAATAATTGCTATGCAGTAATCGGAAATTATTTAAAAAAATGTATCCGGTGAATCATATTGCTATTGCTATTATTAGTAACGTTAATTATTTCATTCTCATAAATACTATGATTTAGTGGTATTGCCTCTAAATAAATAAATAAATCTATGATATAAAAATAACGCGACTGCTAGTTTCTTGTTTTCTAGTACTATCTACGAGTATAATTTATGTGTGTAATAGGCATAGGTAGGGGGGAAGGAACTGTTTGTAATGCGAACTACCAGTTCCATTGCTAGCAATATACCCTGTCAGGTCGACCTCCACGTAGTCCCACCTGGCAACCATGCTAACCGACCTACTCGTACCTTTCCAACCTCGCCTATAATCCTTTACTAGTGTCCCGCCAGCGTATACTGTTAACGCAAGCGGGGTTACCGTTTCATTACCATGCAATAAAAAAAATAGCCATGGGTAATATCAGTACAGCTCCGATATCTATATATTGGAATCTTCTAGACATTGATGACGAAAAAAATGTGTGATGACCCATGTCAATATCACCCATAATAGTCGAATATCTAATCGGGTTCTTCATTTCAATATTATATATTGGATAATTTATATTTAATATATTCGTTATCGGGCCGATATATAGACATTGTAATTACAATTCATAGCTATTGCTACATATTACCCACTCCTAGTGAGTTATTGCTATATTGAACAGCTAGTTCTTCGTAATATAATTTACACTACAATAGATCGACAATATATTAAAGTAAACTAGAAAATCCGAAGGCAAAAATAAATATATTCACAACTGTAATTGCTGATTGGGTAGTCAGAAGACTATTATACATACTACCTTTATAAATACTACGCTGAACATTAATAGAATCCAATGAGACAGAACACAAACTTACCACACCGCTATCATCCGGATTAATTTGGTTTGTTAAAAGAGCGCGTGAGTGGCGGTCTTCCACCGTGCGTTTTTCAAGGCACTTTCTTCCACGTACAACCATTCTTTGGAATCAACTTCCAGCAACAGTATTTCTGAACCGATACGACAACATAGCCTTCAAGAAAAGAGTATATTTCTTTTTAAAAGGCCGGCAGCACACCTGCAATGCCGCTGGTGTTGTGGGTGATCGCGTTTGCCACCTGTGTTGTAAAAAAAAAAGTGCGACGTAAATTCTTTTTCTATGACTTCACTGAGACAATAATGATTATTATATTACTAATTATTATTACTACCAAATATTATTATTTATTTATACACCATATGTTATTACCTATGTTTTACAACTTAAAATGGCAATCAAGCCAACTATTGACTGTATGAGCAACACTATGAAATTATAAAATACTCTGTGACACTGATGGTATTGCTTATACATTGCCACTCCTTTAGACTAAGTTATTCTATATCTATCACTTTCAATATCATAAAGCTATAAATAAATATAGATAGTAATCTTATCTTATATTTCTAACATACATAGTAAACTTTTGTTGATATTGAATATAAGTTAAACTCCTTCGTAAATTAAACTATGTAAATACTTACATATACTACAAGTATACAAGTACCCATGATAATGTAGTAAACTTCTTATGTTTTTTTTTTTTATAATGACAGTAAGTACGTATTTATTTCCTAATTTATAATATGTAACAAAAATATGTTTATAAATAAAATACATAGCAATTTGCAAATCGAATGTGAACTGTTATGTAGATGTTATAATAAAAATTGAATAGCCAGTTTCGGACATAATATATTACAGTGTTTTGAAGGTTTGCAAAAATCATTAACAAATCATTTTGAATTTTATTGATCTCTTTTTTTTAAGGCTTGCTAATTTTATGTTAACACTATTCAAATTTCGACACAGTATTTTGAGAAATAGCTTATTGATACATAATCTCAATAAAAAACAATATTACGGCGATTGTTTGAATATAGTATTACAACATGAGTTACGTCTACAGGCGTTACCTAAATATAACATTGACAAATAATTCTAGTCAAATTTCATATTATTTGCAAATTTTCTATATAGGTACATTCACCTTAAAGATGTCTATGTAATTTGAATATATTTAGTACTTACAAAACAACTTTCATAATAATATTGTTTTATTAAGACAACTTTTTTTGTGTTCGTAATTACATTTTTTAGCCATGTATGAATAGTAAAATGTATTTTCTAGCTTCTTCTAAAAACAGGAGGTTTTCAATTTACCTGTATTATTATTCTCTGTATAAGTACATGCAAAATATAACGTATATGTACATACACAATAGTGTATATAATCGTTATATTCTTTATTTTCCTTTAATGTTTTTACATATAATATAATTATTATATATGTATATCATTTACAAAATAAATTTATTATAAATATTATATGTATTATTAAATACCAAAGATTTTTTAATTTCAAACTAGATGGCGCTTTACTTAATGGGTGATAATGAAATGGTAATCCCGCCTGCGCTATCGGTACGAGTATACACTGGCGGGATACCAGTGAGGAATGATAGGTGAGGACGAAAGCAGGTCAGTTAGTCCATAGTGACGAATTCCACTAGAATTAACTACTACAATGGGGGGAATGGTAACCCCGCCTACGCTATCGGTATGCTGGCAAGGCACCAGTGAGGGTTAATACGTGATGATGAAAGCAGGTTAAGTAACCTGGAATTTTATAAAAATCGTAAAGAATTCCACAAAAATTAACCACGATGATTTCCAGGAGGAACCGCGTGGAGGTCAACCTAATAGGATGTATTGCTGGCAATGGGTCTGTTTGTCCCCTTTACTAACAATCCCTTTCCCCCCAGCAATGGGGCAGTTAGACCTCATTACTAAAAATTCCTTCTCCCCCCTGACTAGATGGCGCTGTACGATATATTCAAGACAAGACCTCAAATAATAAGTTCTAATTACACCGTTAACAATATAAATTAATCCGAGAGGCGAAGGTAGACTTGCCCCAATGAATAAGTAAGTGCTATAAAAGTAAAATTTGATTACACAAATTGTGAAATTGATAAAGTATCTACTACCGATGTACCATACTCAAATAATACCTAAAAGCAATAATAATCATAAGCACCAATTAATTTTTTGTTTTCATTCTTTCTCATACAAAATAGATGCAAATTGTTTTGTTTTGCTATTACGTAATACGTTTCACTTTGTTGTTAAATAAAATAACGTTATGCAATCAATAATACTGCACATCCATAGCTGCGCAGTGTTGTTCTACACATTATATGTATTCTTTGTAGGTAGGTATATTGTTACCGGAGATTTGTTGTTTAAGAAAGCAAATTTTTAGATAACTTTTTAGGGAGCAAATACTCATACTAACAGAGTAAGTGTAACGGTTTATAAAAATATTTCGTTAATTTTAAAGAATAAAAATGGCTGAAGTAAAAAAATTTGAGAAAATAATAATTATTTATTTAAATATTTAAATTGTAATGTAATCATAACAAATTATAAAATTTACTGAACATTAACGTCAAAGATTATCTATAAAATGTATTAATATGCATCTCCATTAATAGTTTTATAACTTCATAATGCTAGTATTTATAGTCAATAATTTTGGTAATGTATATTTTGATTAAGTTCTAATTGTAAGATTAAATTATATTTTTTTAAGTATTGTCTGCATTTAAAATATATATAATAATCATATAAGGTAATCGTGTCTTATCATTCTCCATGTTTTAAGGAGCCGTACTCATTGAATCATTAAATAAAATAAGTCATTTTAGGTACAAGTATTTATCATCATCATATCAGCCTTTACCTGTCCACTGCTGAACATAGGCCTTCCCCATAAATTTTGCCCGCACATGCCATGCTTGGGGGTTAGTAACCACAGTTAGGCCTTTAGTGATGTTTTAAGAGGGACGCTGCTCGCTCGACGCTCATCCTTGGACTATTCAGTTCCCTTAGTCGCCTCTTACGACACCCATGGGAAAAGAAGGGATGGCCCATTCTATGCTGGGATTACACGACAATTTATATTTATATATAAGTGTTTATACATAAATATAAAAATTATAAAAATAAAACTCCATTATTTTAATTTTAATGAATCATTAGATATAATTGCATTTTTGCGAAGGTACCTACACCATCTACAATTATAAAACCTATATTATTTAATATGATTAAAACAGATATCAGATACAAGTTTTCCTTAAGTCACTCTCTATTGTAGACATTTTGATGGCCGTGTCAAGAGGTCATCGACTCCCAATCGCTATGACATCAGCTTCATTACTTAGGATTACAAAATACGCACTCTCACTTACGTATCTACTGATGTCGGTATTTGAGTTAGGCATCGTAGCTAACCTAATGAAGATTTGTAATATTCATCTAACACGTTATCAACTAATTACTAAAATATTAATGTTACGTAATATATACAATGACATCTAGTGGTGTTAAGAGAAGATTTGGTTATGTTATTTTCCATAGCTCGTAGGTGTATTTAGTTTCTCCACTTATCCATATTACAGAAATTTCACTAAGGCACTATCCGCTAATTAGATTTCAAAAATACTTATAAGTTAGAATAAATAACAATTATTACAATAATTGTATATTATAAAGATAGCAAATTTCTACCTTTTTCTTTTTTCATACTTTATCTTTTGTTTATATTTAAAAAAGTGTAAATAATCTGATTGTATAAACTCTATTGTTAATTTACGTGTGTTATAAATGGCTCAAATAAAGTGTTTATCTATCTATTTACCTATTCCAGTGAAGCCTGTAAAAATGATAAAATGTCTTTGCATAAAATATTGAAAATCAGTAAGTTTACTGAAAAAATTCAATAAACTACGAAGAAACTATTTGCCTTATGAAATATATGCTTGTTTAATTGTACCGTACAATTAAACAAGCACATATTTCAAATTTAGACAAGTCTAAAATGGACTTGTCTAAATTTACAATATAGTGATAAAACGTATATATTATGGAGAGATATATATATATATATATATATATATATATATATATATATATATATATATATATATATATATATATATATATATATATATATATATATAATATTCCAGTGGATATTTCTTTGTACTACAATATATTTAGTACCTATGAGTTTTAAATGTGTTTGACTCTTCTTTAAGATCTTTAATATCAAGTTGCAACGTATTCGATCATGGGAAAATAAAGTTATCGATACCATTAAATTATGTTAAATTAATATTAAATTATGCAAATAGACAGATTTTAATATTAATAAATTATGTAGGTGTTTATCACTTCATTGAACGAACCAATTAAATAATTTATTTTGACCCTATTATATATCATAAAAATATATATTATTAAGTTATGCAATGCAATATGTATTGAAATTACACATCCTTATTAATATTTGCTAACAAATTTTTAACAAGGCTAAAAATGTGATGTCCAAAAAATAATGAGGATCATTAATAAAGAAGAGAAATAATATTATCTTTGCCAAAGGCATTTTTGTTAGAGGCAACATAATCACACAACTTAAAAAGTAATCAATCCATTCTCTTTGGCAACGTTTACAAATTGTGTCTTCAATGACTCGTAAAATCTAGTGACTCTCACCGGACGAAATATTGTGAAACATTTTTAACGTCGCTTCACTGACCATAATGCACGTTTACTTTCAAACTATTAGTTTTGCTTCTTCACCTTCGTGCATGCGTAATATTATTATTGTCATACAAACAAGTGTTCTGACTTTAGAGTTATGTACTGCACATAGTTTTCCGTGTGCGACAAAGTAGGAGTGCAATATGTCACCTCTCTTTTTCATATTAAGTATATCATATGAAACATCTAAAGCAAAATATACAAAACACCATACACAAATCTAAATTAATAGAAAAATAATAGGTTGTTAAAATAAAATTATGGTAAGATTATGGCAACCAATGGCATAAGTCTCTTCAATAATTAATAGACTTCCTCAATTCAAAACAATTCTGTATTGTAATAATGTATGTGTTGTTTATTTAAATAAAATAAATAACAAAATACCTAACATTTTAATGAGTTAAGTATGCAATATAAATATATAATATTGACTGAAAAATTGAATTCTAGAATGACAATGATCGTAACTATAAATTCTAGTATAATCCAATCATAATTATAGTCGAAAGTAAAATGAGATTTACATTTCTTTTATTAATATCTACATAATATGCTGCTTCCTTCCATCAATATTAAATAAGTCTATTAATAACCTACTCGTAGCCATAAAATAAAAATAAATAAAAGAACGTTTCACTAGTCTAGTGAATTTAATAGGTATACCTTAGGGTCATGGGGTCGAGAAACAAATAGAGATTCAGATTTTTAGAACACAACTTGATTATAGGTACATATTGCATATTTCGTTGGCAAATCAAACTTTTATTATAAAAGTAGATACGCAAATAATAAATTTAAAAATTTAGAACTTTTCGTACTGCCTTGACAGCTAGATATGTTATTATGGGAAACTTAAATTTTATTGATATTTTTTTACTTGTATTTCCTTAGCGAAAATACCAGTTTTACTGATAATCAACGTATCATTGCGTCATATCAGCCATTATCTCTATGTATGATAATGGAATGGTAACCCCGCCCGCACTATCGGTATACACTGGCGGGGCACCAGTGAAGGATGATAGGTGAGGATGAAGCAGGTCAATTAGCCCAACGTGACGAATTCAACAAGAATTGTTCACGATGGTTTCCAGGGAGAAACGCGTGGAGGTCGACCTAATAGGGCATATTGCTAGCAATGGGGCTGTCAAACTCCATTGCTAACAATCCCTTCCCCCCCCAGCCATTATCTGTCCACTGTTGAAATAGGTCTCCCCATAAAGAGGATTTTGCCAGTAATTACCATACTTAACAGATGGATTAGCAACCACGGTTAGCCTTGTGTAATGTTTTAAGAGGGATTCTGCTACCCATCCCTCGAACGTTCCCTTCGAATCGCCTCTTACGATACCCATGGGAAAGTAAGGGGTGGCCTATTCTATGCCGGGACCACCGGGCAATGTATAATGATGTTTATTTATAATAATCTTTACTTAATATAAATTTCTAGTCTACATAAATATTTAGAAATTGATTTTAAAGATTTATATGAACAAATGAACTATGTGCAAAGATATATGCAAAGAAGTAATTTAAAATTATACCTTTTGACCCAAACTTTAATTACAGAATACTGTTTGATATAAGACCACAAGACATTAGACCCCTGAACTTTGGAACCGACCCTTGAGCTTTCGTCTTGTAATTTATATACAATTTACATTGATCATTTCATCAAAGTAAATAAGTAGGTACAGTGAGTGGACAGTAGCGAGTTGGCTTGACCGGTAAGTTCCCTATCTAGTGAATCAGAGTTGGATGAAAAATTTTATATGAGGTTTTATCTGGTAGATGACGTACTGTATAGTAAAATAAGTACTGATTGATTGATTAATTAATTGACTGTAATTTAAACAGTCGCTATCCAGGTTTAAATCTGTCCCTGGAATTATGAATTAATGAAATATTATTTTAATGCAAAAACTGTCCAATAACTCTAAAGCCTGGTTTAATAATGAGACTTGTTTTTAGACTACCCTACAACAATTACTACTATACTGTCCCTGATTATTGTAATCCTCAACTTTCTGGTATTATATGATATGACAATATCTGCATTATTTGTAATTTTTAAAAATAACGAACTTTCTTTTAGTAGTTGTAAATTATTATTTAGAACGAATTCCGATTACTACCTTATATTTTGCTTTTTAAACTTATTCAAATACTTTTTTTAAGGTTAATAAGAATCTCAACTACAATTTAACATTTAGGTTCGTTATCAGAGGATTTTAGTAATTATTCAAATTTTTTTTTTAAAACAACAGACAATTCAGTCGCTCACACACTTCTTCTATAGCAACCTAAAAAATCTTTAAATAAGTCTTCAGATGCACGGAACACATCCGAAATCTTTGATGTGGATGCTATGCTTCTTGTGAATGAAAACCGCTGCTGTGAGGTTACTAAATTCTGTTTAAGTCTGAAAAATATATATTAAAAATGGTTTATGGCTTCAATAAAACGCATGTATAGCTTTATGCTATAATACAACGTGTGACTGTGATTTCCAAAAAATCGGATGACTATCTCTGATTATGCAAATATTGTCATCCTTGAAATAATATTTTGCAATAATAATTATCTAGAATTTTAAACTGCGGCGTCTACATAACGACCTCTACATGATCGATTAATATGTAAATTCATATTACTCGTATTTATTAGATTAACCCGTTTTGATACTAATCAATAATTTAAAGTAGATCTATTGGTTTTTATAATAATAATAATATAATAAACTAACATATAAAAATAATTTAATTATATTTTTTTAATTAAATTATACAATGACGCCTGTAATCTCTGAAAGGGTAATATAAAAATTACTATAATAAAACATAACAAAATTATTAAGGCCACCTCAACAATTTTTTGCTAATTAATAGTTACATATCTAAACCACTACCATGGTATTAAAATTCATTTGCCAATTTCCATCATATTTAATTACATAATACATATCAATAAGGTATGTTCTTATGAATATGTTAACTTAATTATATAGTAACTTGAAATCTAGAACGCGCCGTTTTTATATGAGGACTCTACATTTATTATCTCTTTTTTATTCATGTTTCATTAAACAAGATGTTCATTTTACTAAATTAAGTGTTATCTTGTGAAAATCCATACCACTGGTTATTTGATTGAAATTATTTTGTTTAATTTCACTACCATTAGTATGTGTGGCAGCCACCATTCAAAGATTAACCACCACTATTACTATCAGAAGTTCTACAAACTTCCATTTTAGCCATCAATCTCTCTTTATTGTCATTCTCTTATTGATAACATTGAATAACATTTCACAATAAACATAATTTAGAAGATGAATGCTGCATTTGGGAGAAGGGATTGATGGTAATCAGGTGGACCTCCACGTGAATTCCTTCAAACACTATCGTAATTAATTTCTGGTAAGTTTGTCGAGATGGACTAAGTAATTTCATTTCATCTTCACCTATCGTCACTCACTGATATTCCACCAGCATATATTGATAGCGCACGAGCAATTACCATTCCATTTACATCATAATAATTTCTTTAGTAGGAAATACAAAAAATATTGTCATATTTTTTATGTGTGAATACTACTATCATGCGTTGTTCGGGTTTTCGTATCTAGTAGATTTCGCTACACCATAGATAATAAAAAACTTTTGTTGTTTCAATAATATCGTATGGAACTCTAGGCATGTCGGCACTTAGAAACACAATAAGCCGTTGTATTATAAACGAAGGAAGAAATAACTTTCACTAATAGATAGTAATAAAAACAACAAATTTCAACTATGTATTAGGCAAATGTTTTAACTACATTACTGTTGTTATTACACCAGCTGTTTACTGTCCATTGCTGAACATAGGACTCCTCATAAGGGGGGTTTACCAATAGTTGCCACGCTAGGCAAGCAGGTTGGCAACCGCAGATAGCTTTTGGTGACATTTTAAAAGGGACGCTTCCAGCCATTCCTCGACTTAGCATCAACTAGCGACAGTTTTTATAGTCTTAATTTGATCTAATAGAATTAAATTATTTATTAAAGAATAAAATATTACTTTGCATTAATTTAAATATATCGTGATTTTTCGCCACGCATTGTTCTTATAGGTAGCGCAAAATTATCACGCAATGCGGTAGGCTATATTTAACTTTTGTATCCAAGCAAAACGGTAGCTGGTCAACAGGTTATGTGCGTTGCTGCCACTTAGTCGCTAGTCAGGCGACAGGCGTGATGTGTAGGCAGATTCGTCTCACAATCACGACAAGCTTCCATATTTACTTACCGATGTCAAGTGACTTACCGGTTTCATGTGAGTGGGCAGCTACTTGCTCGATTTCGTAATTCGACAAGTTATCCTCATATTTTGCTGTCTAATTCATAGCTGCGTGCCTATATGAAACTGTCAAAACCGGAATATTAGCGGGATTATCGGATTATATAATGCAAACTCCCCTGAGAGATATTATCGATTTTATATGTACCTAATACATTACGTAAACATTGCAAATATTGTTATGAACTATTTATTTTAAAGTAACTGACCAAGATGTTTGTTAGATGTTTTTTTCTTCTTCTGCTTGCTCATTATGTGTTTATTTATTTTATTAATAAAAAAAAAATGTTTCTTTTATCACTATATTAGTTTTTGTAATAAAAAAATAAACAAAAACAATCAAGCGTCAATCGCCTAATTAGGCGTGAGCGAGTATGGTTTCCAATATGGTCAGTATAAAAAATGTTCAATTTCACTTTCTGAGATAAGTACCTACCTATTGTGTTGGTTTAAGAATACACATATAGAAAATCTATTATAAAGTATTAGAGAGAGAACTCACCTGAACTCTACTTATAAATAATATACAATATTACACATACCTTTTTTCCTTTTTTTCGGTGTATTAAGATAGAATACTGCACCCGCCTATGCTAACGATATATTATACTTCTGCTACTTCTCGTGACATTAAGGGGTATCAATAGAGGATGAAACTATGAATAGCATATATGTAAGTCAGGGCAATTTTTTTTTAATGAGTGAGAATGGAATGGTAAGCCCGCCTATTTGTATTGTCACCTAATATATTGTACTACGCTACTTGTTTACGTTGGCCAGCCACTAGAATTAATCACGATAGTTTCCAGGAAGAATCGCGAAAAGGTCAACCTGATATAATATATTGCTAGCAACAGGGTTGTTCGACCCCATTACTAACAATTACTTACTCCCCAAGCAGACAAGTTAGTTAACCAATCGTGGCACATTCGCTAGGAATTAAACACGATGGTTACCGGGAGCGTATAGATTGATCTCATAAAATCAATTGCTAGCAAATGACATCTAAACTTCTCACGATACATATATACCTTAACAGGTCTATATGTATCAAAATAACGTCAAACGTAATAATTTGAATCTTATAAGTTATGAATACTACTAACATTACTAAACAGATTACATTGTAGTGTGTACTGAATGCTATTTACTTTGATTTTATTTAGGTAACATATTTCACATATATGTTACATAGCAAAACCATAGATACTGTATGTATATATCTACTATATATTGTGTTTAAAATCTAACGTGATGTAATGTGACAATTAAAATTTGGTACCAGTGCACACCAAAGATTTCATGTGTACACGTCTTTATCCGAGATATTAGAATCAGTTAATACTGTAGATAGTGAATCTAATTTAGTACCTATAAATTTTCATTTAACATTTCATCTTCTAAAGAGTATTTTACCTAATTCTAATAAAGGCATGTGATCATGAGATAATTTCTTATCGAGAAAACTAACTAGTATTATACTTTAGTGTAAAAGTTTTTTTAATGGAGGATAATATGTTACATGTAACTTTTCAAGTTCAAATGGTTTCGGTGAAATACAGTGACAAATAGACACGTCAGTAGCATTATAAGTATTCGATTTTACTGTTTAATATAGAACGCTGATAAAAAGTGAGAAGTTATTTTGTTGGAGGTAGAACTATTCTTACTAGTTTCAACTTATATTACTAAATCAACATGACTTAGAATCTATCAATATAAAACGTCAGTCATTAACATTTTTAGAAACTTTTGTAATATTAGTACGATTATTATTGCCAATCTTAGTTATTACAAACCGAACTGACAGATGTTTTCTGTCCCTTTATACATTAACTGATCCATTACGACCATTTAAAAACTTAGACTAATTGGTCGAACCGTCAATTTTCAAGTGATAGTCTTATCAACAAACCCAAGTAATTTTATTTATAGAATTATCAAAATATTGTTATTATCCTTCAGGGTAAGCAGAAGCTACATAAAAGACGTAATTGTATCAATTCTATAATACGACATTGCAGCGTTGCAAACCAAGTGCAACAGTGGGAGACGCGACGCCGCGACCGGTCTGGTGGAGCAGTGGACCCGGAACAAACCACTTCGGCCCAAGGTCGTGCTGATCTCTTACTTTTGGCCGTGAATTAATTTTATCTTGTCTCGTCTCTAGCCGATACTATTATATATCGTCTTACATAAATTATGTATAATTCGTGTATTTATTATGCGTATAATAATATATATGTATGTTGATGTAACGTCTGAGGACCGCATTCTTTTCATTTTTAAGTAGGCGCATCTTGGAGACTTTGTTTGCCTGAATCGCTATTAAAAAGTATCCTATATATTAAGCCAGATGGTCTCTATATTCATTACATTCATTCAATTGTTTAACTCTAATTCAGTAATAAGCATCCAAAATTTTTTATAAATGCACAATATTCAATAACCCTGTAACTTTTGCCCACGTAAACGGCACGTACGGTAAACCCCATCCTTTGTATAATATGACCACAATCTGATTCCTTTATGTAAGAAATGTTTAAAATTTTAATTAGATTGTTTAGGTAAGATCAAATAAAATAACTAAAGATTGTGTCCCGCAAAAAAAAATCGAGTTGAAATGTGACAAAGCTAGTTATTTTGATCTAGAACCTAAACTACCGTACCTATTTTAACAAAATTTCTATGGGACGGATCTGTAAGAATATCCTTTCAGATAAAAAAAAATTCCAAATTGGTTTAGATCTGACGGAATTATGAGGTAACAAACATAAAAAAACATACAAACATCTTTAACAATTTTTTACATTTTTAAGGAATTGTTAGTAATGCGGACTACCAGTCCCATCGCTAGCAATATACTCTGATAGATCAACCTCTACGTATATTAGTCCCCCATGGAAATAATCTAAGAATAAGTGGGCTAACTGATCTGCCTTTTCATTCTCACCTATCATCTTTCACTGTTACCTCGGCAGCGTATACCGTTAGTACAAGCGGGGTTACCATTATAATTAATTATTGTAAAAAAAACAATGCCAGAATATATATATATAATATATATATATATATATATATATATATATATATATATATACCCAAGTGTAATTTATTCATACATTACATTACAAGAAATCATCTACTTAGCTATCAAACCTATTTTATAAACCAAAACTAGTTTTGTAAAAAAGGAACCTACGTGCTTCTCTATATTAAATAATACATGCAAAACAAATTTCGCGAATTGTTTCATTCTTATTTGAACCGTTAAGGCGCTAAGATATAATAAACTAGCGATCCGGTCCAGCTTCGCATAGATAAATAAGATTTTCGAAAACATATAGTTAATGTTAATCGCCGATAATATAGCTTTCTAGGTAAAAGAATTCTTTAAATTAGTTAGTAGTTTTTAAATTTATCCATTACAAGCAAACAGTCAAATCTTTCGTCTTTGTAATATTAATATAGACAAATAGTCTCTTTAACATTTATACACGTATTAATAAGTTGTTGTATGCAAATTTTAAAATATTTTATTTTTATCACAAGTTACCCGAATGTCCTTGCGTGTTTACTTAACAGGTTTTATAGCTGTGCTATGCTCTTGTTCAACAGACCACACCCGACCAGATTTTTTTTCTGATGAAGCATATACACATACATAAACTTTAAATAAATCCACGACAAAACATCGTAAAAAATACTTTGAGTCTAAGAACTAGGTACTAAAATGAATAAATTTTAGCAAATTAACACGATTAATAGCTGTGTCAAGAGTAGTTTTTATAGATATATTCATCTTGTAATTGTTTAATAAAACAACAAACTGCTTAATATAAATGTAATATATTGAGCACTTTTTCTTGTCTTAGATTAAGTAGATATTTTAATTTAATTATTTAATTTTCTCTACTATGTATTTTAGTAAACTTTTACTTCTACCCACAACCAAAGTAAAAAACCAACTCCCAGCAGCGGTATTTTCGAACAGATACAATATTGAAACCTTCAAGAAAATAGCATATTCCTTCTTAAAAGCCTGCAATTTCTCTAATGTTGGCTATCTATAGATATCGATAACTACTTATCATCAGGTAAGCCGTATTCTTATATGCTCATGTCATAAAGAAAATAATACTCACCATCGCGTTAAATAATAACAAGTCTAGTACAACACCTCAGATCGTTTTGATTCCAAGGCAGCTATCTTCAGGGAAAGATGGAGAAAGCAGTGCTGTTGGATACTGCCTGCATATTACGATTGTTTCTTTCCTTGGGTCCCTGAACCCCGGCCCACTGTACTTCTACCGGGAATTAGTTTGCCATTTCCCCTCTTTAAAAGGGCAGATGTGAATTTTGGAGAAAAAAAAATAATAATACCATCACATACTTACTAAATTTAATTAAACAATTAAAAAAATCTGGTATCTATTATTTTTATTCTGTTGGGTATTCAATCAAGGAAATTAATCAATTTCTTAGTAACTAGAAAAAAGTATATCTGTGGACTAATCAAAAATATACTTTATACATCATTTAAATAGGTAAAACCATGTCTAATTCTATTTCTTCTACCCAATAAGTACACTTGCATGACTTAGTTTCATACTGAAAGATAAAATATCTAGCGTAAACTTACTGGGTACAGATCATAATATTTTCAATAATATTAATGTAAGTGCGATAAATTTACTGTTTTTGTATATTTTAAAAATAATTTAAAAAACGTCCAGTTATGAAATCCGCATATTACTGTTTATTAAGTAAAAAAGTACATAACGTTAATTATACATTATTAAAGTATTCCTGAAATTTTAAAATTTCATATTAAAAACGCAATTAAAAATTTGAATAGAATTTAATTATAAGACAAATAGTATATTGCGAGATGAAATAATACGACGAGGTTGATAGTGACGTATATTTCATTTGATTAACTATTGACTTACAACTGTGACTTGTAACTGACTCTATTAACAGAAAAAAATGGTCTTATGTACTAAATAACAAACAAAGAAAATAAAGATAAAGATGGTAGGGTGACAGATTAACCCAGTAAGTGCAGTGCAGTAAGAAAATTGTTTATAATTTGGTAATAATTTTAACAATTTCTAATTTAACACTGTACGTACTGGATTATTATTATTTTGTTATCGTGTTAATTCCCAATTGTGTATTTTAATTTCCTTTGTTTGTAATTTAATATATAAAATTATTTTTATCTGTTAACAAAGTCGCAACAGATACAAGTCAGTTGCGAGTCAGTTGTAAGTCAACTGTTAATCAACTGAAATTAAAAATACGTCACTATCAACCTCGTTCTATCAGTACTTTCCACAACATAACATAAAAACTATCTGTTAAATAATTAACATGTTAAATTAATAAAAATTTAATTTTTATTAGTAATTGACAGATAATGTATATATTACCAAACTTCAATATAAAACTTAAAAAAATTCTGAGTAATGAAATTAATTTTTAAGAAAAACTACAATATGCTGCTAAAATATTTTATTGAGTTTCAGCAACGTTTAATTATGAGTTAAATAATGAATAAGGCAATCACGTGGTATTTGATGCACTATTAACGATGTTAAATTACAATATCAATAAAAGCGAAAGCATATTTGAGATTAATATACGGATTCGGCGATTTCACCTATCACAATTTCTTTGGATTAAAAATTGATCTAATTATTCACAATATCTTTATCAGTGTCTTCATCCGTCGCAGAAGGGACTATGGCAGGATCTATACTCAAATTATCATCCACGCTTTCACCTAATTTCCTATCATTTACATTCACATCAATATTTTCCAATTCATTAATTTCATTATTAATATTTTGGTTTGATACAATATTTACATCATTATTTGATTCAGAAGTTATTTCATCAGTTTCAGGTACATTGCTCTTATCTACTTTTATATTTGGTACATCAATTGTTATTACTTCGTTCTCCGTTTCTCTTGGCGATTCAGCTACTTTATTTTCTTCAAGTGGCTTAAAGATTTCTTGTAACGTCGATGCCTTTTTCTCAGTTGGTATTATTCTATTTAAATATACTAAAATATCTGACAAGGAAACAATCCCTACAAGTTTATCTTCCTTATTTACTAATAATAATCGATGACTCTCAGTTCTAACTATAACTTCTAAGGCCTCATATAAAGTAATACTCGAAAGACATTTTTGTAACTTTTCTTCCCAGTCTTTTTTCTTGTTTCTTACTTCACCAATAGTCAAAGACAAATTTGCGTAAAGCTTTTCACTTACTAAATTCAATACCTCATATTTAGCGTAGACATCAATAAGAATACCATTATTATCTAAAACTGGTAAAGCTGAAATATCTTTATCTAGCAATAATTGAAATGCTGTTTTAATAGTAGTATTATCTGTCACAGATACAATCTCATCGTATGTACCGATTTTTAAATCTGATAATTTTTTGTGAAAGAATGTTAATTCTGGAAATTCATTTAGATACACAAATAGAAATCTTAAAATTCTCTTATGAGATAGTATGTACAATACATCACCAGACTGTGGGTCTATCATTAAAAGACGGTGAATACGATTTTTATTGAGTAAATTTATAGCATCATGTAAAGATTGATCGGGACCTACGCTACATAGATTTTTTCTAGTTGATCGCAATATTTTTCTCCAGTTATGTAGCGTATGTCGCTCTAAATCCTCCACTGATAAATTTTCAGCATCAAGATGCAGAAGTATACGTATAAAATCAGTTACTGTAATCATACCGACGAGTAATTTTTTATTAGCATCCCAAAGTGGGGCAGATCGAATGCCATGTGAAATTAACGTAGGAAATGTCTTTCTTACTAAAAATTGAGTATCAAATATAATGACTTTAGCTGATTTGGGCAAAATTTCATAACATTTGTGGTACTTAAAAAAATTCAACAATAATATAGTTTTATCCCTACCTCCGATTGATATTTGAACTATTGACAAATAAGGATCGTATTTAGGAAGACCCCTAACTTCTCTAAATAATTGTTTTGCTTGTGTGGGGTCCCATAATGCATATGAATTTTTGTGATAAGTAGGAGATGTAGTCTCTATGGAAGATCGACGATTTTTCTTTTTTACTTGATCAGATGTAGGCTGGTTATTTTCAGTTTGGGGCTTTGTCTTAATAAAAATATCCATTATCCTTGTAATAGGACTAGATTTTCGAGTTGAAACTCCTGTTACTGTATGATAATACTTCTTATGAGAATCTTTTGATTCACTAGTACTCTGTTCCTCTGCTGGAGCTTCTTGAGTTTCCGTTTGTTTTATAGGTTTAGACTGGTATTTTTTTGCATCACTTTTTCTTCTTAATCGAAATATGTCAAAAATAGAGCTACGTGGACTAGATGACGTTCCATGAAAAGTTTCATACTCTTTTGTTTCAGTGGAATCTCTTTCAGTACTTGATGGTCTTGATGATTGAGCAGATCTATCTTTGAAAATAGACCTTATGTGAGGTCTTTGTGATTCGACACCACGAGTTCCAAAATGTACAGTATGCACGTTATTTGACGCTATACTAGTAGATGGAACATCTTTATCGTCTGATGTCGATAAGGTTGTAACAACAAACTTCTTTTTCCCTCCAACAACTGTTTGACAATCTTTTTGTGCATCACCTTTTTTCTTTTTGTGTTTATGTTTCTTCCCATATTTTGAAGGAGTATCCGTTGTTGCAGATTCATTTTCTAGTATTGGATCCATGTCCGATATTTAATAACTTAATATTTATACCTTTTCAGTGGCCCATAATCTGGAAAAATTATTGATACCTGTAACAAAAAGTAATAAAAATTATTAAAATAGTTAAATACAAATGTTACAAACATAAATTTTATTTTATATTATTTAATTATTATATTATTTATTAACCATCAGGTTCTTTTTTTTATACAACTTACAATGACAAACAAGCTGATGGCCCATCTAAAGGAAAGTGGTTACCGTCGCCTATATACATGAGCAGTATACATAACAGAGTATACTGTTTCACCCATGATACTCCCCAGGCGTTGCCATTCCTGAGGACTCAGATGTTATTCCTCTGTACCCTGTAAATTCACGCTATATCCCACCCTTCAAACCGAAACACAGTCATGCAAATACAACTGCTTTACGATAAAAACACGAATGGGACAGACGTACCCAAGCAATCGACTTTTGTACAAAGTCTCCCTCTGGTAGGTTCTCTATATAATATTATATACATCCAATATCTCGTATACCCATAATTACATAAATAGTAAAATCATAAAAATAAAGACGAATATTTAATAAGTGCATAGTCGCAACGTAACGTTACTTGACAATAAAAACATCGGTATGTTTATGGAATAACTGAACTTATATTAATCGCTTGCTACATTTATAATTTATATTGCGCATAAATTATTTATAAAACCAAACATCACAAAAGGCTTACGTATTAGTCTGTAGGTCTTATATATAAAGGGACTTCTTTTTAAACCAGGTGATACATTCCTTGTGAATGTAAATATACATTACGTTTATTGTATGCCCACTAATACGGCATTTTATTTTTATTTTAATATACTAAAGAAATTTTTATTAATTAATTACTAATAATTATTACAGCAATTATTATTAATAATTATTTATAATTAATATATTACTATTTTTACTTAATAAGTAAATAAGTACTTTATAAGTACTTTTCACAAATTTAAATTAAATTTTTTTATAAAAATTATAATATACACAAGTTTTAAGGAATCGTATCTACCCAAGTCGTAGTCATTTAAAGCAATACTAAAAAGTGGAAAGATTTGATTTTTTGTTTGTAATGAATAAACTCAAAAATTATTCACTGATTTTAAAAATTCTTTCATCTTTAGAAAGCTACATTAACAATGAATATAATTTGGATATTATTGGCAGTATTTTATTGTAAAAACACCGAAAAAAGCCGAGGCGGTTCACCAGTATAAAATAAAATGTGTTATTATTTTATTTAAACTAGAATAGTGTGAAGTTATACATACCGCACATTTATATACTTATCTATGGTGTAACTATTGATTGCATTTGAAATATAGATACAACGTCTGTCTATACCATAAATTTACACTTTTGCTTTACATGTTTGTTTTCAAATTATCACTTAAACCACTACAAATAAGCATTGGCGTAACGATATCATCTGAGGCACATGGAAAATTCATTAGATAGGAACTCTTCCTTAGAATCAAAGAATTATCGATAGATAGAATAGTCAAGTAGTGTACCTTTATCCTGATTGTTTATTTGTATAATTCATGTATATTCTTTAGAGTAATTAAATTTTGTTTGCAAATTCTTTAATAAATATGTATTAGATTTATTAGATTAGATCTTGCCATGCTCACCACCTCTCGACCAGGGATCTCTCAGGCCGGGGGCCTATGGCATTTTGCCTACTCTGCTACCCTATTGTTACGCCACTGCAAACAACTATTTCTCACAAAGAGGATTGCAAATTTGTAAGTAGGTATAAAAATAATTACATAATTAAGTAAGTCAATTTGTTAACAAAACAAATCTTTTAATTATTCAGTTGAAATTCATTACTATAATTTTTTACATAATATTAAAAACATTAACATTAAACAAAATAACTAACAAACTAAATATTCATTAACAATTAGATTTAAATATTTGTGAAAGAAGTTAAATATATATCACGTATCGACAAAACCCGTGTACGAGTTTAAAATTAATAAAGTGGACGGAATAAGAAATATATGTAAGGAAAGAATGCACCTAAGACCTTTGATACTCAATTTCAATTGAAAGATATAAACATTAAATAGATAATTAAACAATTTTATAAATAAAAATCCATAATATCATCAATAAATATAAAAAGGAAATTATCCTTTCGGTTACTATAAATAAGCCTCAAACTCACAATCACGAGCTAACAATTTCATTGTATTCTATTCTCTAATATGAGCACGTGCGCTGTGTCCCCTCTAATATATGAACAGTTCGTGGTTGCTAGGCAACGAATGCAGTAACCAACATGCACCATTCCAACTGTGTGTTATTGCGTAATCATAAAGATAATTTTCCGTTTTTAGCTATTATCTTTCTATAAGTCAAAATATTTACTGTATACACAGTCATATAGGTCAACAACTTATAAATACGACATGAATATAAAAGTGAAGTTACGTAGTTATTTGACACCAATCTCTAATCAATCAATACTTTATTAAGCACAAAGATGTCAAGTGTTAAATTATACACTACCTACAAATAAGAAGTACCTGAATTCGATGTGGACTTCATGTTCACCTGAGACTGGTATCACTATATAGGCCTTGTTGTATTTTTAAAGAAATCAATTTAGTAGTCACAGTTTCACTTGTTTTGCGTGGTTATCGCAGCGACTGCGCGGAGCGCCATGTTAGCTGTCAAACGGTGTAAGAGCTTTCACGACATCTGTTAGCGGGCGCGTAAAATAGGGAATAGGCCGACAAACGATTTAATTATGGAAGGGTGTAATGGTGCTCCTGAAATGCTCCACAACAGGATTAGGGATATAATCTTTATGTTTAACTTCAGAATCATGAGATGTCGTGACAAGATAATAATAAAAACAATATGGTATATTTTAGATATTATAATTTATTATGAGTGGGTTTTTAACGTGCCTAACTAAGAACAATCGTCCCTTTAATAAAAATATAAAAAATACCTAATCATTACTTAGAACATTTTTAGTAGTAAATATATGAAAATATTAGAGAAAGTAACAGATTTATAAAATAAAATTGGTTTCAGTTTGTCAAATGTCATAATAATAATCAATCTCTTCATGTAGATATATCAATGTTCAGGTTTCATACTGAAGCATACCAAAATAATTAATAATAATTGAACACTTTTAAATATTTATAATGACGTAAAAATACTTTGATAATGGATTAAGACGTTAATCAGAGAATACGTTGCATATAACATAACGTAACCTAATTAGTACAAAACTAATAGTTTTACACCATACTTTATCACTTCATATTTTAATTCAAAAGTTTTTTTTTTTTTTTCTATTGAAATCCAAATTTTCAATAACAACTTTATAAAAATCTTATAGCATATTAATATTATAATTGGCTAACAAAACTCAAACATCTACAAATATATACCGTCTATCTGACGTTATTCATCTAAGAAGGTATTTGGAATGCGGAAACTATGTTTATCTTTCTAACTTTATCTATCCTTAGTAGCCGCAATAACCCCATTTCTATGAAGATGTACGCATACAAATCGTTTGTAAGGACACTATTACACCGAATATAGATGCAGTGTACAATATTTAAAATTAACATTTCTTGATTTAATATTTTAATTTTCATTATTTTATTACAATTTGTCAACATACATACTAACTACTACACATTTATTGTCTTCTAATTTTACAGTTTATTTGCTCTTTTTAATATTTAATAACATTTTTGTTCAATTAATTTACATACTTATAATTATGGCAGAAACGCGCCATCTAAAATTAGATGAAGAGAATTTACGCATGCGTTACTAACTATGACGTCATAATCCCTCTGAAACCGTGACGTCACAATTACGCGGAGTCCACGATAACTATGACGTAGCAAATATGGAGACGAGGGACGGGAGGAGAGGCTACTCGATCGTTATTCTCCTATATCGATACTCGTTCAGTTCAGTGATAATCAAATGATTGCGGCATGGAAGTACAGGAAAGATACCGTAGCCTTGTACGTCACGGGTCGACAGCTCACGTGTATAAATACTATTACTGCACTAAAAGACATAGGTCAGTCGTTTCATTAATAAGCTCATAATAAGGCGTGACATTCTAATATTCCAGTAGACTGGAGATCCATTCGCTGAACCGAGATCTTTATATAAATTTTATAAAAGTTCTATTTTAAATTCATTCTTATTTGCAAATGATTATTGAAATTTGAATAAAAATTAGAAAATAAGTACTTATGTTTTTACATTAAGTCGTTTACATAAATATATGTTTACTATAAGTGATAAGAACAAATTAATTAATAATCGTAATAGTATCATCGATTAATAGTGATGTCTTTTGAAACTCAACGACGATAGGTCAACAATGTCAGGGGCATTACTCGTCCGAGTCAATTACAATGTAGTGTGTATACGCAAACATATTATAGCAATAAATAGTTTTAACACGGAACTGAATAATTTCTTATTAACTTCTTTTTTAAAGTGTTTATTGCTTTTTAGATAGAGAGATAAGGGTTCGGTCAAAAATCAACTAAAGATTAAAATTTGGATGACAATCATTGAAGAAAACAATCAATTAATATACTTTTATACAATATTAAACAGAAAAAACATGTACCTTCGCTAATAATCAATCAAAGTTTAGATGCTGAAACTAAAAAAATACAACGGTATGGAATTCATCGATTTTTATTTCATTTACATCTTTATTTTTTCTTTATACTAGTGGACTATTTGATAGTGATTAGTAGTATGTACTTTTAGTAAAAAGTTAAATTTATAAATGACAATAATTTAAATCTTATTTTATATTTAAACTTCTAATATCTATTATAAAATATACAAATATTGAAATTGTAACTAGCCAATGACTTTACAGAGGAGATATTTAAGATAAATTTATATTGAGGCTCTTAATAAAAACGATAAATGCCAAAACAATCATCACACAAACTATCGCATTAAATTTGATACAGTTTTGTTAACACTGTACGACCTAAAAATAAAATTGCCTCATTATTACACCAAGGTTAGAAATTATCTTTACTATTTATTTCTTGATATAACTGATAATTGTTAAATTATCAGTTATATCAAGATATTGAATTGATAAGACTATTATTAAAGTATTGTTCGGAAAGCTATAGTCCTATTATAGGTGACTAAGTATAAAATTAACTAAAATTACGCTCGTATAACATTATCTTACTAATATAATAAAATTTTAACTAGACGACGTCTATACATGTAAAAAAATAAAAAAAAAATGTAGGTATTATTTTATAGGAGCAAAGGAATCCAAAATAATAACATTTAGAAATTTTGTCTGCGTTTATTCCGGGCGTCACGCAAACACTACTGCACCAAATTGAATACGGTATTCATTATTGTGTTTCTGAAGATCTAATTTTTTAAAAACAATTAGCTATTTTTTTTTTTTTTTGGATACGTCATCTAGAATTAGTCTATTTTATTAGTTTTCCTACTTCTGAAATACACGTGTACGAAGCAGCGAGCAAAAAGCTAGTTATGTTATACATAATTGTTATTTAGAGATATTCGCTTGTTTAATAGATCTTTCAACAATGTATATTGGATTGTATAAAAATAAATATTGATTCATTTCTTCAATCGTAACCAGGACATTTATCTCTAAATAATATATACTTTCATTCCCGTAAATGTAAATCTGGTTGGATTTTTTTTCTGTATACTTCACTAAATGGAAATTGACAGATAAGATTTGATATTGTGCTTGTCTGAGATGAAATCTTCATAATAATATGGTTTCACTAAAAACACAAAACTGCTTACAAAATCTTCTTTATACTTATGGTTATAATCTATATAGTCATAAGTATTTATATTATATACATATTTGTTATAACAATAAATATTATTTGATAAATAGATTCATTACCAAAGATAAGAGGGCTCGAGTGTTCTTCTTATATTGGTGATGATATGTAAGAACGGTAATATGCCATTATCGAATCTCATCTAATCCAAACATCTTTAAATATTGATAACAAATATAATACTTACTTGTACGCGTAAGTATGTACCTACATACTTGATATAGATTTTTTAAATAATTATCCTACTAATATTACATATGTGATAGTTTGGGACTTTTGGATGTTTAGATGTTTATTACTTAAACGTACCCGTGTACCAAATTTCATTCATATCGGTTAAGCCGTTTAAGCATGATTGAGTAACAAATACATATATAAATTTATAATATCAGTGAGATAATAAAATTGTAATTAAACGATGTATATAGAACATATTTTAGAAAAAAATTAATGTAAAATCTTACCCTCTTATTCATAAATTATCTTATTTATAAACTAGACTTTTAATATGTAATGAAAATTTAAAAGACATAATTGCATTATAATTTTGTTTTTCGCTTTTGTTATAAAATGTAAATATTTGCATGTCTACATTGCTTAAGACGATTAAACAGGTACCAAAATAGTACCACGTGATTTTTATAATAATTTTAAACTGTTTAATGTAAATAAACTAATTTCATTTCATAAATATATCAAACCTCTAATAAAACTATTGAAATGTTCTCTTTCTTTTGTGTTAAATTCCCATTTTAAAAGAAAGTGACTAAGCAAGTAACAGTTAAAATAGGTTTGTAGATGGTTTTAGTTTTTATGAATGGACACAAAAGGGATTAATAGGAACAAAAGAAGGCAAAACTTTTGTTTGTCTTCTGTCTGTCTTTACATCTTGCAAAAAGTATTGCATCCAACTTTATCTTTATATAAACCTGGAATATATCAAAATAATATTTTGCTTATTTTAAAAGCCATTTTAAAACCTTATCTATACCTCACAACATAGAATATTCTAGTTTTATATGCACTTGTAGTCAATTGATATAATTGTATGGCATCTCTATTTGCGTAATATCTTATTTGTTATAGTTATAAGAAGCAACTATCAGACTTTCATTATTTTATAGGTACCTATCGATTTTTTTAACCATCATATCTTAATGTTTATTTCAACTAATTAACAATTTTAATATCTTCAAACATATTGACTGTACCTATTACTAATTAGCTATCATTCTATACGTAACACTATACTAATTCCTTGGAAACTATCGTAGTTTATTTTATTTGAATTCTGCTTTCATCCGCATCTGTCATCTCTCACTGCCCCGCCAGCGTATACTGATAGCACAGGCTACCATTACGTTATCACCCATTAAAAATACGATACTAATTACATAATAATAATCTACTAATTGACTAGCTATGTCCGTGACTTTGTCCGCATGAGTAGGAGAAAATGTAGCCCATATCCTTCTCCATGCTAGTGCCAAATGTTATGTCGATTGGTTTAACCGTTAAGGCGCCAAGAGATAAACGAACTCACTTTCATATTTGTAATATTAATAAGGATGTTTACTTTATATAATGTCTCTATTACTTTAATTTAATTATTATATTGACATGAGAAGCACCAACCTACAACAAATAAACTTTTTATAAATAGGCAAATCGAGTTTTGTACACGTGATGATGAAATATGAAACAGTTAACGACAAAATCAGGTCAATTGGCTCATCGTGACAAATTCGCTAGGAATTGAACACGATGCTTTACGTGAGGAAGAGGGGGGGGGGGACTAAGCGAAGGTTAACCTGATAGAGTGCATTACTAGTCATGGGGCCACTAGGTCCCATTACTAACAGTCCCTTTCCCAAATTTTCTAATATTGTGGCAATATCTCATGTTGAGGGGAAGGGATTGTGAATAATGGGGAGATTAGTCCCCATTACTATTAACATGCCCTATCAGGTCAAACACCACGTGGTTCCCCCTGGAAACCCTCGTAACCAATTTATCGTTGAATTCGTCACGATGGGCTAACTGACCTGCCTTTGCATCCTCACCAATCATCCCTCACTAGTACCCCGCCAGTGTACACAGATACAGCACAGCACAGCACAGGCGGCGTTACCATTTCATTATCATTCATTAAAAAAATATCTCGCGATATATTTGCTATAAATAATAGTAACACTACACACATACTCACCTAATTTCTTACTAAGTATGATAAATGAACTGTCGAGTTAAGCCACAAGAACACAACTGACGGTAAAATACTTAATTGCTTAATACCATATTACGTCAACTTTCAGTAGGTTTCATGTTTCAAATTTATCAGAATGAAGTCATTTATGAATAATATCGTACCTATTCCTAACCTATCTATTTTGATCATATGAATCCAAAGTTTTGGTTATATTCCGACACAACAAAGTTAAGGTCATTCGATAATCTATATATAAATTAATTGTTTTTTTAATAATCAATCTCTTATTCCCTTTACTTTCTTATACTGACATAATAAAAGTACACATGGCGATCATTTGACACCTAAAGGCGTTCTCTATCAATAAAACCAAAGAAACAAACCACAAAACAAGTTACATTTTAGACCACATCATCACTTCTTCATCAGGTAAGATCATGATCAACAGCAAGACTTTTAAAAAAAGATTTGTTAGGCGCATACTTATAAATTGTAAATAAACTTACCATTATGGTGGCATTATGATCAAGTTACACAATTATACATAATATCAGCAGTTTAGAAAATTGGGAAATTAACTGATTCTATAATAATTATATTTTAATTATTAATTTCCCAATTTTATATACTGACTTTTCTAATCTACTGATTACAATACAATTATTATAGAATCAGCTAAATTAATATCCCATTTTTTAAAAATACTAATACGCTTTCATATGTAAACAAGTACTAAGTAATGACAACAACTTATATAACATTTTTACAATAGGTAATAGGCATCTCATTACTAATATATATATATATATATAGATAGATGTGTTTGTTTGTTATTACCGCAACGGCTATAACAATTGTCATGGAAAAGTACCTACATACATACACAACTTTTTATAACAGTCAACGAATATGACCCGGTCACAAATTATTGATACAACTAGTACCTATAGAAGGTATAGTACTTATAACCTGTTATAAGTAATATACATTATTAATATACCTTAAGTTTAAACATAACGTTTTTTATACACCGTCTTTGTATATTACGAGTATATAGATATTGCATATATTATCATAAAGGTACTTATTATAATATAAACGCATTAACACAGCAATGTCAGATGTACTAATTAACAACAGTATGAACCTAAATACACGCCACAAGAAACAAAGGGTTTAAATTAGATCAATGTGTATCTTTACATTTTATATAATATCTTTGTTATCTAGGTAGGTAAAATTAAACAATATACGAATAAGGCAATATTTTTTTATAATACCTAATAGTACTACGTACCTGTACCTACATCAATAGTTTCACAACAACAACATTAGCCTAACAACAACATTGAAACTATTTAGACAAATATTTTGATAAAGCGCCAAATAATCTTATGACTAGTATAAAAAGGGACATGTGATATATTGATATTAATTGGACACGGGTAGATTTAGATATGTATCTGTACATATAATGTGCCTAGTTGGAGTATTTTCGTCTTCAGCAATATTAAACATAACCTCAAAATCTTTAACACCTACTAGCTCTTTTTGAGTCTGTGTGATGTACTTAAACAGTTAACAATAAAATATTATCTATACTCACAACAGAGATCATTGCATCGAACTCCTTTTGCACTATTTGTAGACACTTTACACACACATTCGCATTGTACATATACCTAGTTTTAAATGATAGTTGAGCGTCGAGCCCGTATAGAATCGTACACCTGCTTCACTGGGAAAATAAGTGGACTGCGTACAACATAGCTACTACTGCATAGAAATTGATGAGGCTACTGTTATGTCAGCAGGCAGCGCCATGCTCAATTAGTACAATTTACTATCGCACTCAGCGTTCTAACAATGCGCTGACTTCATCGAATTAAAACAAGCCAGTCGCGTTCACATTACAGAATTCTCGCGGACCGCTGCCGCTGCGTTCGCGCACCGATAACAGCTCACACGCATACATTGAACAACTTTGTGTCCGTACACAGAACGATACACCAACAGATGCTTACTTTACATTTAAATATAGGTGACGCGCCCGTGCACTAACTTTACTAACAAACTGCTGATAAAGTATAGTAAATACCTACCAACGATTAACAATAAATCATACAGAAATAAAGTAAAATTTTTAATAAATCACGTATTTTAGGAACATTCTATGAAGAATTTTTTTTTTTTATTAACATGAACAAGATTAAAATCACGTTTAATGTCCATATCACACTTATACCCATAGTGAATGAGAGCACTACTCTCGACATTTTCAACGAGAAAATTCTTGTATATCTAAAATTACTTGTAAAAATTTTTTTGACCAATTTTTACCCAGAAATTAGACGACTCCTTCTCAATTGGGCAGTATTCTAAAAAGTTTATTCACTACGTAAGACAAAAATCTAAGCATATTGCCCGTCATGTCTTAAACAAAACGTAACTATAAAGTCATATGAGAAGTTTCTGGACGCTTAATGAGCTATGGAGAATGATACAGTCAAAGTTTGGCGGCATAATGGAATCCGCAATGAGGAGATCCGCTGACAAATTAAAATAACCATTTTATCCAAAGTATTCACAAGCTAAAGTCTCAATGGGCCAGCCATATAGCTCGAAGGACCAACAACAGATGAATAAAAATACTAGAACAAATTAATCTATAAACAACTGCAGAACTAGAAAGTTCCAATATTTTCCCCTTAACGCGACTAAGTACACCACCAGGCAAGTCATCTTCTGTGACGTTTATGATTACTTTTAGAGTTCCGTAACAAAAAGATACAAAGAAACCCTTATAAAGCTATATTATTATATTAGCTATATCTAATAAAAATAATCTAAGAATATTTTAAGTACATTTTTATGTTACTTTCAATATTTAATTCGGATATTTCTATTTGTGCAAGGGTTATTTTATATTATTTGCTTTCACTTTAAATAACAACCATTTAATTCAGCACAGTGATAGTGATAGTGAGCTACGATAAATCTTTAGAAAATAACTTGAAATGTTAAAAGCCTCTAAATAAAAAAGATTAAAAAAAAGAACTTGAAATGTTACGATGCAATGTTTTCCGAAATTTCGGAGCCGAACGAAACACAAATTTGATGTTAAAATTACATAATACTTACTGTTTAAAAACATTAAAAATATTAAAATATTATTCCTTTGGACTTTTATGGTAGGATTTATGACGAACGAATGTTGAACTCCATTTACTGGGCCGATTTAGATATGAACGAAAACACGAAATTGAGTCCGAAACTTCAGATTTTTATTTCATGGTAGGCCGCTCTTCCTTTCGCATACGTATCGTAAGAGGCGACTAAGGAAGGATGAGGAATGGGCAGCAGCGTCCTTCTTACAACATCTCCAAAGCCTATGTAACTCCGGTTGCAATTGGCAAGCGTGACTACTACTGGCAAAACACCCCTAGGGGAGGCTTATTTTCGGCAGTGGTCAATTAAAAGCTGATATAAAGATGATATTGATGAAATCCAAATTATTAAAAAATTATCTAAATTATTAATCTGATACTTGTAATTATATTCATTATGGGTGATCAACAAAAACCAACATCGTTTAAAAAATACCTAAAACTGTATATTTTAAAAATAACTGAACAATATTCTACACTTACCAAAAAGTGGTAATAACACTTAAATGTTAAATGTTTCAGCGTATAGGTAACTATAGGCTGTATTTTAATTACTACAAGAATTAAAACAGCCTATAATAAATTGTACCCACTCGTATAATTATAAAATGATATTGATTTTAATAACAAAGGGTGCTTCTTAATTATCTTCTAATTATAATCTTATTATTTATATATATATATATATATATATATATATATATATATATATATATATATAGAGAGAGAGAGAGAGAGAGAGAGAGAGAGAGAGAGAATGACCAACCTTCGTACTTTTACATTATTTATATATATATATATATATATATATATATATATATATATATATATATATAAATAATCAAATCCAAACAAAGTTATTGTTTAATAATGAGATTATTAATATTTACGTTAAATGTACATAGAATTACACTGTGTTAAACTTTAATAATTTAAATAAATAAACTATATTTAGAAACATATAATTTTCTCACTATTTACATAATATTTGTAAACAATTCGGAATTAATCTTAATATCTCTATATATTTTTATTCCGTTACAAGGTTATGTATCTATTAGTCACTGAGACCAAGGATTTTATTATTTTATAGATTATTTTGAAAAATTATAATAATGATCTACAAGTATAGCGGTAAGTATACTAGTCGTGACTTGAAATTCCACGGTAAAATAGAACGCTGTGAATTCGAAACAAGAATATTCGCAGAAGAACCAAAAAATATTAAATAAAATATAACGAAAGTATCTAGTATATTTATTCCAACCAAACCTATTGTATCATAAAAATAGTAATTACTGCAATTTTCCAATTCTTCAATTGATTTTATTCTACACAAAAATAAAAGAAGGTTGCATAAAGTCTCAGATATATTTTTAGTTATTCTTGTCTAACACCAATCTTGTTTAACATCAATATCCATTAACTATCTACTAACCTCTTTACCATTCCAAAAATCACACTTAGCGTAAAAAGGCTTTTTCATTTAATTGGTAAACAAAGTTAACAGGTTACAAAAAATTTAAAATAATTACCTTAATTTTATAACTTTTATAAGGAAATTATTTTTATATTTCCTGTTGATTCGAAATAAATGACTGTTGATAGCGGCATCGATTCATTTTAAATAACAAAAATCCATCTCTGTCACATTTACTAAATATGTAATTTATACTCCTTAATAGTCTCGTATTTTTTCTAATTCTATTTTTAAACAATAATTTTTATAACTATACTTTTATTATATACCTACATATTTATTTATTGAACAGGATTAATAGTGCCCCATACGCTTTCCGTTGATTCATATCAAACTCAGTTTACTTCTCAAATTTCTTACCGATTGGTTAACAGCGTTCCTCTTAAAACATCACCGAACCCTAACTGCGGTTACCAGACAGCCTGTCCAGCGTAGCAACTACTGGCAAAACCCCGCTTATGGGGGAGGAATTCAGCACTGGGCAGTTAACGGCTGATATAATAATAATAATATAATAACGTACCTACCAATACACCACGAAGGTTGTCATAATTATTATCTGTCTAAAAATTTTATTCTTTTCTTATTTTATTATACATTTCATGAATATTATTAACATACGAGTAACTAGAAGTATTGGAAGAGAAGAGCTATGCTGAACATGCACCCACTCGCGTTACCAGCCTCCTTCCTCCTAAATGGACACGCTACTATAGGACCATTATTATGGCTCTAATAGTCAGAAGGCAAAGTTGTATACTACGTTATAATTTGTAATTTCCAAATTTACGCTATGCTTTACTTAATGCTATCATGACTGTTTACAAAATCTTACAGGTAATATATTTTAATATATATATTTCATATATAATATATTTTCTACCAATGTATTTTCAAAATCCATTAATAAATAATTATATTGATTGTTGCCTTTATGTAAGGAATTTGCTTATATGACCCTTCTGTATATTTGTGTAAAGTTCTTATACTGCAACAAATATAATGTTTTCATACATCTGACAGTGGTCGACAACATTAGTCACTCACCATCGAGTAAGCTGTATGCTCCTTTGCCTCTATTTCACATTAAAAAAATTATAAAGCTTAATTTTTACCATAGAATAGTTTGACTATAGAACATAAATAATATTGTTTCGCTGAGTCTATAATTCTTAATGTCTCAGTCTCATGCAGGTGCAACATTTACCATCATAATAACATGTACTTTTTTTCTTTTGACGGATAGAAGTCTTTTGTCTGTGAGTAGGCGATGCGACGGGATCGATTATAAGTAAAATTAGAATAACTGGACGCTTGCCCGTTCCGCAGGCAGCAAATAGTACTGGGGCATGCGACCAATCGTAACAGCCACAAATACATGCATCGTACTGAATGCGGATACTCAGAGAAAGACAACCCCCCCTCGACGATAGCTTTACTTATCGTATTTTAAACAAATATATACCAATTCATTCGATTTTTAAAAGATTTACTTGACAGTCCTGCAATTTATAAAACCAAAATACATTAAAATGTAATGTTATTAATTTATATGGCATCTTTGTTAGCCTGGACCGGTTATCTCTTGTTTATTACAACGAATCTCCATCAACTTCTCAAGAAAAGTTCTCAGTCCAACTGAAATTTGATGTGTATTACACCAGACATCGCGGAATACATGGCGACGTTTGAAGTTGGTTCGATGATAAATCATCCTAAAAGCAACATTATATATATTCATCAGTTCATTAAATAAACTGTATATAGTTTGTGAGAGTTAAGAATTAATCAGGGAAGCTACGCAATAGAGTTATAGAGGCATGTTTATAATATAAAAACAGTGATAGAGATAATGAAGAGAAAGACAACAACAGGAAACAAATAGAAGTATGAAATAATGATAATTTAAATTACAGAAAAATAAATATATAAATAAGATCCACGTCCTGGGCACGGAAATTGTGAAATTCTTAATGATTATAACATTTTTAATATACCTAATGATAAATTGTGTATAGTATTTATACACCTTACTATAATATGCAGGCTTCAGTGGATGTAAAGTCTAAAGGCATTTAGTAATATTAGTTATTTATTATTTTAATATATATACAAAGTGACGACGTGTTATACGTGTTTAGTGGCGGGAGCGAGAGAGCTCGAACGAACGAGTCAGAGTGAATGATTACTAAACAAATTGAAATTATTTTAGTCATATAACAAACAAGATAAATGCATTATTTATAAAAAAAAACTATAATTAAACATCAAATGTGTAAATTAAACTATATTTTGTTACATTTTAATAATGTTCATGATATTATGAATGAAAATCAGGTATCATACATCATGTACTTGTAAATACCATATACCATACCTTGAATAAACTATTAATCTTATATAATATCATTATAATAATAAGATATCCTCATTGTTGAGGAGATGTCTAAAACATTTCTACAAGGCATGGTAACTAAATACCACTTCCGAAAATAACATTTTCAAGAGAACACTTATAATTTTAAAACACTTTCAAGTGATTAGTACAATACACTTCATAGATGACTATTATTTAACCTTTATAATTAATAATGTATTTCTAAATTTTCTCTCTTATTAATAACACAAACGTAACATCTTTCATTCATGATAATAGTAACAATGATAATGTTATAAAATTAGAGTGCATTTTAAACAATTATTTGATAAAATTATCTCTTATGTATTCTGTTCTGGCGGCCCACCCAGAGTGGTAATAGTCGCCCACAGTCATAACAACACTATGGGCATTATTCCATTTTTTATGTCTCCGTACCCAAAAATATCATTGTCATGCCCTTATTATGAATATGACCGTGAAATTATTGATACTTCAATTCGCAACAGCTACGAAAACGTATCTTCTCGCCGGCAGAAATGCAAGTGAGATAGCGGTACCTTTGTAATTAGCTTTTGTATAAAATTTAACTTTATGAAAACACACAAAATATGTTAAAAGTCAAAGTATTATCCACACTATATGTGTCCTCTGGTGACGACGAGTACAATCAATGCGGAAACGTGCGACGGTCTGCCCCAAATGAGAGCACGGGATGCGTCGCGATGGACGCGTCGCCGCCACCGCCCGCTGTCGTCATCGTTGCATTTTGTCCTCCAATACCTCGATGTTTGACCAATTATTACTCTCTAGACTCTTCAGTATAATGCTGTATCAAATCTCAAAATAAGTCTGTTACATATTATGATCATGGCAGCAAGATTTCTTTTTTTAAACGGTATACAACAAATTATCTGCAATCATAGACTATTTTTATGAATATTGAAATTCTCAGTTATATAAATTACTTCTTTTTATTTAAATATGTACAAACAAAATGGGCTTACATTTAAGTTATTTTATCAAATTTACTGTTTGATATTAGGTGGGCTGTCAGCTTCTTTACTATTCCTAGTCGCTTGTATATGTATTTGTCTCTTCAGTTTAAAGTTACACAAAAATTATATTTATAATTAATTGTAAAAAAAATGTCGTAAATAATAATAGTCAATTGACTTAATATTGAAAAGGGTGGCATCCATGCTGTCATCAAGTACGAGTGCTTTTTGGCAAGAGTAAAAAAATATATAGAACATTCCATGACCCCGATAGTAATGAACATCTAAAGTCAAGGGAACTAAAGACACATAAGAATGTAGATTATAAAATAACCTCGTTCTGTATTGTTCTCAAACAACCTTACTATGCATTATAAGTTTTCCAAAGTTTCTTACCTAACACGCTATACCAATATTATTGCAAACATTTTTTTGAAAAATTTACTTCTTCGTGTTCTTTGGCTACGAAATTTCGGAGAAACTTAAATAGTAGTTGGACTAGATATAGAAATATCTGGAGTTATATTTCTATTTCATCTGTTCCTGGTTCTTTTAATAATTTCTACTTAAAAACACATCATTCATCATCATTATCACAGCATTTAACCCAGTCTAATACATTTGTCACTTTTTACTTTATTGCTCACTTCGAACCTAAATGTATGTCAGTATAACCTTTCTTTGTACACATGAATGAAATAATGATCTTCATTATTAATTTATATGTGAATCTTTGAATTTATATGAATATTTTTTATTATTATAAATAAGTAAAATAATCTCTATTCAATTCACAATTTATATAATACATGTTCTAAAAATAAATCATCAACAAAAAGAAACTACGTCAATCGTCTGCATAAATAATTATTAAAATCGATTTATAATTGGCAAATAAATCGTCTACATAAAAAATAATTGAGTAGGTATACCTTTTTAGTTGCTTAAAACATCGAAATATTTATATTTCATAAGATCGCTAGTGAAACGTAACTATTTAATACTCGTAGTTATAATAAAATATGAACAACGTAATTTTCATATTTTTATCCAAATTAAGCAGTTCTTGGAAAACTTTATTTACTTCCTTTCACACTGTTATCGTAGCCCTATTTTTAATGTTCATACGAGTACTTTAAGTTTAATGACAGTGTAAAATTACAGACTTAAGTACGCATGCATTTTCGTACATTGTATCTTTAGTTACTCATATTTCAATATAACTTAATGATAATTTAACCGTTTTGTTAAACACAGAACAGAAGTACTCTCTAAATTAAATTAATAACAAATCGGGACATTGAATCTATTAATCGAATTTTGATTTGTATTACTATTGAACGTCAACAGCCTTTTTTATAGTCGGGCCAATATTTTTTTTTTTTATATTTTCAGTAAATTCAATTAAAACAGACTATAGTACCATACAGTTACTAATAATAATTACCTAATATTCATAACTATAGAAATATATAATTAAAATTGAAATTAAGTGACGAAAAAAATCATCTATGAATTTGTACACCATTATCATTTTTTGAAAATAACTTAAATAGGTATAAACAAAAATATATTTTTTCATGAAGCACCTATATAATATACGTAAATAAATGTTGACATCATTACTGCGCATTTTGAAGTTGATCCCCTTATTACGTGGGCATTTGCAAATCAACATCGTATATACAAATACAACATCGTTAAAAGATATACAATATACCTTTAATATATGACACGAGTACTTACCATTATTTAAGATATAGTTCCACAAAATAAAACTGCAACTTCAGTGATGACAAAATTAATTTATGGTCTACATAAGAACATTGAACCCTATCAATTGCAATTCATAATAAGAATGATTAAAATCTAAGATTGATAAAAATACAGTATATTCGTAAAACATCGAGAAACTATTGAATTGTGAAGTGTACAGTTGCATAAAATTCGATATTTGTGATCGATACGATCAACGTACCAACTCCTCCTATGAATCCTTACTAATAAAATAAATAAAAACACGCTTATGCGAACGAACTCGCAAGTAAAAGCTGGTAATAAATATTTTTATGCAATAATATGCATTTTAATGTAACTCTTTAGATTGAAAATATTCGTCTAAGTTCATTTGCCTTCTTTAGTAGTATAAAAAAGTACGAACTTAAAAAGATGCTTAGAGAAAGAGAGCACAGCCAAATAATATTATCTCCGTATTGTACTAAATAAGGTCATTAAAACTCCTTAGGCGAATGAAATTAGAATTGACAAAGTACTAGAGTGTGAAGTGAGATCTAAAATAAGTACAATTTAACCCTTATAGTAGGTACCAGATAGACCTACAGATTGTTTTTTTATGCAACTTAGAATGACAAACAAACTGACGGCCCACCTGATGGAAAGTGGTAACCGTCACCTATAGACATGAATAGTACTATGTACCTACGTAACAGAGTATACTGTTTCACCCGTGATACCCCCCCATGCGTTGTCATTCCTGAAAATTCAGGTGTTATTCCTCTGTGCTCTATAAATTCACTGCCATGTCCCACCCTTCAAACCAAAACACAACCATACAAACACAACTGCTTGACGATAGAAACACGAATGGGACAGAGGTGCCCAAGCAAACAACTTTTGTACAGTCTCTCTCTGGTATGTGCTATTACTAGACAATCCATATGTTTCTTTGTAATCTACATAAAGATATGTAAATAAAAAATCAATATAGTATGGTCTCGTTATACATAACATCTATCTATTTTTAATATCATGTATATGACTGTCTTAATATTATTAATTAAATGTGAAAATAAGTTTGTTTGTTTACCTCTGTTTGCTATAATGTCTCAACCAATCGTCATTAAATGTGATATACCTTATACGTAATACCTATAGCTACAGTATGAAAACGGATATATGCTACTTTCGTTGAGGTCAATCAATACGTACCACATAATAATGACATGGATGGTCTAATAAGTAAATAAATTATAACTAGGATGACTTCATTTGAAAAAATATAAATAAACAAATGTATATTTAGTTATAATAAGCTCTTATTTATATTTTTTTTTTCTAAAGTATGTGTAATAAAAATCTGGAATTCATAACATAAGATACTGTAGAATTATAGAACTTGGTATATAAGTCATTGTTAACAAGTTATTCATTATTATTGTGCGACTGACACTAAATTAACTCTCGTAGTTTCCAACTGATATGAAAAACTGTTCAAAACAGCGACGAAGTAGCACCGTTCGGGCGGCTCGTGACGCGGGCGCGGGCGGCGCACGGCGGCGGCGGTGGCTATACAAAGCATACGAAAGCTCCGCTCCGTACTAGCAATGCCGTTAGCGCAGGCTCGGGCGGGCGGCGGCGGCGAGGCGGCTGCGGGCGGGCCGTGGGAGGTACCGTTAATGACGTCGCCGCCGTGACGTCACAGCCGTGACGTCAGACATCGCGATATAGCCACCAGCCTCAGCGGCGGCGGCCTCAGTAACGCACCGCCCGTTCACAAGCGCGTACCTCCGTGCACCATCTCGCGAACCACTTCGACTTTACCGACTGACTGAGTGAGTGAGTGCGCGTGCAGTGAGTGGAATGTGCTCGGCCGCATGAGGATCCTGCTGAGTGAGCTGGGACTGTCCGGCGCGTGCTTCGGCCTGACCCTGGAGTCGCGCGAAACTTCGCTGGACCCCGAGAAGCCTGCGCCAGGTCAGCGCCCGCACGACGATACGCGATCCAATACTTCTGTGTTTATTTTCGCTTTCGTTGTGTAGAACCTCTGGGTGTTGTAGACTTTGTGTGGAACTGTCGTGACAATGGCCATCGGCTAGAATGCGAGGTGCGTTGCTGACGCCCTCCAGCCAACACTGCGCCTTTAGACAATTCCAACACACACGTACGTACTTCCCTTTTTGTTTATTTTATTTTTAAGACATTATTATTTGTTAATTTATTATTTTATTTAACTTTCACTTTCGTTTTTCTTTTTTTACAATATTGTTTTCTTATTAATCCTGCATTCCTTAGATTTGTTATAAAACTAAAGTGATTTTAGAAATGACAAAAGTAAACAAACTTCAACTAGAACTTCCTTTATGATCCTTATTATCCTTTAGATATAATAATGATATATAAATATAATTATTATATCTAATACAATTTTACATAAATTACCTACAGTTTATGCAGGTAATACCACACCTTTACGGTAAAATTTTTAATACTCTTGATTTAATATTTTTTATATTGCTCTTTATTTATTATTTGCTTCCATATACGTACAAAGGTTATCAAGTAAATAATACATATTTATATTTTTTTACGTGAATCCTTTCATAACACAGTAGCTTAGTATACTTATTAATAGGTACTAGATTGTATTCTTAATCAAGCCAATTTTAGTATTAAAGTTTTTTGTGTGATAATCCAAGATCTAAATATTCTGGATGATCACGTTTTAGGTTTATTTATTTCAAAAGGATAGAAGAGATGAGGAGGTTTGATTCAAAAGAGGATTATAAAACATTATTTGATACAATATTTAATTTAAATGCTAATATGAAAAGTAAGTTTTGCATTTAGTAAACATATCTATCATAGATTATAGTTTAAATTCTTTTATCTTTCTAAATATTCATCAAAGGTATCTAGAAGGGAATTAAACAGCTATGTTTAGTACTATTTTCTATTTCTTCTTACAGGTATATAACTTATATTATACAAATATATATAAATGTTGATTTAAATAAAATCTTACTCGTATATAAATAGCTATATTATTGGATGAGTAGTAATATTTCAAAATTGTTGAAAACTTTGACACTTTTATCAACGTCATCATAATATTATGAACATTTATTTATTATCTAGTCTTCTTAGTCGGAGGTCGGTTTACTATACATTTGCCTCTAAATGGTCACTACTCGAGATTCTTAATCACAATTTACTTTGGACTATGTGATCGACTTACTGTCCATATAATTTATTAATACTACAATTGTTATAATTATTTATTAATACAACATTTTTTATTCTTTGACTAAGTTTTTAATTAAAAACAAACACCTATATATATTAAGCGTTGAAACCATTGTAAATGAATGAAACATTTTTTTTATATACTAGCAAATTATTTTATTAGTAAATTCCCGCGGCTTCACTTACGTCACGTAATACGAGTATATTACTCGTGTCACTATTTACTACTCATACATTACATAGGAATCGTTAATAGATCTTATACATACATACATATAAGCCATGCCTGTCTTCTATTAGGATAGGTAGAAACAATAGGACGCAAAATGCTACAATCCTTTCAATTCCTCCTCATTCATCATTATATTTATACAAACTCGCCAGTTGACAGTTCTAATATAATTAATAGAAAATATTTAGTATGTAAAATTTAATTAGGATAAACTAAGCTGAAAGCTACATACATAATAAACAAGTTCAGTTTCACATTCATAATAAGTATAGATAAGGATTATATTATATTTATATACGTCACTAGCATCCTTACCGAGGAAGACGATATAGGCATTATCAGCGTCTGCTCTGTTACAATCCAATATTAAAAACTCTACCTTAATCTTATTCGGATAATCGATATCAATTTTCTTCAAAATTACTGTACTGAATTCATTGTGAATAATAAATTTATATTGATTATTTTTTAAAAACAAACATCGACACAGTACTGCAGTACACAAGTGTGTACTGCTACGAGCTAATAAGTATTAGCTCGTTGCATTCTTTTATGTTAAATTTAAATCTATTATGTATCTGCTTATATTTAAAAGTGAAATCAAGCCTGTTATAGATATTAAATACGATGCAAGATAAAACAATGCTAAAATCAAATCTATCTAATGGTAAACGTTTAAGTTTTCAGTTCACATGTACCATAAGTAGGTATATGAATTATATTCATCTCTGCTTAATTAGAGTCAAATGTAGATACAACACAAACAAGTAATGGTGCAATAAATTTCGACACTTAAGAGGACTGGTCGAAGAAGAATTGTGTAGACCGCATAAATTATACCCGACGCCGATGTCATAAGAGTTAGGTATATGTAGATATAAACAGCACCACCATATTCGCGCGATTATATTATTTATACCTATTAAGAGAACACGTTGAATTGTCTTCGGATTTGTTTCACTCAGAACGAGTTAGGTAACAGTTATGACTATAATGTGGGATGTTTATGTCGCGATAGCCTCCGGTCTCCGAAGCCGATGGCCTCAGCCGAACTGCCTGCTACTTGCCCAATCCACTGTCGCAACCGGCAGACGTTGCACCTGCCCGCCAGCAAGATGCGAGCCTCTGCAAATTGCCGACGCATAATATTGTAACACGGCTCATCTTAATAATCATCAACCGATATATATTAGACAAACTCTGACCCATCGACTGCACCGCTGACAGCACACATATACAGTACGTCCACGACGCACACTACCAATCGTCTGTACAGTACATCAAGTTCAGTAAAACAAACTTTCACTTTTATTGATACTTATTATTATCTAGTGACCGTAAAAAATCATAGATACCTATGTATTTGCCTAATAGAAGACAAAAGTGGTTCTATTAAAATAATATATGAAGTCATTTCGAGTTTAAATTAAGTATTAAAATTTTATAGACGCTATAAATGCAAATTGATATTTGAATAACAAATCACATTTGGATTCACCCATCGACGAATGATCTTGTGATTTGAACTGTAACATGATGTTATTCGGACTATATACCTACTTATTTAGAAAAATACCTGGTGGCTCAATTAAAGCGTGGATGCTATTGACAGATAGACAATGATACAACGCTATCGCACAGCTGGTGTGACGTCACCGCGAAGTTACGGCCCCGCGTGCGTCACTCTAACTGACGCCACCCATGGGTGGACTGTTCTCTGCACCAAAGGGGTCGCATCCTGTTGCCCCTCCGCAACAAAACTGACGGGCCTCTATTATTATTTATTTATTTAACTCTTAATTGCACCAGAAAAATAAAAGTATACAATGTTAATTAAATAATTCTAGTGAAATAAGTACAGTAGCATAAAATATAGATTCAAATATATACATAAAGATATAAAAGCCGATCTTATGGCTAGGGCAATCTCTTACAGACATTCTCTATTTATTTTGTCGAAAACAGTTGTATTATTTTATTATACTCGTATATAATAATATATGGAAATTATAAAATTCGATGATATAAATATTAATATTATTGGTAATAACTAGTAATAATAATTGTTTAAATATAAAAACATAATATCTAAAAGAGACCACCTACTAATAAATCTAAAAGCCACACGTTTATCTATTATGAGCTAAAAAATACAATTAATAAAGATAGAATATTATTATTAGAATTTATTCAAAAATATTGTATAACATAAAATGTGAGTACCTTAAAAGCTCTTAATTAACATGAATCTACCTAAGCATCTAATTGTACATGGAAAATCTGCAGAATATTTTTAGGCATTCATTTTGTAGTCTTTCGCTGTTCAGAAGCGTGATCACGTCACGCAGTCTAAAAATATAGAGGTGGTTGGAAAACGGCAAGTGTGGGGGTGGAAAGGGGCGCGAGGCGGCATCGTTCGGTCTCGGCTCTGCATCGAGCGACGCCTGTGACGTCACGCGTCAGTTACGTCACCCATCGACCGGCGTTACGGCTCAAGGACGCCCTTGCCTAATCGACCACCAACTTCCTAACTTACCGTCCGTTTTGCACGTAAAGGGACGTAAAACGAGGTATACTCATTGAAGTTTCGTCACTGAAGTCTAGAATTTTGAAGTTTAGAATATAAATCTATAAACATTTATAAAATAAAAAGGCTGAAAGAGAAACACTAAACTGGAAAGATGAACAGATATAATAATAAATAAATTTTTAAGCTTGTACTTTTTCCTACAATGACCTGAAACCTATAAAAACAAACTTGATATAGGCTTTCCAACGACATTAAATATGTCTTGTTATCTATTAGTCTTAGGAACTCCATACATTTTTATCCATCATCCTTTTGTACATAAATACCCTAGGCGTCCACTAAAAAGAGTTGTAAATATTTCTAGAGTAACGGAAAGTAACTAGTTCAGCACAATGGTCCACCAAATTTTCTTCTTTCAGATATGAACATTTAATAATAAGACTTTCAAGGAATTACTTTACTAAAATAGATGACTTTTATTCCATGTTTCAGATGACAAGAAACTTTGGATCCATTATTAAAAAAAAGTATATATAAATTATTACTATATACAGATAATAAACGTCTAAATTATCTATTCTGTCAATTAAATAAAGTACTACGATATCGTCTACATGACTTCTAACACAAGTTAGTGGTAATGTGATTATGTAAAAATTATAATTTCTCTTGGAATAGGAATTTATTTTGTTGTTTTAAAGTTAAATTATTCCACATTTACCAATAATATATAGCATGCTTTATTGTTAGATTTGCACATAAGATTAAATAACACAAACAACAAAACCATTCATTTATTTATTTAGTAATTATAAATTTAATATTACTTTTACCTGTACTTCACATAAAAATACTATATTGGTACGAGCAGAGTGTAATCGCAACACTAACAATTCGAAACTCGACAAATAATAATTAAAAATAATGCATTATAATAACTAATAATTCAGAAACTACATGACTTTCCCCATATATCATTAATTTATTTTTATACAAAAATGTTTCATTTATATATAAAAATATTTTTTTAATCTTTTCTTTGAAGTAAATCGATCTATTGTGACTAAGCAATTTATATGAAAAGTTTATTTTCATCTATTTGGATAAATAACTTTTATCAAGACATTTGTCTTGATGAAAGTTATTATATTTACAAAGAAAGAGTTGGATTTTGTATTATCTCTTTCATTACATCTTATATATTATGTTGAGTATCAACAAATGATATCCAATAGATCGGCAAAAATAAATGTGTCCTGAAATAAAACAAATAATGAAAGACAGACATATGAATAGATAGATTTTTACTTATGATGATTCCTTTTAAGCCTCTTTAATATGGAATCTAATAAATTTAAATAGAAATGCGGTTATTTAAAAAAAATATGTATCTTATTCAATACCCAGTCTTAAAATAGAAATAATGACCTAATTTACATTCATTTATTTATAGTTTATACCTTTTCTTTATATTAGGCGTTTTAATAATCTTGATTTTGATCAAACTGAAACCAGCAGTTTACAAATAATATGTAGCATACAAAATGGTGAGGGTGGTCGTGACGTTAGACGAAATGACGTCACACACACCTCCCCGCCCACATGCTTTCGCTGCCTTCAACACAGCTGACAATCCCACTTAAACTCCTGTATCCGTCAGAATCTATGATTTCCATCTAATTATAAATATAATTATTTAGTTCTTGTATATATTTATACGATTTTGTTACATTAATTATATATACAAAAATACTGTATTCATTATAGTCCTATGCCTAGATAGATTACAGTGTCAATTTTCTAACAGATATTTTTATTATCTATTTATCTCACACTAGTTGTACCACACACTCCGCACACAGAGAGAACCGAATACTAAAAGCCTCTATCATTACATAGATCTCTTGATTCAGATATAATGTTTAAAACTCTATAATATTTTTATTAAAAAAAAATAAAAACCTATATATAAAAAAAAATAGTATGACACATGAAAAAATTAGATAGCGATAAAATAGTAGAATGAGTATTACTTTTGTTAATTAATAACTCTATCCCACGACTCAGCCCGCGTAAATCATTAGATAAAGTATCTTATGTACTAAGTTAGGATATAATCTAGCCGTTTACCAAATTTTATTCAAACCTGTTCATCCATCCATAAATCCATCTATTCATCATTACAAACTTTCGCATTTATTATAATATACAATGCATAATATTCTATGTAGCCAGTAAATAACATTAGTTGGGTAGATATATAAAAAAAGTAATAGACAGCAGAAAACCCACGTACGATTTGGAAATTTCAATATACTTTACACATATCAATGTCATATATACCTGCAATTACGATGCACTAATTTTAAAGATGGAGTTTGACACACGTAGATGCCCATATGGGCGACATCTACAATTCTAAATAGACATCTATTTTTTTTACAAAAGACATTATACTTAACCGTGAAATTTTAATAAAGAGATAAAAACTGATGTACTCCTAACTATAAAAAATATAAATCATGTACTCTTGTACATTAGACAAAGCTTCCTTATGACCCATATTACTAATTTTTTCTCTGATGCCAAGGATTCGCAACAACAAAAACCTGTCTTTCAATAAAACTGGTTTATAATATATTGCATACCAACCAGTATTCGCCAATTTTTATCGGTCGATGACGAAGTCCTTATATTTTTTCGTAGTCACTTCCGTGAACAAATTTTGATAAATTACTGCTTTAATTTACTTAATTCTAAAGTTTACATATTATATTAGAACTAGCCTTTAATATCATATTTTAGTAGTTTTTTTTTAAGATAATATTATACCTAAATCTTCTTTACTTTAATATACTTACATATACATAAATAATTTGAAACATAATCATATGCACCTAACGTGTAATTGAAAGTTTAAAGCTCTATTTTACATTTAACAAATGCTTTTGACTACACGACTAGAAGTTGTAGTGGTAAGAACATTTATTTTTTATAATCATGATATCGTTGTAGACGAACAATATCTAAGTATAAATAACAATATAGATACATAAGCATATGAATAACAAGCGAAATCATCATTTTCCTTAAAATTGCATAGTCTAACACCAAACTAGTAGCAATCGTAATAGCTACATATGCAATTACACAAATCAAAATAACGCCAATGCATAATGTAATGTCCGCATCGGATCATGCATTAAACTTCAATACTGCCGTAATAACGGGGCTCTTACGCAAAAGTGCCAAGCATATAAACGTCACGATAATACGAAAGCTCTATGCCATTTTAACAAACAAATACCTACACGAATAAGTGTGTGTGTATAATTAGTCTATCTAGTTTCAGTTGAACGGAGGTGGTGAACCTATAATCAATATCTTGTTGACTAGTATTTAACGCCATCTACTGTGAGTATTCAATACGATTAGGGAAAGTTTCTTCTGCTTATAAACACTGTACATGCTGCAGCAAAAGTGTAGGAATAATGTGTGAGCTTTCAAAGCTCCATAAGATAAATTTGATTCTTGGATTTTGTAAAAGATGTCACTAATGGTTAAACGGTAATGTGCGCTTTGTTTGTATAAGAGCTTTATTTTATAATTTTGCGCAAACATTTCTGCGGAAAAGAATATAATACTCTCACATAAATCGATTCTAATTATTTCAATGCATCTTAAATGGACTTATCTATCTTAAATTATATATTACAATGTTTATTATATAGCATTTTTCTTTAAAATTCAATAAAATAACTAATAATTCTTTATTGTTATCGATATAGGTAGGTTTTATCTTCTTCCTGAAAAATTTCACTATCAAAATCCGGAAACATTGGAGATGCCACGTTCGCTACGGATTCGGTATTTAAGGAGTTTAAAAAGTATTCAATAAATAAGACTATATACCTACGAATATAAATAATAAGACTATATACCTACGAGAAAAATATCTTTTTCTTAAAACATTTTTTAAGAATACTTTTTTATTTAATAATGTTATATTTTTAGGTAATGAAAAAGAAAGTAGTACCGGACAACTATAACTAAATTAATTCAAATTGTATTTCGAATTTCAGTAATTGAATTTATAAAAGAACAGTAGAATATATTTGTTTTAATACCATTCCATACCATGTAAGCCGTTAAATGTCCACTGCTGAACATAGGCCTTCCCTTTTGGGGTTTTGCCAGTAATTGTCACGATTGGCAGATGCGTTGGCAACCGCAGTTAGACTTTGGTGGTGTTTTAAGATGGACGCTGCTGCCTATCATTTGACCGTCAAGTTTCCTTGAAAGAAAGTTTCCAAGAAAAGGAAAGGGTGACCCATTCTATGCCGGGACCACACGGCCTAGTAGAATAATAAAATTAGTATTATTGTGTTATAAATATAAATATTTTCTTTATATTCTGTACAAAGTTTTATATTTTCTAAAGAATATAAAAAAAATTCAGATATGATAAAGGCTCAATTTTTGAACTTTATTACATACGTTTTTGAATAAAATTAATTACGAATTAAAAAGGTAATTACCTATATAAGAATATTAGCTATTTCTACACTGACGCCCAGTAGGCGTATTTTAAGGAAAGGGGGGGGGGGGGCGTGGGCTATGCTTAAGTTACACACATACAAGACAACAAACATACAGACAGACAAAATTTCTGATTATTGTTTTGGCCTGTACTCCTCATATTAATTTTTCTTAAATGTTTCTTATGTACAGACACCATCTTAATACAAGTAGTATATAGTAGTATAGCGTACAGGTTACAATGTTACTATATTAAAATAATAAGATTAGATATCATATATAAGTGTTGGAGTTAGGTAAAAAACCCTTCCAATTAAAATGTCGTATTAATTAACTAGGTAATCTATTTTTCATAGAAACTATAACAATAATAACCCTATTTTATTATCTTGTGTTTACACATTTTTATAATTAAACTTTTAAAATGTACGTAGTAAGAAGTGTATATTTATAACACATGTTCATAATATAATATTCATATTCAGATTGTTGTATTAGTATACTAAGTAAATTATCGTTATAATAGAATCTGAATAGTGTAATATAAAAATATACAAGTTAAGTAAGTACCGATTTACCTAGGTCATTTATTTAAATTATGTATGTTTAAATAAATATTGAGTTTAGAAATATTTCATTTCGCTCAACCACTTAGTGAAGCAGTACTCTGTAAATAAATATTTATTATTAGAATAGGTATTACAACAGACAAAAAACAGTTTAAACGAATACTGAATTTTATGCTTCTATACTCAAAGGACAATAATTTCGTTGTGTACAAGATGCCGATGAGAAATCTAATCGTAAAAACTTAGTTTTAAGGTAGGTATCTATTCAGTCGATTGAAATCAAACGAGACGCTGTGCAATAAAATAAAAACTTTTTTTACAAAAAAAGTTTAATATGGGGACTTAAAAAAAAATTTTTTTTTTTATATTACTGAGGTGGCAAACAAGCAACTTCTCTGGTATCTGTTTCAAATGTCTATGGGGTGCGGGAAACATTTTTCATCATCTGAAACACAGTGTTTTCGGAAATCTATAATTTTTTTAGAATATTTGGTCAGTAGGTGTTACGTCACATAATAAACAATGGAAATGAAATTCATATACTTAACACTTTCTTCGTTGTGAAATGAAAATTACTTAATAGGTATAAATAATATAAATTGACCTAATCACACTATAAAATGTACAAGTGAGAGTCTAGAGACTTGACCTATAGGTACTTCCATCTTATCCATCCTTCACATCTTAAAGATAAAAAGACAAACATCGTGGTTTCACTCATCAACATACTAAGGAAAAAAAGGTAAAGTTAAATATTTAACCACACTTATAATAGTAAGTTATTATAATTATAAAAAGTTAAATACTTGAATGATGGATTGTGCTTTCGTCTTAGAGGCACATCTAATAAAGTTAGATACATATTTTGAAAATTAATTTTCTTTCTAACGTAAACAAGTAATAAATAAAATTACCGCCTCCTCTGAACATATAAATATAGAATGAACGTAATACGAGTATAAAAATCTAAAACTTCTGGAATAAAAACGTCAATACTTATTTCGCTTCTTAATTCAAAATCAATAACTACATATATCAATGAACTAATTTCGATAATATTAGGTATAAATGTGAAAATGTGCTTTTTGTTATCACTTAGCCCTTCATCAGCTCAAACAAACATAATGCAATTTGGTATACATGTACTATTTGAGATGGATACGAGATTCTTATTATTCCTGATCATTTAAATATACCGGTAACACGGACGAAATTGCGGGTTAAAATCTTGTAAAAAATAATAACAAAGATAATAATATAATAATTTTATAGTTAATAAATACTATATGTACCTATATACTAATTATTTTAATGAGACGTATATATAAAATAATAAATTATTCTACCAAACGAAATAATTAACTATGTTAGCAACATTATATTAAAAAAAAATACTTAATATTTCATTATATTTTTTCTACTAATTAGTAATATAATAATTACTTACTAATTTCTATTACCTTTCATGTTATTACTCGATTGATTTTAAAGATAAAACAAATAAATAAACCTTTGAAAATGGCTGGAAAAAGCAACCGTTCCAATATTTATTATAATAATAATTTGTGTAAAATTACAAGTGTTTTTTCTGATATTATCAATATGTTATGTATTCAAAGTTTCACCAAGTGCTTATTATTAAGACAATCAAGAGTTTACTCTCATTAGGTTAAAACTTTTTTTTGTCAATATCATTGAATAAGGCAGTCTATAAGGTTCACAACTCAAAATTTTTAAAACTTTACCAATAGGGAATTAACAAAGTAACGTCTACAACTATAAAATACGTCATACTTTAGTCTTTTATTTTACCTGTCCTAATACAATTAAAGAAGTGGTAAATTGGCAGATATTATTTCCAAGCTGGATAGTTTGGGGGATGCTTGGATTAGTAGTAATACGGACTACCAGTACTATTGCTATATATGTATACTCTATCGATCAGGTCGATCTCCACGTGGTTTCCTCGGAAAACATCGTACTGAGTTCCAGGTGGGTCATCACGATGGGCTAACTGACCATTTTCATTCTCATCTATCATCTCTCACTGGTACCCCACCGACGTATAACGTTAGCGCAGGCGAGGTTACTATTTCATTATCATACATTAAATAGAAGCATGATAGCTTATACTAGCAACTTTTTTGTTTTAACCATGAAGCAACAGCACATAAGCTGTTCAGTTCGAAGGCTACAAATGTCTTCGAATATAGAAATTATATAATGTTTTGGATTATATAAATTACATAAACTAAATATCCTATGTATAATATATTGATCTAATCAGGAGGTCTTATTGTAATGTCTTGTTGGGATTTTAAACACCAACTACAGTAATGCCTCTTCTAAAAATTACGCTCATATTTTTTCTTATTATATCTTATTCAATTCAAGGTATTTTATATTATGTATCTACCTGGCTAGGTACATATAAAAATATTACATTTACCTTTATATTTTTTCAATAAAAAATTACTAACAACAAAGCTTTACTGTTTTGTCTATAGCTTATTAAGACTGGAATTAATGGTTCTTAACATAATAGAAACTGCAAATGCCACTGATTTCATAACCTCCCAAGGGAACCATCGCCTTTTCGCCCCAAAAATTTTCAAGTATTATCGCCAGGCGAATCTATACTTACTCGGTTTGGATTAAAAACTAATATTCAATGAAAAGAGTTAGGTGTTTGTCACATTTCATTGTCAAAGATAGACTAGGTGTATACATAGGATTCAATTTTCGGGGCGTGGCGAATCAAGCACCGTGACACAATGTATTAAAAACGCCAATATTCGGTTGGCAAAACTGCAGTATAAATTAGAAGACCTTTCTTCTTGCTCCTCACTCGTAATACTCAGTTGGATAGTGATCGACAGCCGGTCAGTAGGCTCAAATCGCGATAGTTTTATCGATTAATCAGTTACGAGTGCTCGGTGAACGAAGAATCAAAGTATGTTCGCCGAGGGTAAATATAAATGATGCATGGCATTGGCTAGTATAGCGTGATAGTTCAAAAGACGGCGCCGTCAATTTCACATCCAACCGTTTCCTAGCACATTTACAATCCACCCCTCCGTTGTTATTGTCCAATGTTGTTGCTGATACAATAATTGAAATACGTAACGCGGTGTAAAAAAATATTGTTTTATTTACGCTATAAAAATTCATCGTAATAGATCAATTCATTTTAAGTGAAATGTTTGGTTGTTGCAGGGCCGAGCGCCATAGAGCCGCGCTCGCCAAGCGCTTTTTCGTCCAACTCTTCCAGCATGCTACTGCTGCAGACACACGTGAGTATTAAAACGAATGTTTTTACCTAAAGAAAATAAATTCATATTCAGAAATCTCATTTCATATTTAATGTTAAAGAAAAATTATAAACAACTATTTTTTTCTAAAACTATCATCTGACTATGTCAATTAATATATAGTAATTACTAACTAAACTACTTACATTGTTATTGTAACATTCTCAATAGATATAATATAAAAATTATATATGGATGTCGTTGACCGTAAGGTGCGACAAATATTGAGCACGCCATTGGTGGGTCGTGGCCGCCCCAGGCGGCTACCACCGCCTACCGCTTCAACAACGCCTCCAATATTGATTGTCTTTTCAATTTCAGAGCAACTACGGTTCGTCCTTCACTGATTTATTATCACCGCAATATCAAGAAGATTCGTCTGAAATTTTAGAAGAAAACTTAGATCCATTTCCAGACGTAGAATTTCACGCACCTGTTCCTGTTGAAGTAAAATCACAGCGAACAACACCTGTAAGCGATCCATCTTCACCAACTCTAGGGCCAACACTGCCTAGTTTTGAAGAAACGTATTCAGTTCGCTACCCTAAACAAGAAATGGCAGAGTTTGGCATAAAAATGGATGAAGATTGTTATAATGTCAGCTCATATGCTCATCAAGGGCATACATCTACACAATTGTTGTATCCATATCACCAACCGTCTATTCCTTATGTTCCATCAACTTATTACGCACCAGCCCAACCTTGCAGTCCAACATTTGATACTGGTGGAATTAATCACACTCAAGACTCATATTCTCTGCCACCTTTTCCAAGCTCGGTAGACATTCACATATCTACAGATCAATCGAGACAACGACGGGCATCGCTACCAGTACAAAGATCAGAGTCTAGTAGTTCTAATGATAGTCCAAAACTACATGGTGGAAGAGTACATTGCATGCAAGCTTCAGCACCTAGTTCTGCTTCAAGTTCTCCTGGAGGAGCACCACCAGAAGGAATAGGTCAACGCGCAGCTCCTTCTTCCCCAAGTCAACTATGTGCCGTATGTGGTGATACGGCTGCCTGTCAACACTATGGTGTTAGAACATGCGAAGGTTGCAAAGGATTTTTTAAAAGAACTGTACAAAAAGGCTCTAAGTATGTTTGTTTGGCAGAAAAATCATGTCCTGTAGATAAAAGAAGACGAAACAGATGCCAATTTTGTCGATTTCAAAAATGTCTCGCTGTTGGAATGGTCAAAGAAGTAGTAAGGACGGATTCTCTAAAAGGGAGACGTGGAAGACTGCCGTCGAAACCAAAATGTCCCCAAGAATCACCACCAAGCCCTCCAATTTCCCTGATTACGGCACTGGTCAGAGCGCATGTTGATACGTCACCTGACTTTGCAAATCTTGATTATTCGCAATATAAAGAGCCAAATCCAATGGAACCTCCGATGTCAGATTTAGAAGTGATTCAACAGTTTTATTCTCTACTAACAACCTCGATTGATATGATAAAAGTTTTTGCTGAAAAAGTGCCAGGATATGGAGATTTATGCCCTGAAGACCGTGAACAATTATTTGCATCAGCACGACTTGAACTATTTGTTTTACGACTTGCCTACCGTACCCGCCCGGAGGACACCAAACTTATTTTCTGCAATGGCCTCGTGCTGGATAAGAGACATTGTCAGCGATCCTTTGGAGACTGGCTACATGCAGTACTCGATTTCAGTAACACTTTGCACTCTATGGATATAGACATTTCTACATTCGCCTGTCTCTGCGCATTAACCTTAATTACAGGTATGTAAAAACCAATTTTTTAAAAATTAAGTTAAACATATACATAATTTAATAATTATATATATGTATAATAGTATTCTATTGAATATTATCATAAATATACAATTTTTGTCAACATTATTCAAGTCGAAAATAAAAAAAAATGCAAATTTGTATTACATATTAAAGTCATATATTTCGATATCGTTTTCAATAATTGTGAACAAAGTTTGTAAAATTTCATTAAGATATTATATTATAAGAGAAATAATACAGGATTAGCAAATCTTGTACCCAAATAAAAATTACGGCATTATAAAATAATAGTTTTAAAAATTATTATACAATTATCAGATTAAATAAACAAAATAATTATAATAATTTAAAAATAGAAAGTTTAAATTATTCCATAATGAGTTATGTATAAGGATAACGTTGCATCCATCGTTGACCTAGATATTTGAAATAAAGTACGAGTATAAATAAATTATAATAATTACCTATTGTGAATTCGGTTCTAATCGGAATGAAACATTTGGGATCAAGTTAAACTTGCTTCTAAGTCGCCATTTATATTTATTAGCTAAACTAAAATATATTCGTTCTACTATTGAATCCAAATGTGTATAAGTAAATATACATACATGAACTAATCAAATATTATCAACAATATAATATCAACCCAAGGCTGATAAATTGACGATTTTTCTTATCATTCTATTTGGAACTATAGTCATGATAATAATATTATTTTTTATTCTGAGTTAGGGAATGCCTATAACTTTACCTACGTGGATAATAATTACAAATTGTTTTATGCTATCAGAATTTTATGTATGACTTTTTTTTATATCACGAAGGTGACAAACAAGCATACATCCGTCTGATGGTTAAATGGTCACTGTAACCTATGGACGCTTGCAACACTCATGTACGCGTTGCCGATCCTGAAAAAACCTTAATATACCCTTCTTGAAAAATACCATACTCTAGTCTCTAGTAATACTACTTGTATTAGTACTCGTAACATAATAGTCTTCCATGTATATCAATGAAAGTGAAAGACTATTCAAATATCCATTTTTAAATAACTTCATAATAGTAATAATAAAATCGTTCTGTTTGCAATTGATAGAGGTTCCTTTCGTATAAATTTGTCGCTGTTTTCTTTTTTTGCTGAGCAAAATCTTAAATTACATATCAATTACATTTCAATAACTCTTCATCTATGGTTTAATGAAAAATTAAAATGTGTTTAATATTTTGTTAACAGAGAGACACGGTCTAAAAGAACCCCATCGTGTGGAACAGCTGCAAATGAAGATTATAGGATGCCTTCGCGCCCATATGCCAGGCGGCGGTAGCGGTAGTGCCGGAGGAGCCCCCCACTTTAGTCGCGTGCTTGGCGCCCTACCTGAACTACGTTCCTTGTCCGTACAAGGACTTCAACGCATCTTCTATCTTAAATTAGAGGATTTAGTACAAGCACCTCCTCTCATCGAAAATATGTTTCGCGCCAGCCTTCCTTTCTAGGCTACCACGCTCCCCAAGGACCACTCCCGCCTTCAAAACACATTTTCCTTCTACTTTTAGAACCGACTCCGTTACTTTTAAGTGTTTAGATTGAAAAATATTTTTATAGTCTAATTGGAAGTTTTATAGATTACGATCTCCTACGGAATCGGTTCGTATTAAGTACCTATCAGTTTCAAATAATTAAGCGAAGAAGACAATTGTATTGCATAAGTACTAAGTTAAGCTTAATTTATTATAAATACTTATGTAGGTAGGTATGTCATATTTGAGTGTGATTTCGTTTAATCTTATAACATTGTGTACTTAGTCTGCATTTGAGTTACCGCTCGTGATCAATGGCATCTTGTCGTACAAATATTCCTATGTTATTTACTTGCGTATTATTTAGATAAGAAAAATCTAGTCACAAGACTTAGAAATGTTAAAAATTGGCTCGTAAATATCGGGCTTTAATACCTATAAGAAAAGTTACTTAACGAATGATTAAGACATTTGATGTCCTGTTAAAGTTAAGTGTGAAAGTGCGCGGAGCGCCACAGTGTCCACGACGCACATGCTGCGTGTTATGGCACTATAGATACTCGTACCTATGCCAAGGTATGTTGTGTCGGACCGAGCACACGATTGTTGGAAGTTACCTTTAGGTTTAAATTATTTTATAAATAATTTTAGACGCTAGGACGTTAACGTAATTTGTTATAAATAATAAAAACGGCTAGAGAAAAAGTTCAGCATATGCTAATATAACTCCTAAATCCATTGTGTCTTAAAGAGTACCTTTCTAGATAGGTAGTGTAGAAATTTTCTCGTGTGTGTACCTTTTTATATACTCATATACATATTATATATGTAATGAGTACCAAAAACATATCACTTCTAATATTTTTAATAAAAGTTACTGTACTTTATATGCCAATTGATAATGATAACTTTTATATCAATAGGTGTATGAAATATTGAATACTCGTAAACATTGTGAAATTAAACGTGATATGTGCCTGTGACTTGTCTAATATTTTAAAACAATGTATCATTTGCATTATACCTTTTCACATTACATTTACCAAAATTATACAGTAAGTATCATGTATTAATCAACAGGTACTCCCTTTTTTCGCTTCTCTATTTCGCGACTAAGCACTATTCTGTTTTTGCAATTTTGATGTTGTTGCATTTTAATATACACAGGTATAGTCAATACCTAATGAAAAGCAAATGAACACTAGTGAATCTAAGGCGTTTCACACACTAACCGCGCATCACGACGGTTCCCGCCCTCTGCCTATACGGCAAGAGACAGTCAATGTGTGAAGCGGCTTATTGCACTATAAAAAAAAATTAAAACTTATATAAAGTGTTCAAGTTATTGCGTTGCTTAATAAATTAATATCTGATTTATAGAATTATTTAGGCTATAATCACCTCACCGGACCAATAATTACAGCGTAGAAATATTTCAATATATACGTTTATAGGTGTGTTTGAATAACTCCACTAATAAATATATTTACTATAGAAATGGCCATAAAAGATTATTATTAACGGTTTTTAGAGAGTTATAATAGTAAACTAAATTAAAACCTTTAATACAGGTGTTTTTGTGTCAGGTGGCCATTTGTTCTATAGTATATTATTATAATAAAAGTATAAAAAATTGCCGAATGTACTTACATAATATTATATTTAAAGGGAAGACTGTTTACTCTCGATCACGATGGTGATCGAAATTTAGATAATTCATATAAAATATAACGTATTTAATATACTGAATATTCCTAATTTAAAACATATTGTTGCTTTTTCATAAAATTTCCTATCACAGAGAAAAGTTAGAACTTTTCTTTAGGAAGTAGATGTTAAGATATTTATAAAGACGCGTGAAATTGATAATTTTATACGAAATTGGTCATATTTTGATATTATATAAGTAATATTTTGGTATAAAATTCTACATGCTGGACTTTTTGCTCGATAGCCAAAACTCCTTTATATTAGTTAATTTTGTAGATTTATAAGTTGTAATCAAAAATTATTTCTCGTTACTTTAAATATATGGCGCGATCCCAATTGTTGTACCTTTTGTACCTACTTAATAATTTTCTGGTTGTGCTCTACATATTGTTACCAGACATTTGTATGTTATGAGACCATGTTACATATTACTCTCTTGATACACTAATGACTATAAATGAACTCATAAAATACCTATTAATATCCTTACATGATTATTTAGAATTTACACTCAAAAATATGGAAGGAAAGGCGCCACCGCGCTGCCTTTTTATCTACTATTTCTATGCTTCGTATGATTTAGAGAGTATGTACCTATATATTAGTCTGATTACTACAACCACTTATTAAAGTAATAATGAGAAATCTGAAACATTCTCTAAAAATCTAATAAAAATGATCTCCTCAAAGTTATTAACAAAAATTGTTATTCATCGATATTATATATAAAAGTCATATGAAAATCTGATTTGATTTCATATTACCATACAAAACTCATTTATTTGAATGTATTTATTTATAAGTTTATATAACAGAAGATATTTTTAAGGCTCGTACTATATAAAATGTGAACCGTTCTGATACAAATAATATAAACAAGTCCATACCCAACATCCTATGTCTACTTCTTTGTTTATAGCCTTTCTATGATTGTAATAAATTGCGTTTTTTATCTCTGAATAGGTCGATGTGCTTTTGTTATAATTTTCTTTGTAAATATTTCGTCAGAATATATTGATGCAAAAGCGTCTTTTGAACTTCGCCTCTTTCATTTAAAAATCATCCATCAATAACAACCCTCAAACTACAACAATATAGTATTAATAATTTCAAACTTTCTACTTGGTTAATGTTTATAATTCAATAAGTTATGTCAGTAACCTTCAACAGTAAAGGATAAGTATCTAATATTTTGGTATATTATATATAACATAACCTACCCTGGTCCTTTTGATATATATTCTTTGCTATATAATAATATAGTATAAAACACGGCCAGTATAATCAATAGTGGCCATGTAGTCCCGGCATAGAATAGGCCACACCTTACTTTTCCGTGGGTTTCGTAAGAGGCAACTAAATGAGAGCGAGGGATGGGCTGCAGAATCCCTCTTAAAACATCTCTAAAACCTAAGTGCGGTTGCTAATCCGCCTACCAAGCATAACAACTACTAGCAAGAAACCAGGAGAAGGATTATGTTCAGCAGTAGACAATTAAAAGCTGATATGATGATGATGATGATGATACCAAAAATGTGTAATTTAATGTTTATTTTTTTTATTTTTGTTATATTCAAGTACAATACACTTAATTCTAACTACCTTCCCCATCCACTATTTAAATAATGTTGTAGATGCAATTAATATTGATGTGAGCACTATTGCTAAGAGACTATGTTGATATTGTCTACCTAGATAGGACATGGACCTGGTACGAGAGGATAGAGAAGAGATTGAGCCAGTAACAGTTTGATGGATGGACAGTTTCATCCCCATAGGGATGAACTTCTGTAGGTGCCTGTGTGGAGGTAGCAATGCATGGATTTTTCGATTTAGTTCATTTATATAAAGACTCCATGATAGTGTCTGATCAATGACAATTACTAACATTTTAATTCTAGAGGAGTATAGAATTATTTTTCCATCATTTTTTATACCACTGAGGTGGCAAATAAACATATGGCCCACCTGATGGTAAGTCATACGTAACATTAAAAACTGCTAAATCACGAATTTTTAAAATAATATAAGAACTACCTATAATAATTGCTTGAGATTTAGTAGCGTTAACTAAAAGCCAAAAATATTTCTTCCACTAAGCATTTAGATCACTATTAATTACATCTACAGCATTTATTTATTTATTTACACTTTATTGCACCATTTATAAAATAGTAAATACATTTAACTGTAATAAGAAATGATACAAAAGGCGGCCTTATCGCTAAGCAACCTCTTCCAGACAACCTTTGGGTAGAGAACATTTTGAGACGGAGATTGTTGACACTGTGTGAAGTTTAAAAAGAATCCCGTAAAGGAGAGATAGGATATGTAAATTACGACGAAAACAGATAGGGAGCCACTTGAGTAGAGTACGAAATTGAGAAATGTGATCATATTTGCGAAGACCAAATATGAAGCAACTACATAAATAGAAAAGTCGTTTGCTTAGATACCTCTGTTCCTTCATGTTTCTACCGTGAAGCAGTTGTGTTTGCATGGCTGTGTTTTTTTTTACAACACAGGGGCCAAACGAGCATGCGGCTCACCTGATGGTAAGTCACTACCGCCGCCCATGGTCACCCACAACACCTACGGCATTGCAGGTGTGCTGCCGGCCTTTTAAAAAGGAATATGCTCTTTTCTTGAAGGTTATGTTGTCGTATCGGTTCGGAAATGTTTCGGTTTGAAGGGCGAGATATGGCAGTGAAGTGATAATATAATACTGCATAACTACATTTATTGTACTTACGCAAATTTAGAGCAAACAATACATATTTGAATGTAATAACTACCGGTGTAAATCAGGCTTGTGCACGCGTCACAGTTGCTTATGATCGAATCACGAATTGATTACGAAACTAGTCGAGCTTTCTCGATCTTACCACATGTAAGTTAAACCAATAACTTTAATTACATTAACAACATACAATAAATTAAAATAATCCGACTTTAGGGTTTGCAATTTAATTTAAAACTTGTTAGCATAGTAAAAGGCTAAAAAAATGCGTGATTTTTTCTTTTTCTAAAAATCATAATTCCAATTCTACTGAAAAATTAAATAACGAACCTCTTGATTTTATCGATTATACTGTTTTTCTTGGAATCACTCTTGATAATAAAACTCTGTGGAGACCCCACATTCAAAACCTTACAACTAAATTAAATTTTGCGTCGTTTACAGCAAACACAGAGTTAAACAGTATATTAATATTGAATCTGCCAGATTAGTTTATTTTAGTTACTTTCATAATATGCTGTCATATGAAATATTATTATGGCATAAATCAGCCAACATCCAAAGCATATTTGTACAAAAACGTGCTATTCGTACAATTTATTCTATGAGAAGTCGTGAATCGCTAAGAGAATAATTTAAAGAAGCAAATATTCTTACCGTAGCTTCACAGTACATATACGCAAACGTTTTGTATATACGCAGGAATCTTCAATTGTTTCTTAAAAACAGCGATCTCAATAATCTTAACATTAGATAAAAATACAAACTTGCTGTTCCGAAGTATTGTTTAAAAAAAGTTACTAGGTCTTTTATGGAAATGGGCATTAAATGCTGTATTAAGACACCGAAGGATTTTTACAATCTACTTTTTATTAAATTTAAAACTGTTATTAAAAAACATTTATTGAACAAAGCCATTATACACTAAACAATTACTTGAATGACAAACATGTAAAGTGTTAGTCGATCATGCATGGGCTTTTAACGACCATGTAATTTTATATGGTACATGTATATTTAAATAAATACACATAATGTTAACAGAGATTTAAAAGTGTAACTGTCAAATTTCTTACGGACTCTTTTCAACAGACAACAACTTTCCGAACCCTGCAGTAGATTTAAAAAATAATGACAATTTATATAAGTTACAAATACTTTAAAAAAATAAAACTAGTCTATTTGAATAAAGACGATTTGAATTTGAATTAAAAATAATAGTTAAGTGTGTATAGCAACTTTAAAAGTAATTTTATTGACTTCCGGTTTTATTTGTGTGAGTTAGAAAAGAAGTATACTTTGTGACGATTCAGATTAAAATATGATCTATCTAATTTATATACTTAGCACATAAGTTTCATTTAGCATTTTGTATAAGTAATCATCATGTGATTGACAAACAAAAAACAATCTGAATATCTAAAAAAAATTACAAATTTTCACATATTTGTAATAAATAAAATTTAAGGAATAAAACATTTTTTCATACATACCCGTATTTATTTTAATTAATTATACCAATGCAGAAAAATAAGCAACAAATAATACATTGTGATTGTCGGCACTTGGTTAAACTTTCAATACATAATTTACCTTATTTTTAAGCACTTGTATACTTTCCTTAAAGATTTCTTCATACATAGCATTTTCAAAGATTTACTTACAGTTGTCAACTTTCGTGATAAAATTAAATTGAAACAGGCAAACAAATATGTAGTTAATACAAAAATATAAAAACATATCAGGTAGTCTTTTAAAATTTAATTTTTAAAGACTACCTGATATTTTGGTAAATTACTTTTTTTAGTAGAGTAATTTGTTATTTATATATTCCATTCCATTTCAATAATTACAATTTATCTACAATAATTACAATTTATCTATAAAATAATTCGAATATTACGTTATATTTTAATAAACACCTAAATTATTCTGATTAGGTATGACACTTGCTTTTAGACTAAAATTTTTTTGTACTGATTTCGATTTTTTTATTCTCACCTATCATCCTTCATTGGTACCCCGCCGGCGTATACTGTTAGCATGAATAGGACTACCATTCCATTGTTATTCATAGAAAAATGTGTAAAACCAATAGCATTTAGTAGTTGAAATAGTACTATAAAGATAAGAAAAAGACAGACAGCAGAAAAGACAGACGGACGAACAGACAGGAACTTTGAAGAGTAATTTTAAGTGAATGTAACTAGTACATTTAATTGAAATTAATTCCTCTTACTTTGATCGTCAAATGCTTTTTGATTTTATATTTTTAAGTGAATAACCTAGATACTTGTTTATTCTAACTCCCACTATCTATAACATATACATACTCGTATGTTAGGTATTTTTTTATTTCCTTTTGTATTGTCAATTTATATTTTGAATATACACTACATTATACACCTTCAAATTTAAAAATAATCAAAATTTATTTTGTTCATAAGTACTTCGCCGAATCCTTTTTGAACTTATCCTTATTAATATTATATGTGAAAATGAGTTTGTTTGTTTATTGCCTTATAGCACCTTAATAGCTTCAAGAATTACTATGAAATTTGGTAAATACGTACTATATGAGGTGGTTCTTCTCCACCTCATAGGCTACTTTTAATGCCAGTCAGTAAATTAATTCCGGTTACTAATATATGTAAATTTTATCAATCGACTTCGAAAAAGGAAATAACTCTAAATTCCGTTGTTTTTTATGTTTGTTACCTCATAACTCCGTTATTTATAGTGATTTGGAAAATTCTTTTCATTTGAAAATAAATCCCATAGAAATTAATTCAAAATCGATTTAGTTGCTTAGTTTTTTAAATTAAAATAACTGGTTTTATTATAATTGAAGTCAGTGTTTTTTTATAGAACAAAAACTTAAATATTTTTTTACTTTTGCGCTGTCATCTATATTTTTACTCTATTCGCCTATTCAGTGCTGTATTCTATTAAAGTTGGGTAGCAATAGTATACTACAGCTATCTGTTTCTTTTTCAATATGTAAAAACAGAATGGTAGTCCGTCCGCGCTATCGATATACGCTGCTGGGGCACCAGAGAGGGATGACAGGTGAGGATGAAGACAGGTGAGTTGACTGACTGTGACGAATTCACATGGAATTAACCATGATGTTTTCCAGAAGGGACCGCGTGAAGGTCAACCCAAGCAATATACCCTATATTGCTAGCAAAGGGTCGCTAGTCCCTATTACTAACAATCCGTTCGCCCCGTGAACTCGTCACTCGTGTTAACATAAATTACTAAACGCTTTTATTCTTTACTTTGCACTCTTTATCTTCAACTTCTACATTATTATCTTGCAGTTTCACAATATCTCGTGCAATTTCATAAAGTAATAGTAGTATAATAATAATAAGTGTATATTAATTTAATTTATTTATCTAAACTTTATTGACAAATAAAATGTAGTACAAAGGCTGTAAGGTCCGGTCCTCCGCCTTCCCTAAAGTTCGCCCGCTATACTCCATTGTATAATATTTGTCTAATTCCATTCCACTCGCAGACTTAGCATTATATTATCATTAGTGTGGTAAGCTGTACTCTGTTTTATCTATATTATCGTCGGCTGTCAGTCTGCTGTCATTCACTCAAGTGAGTCAATGTGTGTGCCTGAATTGATTATGTTGAATTCACAGCTGCGTGAAGAAATGCAAAATAAACATTAAATTTTACCTTAAAATAATGGGAATAGAAAGATTAGCATATTACAGGTATTGTTTAGATTTTCCTTAAAAGGTTTGCGTAACAATAAATTAGTCAAGACAATGGCGGACTCAAAAAATATCAATGTTTTGGACAAAAATTTGGAAGAATGTGAAATACAAGAAGTACTTAGAAATGGCACAGACTTACGGGAATATGCATTGCAAATAGACAAAGGTATAAAAGAAGCGGAGAAAAATTCTATCGCGGATTATTTAAAGGAAAGTGAGAATATAAGCTCACTCCACAACCAAATTGAAGAATGTGATGGCATTCTGGCCCGTATGGAAAGTATGCTCATGGTGTTTCAAGTGAGTATATTTATGTTTTTGTACATATATGTTATTAAAATCAGATGCATTTTTGCAGACATACAGTCATGTCTTATTAGCGTATTTAAGACTATTTTCCAAGTGGAATGCGAACCTGACCATATAAGGCGCATGTGTCATCATCATCATCATATCAGCCTTTAATTGTCCACTGCTGAACATAAGCCTACTTCTTGGGGAGTTTGCCAGTAGTTGCCATGCTTGGCAGGTGGACAGTTAGGTTTTAAAAAGGATGCTGCTGCCCATCCTTCATCTTCCCTTTGTCAACTCTGACTAGACCCACCGGAAAGTAAGGGCTGGACTATACTATGCTGGGACCACATGGCTAAGGCGCATATGTACCCTCAGACATTTGCAAAGCGTTGCTCATATCCTAGGGTAAAAATTACCAACTTGACCTCTTCCTTTCAATATGCTTATGCATATGGAGTTCTTAATTTAGCACTGAAACCAGTTTAAGATAATTATTGTATAATGTACAATGAATACTTTGTTTCAGAATGATTTAGGAAGTATTAGCAATGAAATAATTAGCTTGCAGAAACGCTCTGTGAGTATGTCTGTCCAATTATCTAATAGACAAGTCTTAAAGGGTCCACTCTCATCATTTATTGAAGACATGGCTGTTTCAGAAACACTCATTTTGTAAGTAAATTTAATTAAAAATAAAATATATTCTTTACTTAATTACAATATTAAAATTAATCAATCAATAACTTATTTTGTAAAATCACTTACTAAATCTTATCTAATAAGTATATTTAGAAATTAAGTACCACTTTAATTATTATACAGTCTACAGATGTTGACTAATATTATAAATGTAAATTTGTTTGTTACTTTATAGCACCTTAATGGTTTAACTATAATAATTGATATACACATATTATATGAGATGAGAAACATATAAAAGCTAGCCCAAATTATAATTGAAAATATCTTTGTTTATTGCCTCTTAATGCCTTAATGGCTCAAAACTGATGTTAAATTTGATGTCAATATAATATTTGAAAAAGAGACAGAGATACTGCTTTTTATCAGCTCAATTAATATATCACACTTATATGAATGAAATCATAGGTAAACACTATTTCAAACATAAAATTGCATACTTTGTAAATAAACCTATTCTTTATTTATTTACTTTATTTGACCTTTATCTGTATAATTTATTTTGTGTTTTCAGTGGTATTAATAATGTACCTGTAACTGACAAAGAATTTATGGTCCAACTTGCAATCTTAAATCAAAAATTAAATTTTGTCAAAGAACAAGACTTTAAAGAAACCAAAGCCTGTCATGATGTTAAAGATGTTTTAGAAAAGTTAAAAATAAAAGCTGTATCAAAAATAAGGTCATACATTTTAGAACAAATTTATAAATTTCGCAAACCAATGGCGAATTATCAAATCCCACAAAATGCTATGCTGAAATATAAATTTTTCTTTGAATTTGTCCTTGCTAATGAAAGGAATGTGGCACAAGAGATATGCAATGAATATATAGATACTTTAGGCAAAGTATATTACTCTTACTTTAAATCATATGCTTCCCGATTAGATAAATTAAAATATGAAGAAACACCCACTAAAGAAGATTTAATGGGAATCGAAGATGGATCTAAAGGTGGATTTTTCCAAAAATCAAATCTTAAAAACAAAAGTACAATATTTACTATCGGAAACAGGGGCGATGTTTTAGCACAACAACTTGAAGCTCCAATTATAGTCCCACATGTTCAACAAAAAACGAAGGTAAGGCTAGACCGCTTACATATGTTGATGTAGATCATGATACATTACTGAAAAAAACATAACTTTTTTATTATCTCAAGAACAATGCTTTAAACTTATTTAAATCATATTTATCGAACAAAATTCAAAAAGTTATAGTAAATAACGTAACATATTTTTTTACTTGATAATAAAACTTGCAACTAAGTTTTTGCGGTGTATCTTGTACGCAGGGTCAAACTGTATACTAATATTAAGACTGCTTGATTAGTTAGTTTAGTTACTTTCACAGTTCAACATCAAAACAGTTCAATATCTAAAGCATATTTGTATTTCAAATATCCAATTGCCGCGATTTATTCTATAGGAAGTCATAAAAACAGAAATTCTAATAAGCTTCACATTACATATATGCAAACATCTTGTATATACGCAGGAATCAATTCTTCTATTTCAATAACAAATTCTAAATTACCGTTGCGAAGTATTGTTTAGAAAAAGTTAATAAATGTTATAAGATAGGGGATATTATGAATCTACCTTTTTATAAATTTAACTGTGATTAAAAAACATTCAACATTGTGCACACATGAAACTATTATTTGAGTTACAAATGTGCGTGGTATTAGTCGATCATGCACAGGCTTTTTAATGACCATTTAGTTTTAGATATAGTACATTTAAATAAAAACATATAATGTTAACAGAGATTTAAAAATGGTGAGTTTCTTATGGGGTTTTCTCAGCAGATAACAACCCTGCAGTAGATTGTAAAATAACAATTTCTGTTCTACTATAAATCTATAGTCTATTTGAATATGAAATCTATACTTATTGTTTATTATTCTGAAATGGTTTATCCACCTCAGCCCTAATTTGATATTCTAACTGTAATATATACCTTTAATAGTTAACCTGTAATTATAACCTTTTTAAGCTTAATATCAGCTCCAGACTTCTGATTTCATCATATTAATGTCACTGACTATCTATTTATTTTATACCATTTATTTACAGTATTCCTATGAAGCATTGTTCAGAAGTCTTCAGTATGCTTTAGTAGATAATGGCTGTAGAGAATACTTATTCACTACTGAATTCTTTCATGTAAAAGGCAGCCATGCACAGGAACTGTTTGATAGAATTCTTGGAAAGACATTATCATTACTTGTGGTAAGTATGGCTATGTTATATGATACTGCAATGTGCATAATCAATATACATATCTTAACACTGTAGAGGTCAAATATCTGACAAAGAAAAAAAAGCGCGTCAGGAGGATGTTAGAAATGAAATAGAACACATCCAGATTTATTTCAAATTTTTCGTTTTTCTATCTGTTTATCTGTTTGCACGGGCTAATCTTGTTATATTTAAATAAAACTTATTTAATTGCAAACATATTTATTAACATCAAGAGAATGAACAAAGGTGAGAAAGCAACCGGAAGATCCGCTAGTACATACATGTTAACTCATGTCATCTGTCAATTAAGATGCGTTCCTTTATACATATTTAAACTAGGTACGTTCATCTTACACCTCCCCCTTCAACTTTAAAACAAAACTTTTACAATCAATTACAAAATAAAAAAACATTTTACAAAATTACATTATAAATTGAGTCTATCTCTAGGTTTTATAATTCTTCCACTGCGAGTGTGACATGCTTTATGAGGGATATTTGATTGGTTACTATTTTCAGATACAATATTTGGCACATTATTACTAACTTTGTCATTTAAAGAATAATCAAAAAAATCTCTCTTAAAACTATGTGTTTTTGTGTTTGACCTCTTAATGTGATGAGAAGTGCGCCTAAAGGGCTTACAATTTTCTCCCCTACTGATCCAATATGATCTAGGTTCTTTAGACTTCTTAATAACTACTCCTTTTTTCCAATAACTATCATGACCTGTCCTATAAGTTACATTTCTCCTTCCTTAAAATTTGTTTCACCCTTCCTTATAAATCTATCATGAATTTTTTTAGTTATAGATTGTTTCACAGTTAACAATTTATGAATATTTTTCTCTATTTTAGGTTCTAACATGCTTTCTGTAATAGGTACACAAGTTCTCAACTGTCTACTCTGTAATATTTGAGATGGTGATACTTCTAAACTAGATAAAGGTGTACAGTTATAACTTAATAGAAAATCTCTATAATCTACATTATCCTCCCTCGCTTTCTTTAATAAATTTTTAGCAATATTTACTGCCTTTTCTGACATGCCGTTACTTCTAGGATAGTGAGGGCTACTGGTAGTGATACAAATATCTTTAGATTTATAATACTGAATACATTCATAAGATTTAAATGGATTGTTATCTGCTATAATTTCAGTAGGGTAACCAAACCTTGTAAATACTTCCTGAAAAGCATTTATAACAGACTTTGAACTTTTATTTATTATTGGTATAATTTCCAACCAATGTGATAGATAATCCACAACAACAAGGTAGGATTTCCCTCCATACTCCATAATATCAGAACCTACTTTTGAAAATCTTAATTTAGGTATCTTATGCATTAACAATGGTTCATGAGTATTTGCAGATTTAAATTTCTCACAAGTTCTACATTTAGATATAAAGATTTGAATATCCTGAGACAATTTCGGCCAATAAAATAGCTGTCTAGCTTTTTTAATACTTTTACTTATGCCTGGGTGACCAGAATGAACTAAATTTAATACATATAATTGTAAAGATTTAGGAACAATAATTTTGTTAGTATAGAACACTAAACCTGATTCTACATAGATATCCTCTTTAAATTTAAAATATGGTTTACATTCTTTTAACAATTTATTTTCTTCAGGCCATCCTTGATAATAATATTTTATAATTTCAGATAACACTTTATCTTTGCTAGTCTCAGATCTGAACTCAGACTTTCTTTCACTACTCATAGGCAAATGCAATGAAACTGAATGAACCATGTCTAACATTTCATAGTCCTTCTCTGTTGTTTTCATACTACATCTAGATAACATGTCTGCAAAATGAATGTCTTTACCTGGTATATAATTAAGATTTAATCTATAATTTAATAATTTAAGACACAAACGTCTAAGCCTTGGAGATCCTACTTTAGTAATAGGCTTTTTAATAATTGAAATCAATGGTTTGTGATCTGTTTGTACCTGAATATTTTTAGCACCATATATATATTTATGGAATTTTTGTGTACCAAAATAAATAGCTAATAATTCCTTTTCCGTTTGACTATAGTTTAATTCACAATTGTTCATTGTTCTGGATACACAAGCTACTAATCTTAAACAGTTATTGTTATCTTTTTGAAACAAACAACTACCTATTCCATTCTGAGATGCATCACACTGCATTATAATTTCCTTTTTAGAATCAAAAGCACTCAAAGCTGGAGCCTCTGAAACTTTCTTTTGAGCTCTGAAAAATTTTTATCATGTATTGGTAACCACTGAAATAAAACATCTTTTTTCAATAATTGACATAATGGAGCCATAAGCTCAGCCATTTCTGGTACATATCTTCTAACATAATTGAATGACCCTATAATTCTTCTTAACTCAGCTATATTTCTAGGAGCTTCTAGACTTAATAAAGATTTGACTCTATCCTTGTCCATTTCCATACCCTTTTCACTGAATATTTGTCCTATATATTTAATTTCTTTTAACTTATATTGCAACTTGTCTTTATTAAATTTAGCTTTTATTTGTTTTGCACGTTTAATAACTTCCCTAACAGTTTTATCATGAGCTTCCTCAGTTTCTCCCATAACTAGTAAGTCATCGAACCATGTTATTACATTAGGTATATCGCCAAAGTAATTTTGAATTTGATCTTGAAATACATCAGGTGAATTTGAAAGACCATACGGTAAAACTAAGTATCTATACACTCCAAAAGGTGTCGCAAAACAACATTTCCATGATGCACTTTCTGTTAGTGTCACATGATGAAATCCTTCCGATAAATCAAAAACTGAAAAATACTTTTTACCTTTTACTTTACATGCTATCTCATCTACAGTTAATAATACTTGGGGTTTTCTAATTATTTTTTTATTTAACTCACTGGGATCTAAACACAATCTTATATTTCCATTAGGTTTTTCTACTAAAACTAGCCTATTTATACATGCTTCTGATCTTATCTCTTCAACTTTAGTGATAGCTTTCCTCTTAACTAACCTATTCAATTCACACTTCAAAGGATTATATAATTTATTTGGTATCTTAGGTGCCGCATGACAAATTTGCTCATGTGGTAATGTAGGAATATCCACTGGTTTAGGAAAATTTCCATGACCTTCAAAAATTTCCATATTTTCTTGTATAAACTTAAATTTCTCATCATTACAATTTAAATTTACTGTATTAATTCTTTTAACTAAATTCAATGCAATACAACCTGGTAATCCTAGTAACATTGATTTACAGTCAACTACCATGAAATCTTCATAACATTCAATTGCTTTATATTTACAGTGTAAATTTACCATACCCACTGGTTTAATTGTGGAGCCTTGAAAGGCCTCTAAACTTTGGTTACATTTCCTAAGTTCAATATTACTTCCTAGTGACTTATATATATTTAATGGCATTATACTCACATCTGCCCCGGTATCTAATCTACAGTTTACATACCTGTTCTCAATTAAAATGTTCTCTGTCCAGTGTGTCTTTTTATTACCTTTTACTTTGTTTCTCGTTATACTGCAACAATACAATTTAGAATTAGAGTCACTGTCAGAATTACAATCTACATTTTGTACCTTTTTCTTCACATTACAACTAACTGCAAAGTGATTCTTTAATCCACATTTATGACATCTCTGCCCAAAGGCTGGACACTCCCTCGGACCGTGGTTTCTCTTACAGCGCCTACAATTAAATTTTTCTATATATTTTGTTTTATTTTCTTGATATGCATGCTGCCTTCCTTTATTTTTCTGTTTCCTATTATATACTTCTTTATTTCCTTGATATACTTCCTTTTCCTTCTGTTTTAAACTATTTCTTTTCTTCACTATATCTATTTCTATATTTGGATTCATCTCTTTTGCCTGCTTTTTACTAATTTCACTTGTACGACAAAAGTTGGTTGCCTTCTCAAGTGTTAAATTGTCTATTCTTAGTAGATTCCTGTAAGGACTTGTCGTATATGCCTTGCACTATTTTATCTCTTAATATTTGGTCCTCTAATGATTCTTGTCCTTCTACATTTTTATACGAACAATTAGCAAGCAGCTGTTTTAAATCTGTGAGAAAATTATGAAAACTTTCGCCTTCTTTTTGTTTCCTTTCATTAAATTTATATCTTTCAAATACTTGATTTGCTCTTGGACTTACATAATTATTAATAGCTCTTATAACATTTGCATAGACTTGCGATTCTGTTTCCGTAATCGGCAATGTATGTAGCAATCTTGCAGATTCGATTCCCATCATATTACGCAAAAGTGATAATTTTACTTTGTCCTGCGAGTCATCTTTTCCAATGCTCACTAAATAATCCTCGAATGCCTGTATCCATACCTTCCACTCTGAGGCTGCATTAGGCGATCTTATGTCGAAATTTGGAGGCAATTTAACCGATCCTTCCATGATGGCGTCTGCTTGGCTGAAAAACTTCTTTACGATATTTAATACTTGATACAATCTCGTTTACACTTTGAATACGATAATTGCAACTTCAACCATGACTACTACTTCGAATACCGCTACGACTGCGCCATGTTATATTTAAATAAAACTTATTTAATTGCAAACATATTTATTAACATCAAGAGAATGAACAAAGGTGAGAAAGCAACCGGAAGATCCGCTAGTACATACATGTTAACTCATGTCATCTGTCAATTAAGATGCGTTCCTTTATACATATTTAAACTAGGTACGTTCATCTTACAAATCTCCGAATGTGTTAGACAGATTCAAATGAATTTTTGCATGGTGGTACCTTACATTCCCGGTCAACATTATATATATATTTTATCATGGAAAGTTAGTGTTCCCGTGGGATAGTTAAAAAACTATTGTAACTTATGGAGCTAAGTACACAACCAACTTAAGTAAAGTCATTTTAACCTAAGGCAAAGAGTGAGATTGAAACACGTCATTTGTTAATTTTAAAGCAGTATTCCACAGATATAATAAACAGGTAGGTACATACATCGATACGTATTAAAGAGGAATAAACGATACCATGCGGACAAAGTCGCGGGCATCAACTAATTATAAATATAATTTGTCCTTTTTAAATGATATTTCCTATAACTACAATTTTATTACTAGTTAGTTCTTTTTTATTTCAGAAAAATGTGGAAAACTATGTTTTAGAATGTTATGATTCCCTTGCATTGTTTTTATGTATACAACTTATAAATAGATATAGATGGATGTGTCACAAACGAGCTGTAGGTGCACTAGACAGGTAAATATTTTTATAGTAAAACTTATCATTATTATATTCTTAATTTTAGTGTTAATTTTAGTCTGTTTGTTACTATCAAAATGTGACAATCATTTTCTGGTATTTATTTTGTGAATGAAATAATTTAAGATTGTATGTCACAAAAAATAAAAGTGACTTCAGTTGTGGCAAAACCAGTTATTTTGATTTCGACATTAAACTATTGAACCGATTTTGATAAAATTCTATGAGACCAATCTGTAAGTATATCCTTTCAGATAAAAAAGAATTTACCAAAACCGCTTTCTTTTAAAAAAAAATGACAAGTGAGATCATTCTAAATATAAATGTGAAATTAAGTTTGTGGTAAAAAATTGTTGCTTTAAAAGCTCAATCAATTTTCATTAAACTTGATTACATATAGTCTTTGGAACATAAAATTTGGCCGTTTTTATCTGTTAATGAATGTGTCCCCGTTACTCGTAAGTAGTCACATCATATAGCTAGTTCTAAATTAATATGCTTCTAATTTTAATCACAAATTTTAATAAGGATTTAAGTGCGTGTGCGTGCGAGTGCGAGTGCGTGCGCTTGCGTGTGTGTGTGTATATGTTTGTATGTAGGTGTGTGCGTGCATGAGCGAGCGCATACGCGTGCGTTTGTGTGTATAATTTCTATATAGTCCAATTTCAAACTTTTATTCATCTTTACAGCTACTGGGATTCATTACAAAGCACATTGTGGCCAAGGTTAGAATATGTATTAAAACTCAACATTCAAAGTGTAAGAGAATGTGATCCAGCCAAATTATCTAACAAGGAATTAGGACCTCATTATGTAAGTTGTCTTCATTAAAAGATGATTCTACCACGTGCAAATACTTTGACATTATTATATATATATATAATATAACTTTTAGTTAAATTTATTGAAACATGTCACATTTATTGCTTTACCGATCAACAGTTACATCCTTATATAATTAACAAGTGAAGTGGGCAGCTAAGAAAGATCTAAAAATTGAATGTAACCCGTCTACTAAAAATAATAAAATGTAGTTGAATAAATAATATCCATGTCTACTTGCTAAAAGATGTCAACTCATCTCTTACAAAAAAATATGCAGGCCATAAACTCTACCCCTACATTACTTTATTATACTCATTATTGATTATATGGATTTAACTTTCTGTCACTATTCATATTTAATGTGTATTTGTTATGTGTGTATGTGTTATATGTGTAAATATACGTAATGTATATGGTTTATTTATTTCCTAACTGTTCTGTATCTTTAATGTGGATATACTTTTAGATAACACGCAGATACGCGGAGTTCTCAGCTGCAATGCTTAGCTTAAGTGAACAATTCCCATCTGAAGAACTTAGTAATCTCCTTTTAGTTCTCCAAGATGAAGTTCATTGTTTTCTTCTGAAAATGGCAGCAGAATTCCCACAGAGGATACAGCAATTAATATTTTTAATTAACAACTATGATATGGTACTAAGCATTCTAATGGAAAGAACTAGGGATAACACGAAGGAAGCCGAAACTTTTAGAGAACAATTGCAAGCAAGAAGTTCTGAATATGTTGAAGAAATACTGAGCCCACATTTTGGGGGGTTGATGCAATTTGTCAAAGAAGGAGAACAGTTGGCTGAAGGGGACAACAAAACTCAACTGGCGGCTATGGAAAAAAAATCTTTGTCTTTAGTAGCATCATTTAGCACTGGTTGGAAACAGAGTCTTGAAGAAATTCACAGAGAAGTTCTTGTATCATTTCCCAATTTAGTTACTGGGTCAGGATTGTTACAAATGGCCCTAACTAATTTCGTTCAATACTATCATAAATTTGTCAAACTATTAACACCAAATGCCCGTACACAATTAGTTAACATTCATGTCATAATGGTAGAAATAAAAAAATATAAAACTAATTTCTGAAAGATTCATAAAAATAGAGGAATACGAATTTTATACATTTCAAATCAATTTTACTCGGCAATAAAAAAGACCAACTTTATTAATAACAAAATTTTGATTAGTTTCTTATTGGATTTAAAATGTTTCTTTCTGAATTAACATGAAGCAGTAATGAATACATTAATGTATTTATTACACGACTTGAAATTAGTTCAAAAACGACAGAAAGTGCGTTTTTTCTTTATTTGGAAGAAAATATGAAAATGTTAGTTATTTCTATTCACCCTAAATTGGGGTTTAAAAGAAACTGCATACAGGAGAATAGAAAAATTGATCAAGTATGACATCTTTAAAATAGCATAAGCAGATTTTATTGTTTTAAAATTAAAAGTTCCCTATTTAGATCATTAAAACCAAATCTATAATCCTTGTCTAATTGAAAATACACAAAAATACTGCATGAAATGATTAACATACATTTTTTTTTCCTTTTGTATTTAGTAATCAATAAATTTGTAACATATTTACCGCCCATTGTTGCCTCTTTATCTTGCTTTTATGTATATATTTTTTTTTGTGTACTTTTACTCTTAATCTTTATATTCATTTTGTAATATTCTTTGAAGGGAACAATAAAGAGTTTTCATTCATTCATACCTTCACATTTCATTAAATATTGAGCTCGTTTACAAAACTGTTGCTGAATTACTAAAGAAAAATTGATAATTTTTTTGTCAATTTTCATTTTACCAACTCCAAGAAACTTAGGTAAACTATTTTAATTCATTTATTTTATTTACATTATTATGCCATCTATAAAAATAATAAATACAGTAAATTTTAATAAGAATCGACACAAAAGCGGCCTTATTGCTAAGCAATCTTCTAAACAATGACAAAAAAAGACAAAGGATAATATATTATACACACTTAAAAAAAGTCTAAGCAACACATAAATTTCAATTTTACAATGTGTTTTCGCATTAAATCATTAGTATTTTTTTATTTATATATTTTTTTTTATATTAACAATTGATTTTTTTTTATTTATTTTTTAATAATCTTAATTAACAATAACTACGAGTAAGTACCGTATGTACGTAGTAAAAAGTAAGGTGCCTAATCAACTAAACTTAAACTAAAATTAAATAATTGTACAAAAATTGCTTAAAATTAATACAAAGTATGGCGAGATTGACTTCTTCCCGCTTGCAACATCCCTTTAACTCTGCATCTCATCTGCGTTCAAATGACTTCGCTCCATGACGTAAAAAATGTCTCAAAATCCAAATATATTCAAAACTTTTTCAAATTATTGTTTCAATCATAAAATTGATGCAGAATACTAAATTTTAATAAGCAAAGAAAACGCTATAAAATTCAAACAAATGCATTAATTAATTTTAAATTTAATTTGTGAAAAAAAAATGATACTCGATTTTTTTTTACAACCAGCCAGTATGTCCTCTAGATCAAAAAAATTTACATAGGTATTATCTACTTGGTAAGAAATGATAGAATAATTTATTAATAATTTAAAATAGTATGTGTTGCTTAGACTTTTTGATGTGTGTATATACCTGTCCACTGCTGAACATAGGCCACGCTTAGCAGCCGAATTGGCAATCACAGTAGCTTTGATGATGTTTTAAAAGGGACGCTGCTACCATCCTTCGACCATTATATATACACAAACAAATATATACATAAAATACACATAAATAACAACAAATAGCCCTATTCAATATAGGGGAGAATAGGGCAATGGCGGTCAGTTAAGGAATTTTTGCAATAAAATCCAAAATATAAATCACAGCTTTATTAGGAACATAACATCGCAATTCTACATTAAATGACTATTATAATGTGAAATCAAAACAATAATCTTTAGAGTTTTCATCTAATAAATATAAAAATAAAAAATAATAGCTTTGACCACCATTACCCACAAGTGAGGACAATAGTGGTTATGATGTTAACAATAATGATCAAATACTTCTAACATATGTCACATATGTATCCTGTAGCGGGATCCCAACCAGTGCAAGCTGAGTGAGCCCAAAGCCCACAAAAAGTGCACCGGTACTATACCTCGTTCTTTCGGCCGAATGTTCCATTAGCCATAAGCCTTAAAGTCTTGTCTAATGTCTCTGAAGACCATGCAACCTTCTGAGTTTTTCTGGGTCGATTTTTAGGCATCTAAAACAAATTGATTAGATTTAATTAGATTATGACAGTCATAAAAATATTGCAATGGTGGTCGGTTGACCACGATTACCCACAATGGACTTTATAGAAAAAAAAATGTAACACAAACAAATGCATATTTTAATTTCAAATTTACATTACAACATAATAATAATAAACAGTTTCAAATAATAAGACAACGTTTACGTCGAATAAAAAATGTTTCACAGCTTACCTTGTTAATTTGTTGCGACATAAAATTATATCAAGTTGACGCGAAAACTACAGAAACTTACTTTGTGCGAACGCAGCGTGCAGAATGACGGCGGGAGGCGATCCTCGGTCGCGAACAATGAGGAACGTGACGTAATACAGTGCACACGTGTAAATGACCATTCATGCATTAGTTATGTGCGTAACCACCATTGCCCACTGACCATCATTGCCCTATCTTTCCCTACCCCGTTTTATGGTACAAAAAAAAAGATTAAAAAATCAGTTGAGATTTAACATACATATTAAGAACTTTCTAAAAATTGCTTCAAAATAGTATTATAAATAATATGTCCTTTATTATTATTTATATGAAATAATGTCTTTTAATGATAAACAAAGTCAGTTGTGAACTATAGAATAATTAGATCATATAAGAAATAAAAAATTTAGTTATTAAATTATTTCTTCAATTGGAACTAAATAATTCACACTCCAAGCGTTCTTAGTTCGATGTATTTAATTCTAGCAAAATCGTCACTTATCACAAGTTTAATACTATTGTATCACATTCAATTGTAGAGAATATTATAAATACTAAATTATTAATTAATGATTATTATTTGTAAATAAATAAAATTTTATTGCAATTATTTAAAACTTAGTTTTATTAAGAGGAATAAACTCCGCTTCCAAAATGAAGCGAAAAATATTTACATCACAGTTCTTGTAATATTGATAACATAGTACAATTAACTTATATATACTAGAATGACTCCAATAATATATTACTAATATTAAAATGTAAACCATACTAAAATATTGGCCTACTCCACTTGTGTCTAACAACTTTTCGCCACTGGAGGGTGGAATTTTATTCCACTTATTTCCACTGATAAAGATAACAACTTTTTTAATGGATAATAATGAAATGGTAACCCTGCCTACGTCATCGGTATACACTGGCGGGGCACCAGTGAGGGATGATCGGTGAGGATAAAAAAAAGGCAGATCAGTTAATCCATTGTGACGAATTCAACGATAAATTTGTCACAATGGTTTCCAGGGCGAACCGCGTGGAGGTCGACCTGATAAGGGATAGCAATGGGAACTCACAATCCCTTCCCCCGCAAGATGACCACTTATTCTTTACAAGTGCACTTTTGTACATAAATAAATATATAATAACCTCCCTTTTTTTTTCTAGATGTCTAGTACAAATAATGTTTTACAGCATCCTGAACTAATAAAATCGCTTGGAATATGCAAAACAATAGCATAACTACTTTAAAATTATATTACGTAGATGGATGGATGGATTTTACATTATTTATCAATTTAAAAGTTAAAAGTGGAAGACAGAGACGAAATTGTTTTCTCTAACTGCCTTATATAACAAAGGAATTAACTCGGAAATGAATAACTTTTTCATGGATTTTTATAATAAATTTTTTAGGACTTCTGCATGTATACTAAAGGAAATTATTTACTTTTTAATTTGTGTACTGTTTTAATCTAATTGGAGATTATTATTATTATTTTATAAAATTTACATATAAGTAAATATTAGGTTTTGATGTCGTAGGTCATCATTATTAAAAATTATGCATAAATAAGAATACACTTGTAATTTTTTGATGAAAATTCAAAAATTGTAATTAGTAAACCAAATTTAAAGTTGTAACAAAACCGATTATTTTGGTTTGAAAACCAGACTACTGAACAGATTTTAATACAATTTCTATAGAACATGTAAGTATATTTTTTCAGATAAAGACGGTTTTATGAGGTAACAAACATAAAATACAACTGAATTGAGAACCTCTCAATTCGAAACCTCAACCTTTTTGAATTCGATTAAAAATGAGAAAATAGGAGCAGTAAAATTGAGAGTAATCTATTTTCGAAGTCGGTTAAAACTAAATGTGACAACGCTGTGATGAAAACAGCATTTTGCAAAACTAAAGGATGTATGTATATGTATGATTACTCGTTACACTGTGGTATCGAACGGATAACTTTGTTTTTATTAATAGTTTTTTTAACAGACTACACTTATTATTATCAAAAAAATATCGGTAGGGAAAAGTGGCATTATTATTCCAATTATTCCTACTGAACACACAAGGGTAGGGGCAGGTGAAAAAAAAGTCTATAACTACTCGGGGGAAAGTTGGTAAGAACAAGTGGAACTGGTTAAAATATTGGTGGAAGCGTAAACAACATAGTTGACACCAACAAAAATTTCTTCCTGTAAACATCATTGTTCAAGTAATTTACAAACTCAATGATAAAAATTAAAATGTTGAGATGTTATACTGATCGTCGCTGATTAGTGATATCTTTGATAAAACGGTTTTCCATATTTTCGCTGATTTATCTCTTACAAAATCTCGTAATACTTCTTCGCATTCAGGGGACACAGATTTAGGAAACCATTGTAACATTGCATGTATAACACGATTTTGATTGTGTTTACTCATATATATTAAACTTGTATATATTGCTTCTTGCATTAGTGGTGAAGCTGAAACAACATCGAAATATTTAGATTTTGGTTGGATGCAACTCATACATATTACATGTTTTTGTGCAACTAAAAATGGCAGGCAAGCCGACACTGCGCCTGTTAGAAAGTAGTAGCCGTCCCCTATAGACAAACATCATCGCATATTGCACTGTAAAGCCCACCATACGGCCCACCTGATGGTAAGTGGTTACCGTAGCCTATGAACCTGCAATATCAGAAGTATTACGCGTGCATTGCCGACCCTGAAGAAACCTTTTTACCCCCCTTTTGAAGAATCCCATGCTGTAGGCTCTTGGGAAAACCTCGGCAGGGAGCTCATTCCATAACCTGAGTGTTCATGGGAAGAAACATCTTTGAAACCGCGCAGTATGTGACCATTGAGGCTGTAGGACACGAGGATGAACACCCTGTCGATAGCGAGCCGTACGATGTTAGACAGTGCCTGTGGGCACCATATTCAACAATTCCTCTGAGTATAATCCGTTGTACAAGCGGTAGAACACGCAGAGTTATTTTTATTATTATTTACTAACTAACTTTTCTACCGCTACTTTAGACGTGTGGTGGTAGAAAAATCAATTACATATACCACTTCCAGATGGTGTATCAAGATATAATATACACTAAATTTGAAATTAGATCTGCAGGAACATAACTGTGGAAACCGCATCCAATTTGGTTCAGTAATTTTTGCATGATACCAGAACAAATATACATTTCTAAAAAAATATATTGGTTTCTATTGCTCCTTATTAAGACACATCATATTTTTTTAAAAAATATCTTCCATATGCAGACATCGTCTTGTTGTAATTTTATTAGATTAATAATATTCTTTAATGACTACATTTCAAAAAATATATGATAATGACACACACTTAATGCTATATAGCAATATCTCTCAGTCGATCTATTTGTTATATGAGTATTAAAAAAACTAGCTACTTACGGTTTTGATTAAGCATGTCTAAAAGTTGATTCATGACAATTTCACAATGTACTTTCATATCTAATGGATAAGGTTTCATAAGTGGCCCTAACATTGCCACGCAGAATCTTTTTATTCTCTCTGGACCATCCATCTCTATAATTGGTTGTAAAATATTTGTAATTACATGTTTCTGACACCATCGAGGACCTTGACGTTTTGCTATAATTAACAAAGATAATCTAAGAATTTTCTTTTCCGCTGAGTTATCTGTAAATCAATAAAGTTAACAAGTTAGCTCCTTTGGATTAGTATGTAATTTTACATGTTTTTATAACTTTATATCTTGACTAGCGTTTTGCCCGTTCCTTCATTTCAAAAGCAGGAAAACAATGAAATAGACCATTTCTAAATAGCGTATCAAAATAAAAATGAAAACCAACTTTTAAATTAGACTTTCAGGAACACAACAGTGAAACCCGCATTCAATTCGGTGTTGTAATTTTTGCGTGATGCTGGAACAAACATACAGAAAGACAGACAAAATTTTGTAAAAATTATATATGTTCTTTGTTGCACTTGTAAAAAAAAAAATATTTTTATTGTTTTGGCTTCTATCACTTATATATTATTGTTATATATTATACCCCTTACATATCTCCCATGTACATTGTCCAGGTATAATTTTATTATATTAGTAAGATAAACGGTATGTTCTTCAAATTTTTACGTCAAAGCATTTTACTGTTATATATTATATAGCGATCCAATCCTACTTCGCTTGGGTAGATAGAATTTTCGAAAATAATATATAGCCTATATTACTCGCTAATAATATAATTTTCTATAGGTGAAAGAATTATCAAAATCGGTTGAGCAGCTTTTTGAGTTTATCCTTTACAAAAAACCACTTTATAATACTAGTATAGAAAATCAAAGTGGCCTGATATAAAAACTGGATTCAAGAACATAAAATACAACCAATAGTAAGAACAAGCAATACCAAATAACGAAATATGCAAAGCTCCGCCAATGATTTCTTCAAAAATTATTAATTTATTTGTAATTGTTATTATAGAATACTATTTATTATTATTATAATGTTATTTATAACTACTCATTTATAGACTAGGAAAAAATTATTTAATATATTTTTACAACTTTTAAACAAATTAATTTTTATTGTTAAAAATTTCTAAAATAAACTTTTCAAGTAGTAGAAAATCAAGAATATACACTACATATATAAATAATTTACAATATTTTCTTCCAATCTCTCTCTCTCTCTCTCTCTGGTATTATATTATAAAGAAAATGTTTTTTTCTACACTTTTGTATTTTATATTAAGGCCGGCTTCGGAGACTCGCCGCGCGAAGTTTAGATTTTTAGCGCTACTCTCAACGATCGAGGCACTCGCGCACCGCACACACCCACACATACTCGTATACACAGTGGATCGCTAGATTGTAACTGGATTTTGTTACCAAATATAAAAATCGTTATGTCTAATATATTTCATCTTAATAACAGTACCTACTAACTGCTGGCCAGAACTTTGCGTGGACACGTTTTTCCGATAAAATGTTTTTACGCGGGTGGTTAAATGTGGTACTTTTTTTGCACATTTGATATAAGTCAAACTCCACAGGGACCGCATCTTTCAAAGTAAGATACATAAAATTATAACCTTATAGTGTGTAGGCATCAAATAAAAACACTATAAATTTCACAACATACGTTTACTAAGCGCGCGAGCCAGTGGGTCGCGTAGAAAAACTCCAAGAGCCAGTTCGAAACTGTCTTAGCGGCGACGACGCCGCTAAGCTAACGTTAGCGCACAGGAACGCGACGCGCGCGGGGAAGACGATCGGAAAGGGGACTTACTCGCGGCCGTTGCGCGGTGGCGATTTTAGGGACCCGCGTTACAACCTTAATTTATTCTAATAATAAGATTTAATTTAATTAACCTGTGAATATGACAGTTGCAAATAATATTCAATATCGATTTGACACCATAATGACGTCCTTTCCTTACAAGTTTCATGATGAAAGTAGATTTTCAAAATGCTAAAAAAATGCACGAAAACCGTAGGTATAATTACTAATTACAAAATTAATAAAGGCTTGGGTCTTTTTTATGATCAAACCAAATATAAAAAAACAGAAATACATAACAAAACACTGACTTAACTAAATACATTAAATTAGTAATCAGTCTACAGACTGCACTAGAGATACCGATAAAATTAATACATAACAAATGCTAAAATATAAGTGATCACATCTTTCTTTCATACACAAGAACGCTATATTATAAATGACGGCTTTTCAAGAAGACATTAAACAAAATCAAATAAACTAATGTAATGTAAGTGTTAAAATTTATAACTGGCGGTATGGAAATGTATGCAATGTACGCAATATTTGCTAGCATTTGGACAACTATGATTCTGTGATGTAAACAACTGTACACTGATTTTGTGTAAGTACACGGTACGATCGCGATCTGTCAAGGTGGCACAGAGCGACATGATATTACTTCGGAGGCGCGTGGCTGACTGAACGCCGGAACCGCGAGCGATCGCAAACGTGGTCGCACCGCTTCATAGTAATTTGTATGAAGTCTAAGCGTGAATATTGGGTAAGTTCGTGATTGTTTTACACAAAATAAGAATATATTTAATATGAAATGGAGATTCTACAAACTAGTTTATAGTTCTAACTTTATTATTTGATAAAATTCATTTAAGAATTCTTGATACTTATGACTCAGTTGTTACTATACAGGAGTGAAATTTACACGTTTTTATTGATTTTCTGATTTTTTTTTTTTTTTACATTTATTCATAAGCATTATCTTAAATTCGAATGTTTCAAGAAAAAGTAACATTCATTAGCTATATATGTGATTGTTTTCAAGGTTATAGAAAATAGTTTTCTATATAATTCTCTTACATTCCCGACCCTTGGTTGTCAGACTGTCCTTAAAACTAACTGATCTGACAAACATTGTTTTGCCACCCACTTTCCATTTCTTCTCTTATCAGGATAACAACTATCCTATCAGGATAATAAGTTTCAAGTTGGGGCATACAATACAAAATTTCATCTTAAATAATGTTTTAAAAATTAATTAGTGTCACAGGATTTATATATATTAAGATATATGTTGAGTACCATACCTCTCAAGTCTTTTATTGCATTTTTAAACATTTCCAGTATTTTCGTTTCATTCCATTCCACCATTTGATATGAGTACTTCCTATTCAAAATAAATCTTATATCTCTCACTCTATTGAAGGCGTCTTCACACTTGTAGAAATGCAATACATAGACTAAACAAGTAACCAAGGGACTTTTGGCTGAAATCATATAAAAATATTGGTAAATATTAATTTGAAATTTTAATTATTTTACTAATAACATTTTAACAAAATTCAATAATCACTTACCAATTCCCATATGAGCTAATGGTAAAATATGCATCCAGACATCCAAACACTGCTTAATGAGTGCAATGGCTTTATACTGCATACAATATAGAGCATCTATTATAAAAACTCGTAATCGAGTTTTTAATTGAAAATATCTACATAGTATTGCATAAAAGTGGGATGTACTTTCAATTACATCAAATTCTGGTGTACGATTTAATTTAAACAATAAATATTCCAAATTATTTAAAATGCAATTCACTATATTCATAGATGGCCATGCACTACTCAGTTGTGATATTATATAAAGAAGGACTTGTTCCTGCTTAGTCATAGGTGGGGCTGGTGGTGTATTGACTTTTGAAAACAATTCTATTTTTCGCTGTGAATCCTGCATATATTTCATGAATCCGGCTAAAAATTCTTTTACATCAAAACTCTGTAACTCATCTACGAGTTTATTCATTGCATTTTTTGCTTCAATAGAAGGTAAATTTATTATTTCTGCAGTACTGGTCTCAATCATTTTCCATATTAAATTTGTTACAGAATCTGAAAAACATTATTATTATTATAAACATGTGTTTCAACCGTAAAGCAGTTGTATTTGCATGTCTGTGTTCCGGTTTGAAGGATGGGATATGGTGTGAATTCACAGGATATAGAGGAATAAAACCTAAGTCCATGAACAGGAATGGCAACGCATGACGGGTATCATGGGCGAAACAGTATACTCTGTTATGTCCATGGTACTGCTCATGTCTATAGACGACGGTTACCACTTTCCATCAGATGGGCCATCAACTTATTTGCTTTGCTCTAAGTTGTATAAAAAAAAAGAAAAAAGAAACAACATATTTGTGAGATTTCAATAAATAATATTCATTAATTGATTTAATACATACCTGATACTTTTTTAGGTTGATATTTTGTTACTGAAACACTATATTTATTTATCATAAGACACAAAATGCTATTCTTAGGATGACTTGTGCTATCTGATTCTGTTTGTGATACTGATTTAGTTTGGGGTGTTTGAACTTCACTTGACGCTTCAGTAAATATTTCCAAATCCTCGTAATTAACTAATTTATTAGATTCAGTAACTTTTGATTTATCCAAATGTCGTCTCTTTTCAACTTCACTGATAATATCAGGTAGTTCTGTATTGATTTCTTTATGTGATTCATTTGAAGCGGATGTTTTATTATCCATACCGAATTGACGCTGACTACTACTACGCAAAATTCTTTTGCATGCGAAATCTGATTTGTCAACGGATAAACGTTTTAATCGTTTTCGTCTTTCTTGTGAAAGTACTTCAAATATTTCATAGTTGGTTTTAGAATCAATACTGTTTCTCTCTCTGTCTTTTATAAGATTAGGTTTTACAATTTGTGAATGTCGGGCATATTTACTACGACTACGAGTTGTTCTATCTAAAGACCGCGGGCTGTTGTTATTATCCGCTTCATTAGATTTCTGTTTCGTACATTTAGAAACTTTATGAAGATCACAATTTTTATTCTCCGTTGGAAATACTTTCTGATTTATATCGTTGATATCTATTTCATTGCTTTTCTCTTTCATACATTTAGATACTTTCTGAAAATCACAATTATTCTCTGCTTGGATTGTTTTTTGATTTATATTATTGTCATCCATTTCATCGTCTTTCTGTTTTACACATTTAGATACTTTCTGAATAGCTTTCTGAGTTATACCTGATGTAAATTTGTCAGGTTGTTTAGATTTTAATTCAGACATAACTTTAACAGCATTCTCATATACTGTTTTATCATTTAATGTTAATGAAGAATCATTAATGTTACTCTTTCTTTTATTGGCTAATATTGACAGATTATTTTTTCGGATATTTTTATAATGAATTAATCGTTTTGACTTAAATCGAGACTTTATAGGCTGTCGCAGTTCCATTCTAATCTTACTTTTGGGCAACATCTTCCGTCTAAGTTTATCTAAATTAGTTAATTTACGAGCTCTAGCTATCTTCTTATGACTCTCATCGCATGGAGATACTTCTACGGAGCCGTTATTGTTATTTATTAAAGCATCAAATGTGTCTTCTGAATTATGTTCACTCCTATTATCTAAATGTATGTCTCCCGTATCATCGTCTCCAAATGTCGCTACAGGATCTTCAAACTGTAATTTAGACAAAGTAGTGTTATGTGATTCCATGACAGAATCTTCAGTTATTACACAAGAGTCTCTGTTTTCTTCAGCCATGTCTACTTGATTTTGTAAATCACTTAAAGTTTCTTTACCATCTTTTAAAGATGCACATATATTTGAAGTGGGACTTTCACTTTCTATTACTACTACATATTCTTCATAAGTATTACTGTGAACTTCATTTATCTCTTTAATATTACTGTGAACTTTATTTATCTCTTTAATATTACTGTGATCTTCATTTACTTTATAAGTATTACTATTATTTTCATTTACTTTCAAAAATCCATTCTCCATATCACGATTTTCAACAACTGGCAATGTTGGATGACTTTTAAGTAAACATTTAATCTTCATAATTTCTTTAGCAAGGTCCGTAATGTTGGAATGTAAAATTTTATTTTCTTCTCTAACTTTTTCAGCTTCGTGACATATAATTCCCCTACCATGATCAGTTTGACTAGCACAAGAAATATGCTGCGTTTCTCTGTCGTAACACTTTGCTGGTGTTTTTGGAATCGGAGTTATCAATTTGTAATTAAATCGCATCTCATTGAAAATTGACTCTATTTCACAATCCCTCGTGTCATCATCGTTAAAATTATTGCTACTGTTAATTTCTAAACACTCCTGCTGCTGAATCATATGCTCGTCATCATGTTCGTTACCATATGTTTTATTATTTAAACTGACATCTATTGAATTATATTTAGATGGCATTGGAGTTATTAAATTCCTAGCTCCTTGTGTAGTAAACTTAATTGGACTTAAACCTTTATCAACTGTTTCACGAGTATCAAAAATATTATTTGATAAAGCAACTGGAGTAGTTGTCCTATAACCAAGTTCTTCAAGTGGTATAGGGCTTGTTGCTACATTTACTAAAATCTTTGTTGGTTTGTTTATAATACATTTTATAGGATTGTCTATTGAACAGTACTCTGGACTATTAAAGCATTTTTCGCTATCAGAAAATGCAAGAGATGAACCGCGACCTGTGTCTGCACTTGGTACTTCGTTGCTATAATCGGAACATCTATCAGTATCATCATTTTTATAAACTGATTTACCTAAAATACAAAAAGAAATTATATTTATTACAAAACATTACACATGTCTTCATAATGCTGATGAGTACAGACACTCGATAGAATTTCACATAAAACTATTATAGAAGATCAAAAAAATTTATAGCGTACAATTCCCATCTATATTTTTTAACGGTGTTGTGCATGCTGTGTGGGTTGCATATTAAAATTTGTAATTAGTTATAAACATAATAAAAGCGAATTATTTACAAACAATTCTGTGTATTGCAATTATGATTTGTGTACATATGGTGTAATTAAAAAACTATAGTAATACGATATTTATACTGCGGTAGTATTCATGAAAACATTTTACCAGTGATATATTGTATATATTAACATACAATTTAACAAAGCATATATTACCAAATTTTAGATTACCATTCCACATATGGACAAAACAAAAGTTAAGGAATTTTATTTGAACAAGTTCATCGTAATTTGCTTGTTTGGGGAAATAATTGTGAAAATTTGAAAATTCAAGACGGCGACCGAATTAGGGGTGACTGAAGTTATAAATTTTCGGAATATTTTCGAACTCATTTTTGGGACACATGGCAACCCTCTAGCTATTCGACTATTATGAAGCGGTGATGGGGACTCGGTGTGAAGAAAATATTTTTTGACATTTCAAAACAAAGAGTAATATAATTCTATCTACTATATATAATATAGTAATATAAATCACCCTCTTAAATGTTTTATAGGGATTTTACCAAAATTACTTAGTAACTCCAAGAATTAGAAAGAAATCCAAAATTGGGGAATAATTTCAAAAAACAATATTCATAATGGGTACCAACAGTTTCAATTGGCAGAATCGTTGGCGGAAAAATCCAGACTCCAGGAAAGTTTTTGAAAAGTTGAAAATTTAATATGTCGGCAGAGTTGGAAGTACTTCTGTTTCAACAGAAATTTTCGGAAATATTTCAAACTCACTTTTAAATAACACGTTAACCTTATAGCGAGTTTCCTTCTATGGAGAGATGATAAGTTTTAATACATAGTATTGCTCTTGCTAAAACATTTCCCCGCTTTTGGATTAATTTCTAAGAAAGACCCAAAAAGTAAACAAACTTTTCTGACATTTTGATTTAAAGAGTGACAAGATTTCCTCGAAAACCATCCCCTTGATGGTTTTAGATAGTTTTATCCAAATTAGTTCGCAACACTTACATTTCATCTGATAACGTTTACGTAGGCCATTTTCATTTTGAATATCATTTTTGATTAATTTTATGATTCAATTAAAAAATTAGAATTTTAATGGAAATTTTTTAAAATTTATTGATTAAATTGAAAAAGTATTCGGTGTGTGAGTAGATCGAATGCATATCTCAGCTATTTTATTAGTCTAATAGAAAGAAACGTCTTTCTTTAAAAAAAAAAGGAAAACTATTCACAGGCCTCTCGATAATCTCTAGTACAAATATAAAATGACAACTTACAATTCTTTCCTGTGCTTAACTCGTCTCCAGTTGGAGTTATAGTGGATGATGATGGAGCCTGCAAATGATAAAAAATACATTGTAATTATTGTAATTGTTGTAATTGTATTGTAATTGCGAATTAAATAAAAGTTTTTATTCATGAGCGCAGTTCAGGGCTATGTCGCGAATAACACTGCATGATCAATGCGCTGTTAGTAGCTGCGCGTTTGCGGTTGGCGGAAGTGGTAGTGGTAGTAGGGCCACTGGTATTGTATAACACCATGCAGTCACGAGAACGCGACGCCAGGTAACGAGTTAAATTCGTGAGTCGCTTCATTGTTTGAAGTTGGGGTATCAGTGTATACCATAATGAATATGTCACACAGCAGGCTAACATTTCGACTCATGTTCGGTGCGAGTATTAGAACTAGTTTCCAAGCACGGAGTAGCGTCCAGTCATTGTCTTTATTGAAATTTGATCGACGGCAGATCTCGATGGGCTCACGTAATTTTCGCGGGATGAAATATTTCTCTCTCGTTAGTACGGATGTCTTGACGAAACGAATAACGAATGTAATGGGCCGTATTTGTATTACAGACATATTCTGCTACAGTTGAAATGCTGGTGTCAAATTTTTGGAAACTTCGTATATACTCTTTGAGCCTAGTTACAACATTTCGGCGGGTTTCCCAAATATAACTTAAACCACGGTCGCCAACATAAATACTTATAATACACTACGACTCACGTCAGATATTACTCCAAAATTTCATTATTACAGCTACACATTATGATACTTAAAACATCACAAAAATCTAACTGTGGTTTCCAACCCGCCTGCCAAACATGGCAACTACTGGCATAACCCCTCCCAATGGTAGACACTAAAAAGAAATGATGTCTGTTCCCCAGCGGCACCGCTATCCTTGACCAAGGTAGTGTTCATGGTAACGGTAGAGCAAGGGGTACTAAGAATCTCCAGGGGAGGATATGAAGATTCTTAAATCCGGTAACTTGTTCTACCATCAATCGACAATCCGTTCCATGGTTGTATCGGGTTCATCATCTGCAAGTCCCTCATTAATAATGTCTTAAAGATCGAGTGTGTCGACAAGGGTACCTGGTGGCATACCTGGTACTCAGAATTACCAATATGTATTTTCTGAAGGTTATACAAATATATGAGCCGACTGTGATGTTCCGATGATGAAGTGGAGGACATGTTTGAGGGCATTTCAAGCTCCATACATACCTCTAATACTCAATATATAATATTGATGTGAGATTTCAACGCTAAACTGGGCAAAAGGAAAGATGATGAAACGGTAAAGGGAAACTTAATATCAGGGCAACGAAATCCTAAGGGACAGTAATTAACTAACTCCACGAAAAAGCAGCAGTGCCGTGCAGTTCCGACTTAGACCTCTTTCTTTCCCGTGGGTGTCGTAAGAGGCGACTATGGAAGGACGATGGGCATCCGCGTCCTTCTTAATAAATCTCCAAAGCCTAACTGCAGTTGCCAAACTGCCTGCCAAGCATAGCAAATACACGCAAAACCCGCCAGGGGGGAGGCTTATGTAGGCAGTTAAAGGCTGATATGATGATGATGGAGAAACAAAGACTCTTTATTATGAACTTCTTCTAAAAGCGGCCACACAAAAAATGAACCTGAGCCAGCCCCGACGGATACACAATAAATGAAATAGAATTCATCATGACGACTAATCATCATTTGTTTAATAATGTCTCAGTGATCAACAGGTTTAAAACCGAAAGTGATCACCGAATGGTAAAAGGCACATTGAATATTAGGCAGGTAAAGTTGCGTCAGATAAAATCTACGCTTCGACCTTCGTATGCCCTTATCGAAAACCCTGAGCATTTCCAACTCGAATTGTCAAATCACTTTCAGTGCCTGGTGAACTATGAAACAGCAGACGATATCAAATATAAACTAACAGAAACTATCCAAAAAGTGGGAGCAAAATTTTGCAAATTCCAATGCTTAAAAAGGATGCAAAAACTCTCTGATCGCACTCTAGATCTTAGGAGGAAACGGCGTGAATTGTAGTCTCAGTTCATGCCCGAGCAAAGAGCTTACGCTCGACACCCACGCCCGAATCCCGTGAGGGGAAATAGATGACCCAGTGTGTAAATAAAACGAAAAGTTTGATTTTTTGCGATCAAGAGGACATACTGTAGCTGACTATACTGCCAAGATACCAAATAATTATATCTTAAGTTCTTATTCTTATCACTGATACACTCGCCGATCATCAAAATTCTAACAATCTCAAAAACTACAAATTTTCAATTTTAATTAGTATAGTAATATAGTTATTAAGACTATAAAAAAAAAATCCTGAAATTTTAATATTCATTTTCATTAAATAAAAAATAATGACTATTAAAAATTAGATTCTATCATTTAACTACATCACACTTGTAGCTGACAGACAAGATATATTATCAGAGAAAAAAAAAAGAGTATGACATACAAAGAGAAATGAGAGCCCATCAAAAATATAAAATATATAAAACCACAATTATAACAGAATAATACAAAATTTATTTTTTCCATTACTAAGAAAATCAAACTACACTTAAAAATATACATATTCCATAGACATTGACTTACTATTACATAAGATCTCATAATTATTTTGTAATAGAATACAAAATACGCAATGCAGTTTGCGTTGCGTTATTTTGTATATTTTTTTTTATATTTTATGTTTTTGATGGGATAGTTATTTACATATCTACATTAAATATACAGGGTATTGATACGCTATAACTAAATATCATATTAAAAAGAGTAGTACCTCTTCAGGGCTTCCCAAGTCATCTTCAATCTCATGTGGTGACATTAAATTATCATATATTTCATTATCACTACTTTCTTCTTCAGATAAATCATCAAAGAAATTATGATCTTCCTTAGAATATTTTTCATAATTATGTAGTAAATCTTTACGTCTTTTACTAAGCTTTTCTGTAAATTAGATAGATTTATTATAGAATTAGTAATTATAAATTCTAATTTTAAACTGTACTACAATTACCACAATTATATTACATGAATATTAAAATATCTTTATATAAAATATGGAGGTGCATGCGTAAATATGCAAATGTAATATATGTCTGATCTCTAAATAAATAAATATTAATTTTGGTTGATTTTTGTGTTTCAAAGTGCACATGAGAATGAGATAAGTTATATTTCTGAAATTAAGAATATACACAAAAATGCTTTCCTTTCAATAATTAAATGTATGAAGGAAAGCAAAGGAAAAAGAAAGAATGGAAACTACTTGAGTAGTCTCTATTGTAATATAAAAAACTAAAACCATTATCATAATTTTTGATAATCCTATTTAATAATAATAATGATTAAAATTGGAAGTTTTAATCACAATATCTCCTTTTATATAATGGGACAAAGAAAAACTTTACAGCTACAAGTATCCATTTGTAGAACAATGCAACAAAAATAAGTGGGATATTTTAAAGTATTTTAAGTCATAATAAAATCAATGTGTATCATAGAAGTTTAAGAAATTTGCACATTTCACTAGATGTTACATTATGAGAGTGAAAAAAAAAATAGATATCAGATTCTGTGATCAGACATTGAAAGAAAAGTTTCCATTGCAAGTGTTAGTATTATAAATATAAATTCTTATACTCACTTTTACCCAATAATACATCTTTAAATATACTAAAATATTTATGAAGACAGTTATTTTCCTTTTCTAAATAAGCTAATTTTTTTTCAGAATTTTTAATGTTGGATTTATCTAACTGACTTTCAATTTTTAATGCTTCAATATGTGTTTCGTGTTGTTTGACAAGTACCTGTAACATATATAGTTTTATTATAATAAGTCTAAATATACAAAAGTTTCAAATAAATAAATAAAGCATATACTGCATGTAAGGAATCAGGCATAATTATCCAAATCCAATAACAGTAGAACAACTTTCCCTTTAGATAAATTGATACTTGTTATATATTAAATAGCCATTTCTTCTGGGTATCCCAAGAAATATCACTGTTTTGAATTAAATTAATCATATTTAATTGATCATATTTATTCTTACTGTTTATGTCATTATAAACATTATTAATCTTTATTTCCAGCTGTACCATTAAACAATATACTTAATCCAAGTGATAGCAGTACAACCACCATCAGCCACATTTAATTCAAAATTAGTAAGGCAAACAGTATTAAGTATTATACATTTTGTTGTTTAATGAATTGTGCAAACTGAGTACTAACATATATCTTCATTTTAATAACAGCAAATGAATAATCAATGAATATCCTAATTTAAAAATAAGAAATCAATAAAATATAGTATATGTCATCATATCAGTTGGTAACTGAATGCTGAATATAGGCCTCCCCTATAAGGGGAGTTCTGCCAGTAGTTACCATGCTTGACAGGCGGTTTGGCAACTGAAATTAGGCTTTCGGTAATGTGTTAGAAAGGGTGACACACAGGGTGGTATCACACAGCAATTAAAATATATATAATTATGAAATTAATAAGCATTATACCTGAAGCTGATTCGCATGTGATTTTATAGCATTGCATTGATCTTCCGAGTGTCGAAATTTCTGATCAAGTTCATTGTTTTTGTTTTCTAAAATCTGAATATCCTAAAAAAATAAAATATAAATATAAAAATATATTTAACAAAAATGATAATTGTAAAATATTATAGCACTCTCTTTCATCACGTTTAATCTATGTGTATGAAAAAATTTTAATTGAAGATTTTTTAATGATTATTTAATAGAAAATAAAGATATATTTATATTATTGCATGTATTTTATCTCTATATGTATATAAAAATAACAGAATTTTCATCATGCCTATTATCAAACAGTCTATTCCTTTCCATCCAAAAGTTGCCTACATGAAATTGCTTTTAGCTACAAGGCCACCCATTGTTGTCTTAGTGTGAACATTTCTTGAAATTATTTGCATCTATTTATAATAAATTTATTACTGTAATATTTTGAAGGAAACAATAAAGAGTATCTATCTATGTAGTGAAATAAAAGTTTTGTCCGACAAAAAAGCCTTATTATACCTTATAACTTTTTATTTGGTAAGTAAAGATATTATTTTATATTTACATATCCTGTAGTAACTTACATTTTCCAATTTTGAACATTTTTCCAGAGCATTTTGGTAATCTATGCATATCTGTTTGCACTCTTCTTTAGAATCGAAAAGAGTTTTTTGTGTGTGTTCCAATAATTCATTCTTGTGATAATATTTTCTTATCAGTGAACTGAAAAATTATAATATAAAATTATAAGCACAAGAATATTAAACTATTCAGAACTGTACCTTCTAGTCATCTTTTATCAGATCCAAGACAACCTATTATCACTGCAAAATTAAATATCAATATTGTAATTTAGGTCTGATCTAATTAAACGCAATAGATGTAAGTACAGTTAAAAAACATTAATTTAAAATAAAATGACACATTCCAAAGTACTTACTCTGTAGCAATTGTCTTCTGTTTTGCTATTAAAATTGCTTTGTGCTGTTTATCGAGCTTACTTTGAACCTGTAAAACATATTGTAAACATTATTTAAATCTACATATTTTACTAATATGTTAAAATTGTAACTGGTTAATGTCTATACATTGCAGATTTTTAAGAAAACTTTATATGAAGGTTCTTAATAAGAGCAATAGAAACCAAAACAATATTTTTTATATTTATTATATTAGTTTATTAGTATAATAGTTATATTAATATAAGACTATAAATAAATAATAATAGCAATAAACAATCGACATACATTCTGATGCATTTATACCTTAAACTATGTACCTTAAAAATGATAACACTTTAAAGAATAAAAATTGGACTGTTAAAAAAAACATTGTACAATAGATATAAAAATGAGAATGTGTAAGTATCAGTTTAATATAAATGTCTTCGTTTAATATTTTATTGAATTTAGGCTAATAAACTCATTAAATATCTCAAAAATACTATGCAAACCTACATGCTTTAGGAATCTAACCTACAACTGACCGTATTCTTTGATGTTTGATGTAAAAAATCAAGATCAAAATTTAAAACTGTGTCTTCATATGTTGATGCCATTGTTTATGAAATAAATATTATAGCTCTAAATATCAAAAATTACATTTTTACAGTGAATTGTAAGGAAAATAAGAAAACCCGGCGCGTAAAGCGAACTGTCATTATTTATACCCACATAAAAACAGATCAATCGGAATTGCAGTAGTTTTTTTAATAGTTTTTACGGCACTGGGTTCTAGCTCTTTATAATCTGTCTTCAATTGTAACTGAATTAAAAATATTTTTAGTCATATTAAAGTTACATATAACTAATTTAGTAGTCGTATTACGAAATTAGTAATTACTTATTATTTGAATAACTAAATCAGTCGGACTCGCGTATCACTTGTTGTCATAGATAGAGCACAGTTACTACAGTCTTCAATCTATATTGTTGATTATATTTTACTGACAGTGCTGACACTGACAATGACATCTTTAGAAATTTGAATTCCATATTAAATTCATTTATTGTTTTTATTTTTTTTATAGTTTATAAAATTAATTTGAATAACTGTTCTATTCTGTAAGCGTACCATAGTCTAGTCAGCCCATGGCATCTTGTATTCGTCTACATAATTTGTCCACTGTATTAGTAGTAATTTAACAATAGATATTTCTGTTCTTTAGATGTAAAATTAACACATTGGTGTTTACATCTCGTCATTACTATTCGTCGCTAAAATTTTGCTCTTGATAATTTCAAGTTCAAGGCTTATACGGTACGTAACCTAAACCCTAATCAATTATCACCGTTATACGCTTTTTATTTACTTTTTCTTTATTAAAATTAAACCTTATGTTTTAAATAATTTGTTGCAGATGGGTTTAAAAAGCAATGAAATCTCACAAACTAATTTATATGATCGTGTAAAGAAGTTATTAGTATCTTTAGAATGGAGTGATTGTAAATTTTCAGTGTCTGGAAAGGATTTCAAAGCACATAAGTTAATTTTAGGTATAAGTAGCCCTGTATTTGAAGCTATGTTTTATGGACCACTGTCAAATAATAAGGATGTTATAATAACAGATATAGAACCTGACATATTTCAATTAGTACTTAATTATATTTACACGGATAAGGTTGACATATCTTCAGTGGAACAGGCCTTTGAATTATTGTATGCATCAAGGAAATACCTTTTGCAATCTTTAGTTGAGATATGTATAACTTTTATACAAGAAAATATTAGTATTGACAATGTAATTGAAGTTCTTAATTATCCAGAATACTTACAAGACAAACAGTTGATTACATACTCTTTAAAATTATTTTGTGAGCATCCTAGTTATTTATTGCATGAATATAAAAATATAATAACACATTCATGTATGAAAATAATACTTGAAGCTGAAGAAATAAATATTAAGGAAAAAGATCTGATAAAACATGTTTTTGAATGGACTATTTGCCAATGTAAACAAAGTAATATATATTGTACAATAGAAAATAGACGTAACATTTTAATTAATAATGGTATATTTAAATTATTGAGGTTCTGTGCACTAACTATAAATGATTTAGAAGAAATAGTTAAAGATACAAACAATCTATTGTATCCATTCGAAACTGAATACATTATGGAAGTAATTAAAAAATCAGAAAATATAACACACAATAATATAATTAATTTACTTAGTTCAAATGATATTCCGAGAAGTTCATTGAAACCACAGTGGTATTTCTGTCACCGCAGTCCTTTAAGATCAGTTGCACCTATTGTAATAGATATAAATAATTTTATAGTGCATACTAGAATCAAAGTAAATAAACCTATATTTGTTAATTCACTATGTATACCTACTAGAATGGCACCTGCAGTCACATTTAGGAATAATACTCCAAAATTGTACTCTGAGCAATTGTCTATTTCTGTAGTATCAGAATCAGATAATAATGTAGTTAAATTCACAAATTTTATGAACACTGTTGAATATGACTCGGTTGTGGATATAGAACTAAATGAGCCTTGTCTTATAAAAAAGGACAAATGGTATAAAATCAGTTTCATGTGGACACACAACAGATTCACATCTTATTCATATGTTGTGGAAGTCAGGGATAGAGTGTATAAAAGTCACAAGATCTTAGTGGAATTTGATGATTCATTAACAACAAATGGAAGGTCGGGTAGTTTCTTAGGTGGATTAAAATTTTGTTTATAAATTATAGTATTTAAATAATGAGAATAATATTTATTAAATAGTATTATTACAGTGTGTACTAAATATATAGATTTTAAACTTATTTAATCTACACAATTTATAAAAATATTATGTTTAAATAAAGCAATATAACATAAGTATACCAATATCTGTATATTGCTGTATATTTTACTACTCTTTGGTATTGTTATATTAATTGGAAGTTTATATGTGACTTATATAGTTCATCATTTCATCCATCATCCGTTCACTGCTGGACATAGACCTCCCCCCATAGATGACTAATATAGTTATTAAAAATTCTATAAAAGTCAACAAAATGCCTCGAGCGGAGTACTATGTTGTTTTTCAATTTATGGTAACTATGTAGATATCTGTTTAATCTGGTGTTTATTTTTATTAGGCAAAAAATATAATTATTAAATGATTATTTATTTATGTAACTATATACTTATTTATGTTATTAAGAATGTAAGATTTATTTTGGCCATATGTATGATGTTGGACAATGTTATAGGTAAGCATACAATAAAATCATATTTATTAAAGTCTGTACAAACAAGTTTTTTTTTTTTTCGAAAAGTAAAACTAGAATAAATAAAGAAATGTCGCCCAATAAGTTATCTTTGGTTCCTAATGAGAAAATTACTAAACTTTTATAATTTTGTTAAATACTATAAAGTACTATTAAACAAAATTACAAAACAAAAGTTATTTTTTTTAAATTTGATTTTCAATTTTTAATCCAATGGTTATCAAAATTGAAAACCGAATAACTAAATAGAACAAATTAAATATAAATTGATACCTCCAAATTAAATAGTGTAAAATATAGAGATATTTATTCGATGGTCACTTTACCACATTAGGTTTAGCAGCCCGCAGATATAACTTTCCTTCATATAAATATTTTAAATTTGTATACACTTGAATATACAAAGATACAACTAAGTCCGTTTTTTATCATTAACAATAAATACTTACCTATATAATATACAGCAGTGTAATTCGATTAAGACAACCTCAACCTACATCATGTTCTACATTTTTTGTTACCTTTTTAAACTCGTAACATTGCCTGTAAAAAAATAATAGCCAATACTTGTTGAGCCACTATACATATAAAAAAAGGAAACTTGACTGTGTATTTTGTATGTCATGCGATTCATCAAGTCTGAACCAATTTTAATTATCCTTTTTTTTCTTCAAAAGACGCCCGTATTTGAAAACCTAACAGTAAGTAATTTGGCGCAATGGCTAATTTCTTAAATACGTAAAAGGTTATTTTTCAAGTGTAATTCCTAAAGAGAGATGACGTCAGGCAGGCGGCCAGCCGTAAAACTAAAAACCAAATCTTTTTGTAATATGAAGAAAAACAGATTACGCCGACCCTAAATAATAATTGGGATAAGGGTAGGAAGATGATAGATAAAGTGATCCACTTCATTAGTCAATTTACATAAAGAAGTCTTATGACGTCCTAGATTTGAAATTAAATGTTTTTTTTTTATCATTGCGAATCAAGAAAACATTACAAACTGTATTCGTAAGAAATATGAATAAACATTGAATTGTATTGAAGGACATTGCTCTTAACAACGCGTTGCTATTATTATTCTGTACGCTGTGAACTAAATTGACGAACCATACAGTCGGGTAAGTTTGAGCCTCAAACGAGTTTAACTAGTTAGGTATGTAGTTTTGTTTTAATATAAAAGAAGACCACATGGTAGAATAAAATACTATCATTATGTAGCGCAGGTACAATCCTTAATCTATGCTTTATAGATATACGCGGCGACTTTATGCGCAAATTGTATTTCTCTTTTCGCTGTATCAATATATCCGATACACGATAAAATACTAAAATAGATAGTGCATTAACAACATAAAATCCATTTTAACTACGATGATAATATTTGTGAAACTGAACGGTATTCATCTAGCTATCGTTCGTATGTTACATTAAGATTACATTGTATTTTAAAAGATACACTATAATATTATAACAATAATCAGTATACGAGAATATGTAGAATGATGACCATTAGTAATACAACCATATAGGTTTAAAAAAATTATAATTTTATCTCAACGAATGTTCACTATACAATACTTGATAAACGTTTCAATTATGAAAATAAATGGTTTCCATTGAATGAAGAGTTGCTGAAAAAAAAACCTTAGTTCCATTAAAATATACACTTTAAAACATTTAAAATATACATCATCACTATATATCTTCTGCAAAAGTGTAATAAAGATATAGGTACAAAAAAAAAAATACTGAGTATAATTGATATTGTTAGCATTCTTTTAAATGAGTATTCAATCAGTGAAACTGAACATTTTCACCAAAGAAACATAAAAAAGACAAAAAGTTTTTACTTTGTAATTTCTTACGGCGCGTCTAGCTTTTAGTGCTTATAGGTGACACAAAATTTTTTAACGTTTCGAATTTTTGATTCCAGAAGTTTGGATCTTAATATAGATTCTTAGTTTTACGTATAGCTAACAGTTTCGATTTTACCGTGTAGTTAGAACCATTTTCCAAGTCCAAACTAATATTATAAAAAGGAAAAATTTGTGTGTTTGTTTGTAAGCATTTTGTAATGAGTAAATTAAAAAAATACTTAACAGATTTAAAGTTAATTAGTATCGACGATTAACATAGGCTCATAGATTGTTTAGATAGAGCATCGAGCTTAAAAAATGAGTCAACTTTTTGTCAGCTAATTCTCAAATTAGCGGACTCTTTTTTTTATTAGTGTTTATATTACTTACGCATAACATGTATCTAGACGTATTATTTAACAAATAAAACGAGTGTTTACACATTAAAAAGATGCAGAAATGATAACACAAAATAAATATAGATGTTACAAAGGAATCATTCATAACTATTTATCGCGCAAAATTGTATGAAAAATTTGACCGTTTTTCTCGAAGTACAGGGTGGCCCATCAGTCCTTTGAAAAGTAAAATTTGAATATAATGAAAACGTCGCGCGTGAGCGGTGTAGGGGAAGCGGGGGCAGTAACTTCGGTTTCTGGGAATTTAGTAGCGATGGAGCGTTTCACCGTAGCGGGTTGTGCGTTTTGTGTGCGCGAGTTTTATCAAAACAAAAATTCGGCAACCGTTGCGCATAACATTCGAGAACACAAAAGATTATACAACTTTGACGACACTCCAACTCTTCAAACGATTAAGAACTGGGTTGCTAAATTCGAGGAGACCGGTTCGACGTTAGATAAACCACGGTCGGATCGCCCAAGAACATCATGTACGGAACAAAACATCGACACAGTGGCACAATCTATTCGTGAAAATCCTACACAGTCAACTCGTAAGCGTTCCAGTGTATTAAACGTACCCAGGACATCGTTACAACGGATTTTGAAGAAAGATTAACTTATGCACTCTTATAAAATTCAGTTGGTGCAAGAATTAAAAGAAACTAACGCTATTCAGAGAGATAATTATGCGAATGAAATGTTGAATCGGTTTACTTCGTTCAATAACATAATGTTCTCTGATGAGGCTCACTTCCATCTTAACGGGTATGTTAGTAAACAAAATTGCCACTATTGGAACTCCATCAATTCAAAACTAAAGCATCAGAAGCCTTTACATAGTCCTAAAGTGACAGTTTGGGCCGCTATGTCAGCCCATGGTATCGTAGGGCCTTACTTCTTTGAGGACGGCAGAGGGCGCGCGGTTATTGTTACTTCGGAGCGATTTTGTGGCTATGATCGAAGAGTTTTTCACAACAGAATTGCAAAACTTTCCAGGCTTTAATACCTGGACGTGGTTTCAACAGGATGGAGCTACTTCCCACATCTAACACTGCTATGCCCGTTATCCGTCAACTTTTCCCTAGCAAAGTTATTTCTAAGAGAGGAGACATTTCCTAGCCACCACGTAGTTCGGATCTGACTCCGATGGATTTTTTTGTGGAGCTATCATAAGGCTAAAGTATACGACAATAATCCGTTGTCAACTGATGCCCTTAAAGGATAATGTCCGCTGAGAAATGGCAAGCATTTCAGCAGTGACGTACCGCGCAGTCATCGACAATTTTAGAAGTCGTTTGCAAGAGTGCCGTGATCGTAACGGATTACATTTAGAAGACGTTATTTTCAAAAAATAATTCCCGTTTTTCAAGCTTTATTTGTAAATAAAAATATAATTCATAATGAAATTAGTTTTATTTTAATTAATATTTTTAATATCAAAGGACTTGTGGACCACCCTGTATTTCTATGGAGACACTATCTATATATTCTAAGCATGGGCTGTATTTTATTTAAGAAAACCGTGCAGAGCTGAGGCAGGTTCTATCTATATATAGTATCTATACCTATACTAATATTATAAAGAGGAAATATTTAATTGTTTATAATGGATGAACTCAAAAACTACTTAACCGAATTTAATATATCTTTCATTTATAGTAAACAGCATTATCTGAGAGTAACATAGGCTATATATTATATTTTATCATGGGTAGATAATAGCCATAGCAAAGCCGAGGTGGATCGCTAGTAATATTATCTATAAAGAAGAAAATTTTGAATTTTGTATATTTGTAATGCATAAACCTAAAAACTACTGATTTAAAAAAAAAAAATCTACTTGTAGGAAACTACAATATCGGCAAGTAACATAGACTATATATATATATATATATATATATATATATATATATATATATATATATATATATATATATATATATATATATATATATATACCTATTATTTTCAAAAATATTATAGATCTCTATAAAATTTATAATAATCAAAAACAAGATATCAGAAATTTGCCTATTAAAGCTAACTTAATAAAAAATACCATATGCAAATGACCAATACACGAATAAAGACACTTCCTTGTTACACATTATATTTATCTTTGCATTATACATGTTTACATATTTTTTATAGGTGATTCACATCAACAATAAACGACTCATTTGTAACATAAAATACAGTTTAAAACATGTTGGTAAACAGACTAACGTGGGGGCCCCTCTAATTTTTTTGTAAGTTGTATTATACGTTCTGCTTCTCGAATTCCACTGATTCTTGCCCCATGCACTGTTGCAAAATATCCAGGGACAGTTGCTTCCCCTGCAAACAGAAGAATCGGCGGCTGTGAATCACAAGGTCCTGGTACTGGTGTACCTAGTTCACACTGATGACTCACTGTAGAACAGCAACTCATGTACGAATAAGCCCCACAAAAATGAGGATCTGATGCCCATCGGGAACGTAACATCATTTGTGGATAGGGGAGACAAGGATTACCTGTGAATCTTCGTAATAACTGTGTTAACCCTTCAGCAACATCATTGTCTGTCAAGGTCTCCATAACTGCAGCTTCTTGTCCTGATATCCAGGCACATAGTACATGTTTGCTACCAGGCATTTCATCAATAGAACACACACCACGAGTCCAGTCACATCTACACTGCAATTCTTCAGCTGACCAAGCCAATTTTAAATTACCTTCGTGACACACCCAGAATGGTTCAGCATATTCGAGAAACACTTTATCACTGAGTCCAAATCCTAAATTACAAATGGCATCTAATTTGCATACAGGTAGAGGTGGAGCAAATAACTTATCTGCTTGACATTTAAGACATCCTAGTGACATTGTAAATATAACATAGTCGGCAGTCAGCTCTTCACCATCGCAACATTTAACGAGTACACGACCCGCGCCTGCCTGGCCTGGACCCCAACGAATTACGTTTACTGGTTTATTATATCGTATACAGTTATCAGGAAGACCTCGTAGCAATGGTGCCATTACTCCAACAAAACCTAATGGTACTCGAACACTCCCGCCTGGTAATTCTATATAACTGCCGTATTGGTCAGCACTAATAAGAGACAGATCATCTCCACATTTGTTTCTTAAAATATTCGTAAGTCCAAACATTACGCGAGCAGCATCATATCTTTGATCTTCAGGGAAATTATGTAATTCTTGTTGTATACGTAAGCCAATAAAATTTAATAGTGTGCCGTGTAGTCTTTCACCCCCAAGTCTAAATAAATTAGCTGCTTGCTGTTCTATTTGTCGAAATGTATGATAAGCTGTTATAGTAACTGGAAAGTCTACAGCTCGACCTTCACTAGTACAAAATAATCCACGGGATGCATCTAGACGAGGTAACGGTGTCTGTAGAAGTCTGTCCTGAGATGCGAGTGTATATACAGAATTGGGTAAACAAGCGCCGTGTATCCATTCTGCGCCCATTTCAATGACTGCATCCCCCAACCAACATGAATGGATCCGCCCACCTGGTCTGAAAATAAAGTACTTTAATTAAACTATACCTATAAATATAAATGAAATTATTTAATTAATAATTAAATTGGTATACATTACGACTACCTAGTGGATACCTACTACTCCTATACTATATAGACTAAGCTACATAGCTTGATCTAAAGATTTAATTCTCCAGTTCCACTAGCTTCGTTTCGGAGTTTTTATTTATTTAAACTTTATTAATACATGATACAAAACGTAATAACATTTTCATACAGCCAACCATCGGGAGTTACAGAGACGACCTAAAGATATGTTTTTTCTGAAGCAATTCTACACATTGGTGTATTTAATATTACGTTGCAAGGGGACTTGTCCCTTAAAAAAGGCGCATATTATGTACTTTTAGACATGTCTTTCCCCATAGCTAAAGGCTCCGCTCCTAATCCTAGAGTGGGTACAGCCCGCCCTACCCTCCTCCATAAATACGCCTATACATATATCCACTACTGTAATGGCTTAAAAACTACTGGCAAAACTTCCCTTGTGGGAAAGGCTTATGTTTAGCAGTAGACAGTTAACAACTGAAATAATGAAAGATTGTAAATAAGTAGATATGTTTTCCCATAAATACTGTTTTTTTTTTTCAACTTTTTAATTATTTTGAATTTGGAAATTTCTTTTGATTTCGCACCATTTCAGATATTTTTTTGTGTTCATTAATCAAATTACAATATGGAATGGGGTGTTAAAAAAAATAGGATTGCAATGATCGCCTTGCACAAAGTGGGTATAGAGGCGTCGGTCATATTCCAGACACTTCAAAAGCTTGGTATCAGCAGTATGTTCGTATATTGTACTATCAACAAATTCAACAACACTTCCTCTGTCGAAGACGAGACAAGATCGGGGCGACCGCGTGCTGTTAGTACTACAAAGGCTACTAATGCTGTTAAAGCCAGAATTCCTCGAAACCCCATTAGGAAGCAAAAAATCTTATCGCGAGAAATGAAGATACCCGCTAGGACTCTGTCGCATATTATAAACAAGACCTGAAGCTCGGTGCTTAGCGTCGATATACAGGACATACCCTAAATTAATGTTTACAATTAAAGAGAGAAAATCGCCTTCTGTCGCGGTACGCATGTGAAAGACAGAAATATTCTCTTTACCGATGAAAAATTTTCACGATTGAAGAACACTACAATAAGCAAAATGATAAAGTGTACGCTCACAGTTCTAAAGAAGCTGCTCAAGCGGTCGGAAAGGTACAACGTAGTCATCATCCTGCGTCAGTGATGGTTTAGTGGAGCGTATCTTATCAAGAAGTCACAAAACAAAATTTTTGTGAAAAAGGAGTGAAAACTTCAGCCAAAGTGCATCAAGATATAGTCTTAGATCGTGTTGTAAAACCTACACTTTTTAAAAATATATAGTGGACTTTTCAGCAGGACTCTGCGCCTGGTTACAAGGCACAAACTATCCAAGCCTAACTTGAAACCAACGTCCCAGACTTTATAAGAGCTGAAGACTGGCCCTCATCTAGTCCAGACCTCAACCCTTTAGATTCCAGATTATGGTCAGTTTTAGAGGATATAGCCTGCTCTGTCTGCCTGAACGACACGGCAACATTGAGTCTCTTAAAAAATCTTTGGAGCAAGTAGTGGCGAAATTTCACTTGGAAACAGTGCGTAAATCCATAAATTCGTGGCCAGACTAATTAAAGGCCTGTATAAAAACCAAAGATGGCCATTTCGAATAGAATATTTATTTAATTTTTTGCTGCGACTTTTATAAATATGTAGGTATCAATTTTAGTAATATTACATTACTTCATAAAAAAAAATCATTTTTATTTGTAACATGTAATTATGGCTGGACTAGATATATCTAACTGTATAAGTTATATCCAACTTGCCTTTCTTTTGCTTCGAGAACCACGAAATTCCGAATGCCACACTGTGTAAGACGATGTGCAGCTGACAGTCCCGCCATTCCAGCACCCACAACTATTACCCTTGGCTCCTGACAACTTGGACTAATACTACTAGAATCGAGAATACACTGTTCTTGTCCCGCTCTGCTTACTACACTGCTAAGTCCACGGCGTACTATCATGGTCATTTGCATTACCATGTTTATCTGTGGTGCGTAGATGTAATTTAGTATAATCCGAGGACTCCTTTTCCATATTGTTTTCATACGTAATAATTTCATTTTGATATATTGTTTGCATACAAAAGTAGCTTTGCTCCCATTTACGCTAGAAATATTACATGTCACTTTCCAATTTTGGGATCTATAAAAAATTTGTACGACAATTCACAACAGCATAGAGCAAACAGAAGATATTTTCTGCTTTTAATTTTTAAGAAATTTAATGGCTATATGTAAATGTTTATGCACCTCCTTCGTAGGAATGTACCAACTATACTTATGTTATAATCTATACTCAATATTAGTTACTTATTCTTAGATTCACAGAAAAATTTAATACATGAAATGCATAACTCTATAGTGAAACTAACCCCCCTAAGGCATTGAAGGTGTGAATTCATACCTCGGCCATATCGAATTTTTTTCAATTAGATATACTTTTTTTGACGACCTGGTGATGTAAATTTTACGTGACAAATTTTATTACCGTGTTGGGTCCATATCTACTAATTTTCTATTAATGTAGTTATTTTTCATGATACTATTTGTCTTAAATTATGGATATAACCTAATAAATGAATTTACTGAGTACAGAGGAATAACACCTGAGTCCTCAGGAATGGCAACGCATGGGGGGTATCATGGGTGAAACAGTATACTCTGTTATGTCCATGGTACTGCTCGTGCCTATAGACGACGATTACTACTTTCCATCAGGTGAGTCGTCAGCTTGTTTGCCATTCTAAGTTGTATAAAAAAAAAAATAACACAGAAAAATAAATGAAACAACATTATCATATTGGAATACTCCATATAATTCATACAATAAATAGACAATTAGATATTTATAAATAATGTATAACTATTTTTTTTTATTATCTTTTACCTATTGTCTCGGATATTTCACGAATATTTTTATATAAATGTGTACTTAGGTAAATTTATAATAATTGGTCAAAACTTATCACATAAGTAATAATTTACAAACTAAATATAAAAATTACAAGAGAAGTTTATTTTACAAAATAAATCACATTTGATCATCACAACATAGTCATCAGTAGATGTACTCTGTGAGTATATCTACTACAGTACCTACATATTTAAAATTTGTTCCCAAATTGCAACGATACGAATAATAAAAATAATTATACTTGAATACTTTATCACATTAGTGTTGAAAGAAACAAGTCCCACTTGTATTTATCCACTGGTCAACAATTTTCGCCCTTGTATCGCAATAGCGTAATAAAAAGAATTATTTATTCTTGTAGTAATAGTGAAGGTGTTAATAGAATCTATATATTCACATTAGAAGATGAAAAGTGCAACTACGAGTACAAAGACTCATGTAAGCTAAATTTACTATTTAACTACTAGGAATTTTAATTCTTTCTACATGTAGATTCGTTATAATAATAATATATTAAATGTAAATAATATGTAAATTTTAATATAATGGTACAGTAGATGTCTATTGAATAATATTATGTTATGTAATAATGACAACACCAAGTATATTTTAAAGCTAAGTTAGTAGATACAAGGCAATAACCATAGTAAAAGTACATACCTAATATAGTCAACATAAGTCAAATTCACATGGCATTTAGTAAATCTATATAGAATCTGTCTTTTATGAATACAGGTAAATTAATTACAACTAGGTAGTTGTTTTATGTTGCCAAATTGAGTTTTAAGTAAAAAAAAATATTTTATTAGAAGAAGGATATGTTATAATTAGGCATCTACTTTTTAAATTACTAGGTGTATTCTCATTAACTATTAACACACGAACACACATATGTGCACATATAATCACTAATAAACAAATAATAATAATTAGCTCTATAACTTGTTGAGATTTGAGGATAATTCTGAATTTTATATCATTGAATTTTTAGTTGTCGTTCTAATAATATTTGTTTCAAATTTCTTATTGTTTCTTATGGCTTATTGTTTTTGAAAGTTTTCAAGACTTCATCTGCTGATGATTTAACTTCCTCCCAGGACACTTGAATATCACTTTCTTCAGAAAATCGAGAACAAACAGCTAATCTTAAGAAATAGACATCATCAATTTTTGAAGGAACAAGATGAATTTTTCCCCGCCCATTAATACGTCGCAGCAACTCTTCATTTAGTTCGTTGCTCCCTTTAAGTCTGAAGCAAACTAAACCCATTATTACCTCCTCAAAAATCTCGAATCGTTCATCCGAAGTGCACAGCTTCTCAAAGAGATGAGCCAAAGCAACATGTTTTCTGATGTGTTTTTGCAGATTTTCCACACCATATAATCTCAAAACGAACCAAAGTTTGAGAGCTCTGAATCGACGTCCAAGAGGTATTTGCCAGTGTCGATAATCAGGCGCCGATCCTTGCTGGTCATGCTTCAAGTAAAGTGGATCTACATTAAAGGCATCAACGATCCACCGTGGTTGTTTCAACCACATTGCAGAACAGTCAAAATTCACTAACATCCATTTATGGGGATTGAAATTAAAAGAGTCTGCTTTCTCAATGCCTTTCATAAGATAACGAAATTCTGGGCAGATGAATGCAGATCCAGCATAGGCAGCATCCACGTGTAACCACACATCTTGCGCGTTGCACACTTCGCCTAATTCATCCAACGCATCAAAGGTGCAAGATGATGTTGTACCTAAAGTGGCGACTACCTGCAAAATAATTTTTGTAATTTTAAAATTAATGGTACCTCTTTAAAAACATCTAATGTCGTGTGGTAATCATAAGGCACTTTTAACATATAACGTAACATAACGCTTAGATAATCGGGTCGATTCTGAGATGCCGTTTTCCTAAACTTATCTCTTAAATTAAAATTCTAATTTAATATCACAGTAAAATCTTTATTGTAACGATTAATATAAACTAATTTTCTAATAGCTTGAAACACAAAATGTTATAATGTTAGTTTATGATGATCCATAAAACAGTTATATCGCAAAATTATCAAATTAAAATATTAGGTCAAGAGACAAGTTTAGAGAAATGACACCTCAAAATCGGCCATTATATCTGTAATAAATATTTTTCATATTTAACACAAGGAGTTTTATTAAATATACCAATAGATGCCAAAACAATATTTTTTAGAAATCTGTCTGTGTTTGTTCTGGCATCACGCAAACACTACTGCATGAAGGTGAAGGAGGTTTTTACAGTTGTGTTTCTTAAAATCTAACTTAAAATGTTTGTGTATGTTTCTTTTTGATACATCATCTAGAAGTGGTCTATTTAATTAGTTTTCTATTAATGAAATCCATGCGAACGAAGTAGTGGACAAAAAGCCATTTTGGATAGAAAATTACAGTATGGTAAATTATAAAAGCATTTAATGTCTATTTGAAATAATCATAGATATCTTAAATATAATAATATTGGTGTTCTTTTTCCAAAACAAGGGATTCAATTCCTGCCTAAAAATGTAAATATTCCAAAACCTTCGACTTTCAGTAATATTTTTGTTATTCTTGAGAAATAAAAAATACTTACTGTCTCCAGGTAATTCTAATTTATCTTTATCCCTTGAAGTGGAAAGAAGGCCGTATAAGCGCTTACAATAAACTTACAATAAAATAATACTTACATAAAATGGAATAAGCCCATTGCGTATATCTTCTTCCATGGCTTCACGTAATATATCACCACGTAGTCGCCGTTTACAATCCGGCTTCAATGATCGGAGTTTTACCCCACCCAAAAGACCAGCTCTTTCCACAGATGAATGTGCTTGCTCTAAAACATCATAAAAAGTAATAAAATTAAAGGATTCAAAGTTTGTTATGTAATTATTATTTTTTTTTTTTTTACAACACAGGGAGCAAACGAGCATACGGCTCACCTAATGGTAAGTGACTACCGCCGCCCATGATCACCCACAACACCACCGGCATTGCAGGTGTGTGGGTGATGGCAAATGCAATATATATTTATACTTATTTATATTTATTTATCATTTTTCTATTAAGGTGGACCGATATGTTTTTCTGTTTTTTTTTTACCTTCCATTATACAAATAGCTTATAACAGGTACGTAAAATATATATATTTGTTCCTGTTATATTTTTATTTTCGGAAAAAATCTTTTAATACTTAGTAAAACAATTTACATAATGAATATAAAATCATTAGCATTCTTTTAAGGGATTGTCTATAAGTAAAATCAAATACTTTTCGAAAAGAAACAGGGATCGCAAAGCAATTAAAGATTATAAAATTAATATTACTAAGAAATTCTGACATTGACGATAAATATAATGATCTTCGATCAATGTAGAAGAAAGCATTAAATGGAATTAAATGGAAGTGATGTGAACTTACTATTGCAATATCCGACAAGTTTCGAAAGTATTTCTGTTTCGGTCCATTCAGGATGTGACTCCTTAACACGCTGCATCATCCGAGCCTTGGCACCGAGCAGCGCAACGAGTGTAGCCTCGCTAGCCGTACCCTGGATAACGCCTCCGGCTTCTCCTCCAGAACGAGCTAAAAACGTCTCTGGCAGCCCCAACATTTGGCCCAACCAGTCTAGCATCACAACCTCCAGCTCAGTACATGCCGGGCTTGCAATCTGGAAATTGAACATAAACAAACATAATAATAAGGCTCTCTCGTTGTAAGTATCCAAAATAGTTAATTTTAAACTTACTTAAATACACAATCATAACTTAACGCGATGAAAAAAACTTTGCAGGTAAATAGTACCTATTTAATGTCGACGTTTCGATATGAATTGCACCATGTCGTAGTCACAACAGGACATAAGTGTATAAAATAATTTTAGATCGTTTAAGAGAAAGTTTACTTTTAAATTGCTTTAAAAGGCGACAAATTTATCTATTAGACTCTACTTGGGATATTTTCGCTCCCACTTCAGTTCAATACCAATTTTATCAAGACAAAAGTCATTTTTATAAAATCAAATAGAGAATTATAGAATTTAGACATGTTCATGCCGGTTACAGCTTTACTCGATTATTGTTTTGAATCTACTGACAATTGTAATTAATTTTAAACTTTCGCGTTGTTTACACAAATTTTAAATACACTATCGGGACTCCTAACAATAAAAAAACTACGTACCTAATTAGACACAGATACCAGTGTAAATATTATTATATTATATCTCTATTAATTTATATATAAGGTATATTTAAAATAAATAATCTATGTAAAGCGCTAATGAATTAACATCTTGGATAATTAAAAATTGCCAAATGTTTTCGCCTATTACAATCAGCCAGTTTACAAAATAATTTTTTAAAGGATGTATTATTAATTATATTAATTTATTACCTTGTTATAGATAGTGTTCAGTGATATAATAGGTACTAGGCACATAACTTGTTTTCCTTGTTCGCATTTCGAGACAAGTGGCATTGACAATGACATTGGTTTGCAGAAATAGCTACTAAAGTTCAAGCAAGTTTTATTTTACTTATTTCATTCATTATTATCATATCAGCCTTTAACTGTCCACTGCTGAACATTTTCCTTGGAAGGGTCTTGCCAGTAGTTGCCACACTTGGCGAACGAATTGGCAACCGCAGCCTAACGCTTTGGAGATGTTTTAAAAGGAACGTTGCTCCCATCCCTCGTTCTTCTTTAGTCACCTTTGCGACACCCACGGAAAAGGAAGGCCTAGGCCTAAAGGAGGTGGCCTATTCTATGCCGAGGCCACAAGGCACACACACTTATTTCATTAAATTAGCAAAATAAAAGCTGTTTCAAGCAGCTAGAGAAGTTTCTAGGACATAAAAACACAAAGGGGCAAATGCTTAGTATACTTAGGTATATAGACCATAATAAGATAGAAATATATATATATATATATATATATATATATATATATATATATATATATATATATATATATATATATATATATATATATATTAGTATTAGAACTTATCCATAAGGCACCTATTTTGGATCGTTTGTTGTTTTCTTTACGATTCTTTTTAAAACTGAACAATATATATATATATATATATATATATTTTTTTTTTATATACCATATCTATGTTCTGCTTATAAAACGTATTTAAATCATATTTTCCCAAACACCGACATACATTTTCACCGCTGGTAAGCTTTCTTGTCTCTTTGTTAGTTATGTTACAAACTATATACTTATCCACATAGAATTTAACACAAGTTTTACACATATTGCTTAATAGCAAAAAAATATTAAAATCTTAAAATTCTTTTAATGATCTGTAACATTTACCATATAAGTAAATATAACTCCCAAGTTATTCGTGTTTTAATCGAAAAGCAGTTGTGTGTGTATGGCTGTGTTTCGATTTGAAGGGTGGGATATGGCGTGAATTTACAGGGTACAAAGGAATAACATCTGAGTCCTCGGAAATGCCAACGCATGGGGGGTATCATGGGTGAAACAGCATACTCTGTTATGTCCATTCATGTCTATAGGCAACGGTTACCACTTTCCATCAGGTGGACAGTCAGCTTGTTTGCCATTCTAAGTTGTATAAAAAAAATATCAAATCAAAAAATGTTTTAATATTTTTTCCTGCAAAATGTCAATTGTAATGTCTACACTTTTTTTCAAAGAATCTAATGCAGCTTCACATGTTTTAATACAATTAACGATAATTAAAAAACAAATTTAGTGACACATACCCATGTAAAGCCGATGCAGGCAATAGCACCGCTAAGCATATCGGCCACGATAGACGGATACGAGTTAGCCGTAGGGAAATAGGCGTGGAACCGCGGGGAATGCCAATGCGTTACCCCGGACATAACCACTCGTTCGATATCGGCCATGACAGCAGTCCATGGCTCTGGTTGATTGGGAGCCTGCTCTGGTACGAGGGGCCTTAAGTAGCCTGGCTTCACTGATGGTACTACTTGCCTGAAAATAGACGATTATTATTTTAAAGATACTTCAGTATTTCATTTCTAATAGTTATTTATTCGAAAATATCAAAAATGGTTCGTAAAGAAAATGAACATTGTAATTTCAAAACCGCACTACACTTACAATGGTCTGAGTTATGATGATGCATTTAATTAGGTAGGTCGTTTTGCAAATTCGATTTCTGAGATTGGTATTTTACTGAATTTAACTATTCGCAAACGGTAGGGTTCATATGTTTTACTGTTTTTGAAGCCACGTAAACTCAACGACGGTAGTTTAACAGGATAACATAAATAAAATAAAGATACGAAAATTGCTTTGTATTTGCTCTACTCATCTCATAGATACACATTACTTACATAAACTTTTTTAGTACAAACTCTTGACAGATTAAGTTATTAAACTCACCTATCTCTTATGTTTTCCAAATATTCTGCTATGTAATCAGTCATAGCTTTGGCAAAATCTTTAAAATCTCCGGCTTCCATCGTCTCTGTAATAGAAAAATGCAGAATTTATGAAAGGTGGACAAATATTGTAACATAAATACGTAATAAACGTAAACATAAAAACAACGAAGCTAAAGTCAAGCAATCAAATTATTTTATTTTAAAACTTAAATTTAGAACAGCAGCAACGGTTTCATTCAAAATCAAAAACAATTAAATGCAAAATGCATAAAAAAATATTTCATAAAGTCATTGAAAAATATACAAGATAGCTTTACAAAAATAATTCTAAAGCGTTGATACCTATTTAATACGTAGCTATCTACATGGACACTGAAAACGAAAACAACAGTTAATAATAATACACTTTTACGCATTAAATAATTTTTTAGACATTCTGTGCGAACTATAAACAATGCCATACATTTGTTATGACTGAAACTGATAATCGTTTAGTAATAATAAACATGTTTGTTCAACAAATACAACAAATAATATAAAAAAGCTATATATACATTTTTAAATTTTTATTATTTTCATCAAGTGGCCTCTAAACTAGTTTGTCGTGCTAAATTGCATAAAAAAAAAAAACATTAAAATGAATAAAATATTTGAAAATTAAAATTTATGCACTAAGATACCATCACATATAATATATTATTTATTATATTTAGACTAAAACGAACCAAATTTCAGATTCACATCTGGATCCGCCATATCGATACCTAAAAATTACGTCAAATGTATTAGCAATTTTATTTACTGAGTCTTTTAAACTTCTTGCTAATAGATAGTATATTTTTAATCGAATACAAAAAGATTTCTCTTTATTCTTGTTTAGGTATATGTAAAGCGATATCTTCGCCGATTCTGTGCCGATTTTGATAATTATTTTTTTGTGATAGGTGGTCCCACTTGTTTCGAAGCAAAATACGGCACAATTTAAACTCTTTTAAATTTAATTATATATATATATATATATATATATATATATATATATATATATATATATATATATATATATATTAGTCTATTTTACTCGTTTGAAAATAAAAATAGTAAAATTACTAGCCAATTTTAATTTTGTCGCTATTGAAATTTTCGTTTTTAACGGAGCAAAATATACATTGTATAACTTAACTATTATAACATTTGAATTCTAAATCTCATAATTTATTTAACATGTTGACTGCCACGATAATTTTCAGAAATCTGACCTAAAATAACAATTTTATTCATTGACATTGTATTATTAAAAACTCTAATTCTAGTACATAGTTATCACCAAAATGTATAAAAAAAAATACAAAGAAACATTAAAATATTATTTTCTATTTTGATTTTGAATTAATTTATTAAAAAACAAACCAAAAATATAGTTATAAAAACTATATATTTGGTTTGTTTTTTAATAAATTTTCTGTTCTTGCAAGCTTGCATTGATTTTTTTGTTCTTTCCCCAAAAGCCCCCTATCGACATTAGCAGTAATATGTATCGAATTTAAATTTAAAATTTAATTATAGCTGCACAAAAATGACAAGAAAACACCGGACGAATTATCTCGTAGTTAGCAGTCAACGTGTTAAAATAGATACTAGAATATAGAGAAAATGTCTCACAATTACATTATAGACACAAATATATTCCTGTAATATAAAATGTTAAATAAATCTATTACCCCATAGTATATTAGATAGTAACTATTATGGAATTAAACCTTGGCAAAAACTTCGAGCCTATTGTCTATAATATCCTTGATAATTCTAGAAAATTGTATCTATTCTACCTACATAATTGCGATCTGTAACTTTCCCATGACAGGCACTGACTTTTAACCTTTCATTTAAGAAAATATTTTTTTTTAATTCATAAAGTATTATTATTATATACAAGTTGACTCAGTAAACGATTATTGCCACCTACCGGATTCATTTCTTCCTATCGATATAAAAACTATCCTATCCCTCAAGATGAAGCAAACAATACAATCACAAAGTTTCATTAAAATCGGTTAAGCGGTTACAGAGATTAGCGTAAACGAACATTAAGATTAAAAATGTGATCACAAACATCTCAAATATCTAAGTTATAATTAGAACGTTTTTCAATTGTGTTCCAAGTTAGTAGCACTTAATTTGGTCACATTTAGCCGTAGATATATATCATCGGTCAGATATTACCTAACATATTACATTACTTTCACAAAGGTAACGTCAATCTAACTGCTGGATTATTCAATGTAAAACTAACCGTGACCATGGATATCACTAAAAGAAGAAACATTAAATAGCTGACCTTACCTACTTTTTTTTTTATTTTACCTATTTCAAATTTCCAAGTTTTATAAGAGTTTAAATTCTAACTCTGAGTGTTAATACTCGTAAAAAGTTGAATATAATTTTATTACTACAAGTTTTTCATTTATTTAGTAATTCGTCTCTGTTGTTTATGTTGTTTACAATTACAAAATTTCAATGAGCACAAGAAATATTTACTTTTTGAATTATAAGAAATATTATAAATCAAACATATCGAGTATACGTAAGGCTGACTTAAGTCGTGTCGTTTGAAATAAGTATAGACAATCTAATAGATTATAACCATTTATAGTTTTTCAAAGAATTCTCCGCGAGTTAACGCTTACCTTTGATTTAATACGTTGTGTATCTGATAAAAAAATCAATGCTTTAACAATTGCGAAGTCATTATAATTATTATATATAAATATTGATACGATCACGTATCAATATTAGACATCTTATATATCATACAAATATTAATAGATAATTGCTTAGATAACAATTTATGACAAAGTTATGGAACAAGTCAATGGGCTTTAACTAAAATAACTGAATTGATTGTATATGAGATTTCACAACTTTTTATAGTGTCACAACTGTTTAAAGCACTTGCCTTTTTTACATTTTATATTTTTAATGGAATCTCATTTCTTTTTGTAGGTCATCCTCCTTTTTCTTCTTAGGTAATATATGTACATATTATCGTGTGGAATATATGAATACCACATAGAATAAATAAAATCCCTTCCTTTTCCGTGGGTGTCGTAAGAGGCGATTGAAGGAACTTAATGGTCAAGGGATAGGCTGTAGCGTTTCTCTTAAAACATCATCAAAAGCCTAACTTTACAAAACCCATAACCGAGTCCTATGTTCAGCAGTGAACAATTAACGGCTGATATGATATGCATGTGTATATATATATATATATATATATATATATATATATATATATATATATATATATATATATATATATATATATATATATTATCTGTCAGCTACAACCGCAATACGTTATTTGAATAAAAACAATTTTTTATAATAGTTATTTTTCATTTAATGAAAGTGAATAATGAAATATCGGGATTTTTCACTCATTTTCCTTCCTCTACGTCTTTATAAATGCTAATTAAAATTTGAAGTTTGTAGGACTGTTAGAAGTATCTTCGAATTTTGATGATCGATGAGTTTGTCAGTGGCAAAATTGAACAAATTTTACTAACGATAATTCGTAAACTATAATATATAATTATTAGATATATCGGTTATATAGCTATAGTATATTCTCTTAAGCACTAGAGATTCAATTCGCTTTATGCACAATGAAATTACAGATTGGCCAAAAATCCCGTAAGTCGCTTCAAGAAAAGGATGGTACGGCTGTGTTCACTTAGCGGGGGTACTGCCGTCGTGCCCTCTGATTTATATTTCTATCAACCCGTACGAAACCGTGGCGGATCAATAGTATTAAACAGAGTACAGAATTATCTTTTATTTTAATAATTATTTCCTCACTCTCGTAATTCTTAATAGCACTAAAATATCCAGAAACATATAGAATAAATAGAAATCGTCATTTTTTATAATTCTATTGCAGGTTTTGGATGTTATCTGCTAAAAAAAATTACCAACGCAGATAGGGTTACTGTTATATTTTTCTATTTGTTCATAAATAAATTTGCTTGATTCTACACACTAAGATATCTTAGATCACTTAAGATGTCGATATTTTTCCATTAAGAGTTAATATATAATTCTGAATTAAATTTAGCCATCGATTGAACTCTATATTAAGTCTAATTTAGTGGCAAAAACAAATATTGTACATGCAGCTGTGGAAAATATTTCTCATTTACAATATCTATAAAAATATAAGTGTTAAAAACGCTTTTCTACCTAGAACTAATGCCAAGGGTCCATTAATTGCTTGTTTCTTTACCCTGCCACAATTTCCAAGACTATATAATTATTACTTATACCTAAATATATATATATATATATATATATATATATATATATATATATATATATATATATATATATATATATATATATATAATATTTTTTTAATTAGGAGGAGTAAGGTACGACATACATAGGTAATATTGAAAAGTAACATAGTAATTTTATTACAAACTCTACCATTACTGTATTAGAAAAATTACAACGGTTCATTATACGGCACTGTTTCTGTTGTTATCTCAAAGATTTTTTTATCGCATTACAATAAATTCATATATAATAAAATTAACTACTACTAATTGCACAATTAACTATGTATGTGTGCCAATCTCTACTATAAGAAATATATTAAGAATTAGTTAACATCAATTCCCAAAAATTTGTATATCCCTAAATACAAAATATATTATGGTAGACTTTCAAATGACAAATGATAATAGAAAAGGTGGAAAAAAAGATAAAATCAATTAATCCTCGCTCACATTTCTAACTCCTATTTTTACAGTAGATATACTAGAACATCACAACTTAAACATGGTGAACATAGGTTCCCAATTTGTGGTTCACGTTCAATGCCGAGAGAACGGCGTGTGCGACGGCGCTTTCGCAACTCGCGGTGAGCAAGTGGTGCGAGGTTATTTGCAGACCTCGTAGCCACGACACGCCGGTTACAATCAACGGAACTTTAAACTAGTCACAATTGTAAGATTTGTTTTTGTCAACAATATTCAGCATTATACTGTTAAATAACATCGAGTTTTACGGAACCTCCTGTAAAAGTTAATGTTACAAAAATGGACATATATAGATATCGTTTATTTATCTTATGTCTTTATCTTTTATTTTTCGTAACAATTTTTTTCTAATTTATTATTTCTTGACAAATAAATAAATATTTTTGTAACATCATGGTAAATAGTTTAATTACTATTTATATATTTGGTTACGGTTCATTGAAAGAATACCTAATAGGTAAATACCTTTTCTATCTCTACAGTTCTAAAGGCTGTTTCTATGCATAAATCGACATTCCTCGTGTATTGAGTAACTTACCGATTAGTTGGAACTTTACCGATTGGGTATTAACTTGTGTATACGAATAAACGTAGTGTTTATTATAGAAAAAGGTTTCTACTATTGCATAAACAATTCCGTACACTATTTTGAAACTGTCATGTCTATTTTCTGAATATAATTAGGCCCATATATTCATTAGTTCTTCTTATAGGTACAACACACATATGGAGATAAAATGATTGAGTTTTGTTACCTAACGTAAAAGTAAATATATATCACTATTCACTGTCTTACTTAAATGTAAAGGTCATCTATATCAGTCTAAAAATGCTTTATTAGTAAACTATCAATCCCAAGCCATATAGTTATGGTAAAACACTTGTCATTTAATAACCAATAATTTATAGATTCTTCCAATTGCTGATTTTAATAAAAAAAAAAAACTGTAACAACCTTTTCGTAAACAAAGTAAAAGAGATGGCTAGTTATTTTCATTGTGGAATTATATTGGAATTTTTAGCTGTACTTTAAATTAAAAAATGTTTTCATTAGGAATATGTTCAACACGCTAGTCAATACATAGTTCTAGGAAATTGGGTTTTTTCTTGTATGCGGGAAATAAGAGATTTAGTTGCAAACTATTTTTCCTCTCCATATTTCTTAAACTATAAGTACTAATTACTTGGTTAATAGCTTAGAATAGACTGATCACTTATTTATTTCTATGGAAAACTATAATAATGCAAAAATTTTAATTACCAATAATTCTGACGTAATAATTTTTTTCCACTATTTTTTTCGTAACCGACACATTACAATATTGTTTTTACTTACTAACACAGCGCTTCGCAAAATAAAGAAAGGCCCAGTAGGGCCTTTCTGGGGCGAAAGGATTTTTAGTAATGAGAGCTACCAATCACTTTGCTAGCAATATATCCTGTCAGGTCGACCTCCACGCGGTTCCCCCTGGAAACCATGGGCTAAGTGACCTATTCTTTCATTCTCACCTATCATCCCTCACTGGTACCCCGCCAATATATACCGATAACGCGGGCATATCATATCATTCCATTATCATCCAATACAAAAAAAAAAAGTAGAGCCTTTCTTAATTGCACAATTTACATAGGTAAATTATGCAATTGCATACCTCAATAATAAGTTTAGTTTAACCTTTAAGTTTTAACATACTTTTAACGGTTTAAGGTACACAGAAACACAGTTGCGTATTTCTTTTTTGTTTGTATAATTGTATTACTCAGTTTTGTGATAATAATTTGATTTAATGAAGCTATGTCAAGGTGAACAAAATACACGCGATCAAGCACTCGGCTCTATTAAATCTTAGTTGTTTAACAGTTATTATTGACAATAGATAAATATATTTCTAATTTTGATATAACGAACTAAGCTATAAATATAAATAATATTTCCAAAACTACAATTGATTACAGTATACAACGACTAAATCCTCTACTAATCATCATAAGGCATCGACGCTTAGTGATAGACTACATAATGATACATTAAGTAAGTTTTCAGAAAAAAAAAACAATATAAGCATTGTTACTACATAATAGACATAGCTAAGAGATGACTGCCTTCAGACATATTTGTAAACACCTTAAAACTCTGTCATTCAATAATTAAGATTGTGTTCTACAGAAAAAACCGACTTCAATTGTGGCAAAACAAGTTATTTTGATTTAAACACTAAACTACGTAACGTTTTCATAAAATTTCTATGAGAAGAATCTGTAAATAAATCCTTTTACGTAAAAAAGAATTTTCCTAATCAGTTTACAACCGACGAAGTTATGAAGTAACAAACATAAAAAAAAATAGAACAAAATTTAGAACCTTCGTCTTTTTAAAGTCAGTTAAAAAATAAAACTTGGTAATTAAAAATCGGTAAAATTACCATAATTATTTAACGGTGCTCAGCCACGTGCGTCTTGATTCCTGTCACATGACTCTCTACAACACATTTATAGTAGACTCTCCATTAATTTCAATCGCCGGTCTAATAATAGACTCAGAACTTATTCAATCTTTTATTTCTAACATATCTAGTTTTAATATTAACTTCGCTACTTCTGTATTTATATTATTGAACATATTTTAACTCCACTACATACCTACTAATAAGAGTACCGTGTGTATCATTCTAAACTTAATCTGTATTAATTTACAATAAACTACTATCATATGTAATAACGAAAATAAGTTCAGGAAATTTGTTAAATTATTTAAAAAAGCTTCTTCCAAATAAGGCCTATTTATTATGTAAAAGAGTTTCTCAGTGATGTAAACTTTTAGTCTAACCTAATCTTACTATGATTACAATCCCTAAGAGGTACATATGTGTATATTTTTACTATATCTATAGTATCAATCCATATGAGAGTAATGTAATAAATAAATATACGTACACGTACTTAGTCGTCAAAAATAAATACAGATTTTTTACATACTGTTATAAGTATAAAGTTTTCCTCCATTTCATTTTTATTTGTAATTATTATGAGGAACTTTATTCATATATATATATATGACTAACTTTTTGACAGCTACTTCGTACATGTAGATTTCAGAAGTAGGAAAACCAATGAAATAAATTTCTAGATATACATCACAATAAAAGAAACAATCAACAATTGTGAACACCACATTCAATTTGGTGCAGTAGTTTTACATGATCCTGGAACTAATAAATAGACAGACAAAATTTTTAAAAAATATTGTTTTGTTTTTAGTGGCTCTTCCCACACCCTTCATATAAATTATTCTTAAGTATATCTCATATACAAATATTCTATATACAATTTTATTATAGGTAAGTATTAATAAGATAAGATTTACATACATATAATATAAGTAAATTTCTTTAAAGTAGATAACAAAAAAGATGCATTACTCGTATTAAAATTCATATTAGCATTGACCCATTATAATCATATGTAGACCAAAGATAAGTATATCTATATATACCGAATATATCTTGCTTGAGAATTATTATTTTATTAATGTTACTCGTAAAAAAAAATTGAAAAATATATTTTTTTGTCTTACATTGCAAAATAATTACGTAAGTGGAAAATTATATTACTTTATTTTATACTAGTTTTTGCCTACAATTTCGTACGTGTGATTAATTTAAACAAACATACAAAAATTCTAATATTATTATTTTGCCCCATATTGTTTTTATTAGAATTATAAGAACAGTGGAACAATAATCGTTGAAGATAATGATAATGACATTTTTATTTGTTGTCTAATTAAAAAATGTATAGCTAATTATTTTTTAATTATATCTTCAAGTACTTTTAGAACAATGACGTATATATACTGTGTTATGCATGGTATTTTTACAAATATTATGTAAAAGTAAGTTTGTTTGTTTGTTACCTCATAGCATCGTAATAACTTAACCAATAACATTAAAAGTTGGTATTTACTCATTATATAGGATAGAGAAAAACATGGACTACTTTAACACTGGTCAAAGGACGAAGTCGCGGTTTAAAGTTAGTTAGAAATAATTGTCTAAGTTAACATAAGCTCCTTCATAGAAGAGTTTTGCCAGTAGTAGCCATACTTAGCACACGGATTGGCAACTGCAGTTAGGATTTGATGATGGTTTAAAACAGACGCTGCTTGACGCCTTGATCCCTCGACCATAAAGTTCCTTAGTCCTTAATTCCTTAGTCACCTTTTACGATACTCACGGAAATGGAAGGGATGGCCCATTTTATGCCAAAACCAGACGGCGCAATTATTTCAATAAATGTTTTAAATTTATTAATTTCCACATAAACATCTATTTACCTGCAGCTAAAATTGTAATAACCAATCCTCAGTGATATTTATGCTTAAATAAATATACACTTATCCTTAAATAATGTAATACTTATACCTAATGTAATAAAATGCAAGTTTTCCTTCTACTAAAGCTTACTTTCATTTCCTTCATATTTAAATAAAGTACTTTGTAAATTTTAAATGGATTGGTAATACGAGAAATCGAGTCAGCGGACTTTACTTTTTACAAATAGAAGGAAAATTATTGTGGGCATTCCCCATGTTGTCGTCAGCTCAAATGACTGCTGTCATATAATATTTATACTAAGAACATGATATACTTGTCTTTCAAATTTATTATTCAAAAATATAGTTCTGAAATAATAAACTACTAGGTAAATACCTCTCATATATTTAATTAATTTCATAAGGTCCACTATAGAAGTCATAGAATCTCACAAAAAAAAATGTAGATATATTATTATGTAGATATATAATCTTATAAATAGTACTCTTTATATTTTATGTTATTTTCTACGTAAATACAATAAGGTGCATATACCTAATCAATTTCAATTATAATACATAAATAAATAAGACAATAAATTTAAATCTACACTGTAATATAAATATTGATAACAAGACCTTAAGACATAATAATACGGAAGTAAATTTTAAATTAATTATTTACATAAGTACCTAACCAATATTATAGAAATCATGTCACCAATAAATACGACTTTTCGAATACTTTATTTACAAAATATAGAAAATGTGTATAGGCACTTACCTACTTATCAAGTATCATATTTATTATATTAGATAAATTTGCACATAGTATAGATAATGAGTAGAATTAAATTTCAAGCCAATGTAGAACAACACTGGAATTTATTAAATTCGCAATATCTTATGAAAATATTAACAAAAATTGCAGAATTACGTACTTACCAATTTGATGTTGCTAAAAAACTTTAACACGAAAATCTAAAACCACACGGCCACTTCAATAGGTCGTACTAAAAACTAAATGAACTAAATTAACGATGTATAAATCGTATATTTCACAAGAGGCCACGTTATCACGTTACGTGCAATACAGTGTATAATTCGGACTGGACTACGCCCGCCGCAGTATTGTAAGCTTTATATATACGTAGAAACAGTTCACTAGGTGGCCAACTCCATTAGAAGATTAAAAGCGACGCATGAGCCGTCCAGCTGAACACTGAACAGAAGGTTCAAAATCTGTGAAAAGCTGCACAAGATATAGGTACCATAAATCCCTTTTGAGAATGGGAGAGCATAATCCGCTTTTAGGAATTATATTACACTACAATTGCCTAATAAAATATCTACCTATTACTTACATTTTAAGTTTGAAAACTTGTATATGCCTAATGATTTTTCTTTGTATCTTATGTAAACGAATTCAGTTCATGTATAAATGAAATCTGTCTGTTTACTTGCTACACGCCGGTCCGGTAGATCTTACCAAATTTCCAGATTTTGAGTAGAGTTAGTTTTTTATCTAATATTACATTTTTGCAAATCCATCGACTTTAAATGTGTTCTCTATACTGTTTATATATTTACTACGTTTACCTACTTAGTAAAAAATGCTATGCAAATGTAAGATTTGAATTTTATTTGTATAATATGCTAAAATAATCGCTTGTTTGGTTTTAAAATATTGCATAAAATAAATCTATATATTTTGTTTTAGTTTAGTATGAACCTTATGTTTTAATAAAAAATTAGAATAATTTGACAATGAATGATGAATAAACCAAATTTTATAATGACTAATGCTCGTAAATGAGAAATAACCGATCTCATTAGCCTTAATGGCTTAACCAATCACTGACATTTTATATACATGTACTATATAGGATGGAGAAGTATATAGGCTACTTTTTCAAAGGTAGAATACTGTACTATCAAGCAAGTCTGATAATGAGAAACATATCGTATTTATACTTGTTTTCTTTTTTAATTTAAATGAGACTATACTATCTCTAATCGATTGTTACTTAAAGAGCCTTTGGAATAAGTACTTATTATTATATAGGCTTTTATTAATTGTATTCGATATACAGAACATCCAGTGACGTTCTGCTCGGAAGGAACTTGAGTAATTTTTCCTGAGGACACCGATATCTATGAAAGGCACTGAGGACCATAAGAGATGTCGACGCCGAGATGTAAGAAAAACGCTGTAGGATCTTAAAGTATCGCATCAAATTCTATCAGAGGAGTGTACTAAATCTCCTTGATAATTGTTTTTTATTGTCAATCAGGGGATCTTTTGGACACCATCAATACTTTACTACAAGCCACCACGGTAAAAGGTGGTGACATTCTTTGTATCGTAAAATCGGCAAAGGGCGCCTTCAAAAATTTACTCGGGGTACTTAGTGAACTCAGGCCAACCCTGACTATTACTTTACAAAGAAAAGAGATAATACGGAGGAAGTAAGAATCTAACCAAGCCATTTAGACCCATATGTTTTATTTATGAAACATTGACGTCCGGTCCGGTTTTCATCGAATTGTTATAATTTTCCGCGTGTTATATCATTGTACCTATTTAACAGCAGTAGGCATTTACTACTATTATTAATTCAAGACATATTTTATAAATATTTATATACACTAATTCTGGCATAATGCATATTTAACATTTGGTATGAGTCAATTTTATTATTGAATGAAGCAATTACTATAAGAGAACAACTGAAAATTCTGTTTTTAAAAATTTAAGTGATCGTTATTACATCACACACCTAGTGATACACTAATCCACAACCATGTCAACAGTAGGTATTAGTGCCCAAAAGATAAATTTAATTAAAAAGTCTCCTCTTATGTTATATTACTTTTATCCGCGTTAAAATTCAATTTGCAATATAATGTTAATTTTGTATAACATAAAATGGTTAAATATTTTGTGTTACTAACATATATATCATTTAAGTAAAGATAGTTACTCGTAAATCAACTTCACGTTACGAGTTATGACTTTGTGATAAATGGTAAGGTCGGTGGTAGAGGGATGGGGAGATTCGCCCGAGCGCCCGTCCTCTCCGGAATTGAATCAATTTCCTTTAATGCCACCATCTCGAGAAAATCCGACTCTCTGGAAAAGTGCCGTAGTTATCGAAATAAAAAGTCAATAGATAATGATTTATATTTTTATCGACAAAACTGACACGACAATAAAATTCAATAGAACTGAACAATTCAACGTACCTGCCTAATTCAATGATATTAAAAAATGTAACATAAATACATTCTTATTCAGTTTAGAATTTTTGTAATGTGTATTTAGTCATAAGTAGATAAATTCCTGCGGCTTACCCCGCATGAAAAATAAATGATACATACATAATACAATTATAAATACAGTGCATTTGTAACTACGACAAAAAAATCCATAATAAGCATGTTTACAGACTTATCAGTGTATAATATTAGTACATTTAGGTACTTTATATTAGAAGTAACGAGCAAGGGTTGAATAGAAGGGGAAATTATACTAATTGCTTATGTAATAACTACCCCAAAAATCTGCAATGCCAATAAGATAATGAAATGAAACGACCAATTAATAAATTGGTAATTGTTTGTGTAATTGTTCGGATATGATTAAAAGCCACTGCAATTTTTATAAGACACTTATTTGCAGGAATAATTTTCCGTGAATTTATTAGGTATGTAACCTATTTACACCTACAAACTCTAAGCACAAAATTTGACAGAATGGGTTAATTAATCAGATAGGTTACCTAATTCTACTACTCAGTCAAATTAAAACAAAAATAACTTATATGTGCATCGATCTAAGTTATAAATGATAATAGTATATTTAAAAAAATCTACTTGTTTTTATTATTATTTTATTAAATTTGCTGATGATATTATTTTTTGTTATGATCATTATGTCAAAATTGGTAAATTAAGATTATATGGCAATTTTATTATTAAATAACGTACGTCTTTTACTGTGTAATGTGTGGATACTGCAACTGTTATTTAGTATAAAATTATTTAAATTTGGTTATGACGTGGTTGGGAGCCTTGAGTAAGTCATGCTCACTTAAATGTCCTAGCAGGTGTTGGGCCGAGTTATTGGGTTCCCTTGTGGTTGAGGGCAATGACGGCTCACCCGTCATACTCGTGAACAGGTACTACCTATAGAGACTGGTCATTGCAACCGATTTATTTTAATGATTTAATTATAATCTATATATTTTAAATTTTATGATCTGATATTGCTTAGTAGTTTGTAATCACACAAATTCATTATTTATACGTATAGTTATTTTTTTTTAAAGCAACAGCTGAGTTGCTTGTCCGTTCAAGAAGAATGGAATGGAATGGCTGGAATTGTGTTCCGAATGAGCTGTAATAAAAAAATTACTCGTCAAAAATGTTTAAATCTAAGTTTATTTGAATAAAAATATTTCTTTCTTTCTTTCTTAATAAACAAAGTCGTGAGCGCTAGAACAATAAATAAATTTGTAAGAGATATCACAAAATCATTCCACCTACAATTTTCAGTCTAACTGTACAATCGTCTGTGAAAGCTTTAGATGTGTAATTACCCCAGTTATGCACGCTCACTCTCTGCTCTTGACTTCAGAAGAGCTGCCAAAGAGGGTGGGAATGGAGGTGGGAGAACAGTGGTCGCTCTGTCGTCATGGATACGATGAATAGGGGGAGGCGCTGCTGCAACAAGTGTTTTACTATATATATATATGAGAGTTTTACATCTACTTATGTTTAAAACTACCTGACCCAACTCTTTTTGTTTGATCCAATATTCATTTCTTCCTTCTCTAAAAATGTTTAATATAAACTAGGAAAATAGTTTCAATTGATCTTAAAATATGATTTGACTATTGTTTTGTCTATATGCATATCCAGTAAGAGCTTTTTTACTATTAGTTGCTATAATGACTATGTATGTCTCTATTTTTTTTTTGTTCCTTCAACTTAATCTTGTATATTTTTATATACTTTATTGTACACTATTTATAAATAAAAATATGAGAGAAGTAATCAAATATTGTACATTTGGTCATCTTAACTCTAAAAGAGTTCTCTTCCAGCAAATCCAAAGTGGAAATGAGCACAAATATCAGCGGGTAGAGCGGTGTACAATTTAGGCAATTTTCAAACAAAAGAACTAGACGAACTTAAGTTTGTACACAACTAATTAATTCATATTGAATCGTATACATATATACACATATATCTACGTACATACATAGTTTTAAATATATGTTCATAAAGATAGAAAATCTTATCTTATATTCTATTCGCGTATGGGATCAGCTAAGCCGTTGCACGTCGACCCATCGGTATCTTTGGTGCTTCCTCCTGCCTTATACCATCCTTTAAGATGGAAGATGCTCTTTAAGTCTATTTTAAAAAAAAATTAGGGATTGATTCTCACGAATAGACACGAAAAGATAATTCCACAATCTAGCAGCATGGAGGGTATAGTAACCGCTATAGCGCGTAGACGAGTGAGAAGGGATTTAGAGGATAAAGAGTTCAAACGAAAGAATACGCAATGGGAAACTAGAAAATCAAATCGTTCACGAAAATAGGACAGAGAAGAAGAATTATAAGGAACAGAATATAAAAACAACATTATATAAAAATCTCTCCTGTATTTGTTATTCTTTTAATAATATTAAACCACCGGTTAGTCTATTAGAATATTTAAATATTGTTCACACTTTTCACATATGGTATACAATATTCATTTAATTGTGCTAAGCTATGAACACAAAACAAAACCGAATGTCTCATATTACTTATATCGTTATATATATGTCAAAATATTAACTTATTAATAATACATAATACAAATTACAAATAACAGTCTACTTGCGTGCATGCAAGTCTATGAAAATATAATGTAAAAGTGCACCATACAAGTGGAGACGACTTCCGCCACCAGAACAACAGAATTTATTTTTTTCGGTTATACGGCCATATGACCCTATTAAATTCACATAGAACTTGCATACTTTCTACATAAACTGTGTCGAATATATAAAATAATAATCTAAATGGACAAAAATTTTACATACACATTTTCTGTACACTAACCTGCTATGAATAAAGAAAAATAGCACCTGATGGTATATCTTTCGTCCTCTTTAATAATTATATTTGCATAAGAAGAAAGGAAGCAACCACATGATTTAGTTTTTATTTTACTTTTCTTCTATGTAATTCCTTGTTTTTAGCTCCGTGACTATATTACCATCAGGTTGTCTGTAAGAGATTGCTTGTAGCGATAAGGCCGCCTTTTGTATATGCACGTTCTGTATAAATACTCCTTGTATACATCTTTACTGTGCGCAATAGAGTTTATTATTATTTTTTAAATTTCACTAAAATTCTCATCTCCCCTCTTAAGGAGAGGAGATGGCAACTAACCCCCGGCAGAAGCACAGTCGGCCGGGGTTCAGGGCCCCAGGGAGAGAAACCGGCGTACAATGCGGGCAGAATCTAAGAGCACCGCTTTCTGCATCTTTCCCGGGAGTGAGCCGCCTCGGAATCCCAACCGTCTGAGATGTTGTTCCAGACTGGTTGGGATAAGACCGTTCACCGACATAACGATTGGGATGATTTCGGTAGATGTCACCCCCACATTTCGGTCACCTCGTGAGCCAGGTCGAGATATTTTCTCTTCTTCTCGGTTTCGGCTTTAGGTTCTCGTCATGCGGTATGGTGACATCCACCAAAAACACCCTCGAGAGTGCCCGATCCATCACCACGATATCAGGTTTGTTCGCAAGAACGGTTCTGTCCGTGATGATGGATCGGTCCCAGTAGAGCCTTACGCTGTCGCTTTCGAGGACCGGCTGGGGCTCGTACTTTTACGGCAACCTCTCATTCGCGAGGCCGTATAGCTCTTGATGGAGTATTTTGGCTACCTGGTTGTGTCTGTGCAAGTACTCAGTGTTGGCAAGAGCTGAACAACCCGAAAGCACATGTCTGAGTGACTCTCCGGGATGGCGACATGCCCGACAGATGTCCTCAGTGCCATCCTTCAGAATGTGCTTTCGGTAATTGTTCGTCTTAACCACCTGATCCTGTATTGCACAGACAAAACCCTCGGTCTCTCCGAAGAGATCACCGAACTGTAGCCAGTGCACGGAGGTCTTCGTGTTTACGTACGGCCCGTGAAGGGCTTTGAAGAACCTTCCGTGCAACTCCTTCTCTTTCCATACGGCCTCCCGCTGAGAGGTACCCAAAACTTCGGGTTTTCGCCAGTCCTCTTTAGCCAGAGAAAGAGGGGTGAATCCTTTGTCGCATTCTATGACCTCTCTATGCAAACCCTCGTCTATTTTCTCCAGAAAATATGTCCTGAGGCTGTCAACCTCGCGGTTGTGCATGGTCTTAACACTTAACAAGCCTCGACCACCAGCCTTCCGCGGGATATACAGCCTCATGACTGACGATTTCGGGTGATGCATTCTATGGAGGGTCATAGTTGTGCGGACTTTCCGATCCAGGGCTTCGAGATCGGTTTGAGACCATCTGAGCACGCCAAAAGTGTAAAGGAGTACGGGTATGACCCAGCCGTTATAAGCTCGGATTTTATTGGCGCCCGACAAAGAACTTTTCAGTACTCTTGTAAGGCGCGCAAAAAATTCCTCGCGGACTGACTGTTTCATATCCGTCTCCTTCACACCGATGTTTTGTGACATGCCCAGATACCGGTATGTTTCAGCCTCGGAGAGGGTTTTAATATTAGAGGGATCTGTGGCGATCTCTTCAGTTTGAGTGACCCGTCCCCTCTGCACATGGGGGACCGCGCACTTGTCTATTCCGAGCGCCATCCTAATAGAGCTGCTATAATCGTTTACGATATTTAGCAGCTCCGTCAGGCGTTCGACGCTCGGAGCTAGCAGTTTCAAGTCATCCATGTACAGAAGGTGAGACACTCGTGTACCTCCTCTCCGATACTGAAATCCAGTCCCCGAATTCTCCAGTAAAGTACTGAGTGGATTCAGGGACAGGCAAAACAAAAGTGGACTCAAACAATCGCCCTGGAATATTCCCCTCTTTATCTCTATCCGGTCAGCGGTATCCGTCAATCGCTCGCCCTGGATAGTCAGGATCGTCGTCCTTGCCCCATGCATGCCTCCAAGAACACTCGAACTGTACCGTCGATCTTGTACAGCTCGAGTATCCTCCGGAGCCATGAATGGGGCACGGAATCGAACGCCTTTTTATAATCTATCCAGGCGGCGGAGAAATTCCGACGGTTCCGCTTGACCACGTGGCCAGCGACAGCATCAATGAGGAGCAGCTCCTTCGAATGCATCCGTTCTGAGCGCTAGATAGGATCTTATTCTCGTACACATGACGAGAGATCTTAGCGCTCAGAACGGATGTTAACGTCTTATATATTGTCGTAAGACAAGTGATGGGGCGATATTTAGATGGATCCGCGGTATCGTCCGTCTTAGGAGCTAATTGAGTGATCCCGGTTGTAAGGAAGTTCGGGAGCGTCCTGTTTTCGAGGGCACTCTGGAATTGCACGGCTAAGGTCGCATGGCTGGCCGAGAACGCCTTTAACCAGTAGTGCTGCAATCCGTCGATTCCCGGACTTTTCCAGTTCGGAGCCCGACGGATCGCGGCAACCACGTCTTCCTCCGTAATGGCAATGGCGTTCATCGGCGTTATTCGAGCACATGCTTCCTCAACATCGTGCATCCATGCGCCCTCCTCATGTTCCACAGGTTCAGACCACAGCTGTCTCCAGAAGGCGACGAAATTGGCTGTTTCGGGTCTTTGTCCTGTGGGCTGTAGTTTTGGGCGCTCCAAGTTCCTATAAAACTTCCGTTGATCACTCATAAAGAGGCGATTCTGTTGATACCTCTCAACCCTCTCAGAGTACCGTCGGAGTCGCTTCCCCCATGCAGCGATCTTCTGCTTCAGTTCATCTATGCGCTCCGTAAGTTTGTGCCCGAAAATTATTATTATTATTACCATCCGTATCCCTTATCATACCCAATTTCGAATCTTTGTTTTACCTTTAGCTGTTCAAAATAAATGCCAGAATAGCTTTTGATTAGCTCGAAAATATAAATTATTATCTACAATGTAATGATATTATAAATCACATTCGCTCTGTCTTCTTGCCCTATAATTGTAAACAACTCATAACCTCCGGAAATACTGCGTTAATAATTTTTCGTCTGATTGCTAATTGTCAGAAAAATGGTACTTCATAGTATAATTGCTTCTGAATCGCTAAATATGTTAAACACATTTTCTGTGACAAACAGCACCTTTACTATCTAGTGGCAAAAAAACTGAACTAATTTATAATAGTAATTTTAGTTCCTAAATCGCCACACAGAGGTACACTGTTATTCAGCGACTAATCACTTTAGGTAATATAAAAAAATATAATTTAAAATTAAATTTAACAGACAAGATGCAATATTCAAAAGTAACTACCATCTTGATTCCAGCAAACAATTAACAATATATCCAAACATTGTATAATATTTACTGTTAAACCTAATTTTTACATGTTAGCATAAATACAAATTTGACGCGTTATTTTAATACGTTTACGGTTAATTATCTGTCTTTTACATAATTTTTTTTAGTACGTTTGTTCCGTTTGGAACAGGCTAAGGTCGGAGACCATGCCTTTTACATAATTTGAAACATCAATCAATTGTCATTCATACGTCATTCACTCGGTACCCAATTACTTCCCGTCTCCACCCGCATTCCTTTTTCACCCCCTTTGATATCGTAATCTTCGACGAAAGTTTAGGTTCAAAGTCTGGGTTTCATATTATTCAATTCAATCGTTTTCAGTGTCTTTTTCTTATAAAAATATACAAACATGGCTAGTTCTAAAATACTACGAGCACTCAATTTCTTACGAAACCGTAAGGACACATCGCTTATAACAGGTACATTTGTTACAGGTGTTATAATTAACTTTGAAACTTCTAAAATATTCCAAATAATTATTAATCATATAAATTAATATTAATAAATATTCTAAATCATATTTTTGATTCTTTAGGTGTACATAGCAGAGGATATGCAGCATCAGCAGCCGGCGAAGGCCACACAAGATGTAGGATAGTTGATGGCGTTTATGTTATCACGTTGGACAGTCCAAATGCCAAGGTAACAGAACATAGTTACTTTTTTTCTATTTTGAAATTAAATTTGAAATTAATATACAAGTTCGAACCTAAGAAAGAAATGTTTGTCTCTGTAGAAACCTGCAAAATTCAATTTTATCCCCAAAAAAATAAACTGGTTAATTTAAGTTTTTTAAACAAAGTATTATTAGGCCTTGTTACAGTAAAGAATGTCCAAAAATAAAGTTGATGAGGTTGATAAGTAATCTAAATTTGTTAATATAAATAAAATATTTCTGACAGCAAGATTAAGAATTACTGTAAATCTATAAATATTTACAGCCATTTGTTGACTATCTGTACATTAGCTGTTTTCCGCTTGTACCAGTATATAAAATATTCTATGTGCTAAAGTTAAGGTATAATCTGCCTGTGTATCAAATTTCATTTAAATATGTTCAACCATGTAAGTGTGATTGAGTAACTCTCTAGCATCTTTCTTAATGTTCATATAATATTAGTATTATGACACAATTACTTGGTATATTATAACATGTAACAAGTAGTCTTAGCTTCATATTTAACTTACAATAATAAATTGCATAACTACACTGATAAGGTATAAAGTACATAAGTATATAAAAACATATTAATCATAACTTTTATCAATATAATTATTAAATTAGTAATTCCTGTATTACAAATAAAATTAAAAGTTTAACAAAAATAAATTGTTTTATTACATTTTAAAAAGTTAACATGTTCTTGGTATTATTTCCTAAAGTACACCATATCTTATTTTGAGAAATAAGGAAAAAGTATGATTAAGTGACACTTATTAGCAACATAATTTTAGGTAAATTCTCTAAATGCTGCTGTGATGGAAGAAGTAAGTAAAGTATTAGGAGAAGTTGAATCTAATCCAGCCATTCAAGCTGCTGTAATAATATCAGGAAAACCTGGATGCTTTATAGCTGGTGCTGACATTTCAATGCTTGAAAAATGTAAAACAAAAGATGAAGTTGTGGCACTGTCAAAACGAGGTATGTTAAAATGTGTAATAATATAATTCCTACTAAAATAATACAGGAGTGTTAATAAAATAACATAAAAATAAAAAAATATGTTTCTTTGGTCAAATTGCTTATCATTATTATTAAGTATAAAAAATATATTATAAACCAAATATAAAAGCATAATGTGATTTAAAATGTATATTCTTACTCAAAATTATCCTAAAAAATAACTATACATACATTTTGCTCTGCCTGAGTATCTAACTCATTTTTTTATATTATATTAGTTGCCATTAAAAATATACCCTGTCTGATATTAATTTCACAAACTACTAATATAAATTGGACTCTATGCCTGCATTAGGCCTCTCATTTGGACTGTTGTTCATGTGACAGTTAAACAAATGAATCAAACTAACTACTATTGCTATATTGTCTCCTCAGAATCAATAAATAAGGATATTTGTTATTATTAAGCACATACAATACAAAATTACTGAGTACCATGACATTCAGCTTGACCTCTCCTATGATGATCCAGTTAATTAAAAGATAATTATATCAAATGATATTATCATTATTTTTAACCCTTTATATGTTAGTATTTATGTCATTAATTTATTTACACACTTGTAAGGATGTATGTTTAATTTATTCTTCTATGATGTTTAAGGTCATGAAATATTTCGAAGACTGGAAGCATCTCGCAAACCTTTTGTGGCAGCAATACAAGGAAGTTGCCTTGGTGGCGGTTTAGAAACCGCTTTAGCTTGTCATTATCGCATAGCTGTCAAAGACAAAAAGACTGGATTTGGTTTACCTGAAGTAATGCTGGGACTTTTGCCTGGTGGTGGAGGCACACAGAGGTGAAATTTTATTGTTAATAAAAGTAGGATACATAGAATTTTTAAATCTACATCCATTCAACATTCATAGTAATCTGCAGACATTATATTTCTTGAGCACTAAGTTAACTGTCTTCATAACTTGTAATTTTACTATCTTACTAACCTTTAATCTAAGCCATAATAATGCAAGCACCACATTAGTTTGAGCTTGATGTCGAAAATACAAGTGGGAGAGAGATTACTATGGAGACATTTATAAAAATAAAAATTAAAAACATGTTATTATATGTCTATTAAATGTATGTTATTTTCAGATTACCAGCTCTTACTTCAGTACCCACAACTTTAGACCTGGCACTCACTGGCAAAACTGTGAAAGCTGATAAAGCTAAGAAATTAGGAATAGTAGATTTGCTTGTGTCTCCTCTTGGACCTGGTACCTATCTTAATATTATTTATTTAAATAATTTTATTGACTAAAAAAGATATGTTATGAAAAATTAACTAAATGCTAGTAGCATTCTCTATCAAACTTTGTATTTATATTTTTTATTTGTGATTTTTATTTATATGGTTTATTAACTTTGATTTTGTTCAATTTCTTTAAGGCAGTGGTCTACCTGAAGATAACACCTTGAAGTATTTAGAAACTGTTGCCATACAAATTGCGAGAGATATTGCTTCCGGAAAAATTAAAATAGATAGGTCAAAGAAAGGTCTAGTTGAAAAAATAACAGCAAATGTTATGAAATTTGATTTTGTTAAAAATTTCATTTTCAACAAAGCGAAGGAACAAGTTATGAAGGCTTCCCGCGGTCTTTATCCAGCACCACTGAAGGTTAATTTATCGAACCAATTCTCTTACAAATAATCCAGTCATTTGTTACTATGAATTTAATGACTTACTTTAGTGAATTTTTGGAAAATCCATGAACACCTTTATTAAATTGCATTATACTATATAGTATAATTTGCCTTTTTGCTTATACTAATTATAAAACTGATTGTTTATTTGCACCGTTAACATTCTTTGTATGAAAATAATAATTTATTATTAACTATACATATTTAACAGATTCTGGAAGTAGTAAGAGTTGGAGTTGACAAAGGTCCAGCTGCAGGTTACGAAGCAGAAGCACAAGGATTTGGAGAATTAGCGATGACACCACAAAGCAAGGGTCTTTTTGGTCTTTTTAGAGGACAGACGGAATGCAAAAAAAATAGATTTGGCAAATCCCAAGTTGATGTTAAAACGGTAAGACTTTTAACTTGTGTTCATATTATAGTATTATATTAATTACTACATATTATAAAACAAAATCCTCCACTGTATCTGTTTATCTGTATGTTCATGATGATCTCAAAAAATACTGAACGGATTTTTTATGCATATTTTATTTATCAACAGTGTTTCTCAAGGAAGGTGTATAATTTGATAAGGTTGTGTAAATTTGCTAATATATATTGTTTGATTGTTGAAAATGTCGGAGTGACTCAAGCTATTTGGAAATTTTCATCATAAACACTGCCCCAATCCGTTTGAGATATACAATTTATAGTGTTATGGTTTCTCTTTTATTGGACTATAAGAAAAGTCCGCGATGGCATGTCTATCCTTTAAGAATAGCTTAAGAATACTATACCCATTATGGTATTTGCAAAAACAATTTAGACGGATACATAATCATTATCAAATGTGTTAGTTACCTTGAGCATTTCATACACATTATAATAACCCTTTACACGATACAATCGCAAATTAAAAACTGCCCGAGAAAATAAATTCAAGCAGTCTCGCACTCTCGCAGCAATGCAACGTGACGATGAAACTCCCATGACACAAACATTCTCACCTGCGTTCCACCACCTGCTCTACTCGCCTACTGTGTTGTATAAGCCAAGTGATAATATGCTCGATTCCTCATACACATATATATATATATACACTCGACTACCTATGCGAAAACGACTATACTTTACTAAGTATAATTTCTAAATAGGCATAAAAAAGAGATTGTTATACTTTCATATGAGAATGTTACTTTATATCTCAAATATTTCTCAAATGAATGTATAAACTATTTTTTACAGATTGGTGTCCTAGGTGCCGGCTTAATGGGAGCTGGCATTGTTCAAGTATCTATTGATAAAGGTTACAATGTAGTCTTAAAAGATGCAACAAATGCTGGTCTCTTCAGAGGAGTGGGACAAATACAAAATGGGCTAGCTAATGCTGTCAAGAGGAAAAGAATCTCTTCGTGAGTCTATATAGTGTTCTGTTCTTTGTACAAGATGCGATGCTGTGATGCAATGTTGTATGCCCCCTAAAAAAGACTTCCAGATGAAGTCAAAACAACTGTTGATGTCTTGAAAAGATATAGAAATTCAGTAGGAATTGCAGTAGAATATTTAGTCAAATTTTATTTGGCAAATATGAGGAAATTTATAATCGAAAACAAATAAATTTAATAATATTGTAGTTTTAATATAGAAAATAGTAAATTAATACAAAAACAGCCAGGTGTTAATATTAAAATACTAAAAAGCTTTAACAATATATACCAATAAGACTTAATGGTATTTTCAATTATCTGAAAGGTAAATTGAAATTTAAATAGATATGATACTTGAAAAGCAAACACGAGCGATAATGTCACAATTAAAGTTTATAGAAAACTTCTTGTAAAATACGTCTATTTCAAATACAGTTTGTATTTAACTGTAGTAAATACCTTCATGCTAGGTTCGTTTATACTCACATATAAAGCTACTTCCTCCACTTGCATGATATTCAATTCTATGCAAAATGATATACAAATGTATTTTACAGGTTAGAAAAAGACAGATATTTATCAAGCCTGCAACCAACATTAGACTATAATAAGTTTAAGAATGTAGACTGTGTCATAGAAGCTGTTTTTGAAGATATTAACATTAAACACAAAGTAATCAAAGAACTAGAGGCTGTTGTTCCAAAACATTGCGTTATTGCTACAAATACGAGTGCTATTCCTATAACAAAAATCGCCGCTGGAAGTAGCAGGCCTGACAAGGTGATTGGTAAGTAAATTTATAAATACTGATAAATAAATATTGCTAGAAAAGTTGACAACAATTTTTGTATCATATGACCAACGCAGTAACAATTTAACATGTGAAAGCTCATAATTTATTATTACAAAAAAACGATATTTATAACACAACGACATAAATTGCAATACATCCAAGTCTGGCAACGCCAGAATTTTTTGTCAATATTCGAAAATAATTTCAAAATTTGCAATTTTTTATTATTTCTTTCTTAATATATTTATTTTCAGCGCATAAACCGAATTAACAAACATACCGTACACAGTATTTTGATTAATTATTAAAAAGTGTTCAGTTAATGAAGTAAAATGTTAATCATGCAAATAAAATCCTTATAAAACTCATGCGCAATTTGAATTTTGACAACAATAAAGTATTCAATACTTTATTGCCGACAAAATTCACTCACGAAACTAAATACGAAATAAGTACAAAAACTTTATTTGCAACATATTCCATGATTATTATTTAAGTTTGTTATCAGAACACTAACTAATCGATCAGAAATAATTAAAATTGTTCAATTGATATTGAAAATTCAAACATTGCCAGACTACGGTAAGATTCGATATGAACTCTCTTAATGAGCATAACATTAATTAATTCAAAAACCTATGGTTTGGAACATTAAATATTTTCGCATTTGTTTTTATATAATTTAATCAATATGAATGCTTTTAATCTTTTTCTAATGTGACATACACCCATAGATTTAATAAAATACTACTACCAACCTTTTTTCAAAAATTATTCAATCCTAAAAATCCATTATAGATAAATTTTATGATAACTGATGTTAATTTTACTAAAATTTAATTTTTTACAGGCATGCATTACTTTTCTCCTGTGGATAAAATGCAGTTATTGGAAATCATTCGCCACCCAGGAACAAGCGACGACACAGCCGCTGCGGCCGTGGCCGTGGGCTTACGTCAAGGCAAAGTAGTAATTACCGTCGGCGATGGACCAGGATTTTATACTACCCGCATTCTCTCAACTATGTTAAGTGAAGCTATAAGGTAAACTACCAAGCTAAATAAAATTGTATTCATATCATAAGAAGGTGAAATTAATTACCTATATAAATATATTATTCTAGACTCTAGAATGACATATAGTTTTAAATACAAAAATTCTTATGACTCTTGAAAAACGAATATCGGGTAATGCTAAGTTGCGTTACGAACACCACAAATCTTTCTTTATTTTTTACTACTGAGAATGATAATAAAATCAATAGCCCTCTTACACACCACCAAGAACATGATGAAGTGACTAAGCTGCAATGGCTGCGCTGCCACTCTTAATGACTAGAGTGGATGTACCTTCAAACCAAATTAATAACACAAATACAGTTTATAGCAAACATACAAAACTTTTAACAGTTTGTACAGTGCTGCATACAAAAATATAATTCTTTTATATATAGAATGTGTTACAAAAATTATGTTCAAGTTATTTTTTATTAGGTATAAGTATATATATATTAATGCTTCACGTCAGATATTAATAAAGTGGTTATCTCCACAGAGGCATGTTACACAAAGCTGTAAAGTAACTTTTAAGCATAATCTATTTGGTTTTACTTTATAAGGTTACTGCAAGAAGGTGTAGGTCCCAAGGAACTGGATAACATGACCACACAATTTGGATTCCCTGTTGGTGCAGCCACATTAGCAGATGAAGTGGGTATTGATGTCGGCGCTCATATTGCAGTAGATCTTGCTAAGGTTTGTGAATTATAAATACCTATATAAATAATACTTCAAAGAAACTTATTAATATCCTCAAGAGAGAGAATATTTAACAAAAATAAAAAGTAAACAAATTATTTCAAAAGAATTAGGTAATCACCCATATAATATATTATCACATGTGCGGTACTTCAAACATCTTTAAAAATTAATTTGTTGTGTCTAAGACCTTGCTGCTTGCTGCCTGCTTTTTAATATTAATTCGTAATGTATGCTTATTTTATTATTAATTAGTGACTCGTCGTGGATATGCATAGGTGCAATATGTAGTGCATACAAGTTTCCCATAACAAATATCAAATTAAATTAAAAACCCATATTAAAATGTTGTGTGGATTAGAAGTAAATAGAGAAACAAACATATATAGATAGCAACTACTTTTAATTGATTAATTGATTATTACTTACAGGCCTTTGGTGATCGTATCAGCGGTGGCGACTTAGGCATTATGCAAGACTTTGTAAAAGCTGGATTTTTGGGCCGAAAGTCAGGAAAAGGTGTTTATGTATATGAGAAAGGAACAAAGAACAGGGATGTAAATCAAGACGCTGTACAACTTTTGAAAGACAAATATTCATTGGAACCCCGTGGTGCTAACACAGTAGAAGATCAACAATTAAGGATGGTGTCAAGGTAAATGTTAACACAAACTCACAGTAAATATATGATACAGTATATTTTGTCACAAATTTGTATTTTGTTCTGTTATGTGGTCCTGGCATAGAATAGGCCACCCCTTCTTTTTCTGTGGATGTCGTAACATTCGACTAAGGGAAGGCGAGGGATGGGCACCAGTGTCCTTTTTAAAATATCTCTAAAGCCTAATTGCAGTTGCCAACCCACCTGCCAAGCGTAGCAACTACAGGCAAAACCCCCTAAAGGGGAGGCTTATGTTCAGCAGTGGACAGTTAAAAGCTGATATGATGATGATTATTATTATTATTATTTAGATTTCTACAAGATTCACATCTCCCCTCTTAAGGAGAAGAGATGGCAACTAACCCCCAGCAGAAGCATAGTCGGCTGAGGTTCAGGGCCCCAGGGAGAGAAACTGGTGTACAATGCCGTACAAATTAATATTATTATATTTTGTTATTGTCTATTCTTTCTCCAGATTTGTGAATGAAGCTGTTTTATCACTAGAAGAAAAAATCCTCCATAGTCCATTAGAAGGTGATGTTGGCGCTGTATTCGGTCTTGGATTTCCGCCATTTACTGGTGGCCCATTCAGGTGGGTAGACCAATTTGGTGCTGGCAAACTAGTGAAGAAAATGGAAGAATACCAAAGTCTTTATGGAGCTCCATTTAAGCCAGCTCAAACTCTTGTAGACATGGCTAAAGACAGCAGTAAGACCTTTTACAAAAATTGAAAAATATTTTATTCATTTATTACTACATAATATATTGTTATTTATATAAAGCTTGTGCTCTCAAAAAGAAGTTATATTTGTGTACTCTAGTGAACTTGGCATTTTATTTATTATAATAAAATGTACTTGTCTTCCACCCAATCGAATAATTAATTGGTCTAGTTAGGTGAAAGTATTTTAAATATCATCATGCATGTCAGTTGGAAGAATGATCGTCCTTTTATTTATTATTAATAGTGTAACTGAGATTGCTAATAAATTATGTTTTATTATATCTGTATTTCAATGATCATACATTATAGTTTATTATTAGCATAGAGAAATAAATTAGTATTAATGACATAACATTCAAGTATTTTAATATTTGATGTCCCATTAAATATAATTGAGTCTAGATTTATAACTTATTCTTTCTTACCTACAACCACAAAGATTATAATACTCTTCATCATCATCATTTCAGTCATTAATTATCCACTTCTGGACATAATCCTCCCATAGACTGTCATAGGGAATGGTCCTGAGCCACCTCTATCCACTGACTCCCTGCAATGCATTCGAGGTCGTCACTCCATCTAGTGAGGGGTCGTCCTACAATGCGTTAGCCCGTGCAGATTCGCCACTAAAGAACCCAGTCTTCCCCATCGGTTGTCAAGCTATGTGTCGATCAGTCCATTACCACTTCAGCTTGCTTGTCCTTCGGTCTATATCGGTTACTTTGTTTTTTTCTTGTGGATATCCTCGTTTCGAATTCTATCACGCAAAGAGACTTCGAGCATAGCCCTCTCCATATGGGGGAAAGGGATTGTTAGTAATGGAGACTGAGAATCCTATTGCTAGCAATATACCCAACCAGGTCGACCTCACGGTTCTCCCTGGAAATTTTTGTTAATTCATCATGATGGACTAACTGACCTGTTTTCATTCTCATCTATCACCTTTCATTGGTGCTCCGCCAGCTTATCCCGTTAGCGCAGGCGGGGTACCATACCATTTTCACCCATTAAAAAAAGCCCTCTCTGTATCCCGCTGAGTAATTTAAAGCTTTTGCATACGAACAATCGTACACGATTCGTACGAACCGAAACATGGTCCTACAGACCATATCTCAGTTCCATAGGTCATCACTGGCAACACGTACTGGTACCTTTGTCTTCAAACTGAGGTATTTTGAATAAAAAGATGCAGCGTAATTTTGCGAACGCTGCCTGATCGAGTTGGATTCGTCTCGAGAGGATTGACCTCACGGTAGAAGTTTTTTTTTCAGTGGCTGTTAATGGAATGTTTACCCCATCTATGCTACCGGTACACGCTGACGGGGCACCAGTGAGTGATAATAGGTGAGGATGAAAGCAGGTCAGTTGGCCCATCGTGACAAATTCAAAAATAATTAACCAAGATGGTATGGACTGGAAACTGCGTGAAACTCGATCTGATAGGGTATATTGCTAGTAATAGCTTGCTCATTACTAACAATTCCCTTCACCCCATTTATCGAAGTTGGACTTACCTAGTCGAACAATTTCACCTGTTAAAAAAGTCGGACAACTTATCCCAGGTATTCATACTCGTCGACAACTTCGAGCGTAGTGTTCTCAATCTTAACCAGTATAAGTGTGACAAACGTTACACATGATTTTAGTATTGTCCATGTACAATAATACTTAGTCATAGAATATTTGAATACCCATCCTAATACGGGGGGGAAGGGATCGTTAGTAATGCGGGCTACCTGTCCCATTGCTAGCAATATACCGTGTCAGGTCGACCTCCACGCGGTTCCCTCTGAAAACCATCGTGCTGAGTTCCATGTGTATTCATCACGATGGGCTAACTGACTTGCTTTTTTTCATTATTCACCTATCACCCCTCACTGGTGCCCCGCCAGCGTATACCGATAGCGCAGGCGGGGTTACCATTCCATTAATCATCCATTAAAAAAAAACCCATCCTAATACTCGAGTACGTATCCGAATTCTCAAACTCGAATCAGGATTCGAATCTTCAACAAAAATCAAAGAAGCAACTTTACATTACACAAATACCGTAGAACGGGGTGAATAGGAGAATTAAAACTTCGTTTTACTTTTCGTGTTTATTTAATTTATTAGTAGTAACATTTGATAATTCAACAGACAATCCGGGATCATAATCTTTGAAATTTAAATATATATAATTAACTAATCGCCTAGTTTTCTTCAAATTTTCCGAAATGTTCATTTTCTATATACCCTTAGGTTGGGGTGAAAAAAAAAACGAGAGAGGAATATTAATAGAAAAATTAGCAAGGATTGTAATTTTTATAGTAATTTTAAGTACGTATGTAGATATTCTTATTTATTATTCTTATACTGAGTATTAAATATACGTAGACATATGTTAACAGACTCAGCGTGTCTTTATATTTTAATAATAGTTATATGTCTGAAGTAACAGTGTAAAAAATGAAAAAGTAGTTAGCATTAAACAGTTTTACACAAAATAATTTCTCACTATTTAATAATGTAATTATATAGTAACGTTTTAAGTTGGTAAAAACAATTTTGATAAACCTAAACGACAAACTCTTTTTATCTTTTAAAAACACTTCATCGCCCCCTTTTTAATTTCTATCGACCTCTTTAGCGATTCAAATTACCTCATTTTTTACAAAAGTTTATACGATATAACTTACTTATTTTGTACAATAATAACAACCTACCTTTTATATATTCATTCGATTCAAAATATATACACTGTGAAAAATAAACAACGGCTAAGGTATAAAGAATATAAAAACATTTTAAAATTTAGGACTTTCGTACTAAAAGATTCAAAATACGTTTTCACATAGATTAAACATATTTGGCATTTGATAATAATTACTTTTTTATTTAGTTTTATGGGCTTTTGCCTTCTTCAGTATATATATATATATATATATATATATATATATATATATATATATATATATATATATATATATATATATATATATATATATATATATATATATATATATATATATATAATAAAGTTTTATTTACTTTCCTTAATCACGGAAAGAGAGAAATTAATAATTACCTTAGAACTATGAGGCCTCCGTTGCTAGCAACATACCCTATCTTTTTTTATTAGATGATAATGGAATGGTAATAACGGTATACGCCGGCGAGGCACCAGTAAGATTATTTTTAATGAGTGAAAATGCAACGCTTGCACTTATAATATACGTTGGCAGAGCACCAGTGAAAGATGATAGATGAGGGTGAAGGCAGGTCAGCTCATCGTGAAGAATTTAACAAGAATTAAGCACGATAGTTTGCAGGAGAAACCACGTAGATGTCTACCTGACAGTGTATATTGCTAGCAATGGCGCTGTTAGAACCCATTAACAATCCCTTTCCCACGGGTACCAGTGAGATATGATAGGTGACGATGAAAAGGCAGGTCTAAATTGGCAACATTACTGACAACTAATAAAAAGAACATTCCAGCGATCGAGTCGACTAGGCTACGTTCGTATCGTCTTGTGCATAAACAACTACTAATGAATGACTTTAGCAATTAGTACAAACGTATAATAATGGCAAATAAAATTAGTAGTCAAATTAATAAAATTAATAGATATATGATTTGAAAATATTCGAATAATTCGATAAATTGCTCACTCGAATATTTAATCGTATTAGTACATTTGAACATCACTATATTTGACAATTGATATTAAAAAATGGCAAAACAGTTTACAATTTTACATTTTCATAAATATATTTTTATCTGAAATATATTTTTTCGTTGAATTCCTTGTTTTTGCTATCATTATATCTAAAACTTATGCAACGATTAACAAATAATTTCATAAGTGAATGTTGTGATTATTGTCAATATATTGATAAGATTTTACTTTCTGATGACCATTTATCTTTCTAAAGTAAGTACTCATTTATTGTAGGTGCCGCAAGTTGAATTAAAATATTTTCGCCTTCACATATTGATAAAATAATTTGTAATTTCAGGAACTAGTGGTATTACTCTACATGAAACTAATTAGATACCTAAAGCCGATTACATTTATTTCCACCCTGGCTCCTATGTTACAATCAAATAATAATGTTGATAAAAGTAGGTTCAATAAAAAACAAACAATGGAAAAGAATATTAGAACATATTATTTACTTGGCAATAGTATTTATTTTGATTCCAGGCTTCTTTTACTTTGAACTCTGTATAGTTTTACCTGCTGTTGTGGAAGAATGGACATTTACTTACTTTGTCCACTTAATTAGTGCAACATTTTTATTACTGAACATTTTAGGCAATATGATCTATGGAATGTTTACTGACACCACAATCAAAGGAAGATATCTTGACGGCTTCAACAAGTGTAACTGGACAGTTTGTAGTGTATGTGAATGTATCCGACCACCACGTGCCTGGCACTGTAACACTTGTGATATTTGTATTTTAAAAAGAGATCACCATTGCACATTTTTTGCATGTTGTATAGGTTATTATAACCATAGATATTTTATATTATTTACACTGTATATATTTATATCTATGGTGTATGCATTTTATTATAATGTGAAATTTTTAGCACAATTTATTAAATGGAACCATGGATTAATTATTATAAAATTTATATTCCCCTTAGCTAGTTTTTTTATAGACTTTGGTAAAGAAAGCCTTTATGTATTTTTAGTTGTTATTAATGTTATTATTGGGGTGTTCTCAGGTTTTTTGTTCTTTTATCACTTTAATAATTTATTAAAAGGCAAAGTGGTCCCCGAAACAAAAAATGACAATAAAGGGTCATCATATGATAGAGGTTGGAAAGCTAATTTAATAGAGGTATTTGGTTCCAGGTGGTATTTAACTTGGATATCACCATTTGTACACAGTCCTTTACCAGGTAATGGGATTGAGTGGGTAGTTGAAGACAAGTATAGTTAAAATACACCAAATCATAGTTTAAATTTAAAAAAATATATAAATATTAATGTAAGTCTGAACTTTGTAAATAATGTGAAAAGTACAAACATTGCTATAAATCAGATTAAATTAATTTACACAATTTTGCTAATAACTGTAAAAGATTTTACAAGAAGGCATTTTTATATAGTTATAAAAATTGTATTACACATTTATAATATATATAAAATTTCAAATATACAATGTAGTATTATTACATTAAACTATATCAGTTAAATAAAAATCAAAATCATCAACTCTAAAATGTGTTATACTTCATTTATTTTATTCTGAATAATTTGATTCTAATAATTTACAAGTTATATATACTTCACTAATTATAATATTTATTTACATAAATATTGTTCATAAATAAGTACATTGGGATAAATTTTGAAATATCATTTCATAAATCACTAAATTTTTTTTTATAGTTAAATTTTTGATAATTTAGTGCAGTTTTCAATCTTTTTCATGATGCGACTCCCTTATTATGTAAAAATATCTTGCGACCCCCTTAGTATGTAAAAATATCTTGCGACCCCCTTAGTATGTAAAAATATCTTGCAACCCCCTTAGTACATAAAAATATCTTGCAACCCCTTTAGTATGTAAAAATATCTTGCGACCCCCTACCCTCCACGGTTTCGAATGTGTATGAATTTTATTATAGTACAATTATGAAATCCATACAGTTGTATTTATATTCACAGTTAGGTTTCGATAAAATAAATAATAATAAAGTATCTAAAACAGACATGTAATCGATGTCTGTTATAGATACTTCATTATGATTCTATCATGATGATATGATTCATTGATTGATGTATTGACGGAACTGTTGATTTTTCACTGCTTCGCGACCTTCCGCTGCCTTCCTTGTAGAGGCTTGGGGACTCTCCTAGGGATCGCAACCCACACTTTGAAAAACACTGGTTTAGTGAAAGTAATATGTATTAGGGGCCGTTCAAGTATTACGTAAGCACTATGGAGGGCGAGGGGTCTTTGCTTTGCTTATTTTGGATGACATGAGAGGTAGGGGAGTCTAGATGATGATTACGTCATCGGTAGTTATTTACTTTTTTACACGAATGTCAATCCTCACATTGTCTTTGCTTAAAAACGAAACGCATTGTCGAGGATTCCCGCAAATAATGCATACGTTTAGGCACTCGCTTTAGAACCGAGTAGGGGAATTATCGCGCGCTATTCACTTGTTTAAATTTTCTCTGTCTATGTATTGTTTCGTTTGGATACTATAGCGAGTAGACGTATCCATAAAAAAGTAAACACGCACACTGATAGGAAAGTTAGATCTGTAAGAGTCGCTGCTCATCGTGCTATTGAACTGATGTGCATTATTCAAAATTTAGAGCACCATGATATTGAATGACTCGATGAGAACGATTTAGAAATTCCAAATTAGAATGAAAGTGAGCAGACTCACAACACTAAGCAGCAATCCAATGTACTTAAAACTTAGAACTTAAAACTTAGAATCATGGATTCGGGTTTCATGGACTGAAAATTGTTAATTTGAATTTAAAATGTGTACCAAACATTTAAAAATAGTTTGTTATGTTTGTAAGATTATAATATTTTTGTTCCTTACTCTATGTTGAATACCGTATCAGTAAAATCTAATCTCTACCATAAATCCATTTTCTTATTTTTAAAATTATAATTATAACATAAAAAAATAATTCATTATTTAAAAAATGTTTACGTAAGCATAAGAGGGAGGGGGTAAGAGCTTTGCTTACTTTTGCTGACAAGGGGGATGGGTGGGGAGGGGGTTAATAATTGTAATAAATCTGCTTATACTTGAATGGCCCCTTATCAATAAAATAGTTGAGAATAAAATCCGTTTATAAATTTAGTTATTACTGGTCTTTGAAATAACAATTTTGCAATAATATCAAACTGAATTTCCCCATTTTCGGAATAGAGAATGATATTTCAGAACCAACCCATTATCCTATTGTCTGTCTGGAATGTTGGTGTTTGGCAATATTTGTGATAAATATCTACTGCGTATTCTATCAGAATGGGCTTGTGCAATATTACGTTGCATGACAGGAGAAGGAGATTCCAATGCATCTGTTTGTCTTGTTGAATCTGTTTCTTCCCTGTTCGTTTCCACTTCATTTTCCAATAAATTTGCAATTTCGTCAGAATCATTAGTCCTAAAATAAATTAAACAAATTATTCAAAGCTAGTATATATAGTAACAGCTGATAATTATCACTAAAACTAAATATATAACTTACTCTTTAATGGAATCTCTCATGCTTGGCGACATATTTAATATACCACTACCAGTGGAGTCAATGATGTATATAAGGACAGCAGCAATCAAAGAAACTACAAATATACAAACATTATTAAAGGTAAATCTCAAACATATGTTACTTCAAAATTACAAAATGTATAAAATCTTACCAAAAAGACAACCCAAAAAGAACATTTCCAACATTAAATAACCATATTTGTCAACGATAATGCCTGCTAATATTATAACAGTAGCCAGACCCAAGTTTTGAACAGCTTGGCAACTGAAAATAACAATTTAATAGTACTTTGTAATTAGTTGGTTACATTTTATCATATTTCCCATGTGGTCCCGGCATAGAATAGGCCCCTCCCTTCTTTCCCATTGGTGTTGTAAGAGGGGACTGAGGGAAGACAAGAAATGGATAGCAGCATAATTTTTAAAATATCTCCAAAGCCTAACTGTGGTTGCTAGTCCGCCTGCCAAGCGTTGTAGCTCCTGGTAAAACCTCCCTAGGGGAGGAGTCTTATGTTCAGCAATGAATAACGGCTGAGGTGCTGTTAATTTTATCATATTATTATACTAATATAGTCAGTCTATCTATTTTTCACATTTTTCTTGATGAACTACAGGATTAATTTGTTAATTGTGGCGAGCCACAGATTTTACGTTGCGATCTATCGCTATTTGGCGAAAAAAAAAATTTTTAGAATATAAGTTTCTTAGTAAATACTTTTCTAAAATATATAGTTACATATGTACGTGATTTTCTTGGTTCTGACAATTAAATGGATGTATAAAATAATAACTTACATTCCATAAGCTGTTCCCAATTGATTTTGTGCTACGATTAAGGCCACCAGTGGCCACAAACCACTTGCTAATAATGAATATGATATTCCTAATGAGATCTGAAAATTAAACAACCTGTGATAATAATGTGTGTAATAGTATTACCTATGTACATACACATATAACCTAAATGCATATTAAAAAAAGGCTATTGGGGTCGACTCTGAGGCATCATTTCTTTAGAGAAATGGTGCGAGTTCATTCAGTTGCGTTTTAATGATGGATCTAAACCTAAATCCATAAAACAACACATGTAAGGTATTATGGGCGACAGTATACTTTGTATATATATTGAAATTTAAATCATATGTTCATCTATTGAAAAGTATTCATCTTTTAATTCCACTGCCGTATCTTTATTTTTGACATCGAGCCCCTTACAAATTAAGCTGAAATTACTGAATATCAAAAACCTATACTATCCTTCTATTTATTACATACTTAAATGGAAATAAATTATTTAAAGAATATCTTACCACTCCTATATATGGGTTACAAAATGTGAAAGCGAGCATAAAGTGTGCACCAATAGTAGTCAGAATACTTATAATAACCCACATAACATTTCTTCCAGTCTTGTCAATTAAAATACCAAAGAAAGGACTTAACGCTGCTGATAACAAATAAACCATTGAATTTGCAGTGTTAGCATCTTGAGGCAAGAAGTCAAATTTTCGTTCAAAAAATAATCTAAAACAAATTTAATTTTATTATAGTTATATTAAAAAAACTTAAATCATATATAAAATATGTATGTATATTAATAAAAATACTACTTACTTTCCCAAAGCAATAAATGGAAATATAGCCAAGTAATATGCAACACAGATCACAGAAACAAGCCAAAACACAGATTTGAAATTTAAAATATCCTTAAGATGAAATGGTTCTTCATTGGCTTGTTCATCTTGTCTCCCAAGAATCTTTTCAGCTCTATAGTCCATCCATCCCAGAATTAAACCGCAAACCAAAGATATAAGACAAGTAAGAGCGGCTAAAAAAATAAAAAAGTGTTACCGCAGAAAGTAATAAATCTCAAAACTGAGAAACGAATTTTTGAAACCTACCAATAAATAATGCAATGCCTAGCCTTTCGTAACCCCCATAGTAATTAGCAACCCATCTATAAATAGGTTCCATAACCCAAAAATTGACTGTGCTTCCAAATCTAGAAAAGGACAATTGTAGTCCAAAAACCATGTTCAGTTCCTTTCCTTTAAACCAAAGAACAACATAGTTGTTCACGGCTACTTGTAGTGATTCTCCTCCAATTCTGAAAAAAAAAAATGTATACCAGTCTATTTTTTTATTTTTACTGTTTAATAATAGTAATAGTTTGAACAACTTCACTCATAAGTCTCATATATTGAAATATATTACAAAAAGTTGTATATTTAAGGAATGGTAGTAAATCGTTCGATAGACACCAAATCGATAGTTGGTTATTTATTAGGTATATAATTATATTGATTATAGTGATTTTGGGAACAAAATACAATATCACATCGACTATTCAAATTCCTAAAATCTAATGAATGGAAAGTAGATGATAATAAAAATATTAAATATATATCATTAAACAATAGATAATGTTCTCTTGTAGATAGATACTTCTTCATTGACCCAATTCAATGTATTATATTTACATCTATAAATGGAACGTAATTATTAGATAACGATTACAAAGTACCGACCAAGCATACTTATGCAAACGATAGGTACTATTATTTCTAAGCACTATATATTGCCTGCAATTTAACTTCACAGAATTTCAAATGAGCTTCTTTTTAATTTTGTAAATTCCCATTTCAGAAAATTATCAAAGTATTATGAGTAGGTAAATTATTAAAAATAATTTCAAGATAGTCCCTATAAATGGTCATAATAGTAAGTAGGCTGGATTGTGTCACAATAAACCATTGTGTTGTGTTGCTAAGCCAATATTGGTTTTAATAAAGAATGAAACACAGTAGGCCATGTTTTAGTAAATAAATAATTAACAAAATATAACCAGTGGTGCCAATTAACCATTGCCATTTCAGAGTGTTGAAGTACAAGTACAGTATGTATGATATATACACTACACTAATAAAATACGAAACTGACCCAAGCGAGCACAGGCCATACACATGTGTGAGGGTGTCGCCTTCTGGTGATGAATGTTTCTGGACCATATACACACATTCATTATACACAAAATTCCCCGAATTAGCTAACCGAACGACGACTTCATGCCTTCCGCCGTACGAATCAAGTAACAGTTATTTGTAAATGATTCAAAAACAATTTGCAATTTCACTAAAATTCTATAAATAATTCTGGACTATAAAATTTATGTATACATAATACATAAATTTTTCAGATCAGAATGTTTCGGTAATCGTGAGTTCAACCCTTGCTTAATAATTTTTTTATCATGAATGTCTGCTTGTATTGTTCTGTTTATCGTAAATTGTCTTCATTATAAATGATGATATTTACATAACAAACAATTATTTGGGTATATAATATTTAGCCAGGTACTTAATAGGTATTTAATATTATTTTGGCAACATTCTATATAAAATATAACATATTTTAAAACTAGCTTCATACATAGTATGTACCTAGTTTAATATACAACAATGAATTTGATAAAATAAAAATCTTACCCAAAAATAAATCTGCCCAGAATCATTACCCAAAATGCATTGACATATACTCCAAAGGCAAATATTACAGCTCCAATTAGAACTATTGTCATATATATTATAGTGCCTAATCGAACACCGAAATATCTGAAAAGAAAAGCATATTAACCTCTAAAACATAATTTTTAATGTCGATTTTTCCCCCTGATTACCCAATCATTGATATTAAAGTTAATATTTTATATTATTACATAGTTACGTACAATACAATGCATGTTCCAGTGACGAATTTAAACATTTGCCGCCAGTAGGCTATACAAATTTTGCCGACCCTACCGACGTTTACATTAAGATACCCTAGTTCACAATCATATTTATTACAATTTATTTTTCCAATAAAACTGTAACTTTTAGCCTCATATTTGCCGCTCTAGCTTACACAGTCTGCTGGTAAATCTGATACTGGCATGTACCAAACCCATGGCGTTTACGCTGCGCTAGTTGACTTATAGTAATCTCGTGTTACATAAAGAGAGTAATATTTTTTTTATTATTAGAAGTGATAATTTATTTTCGTGACGCACTATATTCAATTTTTTAAGTGGTGAAAGCCTTCGTCACACTTTTATGATTTGAAAAATCTAACGAAGAGACCTAATCATCCTTGTACAGATGGAGGGATCTCTTGTGGAAACGGATTTCTATTTTCTCAAATAATTTATAAAGTATTAGTTTTTGCATCACAATTTTTCTGATTTTTGGAAGTAAGATAAATAATGAATAGACCACTTCTATATGGTGTATCACAATAAAACAAACAACAGAGTTTAACCTTCAGCAACAACTATGAAAACCGCATCCAATGTGATGCAACTATTTGCCAGAACAAACATACAGACAGATAAAATTTTTAAAATTATTGTTTTCTATTTAACACCTTTATTAAGACCCATCATATCAATTTTGCCTAAAATATCACCCATGTGCAGATACCATTTAGTTAAAACATGTTATGACATATTATGTTAATAGTCTAACCAAATGTGTGTCTTACATCAATACAATATTTCAGGACAGTTGATATCAGAGGTACAATCTGTAAAATATCTATCCTGAGGCTATAAATATTTCCTTAAATAATAGTAGTAACTAGTATCCACAATACTCTATTAAAGTTTATCTAAGTTTTTAAGATATCAAGAACAGTTTATAAGTTTGCTCTATTTTATAGATAAACTGTCAAGACTTTATAAATGGTGCTGCATTGCATTGGTCCATATGTTAAATACATTAGAATTATCATGAACTTATTTAATTAATATAACAAACGATTTCTGAGGATATACAAACCTATCAATTAGATAACCACCAATGAAACATAATATTACATTAGGCCATGAGTAAATAGAGTACAACAATGCAAACTGAGATGTGTTTAAATGTGAGTCATCCTTGAAATTATCTACCAGAGCTCCGGGTGTGTCATAACAGAAATAGGAACCTGAAACCAAATGTTTTTTAAATAATGAATACTGGTGAACAATTGCATTATTTTGCTAAAATAGAAAAAAAAAATTATGCAACTTAGAATTGCAAACAAGCTGACAGCCCACTTGATGGAATCGTCTGACCGATTATCTATTACCCGTCACCTATAGACATAAGTAGTACCATGGACATAACAGAGTATTCTGTTTCGCCCATGATACCCCCCCCTCCCCATGTATTGCTATTCCTGAGGACTCAGGTCTTATTCCTCTGTATTCTGTAAATTCACTGCCATATCCCACCCTTCAAGTTGAAATACAGCCACACAAACATACAAGAAACACAAATAGGACAAGGTGCCCAAGCATCAATATATATTTAATTATATATTTATTTACTCTTTGTTGCACCACTTAAAAAATAATAGAAAGATAAATATACATTATGAAATAAAAAAAATATATAAAATATAAAAGGTGGTATATATACTTATGAAATATAAAAGGTGGTTTTATCACTAAAGTAATCTCTTCCAGATGTCCAGTGAAGAGAGGAGAAATATATATTGTTTTGACAAGAAATATTTGAAATGTTGATTAAATAATGGGATGTTAATGGTATTAGTATAAAAATTCAGAAAACTGTAAAAATGGACATGAACAGATGAAATCATAAATAAAGTTAAGTATGGCAGAAATTTAAATAAATAAGTTGTTATTGTTTTAAGCTATAAATTGTAAGCTGTTGGTTTTCCAATAAATAAATAAATAAATAAAATGTACCGAATTACATGTACATAAATGTAAGGATGGTACTCACCAAAACAAAGAAAACACATCAATAACAATGCAATAAACCGATGTACTTTGTGTGCAGGGTGGCACCATGATGTTGGTGCTATGTGAGTGGACACACTAGTACTTAAACCAGGATCCTCCATATTCTTGAAAAACAATAGTCAAAATTTTATGGAAGTCACAGGTATCTGTGGATATTAACAAACGCATAAGTATGTTAAATTAGTTACAATGTATCAATAAACTTACAAATAAAAGGGCGTTTGATAATAATATTCTCCACCTAAATCTTCTGTCAGTGAGTACTTTATTTAAATCTCACTTCGGTAATTTTAGACTTTAATTATAATATAAAATGATAATTTTAACACTTACTTGTATCACTTTCTTATTTTATCTTCTTATATAGTCAAAAATTCACACTCAAAACCAACAAACAATATCACATTATTGAGGTTCATTTGCTAGATAGTCGATAAAAACAAAAAATAATTAGTAAATAACATTATTATATTAGCAAATAAATAATGTTAAACTATTTTAAACTGTCTACACTTCTGAAGAAATAAGTTCTTTGTGAGATAAATAATAATAGGTAGGTAATGTTTTGATTTTTAATTTATCCACAGATCATATAAAACACAACAGAGTAACTTTTGACGCAATCAATTTGGTATCCAAACGAATAAATGTTAATTCCACTATCTTAGGTTCTTCCTTAATCTACTTTATGTGTCTAAACAGTGCACAGATCAGGTAATCACTATTATAAGAATTGTTAACAGCCTTATTTCCACGAAACCTAGAAAATAAAATGTATGTAATCGTTTTAAAGTATCAATGAATATTATAAAATAAAGCAAAATAAGTAAATATCCATAATGTTATACCACTATTTATATATGCCTTCATCCTTAATATCAATATCGAATGTTATTATAAAGGTCTAGCTATTTGATAATATAAAATTTTTATATTTTAGGAAAATTGTCATCAAAATAAATAAGTATGTTTAGTTACTTTGTTTTGTTCAATTTCAATTTTAAATTCAATTTTTTTGACAGGTGCTTAATGCAAGGTCTCTTTGCGCATTAAATAATAGTTACAACTGTTGTGCCGACTTAAACAGCATCTAAAAAAATAAAGCACGTATTCATTTCTAAAGAGCATATAAATACGTACTATACCATGTACATATAAGAGAAACAATCCTATTTGTATTTACAATATTATTACAAATACATATAACTATAATGTGACTGAAATTATTTTTATTTTAAAAAGTGTCCTTTTAATAAGAAACCGCATACTATACATATAATTAATTAATTAAACAATACTTAATTTTAAGTACTACTTATCTTCGTAATATATTAATATTTATTAACTTTAATTATACCACAGTATAAGTAATACTACTCAAATAATAGTATGGTCAATCCCCTCTGCCCGCTGCAATCTGACCTCACCCCCTAACAAATGCGCGTCAGCCAAATTGTCTTTTCTGCGACCAACAACAAATACACTACGAAAAAGATCTATGTATTAGTTGCCTTCAATGTCAAAGAAGAGTAGAGGCTGATAGAGCTAACTGTAATAACTAGCTAGTCTTAATTTTGATAGAAATACAGAATTATTTAAAATTTGAAGTCGGCAATCGTTGTATCACATTAACTTTGTAATTTTTTTAGAAATAATCATTTAGACAACTAACAAAATAATAAAGTTATCCATCTTTTAAAAAATATAACTATATTTTATTTGAACAAAAAGCACTATGTATCCCCTAGAATTTAAAGCCTTCTTCTATATAAAAATATTTATAATAGTGAATAGTAACAAAGAAAATGAAATACTGGTGATAATGTTTAATATCATGATAACAACTTATTTTACTAATCATATTTAAATCTGTATTAATAACTATCATCATTATCATATTAGCCATTAACTGTCCATTGCTGTACCTAGGCCTCCCCCCGAAAGAATGGTTTTGCCAGTAATCGCCATGCTTGGCTAGTGGTTCGGCAAGCGCAGTTATTGTTTGGTAATCCGTCTCCGGGTTAAAATCTAAGAACACTTCGAATTTTCACCATTAAGAGTAAAAAAGTCTTAAGAATGGCAGTAATTCGGGCTTTTACAGTAACATATACATGATTACCAGTTTGATGAATAATATATTTTCGATAAATGGGCACTATATAACTAATCTTGTACTTTTTTTAATGGTTGAAGATGGAATGGTAACTCCGCCTGCGCTACCGGTATATGCTGATGGGGCACCAGTGAAGGGTGACAGATGAGGATGAAGGCAGGTCAGTTGGCCCATAGTAACCAATTGAACAAGAATTAACCACTATTGTTTCCAGAGAGAACTGCGTGGAGGTCGACCTGATAGGGTGTATTATTTGTAATGGGGCTGTTAAATATCATTACTAGCAATCCCTTCCCTCTCTAATCTTGTATTCACAATGGCTATAATTTAAATATAGAAATAGAAAGGATATATTATTATAGAATATCTTAGTGACAAATGATATGATAGGGTGGCTTGAGCGCTACCTTATTTAAAAGGTGAAAATGTAGGCGGCATAGAGGAGGTTCCCAAATTACTCATATCTTTTGTGTACCTAATAATTAATAGTGAAATCACACACATACACACACGCACGCACGCACGCACGCACGCACGCACGCACGTACGCAAACACGCACGCACGCTCGCACGCACGCACACGCACACACACACGCACATACACGCACACACGCACATGTGTTATCATGTACCTATTTTTGTAACCCAATTTACATTTTTTAACATTACCTTAAAAATAGAAAATCCAAACACATTAATATATTATTCTTTCTACATAAACTACGTTTCTGACACCAAATATAATATAATATTTTAGAATTTTTTATTTTTTTCAAATGTTTAGTAAATATTATATTCACATGTACCAAAGCTCTCCCTTGGTTTCCAAGATATCTACTTTTTTTTTAATGGATGATAATGGAATGGTTACCCCGTCTGCGCTAACGGTATACACTGGCGGGGCACCAGTAACGGATGATTGGTGAGGATGAAAAGGCAAGTTAGTTAACCCATCGGGATAAATACACATGGAATTCAGTACGATGGTTTCCAGGGAGGGCCACGTGGAGATCGACCTAATGGGATATATTGCTAGCAAAGGGACTGATATTCCGCATTAATAACAATAAACGTACGTACGGTATATTACATTATAATAATAATGCTGTAATTATGAGTGGCATGGTCATTAGTTACGGATAAATTTATAATTTTAATACGGTTAAATATATAGGAACTTGATTATGCGCTAATTTGATATTTGTGTAAAGCATATTATACTGATTGCCATCCCTCTAAGATTTTTTGTTATATAAACAGCCATTGTTTGCATGAGTGTCAATAGGAAGGCCTTATGGGCGATTGGGACGGCGGCAACGCGGCGGCGGTTCTGTCTCCGTAGTTTGTGGAGTACGCAGTGCGCAGGGCGGGCGGGGTGCGGAGGGCGGGCGGACTCGAACGTCGGTAGAGCGCGCAGTGCTCCTCGCGCAGGACCGGAGTGGTGTTCACTCGGCGGCGCGCCACGGCGCGACATGCCCAGCTGATGTTTATTTATACCGCGAGCTCGGAGGAGGGTGTGCGCGGAGGGCCCTCCCCGCGGCATCTCGGTGTCGCGTGATGCAGCCGAGCGAGCTAGCCGACACCGCGCACGCCGCTAGCGGAAACCCCCCGCAGCGTGGCCTCAACGGCGGCCGTTTCGACTTTGACGATGGTGGTACATATTGTGGTGGATGGGAGGATGGCAAAGCCCACGGCCATGGTGTTTGTACTGGACCAAAAGGACAGGGCGCCTACGCCGGCTCCTGGCACTTCGGCTTTGAAGTTTCCGGTGTCTACACCTGGCCCAGGTGAGAAAGTGACTTCGCCCGGGCCTCACACATGCCCGAGCGCAAATCCGCGTCCGAAGCCGCTCCAAAAATAGGCTGCTATTAATAATTGAGTTCGGTGTTTCGCTAGAAAACGTGTGTAAAGACGGTGAAAGTGCCTCATGGCCCAATCGTGACGAAAATATTCCTATCGATCTGTAGGCACTGATAACGACACGTGATAACAGTATGATACTCTCTATGTCAATTGACTTGTCATTGCTACACGCAGATTCATTAAGATTCAATAACGCCATCTAAAGCACGCCATGATTGTATTAAATTGTAATTGAGAACAATATGATGCAGCTGTTAAATGCCCTTGTTCCGAGGCGAGACGACATATAGAATCATTCTGCTGATCATTTGAACGAGCTGCCGTAGGTAGTTAAATTAGGTAACGTGACGAAAATTAGAGAGCAAAGTATTAACAATGGTTTCCCAAGATAGTTACGGCGTTCTTTAATTACAAAGAACCAAAGAGTGACCGACCGCACAATTTTAATTCAGTGAATCATTTTAAACCGTGCAGATGCCAGGCAAATACTCAGTTTATTACTTCTAAGAAATTCTATGAATATATTAGTTACTATCAACATTCAACAGTTATTAGATATTATTTGCAAATATTCATAGATTATTCCGTAACACTTTCAGAGTTCATAAATCAGTCTATCATCATCGCAGGTTTAACAACTTACACCCTTATTCATAAAAACGAAAACGGCCTACATTTGTAGGCTATATTTCAGTAAGGCACAATGTTTTTTTTTTTTTAATATTTATTAAAAAAAAACGAACATTATGCCTTACTGAAATATGTTCCATAGCATAAAATACCATTGAACGTTGCTTTTCTATTAGTAACTATAATACTTCACACCTTAATAATTCGGTTGAGTAGCCGAATGTAGATTTGTTTAACTGACTATAGTTCAGTATATTAAATTAAAAACCATAACGTTTTTTTATTCTTGGAATGGAATAGCAAAAAAATCATATTGCTTTTTTACGTCACGAATTTCAGTTTCTAGTTCTTGTACCTATATTCAGATTTCTATTTTATGATGAAGAATTACGAGTATTAAAAATTAAGTCCATTATTTGTTCTACATTTTAGCTTAGAAAGCTTTATGCTCTTTTAGTATAATGAATTTACGATAGTTAGACGCAGATGTCCATCTCAATGTCAATGCAGATCAAGGCCGGTCGGCGACGGCGGTAATTGAAAATAAATTTATACAATAAATTACAAAAGATAAATAAATGAGATAAAATAAATTAATAATTCCAAAATAAATATTGAGTACAAGATGAACTAACTGCAAAAGTTTTTAAATATATATTTACATATTTGGATTTTAAGTCACTGTTGCAGCATGAATTAGTAACTGATTCAAAATAGTGACGTATAACATTGTAAACTTATAGAAGAGATCAACAAAGCACATTTCTTTTTATAGCGTCTATATATAAAAAAATTTTAGGAATTTGCTGTCAAAAGGCTAATTTTGCGCATATAACATAGATACGAGTAAGGAGTAGATAATAAATAACTGAATCGTAATGATGGGTTATGAAGTAACAAAATTGTTTCCATAGTAAGAAACACAAATTATTTTAATACCGCGAAAATATTAAATGTATTACATCTAGTAATTACGTGTTTTACCATACGCCGAACACTGAGTATATGCATGATACTATATGGTGTTGATAAACTATCTGGAATCATGCTTATAATATTCATCTGGTCTGCTTCTTACCTGTTATATTGATTGCTTCTGCTACTGGGACTTCTGTATTATTCTCCCTCTCCATATATGCTTCTTTTCTGTACCAATATAATGCTCGTTTGATACAAACTTATTCCATAACCTACCATGTTTATTGCCTATCAGCATCAGTTCTTTAGTTATTTCTAATTCATTTGTATTATTTAGATTATTTACTATGCTAAGTATAATAATTCCCAAAGAGGGTTAACGTCAGGCAGGTGGCCAGTCGTAAAACTAAAAACCAAATCTTTTTGTAATATGGATACAATCATATTACGCCGACCCCAAATGATTGGGATAAGGGTAGGAAGATGATGATGATGACTATGCTATTCAGATATATATATTTATATAATTATAAATATATTTTTGTAACGTTAAATTCACATGGGTTATTAAGGCAATTTTCAGTTGAGATGTTTTAAGGATATTAGGTACTCTTCATACTGTTTATTGACCTTTTGCATTAGTTAACGAACTGGCAATGAACCTCTATTCTTGTTACGGTGTATCATATCAGTAAAAACAGTTGTTTAAGCTGTTTTCAAAAGTTTTTTAATTTAAATTACTGATCCTGAAGTCCTCGAAATAGTTTTTTATTTTTTTTTTTTTATTTTTGCATAATAAATACTAAATATAATGAACACTGTTGGGTTTTTATTAAGTCATCTTTTTTCTTAGAACAATTTAGTATGAAAATACACTAGGTTTTCTGGAAATTAATAAATTATATTATAAACTAACTGCCCGCCCCGGCCTTACATGGGCATACACATTACACTAATAAAGAAAAAGACAACCAATGTTCTCTTTACAATACAATCATAAAATGAAATAAAATAAATTTTTGCTACAATTAAAAGGATTCAAAATAATTATAATGTTAAACAAAAAGTTTAGATATTAACATATTCGCAAAATTCAATAAATTTCAATCTGCTGTTTTGGAACATTTTAATAAAAAAATAATACAAAGGGTAGTGGTAACCAGTAATTAAGCCAACACACTATACCTGAACTGTTTACATAAGATAAAAATAGTAATTAATCATCCTGGATGTCTTGTTGGTCACTCCTATAAATAAATTAATTAATAATAACAATGGCACTTTTTATATTGACATTTTTTAACCCAGTTTTTTCAGTTTTTCGTATAGTTTTTTAAACATTTAAGTACTTCATCCTATCCTGACAACTATAAACTAAATAAAAAACACAATTAACTAATTAGGTACAGCCGTACTGAATTGATGTGTTTACATACATTTACAATTGATTTTTATTTATGTAAAATAAAGTCATATATCTAGGTATAAAAATTAGACAAAGATATTTATTTATTTATTTATAAATTACTCACCACACTTACAATATCCCAAAACGTGTAGTGAGCCATAGGTTTATTTTACGAACTTTAAAATTTTGAACAACATTTTAAAAATTTATCTATTTTGTCATTAAATATATCATACATCCGGCTGCTGAGCAATCAGAGAATTGAGCAGAGAAATAGCCTGATAAGTGGGAGCAAACTGAGCAGTACAGGTGCGAACCGGCGGTGCCGATAGTAATCGACAAGCACGCAATCGCATGCAGCGTTGGGATGCGTACAAAGAACAACGGCTGAGAGTTGCAGGATTGTCTATTCCGCCGTTGAGCAACCGATAATAGTGCATCATCAAATTACACTTTCGCCTTACCTCGAGCGTTTCTAGACCTACCATACCGGATACGAACAGCGATGGATACAAATAAGGATAGTAGCCGTAAAGTTTACTATATAGAACACGTGCAAATTTCCTCTGAACTCTTTCTATAATTATCTTGTATTTTGTTTCATGAGGGTTCCAAATGATTGAATTGAATTCTAAAATGCTTCGTACAAATGAGTAATATAATAATAATATTGCACCTTTATCTTGTAGTTGCGCCGACTGTCTTAACACAAAACCTAACGATTTATATGCACGACTACAAACTAAAAGCGCAAGCAATGATCCAATAAAACACTACAATATCGATAGTTGTATTTTTTTAATTAATGCACTGGTGATTCACACTCATTGTGTGAGGGATAGAAAAAAGATGAGGACGGCAAGTTGGCTCTTCGTGACAAATTAACAGGAGTTAACCATGATAGTTAGCAGGGGGACCACGTGAAGGTCAATCAGACAGAGTATAATTCTCCCGCTAGTTCCCGTTTCTATGAATCTTTTTCTCCCAGACAGATGGTGTTAGCGGCAAATGAACCGAGTTATAGGGCTCTCTAAAATATGATTCACTGCAATGCCGATTACTACTTGTTGTGAGCAGCCCAAAAAGTCTGGGCTAAAAAGAGCAACAGTAGACTTTTAAGTCTATTGAGTTGCCAATTAAGCATGTAATTTCTTATGTGTGAAATCTTTTTTTTTATTTTAAATCTTAACTGATTTTAATAATCTTTTAACAATAAGTAGATTATACTCTTGTGTTGGTTGTATACATATTTTTTATTGAAATTACTTTTATTTCTTTTTGCTTTATGTGGAACTAATTCTTAAATTGTTAAGGTATTTAGTTAAAAATTTACTTGTTTACGTTTAGAAAATTTTTTATTTGATGGGTGAAAATGGAAGGTAACCCCGCCTGCACTAACGAGAAACGCTGGCAGAGCACTAGTGAAAAGTAATCGATGAGAATGAAAACAGGCCAGTTAGCCCATCATGACGAATTTATAAGGAATTAATCATGATAATTTCCAGGGAGACCCGCGAGGAGGTCAACCTGGCTGGGTATATTGATAGCAATGGGATTATCAGTCTCTATTACTAACAATCCCTTTCCCCTCTTCCCCGCTTAGGACATTTAGCTATGTAAACTACTCCCATTTATCATAACAATCATCTATTTAATTAAACGAGAATGGCACAATAAAGTAAATTAACCTACGACAGTAGATAGAAACCACTAAACTTAATATAACAACATATCCTTGACCTGCTTTATTATAATGAACTTGATAATTCTGAAATTTGTTTGTGCCACAGATAATATAGTACTATAGTAGTAATTTGTACACATAATTATATCTAAGCACATTTCACATCATTTTATATAAGATTTATATACATCGTTAATTAATGTAGTTTCTACTCCATTTCAATACAGATATTATGTATGAAAGATTTTATTTCTTATCTATACTTATAATAAATCTGTAGAGAGGTCAATTCTGTACATGAAATATATTTTCAAAATAACTATCAGGGGGTGATTAGTTATCGATACTGATATCAAAAATGCAATCAGTAAAATTGTTGTCTGTCTCTCTGTATATTCGTTACAGAAACAAAAACTACTCGACGGATTTTAACGAAACTTGGTACAATTATTCTTCATACTCCTGGGCAGGTTATAGTACACTTTTCACCACGCTACGATCAATAGGAGCAGAGCAGTGAAGGGAAATGTTGGGGAAACGGGAGAAGTTACTCCATTTTTAAGCTTCCGTCGCCTGTGCAGCCTTAATGACCACTTTTTAAAATATAAAAATGTCCACCTGTGCGAAGCCGGGACGGGCCACTGGTCTTATATAATACTTTAAAAAATATCTTCTATTTCCCACTCTTTTCTTTGGTTCTTGATCCATTTTTATTGAAAACTTTCTAATTGTATGTATATTTCTACTTACTACTACAATCATTTAATTTTACCTTTTTTTACACTTACTTCCCATTTTTATGTAAAATTTCATATTCCTTAACCCAGAAGTTCAATTTATTGTTGAATTGATATATAGTAATGACCACAAACATTCAATTTCAATATAACTTACTTATAATGAAGAGTTCAAGCTGTATTCTCATTCTCGTGATTTACTCTAGTTTTGTTGTTACTCCAAAGTTATCTAATTAATATATTCTTACTTATAAAAATGTTGAAGATCATTTATATAATTTACAACCTAATTTATTACTTGTAACTTTTAAAAAATAATCAAAATGTGTTCCAACATTAACATAAAGCTTTGAAAAATATAAAAAACTTTAAAGTGCATTTATTATTTGTACAGGATGTAGCTATTGATTTACAACATCCTTATAAGATATTTTTGTTATACGAGGTCTGTCCGGAAAGTTCGTATAAAAGTGTTCTGGAATGCGAGAAAGAGGAGTGGGGAGGCCAGGTAAGCGCAGGACCCCTTCCTTATATCCCTAACAATGCTTCAGTTCTGGTCTGACCGCCGTGCGGTGCGAACTGGCTTGTGCCATCTGTGAAGTTACCTCTTAACGAAACCCCGTCGGCAAGCCCGCTTCCGTTGAAGAGCAGCGCGTCGTAATCAAGTTTCTCTCGAAACTCGGCAAGAATGGCCGTGAAATTTTTGCCGATCTCAGAACAGTTTATGGGGATGATGCTGTGAAGGAACCAACCGTCCACAAGTGGCTAAAAAGATTCAGAGAGGGCCGAGAAAGAGTTCGATGTTCGGGGGAAAGTTGATGGAAAATTCTACGTCGAAGACGCCTCAAAGCTCGTGTGGCACGAGTTCGTCCAGAATTGGCGCGAGAGGGGCGTTGGATTCTTCACCACGACAATGCCCCTGCCCACACCTCTCTTGTTGTCCGTGAGTTTTTGAGTAAAAATTCCATTACGGTGACCGAACACCCCCCCTATTCGCCGGATTTGGCCCCGTGTGACTTCTTCTTGTTCCCAAAAACCAAATTGGTACTTCGGGGGCGGCATTTGGGGGACATAAATGAGATAAAAAAGCTACGACGGGGCAGCTTACAACCAGAGGACTTTCAAGGAGCCTTCTCACAGTGGAAACGGCGTTGGCACAAGTGCATTATGTCACAGGGGGAGTACTTTGAAGGGGATAAAATTGATTTACCTGAATAATTGTAAAATAAAATTTTTAAAAAACTTTTATACGTACTTTCCGGACAAACCTCGTACCAAATAAGATGATGACGATAAAGAAGCTGATAGCAGATACGAATAAGAAAACAAAAAAAAAACAATTAAAGTAGGTAATTTTTGTATTTCCATTATTAGAAAGTTTTTAAAACATTCAATTACCTTATTTATACTTGAATGTGTCATCCTGCTCAGACAAGTGGAAAATGAATCTATCAACACGCTACTGCGTACATAAACTAAAACGAGGCGGCAATGGTTGGCATTTTCTTCCCCATGCGTAATGAAAATGTATCTACTGACAGAAACGTTAGCCGTTTTTCTAAGAGAGCTGATATTATTTATATTAATATACTTTTTCTTTTAGCGGAATAACTATTAAAATAGTGACAAAACATTAATAGATCAATCTAATAAATGGTATACGGCTCTGTCAGAATGTGTTGCTGTGCCAGGCCTTCCGGTTATCTCTCTTAGCTTACGGCTGTTCAATCCAATGCAACCCACTTTCATCAGGTCATTGCTCCTTCGAAACAGAGGGCAGCCCGACCGATATTCCGATTTCTGTCTGACCTCCATTTTAATAAGATTTTATCAATAATGCGTACCTAACTTCATTTCCTCTGTGTTCCATTATAAATAAAATATGTTGTTGTACTATATCGATCGATGTAATGTGAAACGTCGAGAACACGATCTTCTAGTGATATAATCTTACACTACTTGGTAGTGAGACGAAAGTATCCATAACGATTTTGCAACAGTTCCTTTTAATATAGTTGTCTTTATCTGTATTTTATATCCTTTGGGTTGGTTTGACACTTTCCTCATTCGCATTTATATAGGTACGTAGAATAGTAAAATTTTCTATATTACTGTGCAAAAACTTCTGTTTTTTTTTTTTCTTAGGTCTAATAAACCAGTCTAACCAACCATATATTTACATATCACCTTCCATTAGCTGCGCAGTCTATTCATTTGCTATTTTATATTGCATAAAAAATATAACAAAGCAAGTGCGAGATGGACAAATACACCGACAATTTATTTTAATATAAAATGTGTTTTTACATAAAATAGATAAATCCTTCCATTCCAACAGACCTCTTTCACTTCCTCCACATTCATTATTTTATTAATACAGACTAGTTATTTAATTTTCATTTTACAATATTTATAGTATTTTAAGTTCTTTTTCAACCGGCCACCTATGTTTACCTTTTTAGCCGACATACGTCCTTGTAGACAGTTTATTATTAGTGTCATTAGGATTAGGATTTTCTTACTTTTTTTTTTTTTGGAATACAACTGTTTAAAAACCAATTAACAGATAGTAGTCAGACAAATAAAATAATTCATTACCGATACAATAAATCTCACGCAATGAAATATAATACGTAAGGCGCAAAACATCCATATTGTGGAATGTCAAAATTAAAAAAATTCTAAGTCTTAAAAATTCAAGTTGTCATAATATTAATATTATTAAAGTATTAAAATTTAGGTACAATACTTCAGCAAGTTCAAAACGAAAAATTTTCTTGATTTTTTAAATGATTCAGAAAGGCAAACAAAACAAAAAAGAGTTCCGAGTACAATATCTTTACTAATTCTTACTATTATATCCTTATTAAAACTGTAAATAAGAAAATAAATTTGTTTTTTTGTTACCTTTTACTAAACAATATATTTAAAAGTCATGATATTTGGTGTCCTCATTTATAACGAGCTTTTAAAAAAATAACAAATAAATTCATGCATATATAACATACAACATAAAAAAAAAAAATATAACCCTGCAGTAACTAGTTCTGATCTTGAGAATAACAAACTGAAACTAAAAGTTTTATACTTTTTATAGATACTTAATAAATATAAGGACTGTATTTGGATTTCCAAGAAAATTATTACATATTACATATAAAATAAATATTATTTCAGCTAAAACCACGTTTACCATTTTCTTTTACAAAACGTACGTACGTACGTCATTGCTAGACGATTTTAAATTTACTTTAACCAAAATCAACCATCCATGGTCAACTGCCTCAAACACAAGTTCCTCATATCTAATAATGATATTATGGCAAGTTGAGTATGTTGGAGTCATGCTAGGATGCTTCCAGTCTCTGTATCGACTAATCGTATTGAGACGGTTTAAATTTTATTGTTTAAAGTTTCGTACACATTATACTTTAATTTTATACCTACTGGTTCAACTTACGTGTATTTGATCTAAAAAGCTCGACTAGTTTCAGAATCAATCAATTAATTCGTGATCCTTAGTCATGAGCGACTGAACGCGAGCACGCGCTTGACTAACTGGTTCATATTTTGGTTCCATATGGATTATTTTTCCTTTATCGAATTTTTTTGTAAGCTCACATTGAAAAATAGGTACGTCTAATATTTTACATCGGATCAAATGGTTACTCGGCTCACAGATCCGGCAGTAGTATTATCACATATGTAAATTTGATATGATGGTTATAAAATTTTATTTAACTATTGTCATTTGTAATTACTAATATTATACTTAGAGAAAATGTAACGTAACTAAAGCAACTTTTATATATTCAATACCTAATAACCAATATTTTTTATTCTGAATATATACTAAATATCAATATGCTAAATAAGTAAATTGATATCTAGTATACATATTATATTTTTTAAATTAACAATTTTGTCTTGTAAAGGTTAATTAAGCTGTTAGGAATCTATTTTTAAAATATTGCAATTTGTCTTTATTGAAGAAACCTAAAATATTTAAATGTTCGATCGGATCTACCTCGTCGCAATGTTCTGTTAAAAAATATTTGCCTATACGATTATTTTAATTAAAATAAGTAGAACATACCCTAACAGATAATTAACTATGTTATTATATATTGTAAATAAGTATTCTGAGTGTTCTGGTTTGGAAACCTATAAAGGTTAAGAATCTATTTTAAGGCATTTGTTCAACTGGCGACCAGTAGTTAACTGCTTAACTCGCTCTCAAAGTATAATACATATTATAACTGTAAAAGTTACAATGTTATGTTTAAAATAATTAGATGACTAGAAAGGATGGAAAGATGTTTGGGTGGTCAAATATTTGTTACTTAATCATTCCTAAACGCCTAAACGATTTTTTTGTGAATATTAATACACATATATTAAATAGGAAATAATACAGTTTTATTGACGTACGTATGTACGTTCACGTAAACCTTTAAAGCAATTTTATACCATCACAAAGTAATTTTATACCTAACTAACTTTTGCCTGCGTTTTTGTCAAATGTCGTCCCCTTAGAGAATAGACTATGGAGTTCGGTTATATTACAAACCCTCATTTTATATCTTTCACTACTTCAAAGGCGAAATGTTTGAATATAAAGACACATTATTTCTGGCTTCAAAAATGTTTCGTCACACTTTCATACAAAGCATTCTCTATTTCATTCCTTTAGAGGTAAATTTTTATAATGTTGGAATGCATAGGCACTTTCTATTTTATAATAAAAAATTCAAGCAATATTATACAAAATTTCATGCTTCATTTGACACCTTTCAGGTTAAAATTTTCGAAAAATCTAGAACATATATTTATTTGTAATCAACATGTTTTTTATTTCTAAACAACGACCTTCTGTCTGAAGTTTCTCTTGTGTCTACTTTAGTTAATGTGTGATAATGATTAGATAGTGGGCGCTTTCCAACGAAAATTTTCGTAGGGTAAAAAGTAATCTAATAAATAAATAAATCTTTCTTTTTTAATCTTAATATAGATATATTTGTGACAGGTATTTCTTTACTCGTTCGTTTTCGTGTATGGGAAATATTTGTTAAATCCAGGAATACAAATCTAAATTACTTCCTTATAACTACATTTTTTACTATATTTGTGGTTACACATGTAATAGATGCAAAACTTAAAAACACCTTGCCTCTCTCGACCGCACACACCGTGCCCCACCCAGATCTCGCCATGCATGTACGTAGTGAACTTACTCGATACATAAGAATTTATTTTTAACAAATCAATTCAATAGTTAATCACTTGTATTAATGTATCATTCATATGTATTACCAGTTCAGTAGCAGATCTGTTCATTTGTTATGATATCAGAACACCTTTACCTTCTTAGAAGAACGGTATTTTCAAAAATAATAAAACACTTTATTTCTTAGCAAACAACTAAATCTAAATATTTGCCTTCCTGACCTGAAATGAACAAATTTATATAAAAATTTTCGTCTAAATCAAATAATCCTCTATCTCACCCCGTTAGGGGTACAATTTCAAAAAATTACTGAAAAACGTTTTGTTTTTAATAAAAATCGAAAACAAACTTTTATATTTCTAATTAAAAAATAACATATTTATTTACACTTTATTAATTTTTATCCCCTATTTCTCTCTAGAGGCGAAATTTCCAAAAACACTTAAAACCATTTTATTTATTTTATCTAATCAAAAGTCTAAAACTAAAAATTCGTATTTAAAAATCATCTCTAAAGGTGTGAATCCAATAAACATAATAATTTTTGTTTTGATTTAAAATGGCACGTGTCTAACTTCTAATCTGATGTAATTCCATACAAATTTCAACCTACGTTTAACCTTAGAGGTTGAATTTTCAAAATTCCTTTCTTATTGTTCACTTACGCTATATAAAATCTGCAAAACATCTAGATTCTAAATTCAGTGATTTTGGCTTTGATATATGGGTCAGTCAATCAATCGATCGGCATCCTCTTTTACGTATGTAAATAATATTAATAGATTACATGTCATGTCGGTTAGTTAATGGTAAATAGAAACAAAAACAAGTCATCCATTTAATCTAATCTTAATATTTAAAAATTTTGCTGTCATGACAAAATCGTTATTCCTTTTAAAGGATGTGTCATATTTTTATACAACTGGAATATTAATTATCTCGCTTTTACATTTATAATATTAATAAGTGACGTTACTAGGTAAATAGTAACGTTACTTACTAATATTATAAATGTAAAAGTGAGATTGTTTGTGTGCTTATTACCTCTTAGTATCTTAAGAGAGGTAGGGCACAGTGGGACTCTCGCTCATAAATGGAACCGCTCGCCTGGGGAAGGACCTCCACCTTGCAGAAGTTCGCAGCCAAACAACGCTGTTTTAATAGCGTTGTGTTCCTGCGGGGAGTAAGGTTTCAAGTTCCATCTTGGGGAGGGACTGTGCCGATATTGGAGGGACCAGCGTGTTTTAAATACTGTCTTCGTGCTAGGCTGGCGCGAAGTGCCGACGCGGCGTTCAGGGAGTCCCGGTAAAACGGTTGCTCGCTGGCCACCCGCAGATTGTTGGGTTCCCGAACCCAGGGATTACCTAATCTCCGCCCTGGGAGGCTGAATCGTCGCCTGTGCATAATCCCTGATGTGGTAGTCGTGCCGGAGGAGAAGACCGGAGTGGACGCGGTTATATCAGTGGGGGGACCAGGGGCCCTTCCGGCCGCCGTGTTGGCAATTTGCACAACCTGTTTAACGCGGGGACGGAATAGACACCATTTTGTTCCTTTGATATCGGCACAATCTTTCCCTGTTAACCTCCAACATTTTATGGCCAGATTTAGAAAAAAATGATGTTACACAGCGGCACCCTCATCCACATTTAAAGTGGACTTCTGCAATATCAGAGGGATTCATTCTAATATCAACGCAATTCACTATCATCTTGAAACTGCGGAGCCGACTCTGTTATTCCTCACCGAGACGCAGATATCATGTCCAGCTGATACATCTTATTTACTAAACCCCGGTTACAGACTCGAGCATAAATTTGCTCGTCATGCCGGGGTTTGTATGTATATCCGGTCAGATGTCTGTTGCCGCCGTCTCCATGGCCTTGAAGACAGAGACCTGCCAGTATTATGGACGCGTGTAGATTACGGGAGCCACATTCGTATTTACGCGTGTCTTTACAGGTCCCACAGCGGTGACCTGGACACTTTCCGTCTTTTTGAGCACCTGCCAACGACGACTGATAAAGTTCTCGAGCAGTACCCATCTGCGGAGTTAGTGATACTTGGAGACTTTAATGCTCACCACTCCAAGTGGCTTCATTCTCGGTCCACTGACTGCGCGGGGAAAGCAGCTCATGAATTTGCTCTGACCTATGAATTCTCTCAGCTGGTCCATTCTCCAACAAGAATACCAGATATGGAGAACCATACAAGCTCCTTGCTGGGTCTTCTGCTGTCAACACACCCGGATGGATACACCGTCAGAGTGGATACGCCAATTGGTTCATCCGACCATTGTCTTATCCAAGCTGATGTCCCCAACACTCGACCTAATCTACCCCGTCCTATTGGACGACGTTGCGTATGGCACTATAAGTCAGCAGACTAGGATAGATTGCGACAATGTTATGCATCGTACCCGTGGAAGCAGCTCTGTTTTGCATCACATGATCCTAACGACTGCGCAATTGCCGTTAGCGAGGCAATCATTGAAGACATGAAGCTATTTATCCCTAACTCGCTTGTCTTGTAAGAAAGCCAGATTTGTTCAACAAGCTGCATACAGGGCTTGGACTACGGCTCGCACTAACTCTGATCCTGGAATCACTGATGCAAAGCGGAAATTAAATGTTGCTTCGAGGTAAGAGTAAGGTAATGGTAAGAGAGTAATTGCCAGAGCCAAATTTGAATTTGTGGGCAAAATTGGTAGGCGTATAATTATCCAATATGATGACTACGGCCACTTTCTATCATCGTACGGCGCGCCATCGACAGGGAGTTCACCCTCATACCCTACAGTCTAAATGGTCGCGTACAACGCGGTTTCAGAGATGTTTTCTCCCACGAACACTCAGGTTATGAAATGAGCTCCCTGCCGAGGTTTTCCCAAGAGACTACAGCATGGGGTTCTTCAAAGGTGGGTAAAGAGGATTCTTCAGAGTCGGCAACGCGCGCGTAATACCTCTGGTATTGCAGGCGTTCATAGGCTATGGTAACCGCTTACCATCAGGTGGGCCGTATGCTTGTTTGCCACCTCAGTGGTATAAAAAAAAAATCTTAATAACTATAATAAATTGTTATGAAATTTAGTGCATATAAAATATTCGAGATGGAGGAGGCTGTAGACTATTTTATATCCCGGTTTATCAATACATCCCGGTCACACAGACAATATACTTTTATAAACTAGCACACTAACATTATAAACAGGACTATGTATTACTAGATATTGTCCAACGGGATATAACTAGAGTAAAATATTACAGAATACATTGTGATGCCCATAGCACACCTCTCGCTACTATTTACCGGTAGAAGGTGCATGCAGACAAATCTGCAAACTCTCCCCTGATCATTAAGCAAACTTCGATTATACTATTCTCGTTTAATTATTTTATTACCTTCACCAACATCATAACCAATTAGAATCTCACTGTTGAAGACAAATCATATAGCTAACTATTACAACATTAGTCGTCGCCTTATATGACAATCTGGAGATGAAAATGCGATGCCGCCATGCCACATTGTATTTTACATTATCCATTTGGTGACCAAATGGATAATGTATGATATATGATGTATGATATCACAGACAGGTATATTTCTTTTATATCACACTAGCTGATGTCCGCGACTTTGTCCGCGTGGTATTTGTTATTTCTGTATAGTATGTATCGATGTATGTACCTACCTATCTATTAGGTCTGGGAAAACTGTACCAAAATTAAAAAATGACGTGTCGTTCTTACTCTTTGCCTTAGGTTAAAGTAAGGTAAGCTTACTTAAGAAGGTTGTGTACTAAGCTGTATTAAGACTATGTTACTATAGTTTTTTCAATATCCCAAGGGAACTCTTTAATTTTTCCCTAATTAAAAGTTTAAAATGTTGTCCGGGATGCAAGATACCGCCATGCAAAATTTCATTCAACAAACTGCATTGAAATCGATCCATCAGCTTATAAAACAAACGGTACAATTTTGTTTAATGAATTATAAATACATTATCTATACAATTGAAAATAGAACACAAATGCATGCCTTCATATTATGAGACTCATCGTCTAATACCTGGACCAAAATATACGAGTAGAATTGTATAGATAATACTTTATCCATAAAACAATCTAACATATAAAAGAAGAAAGATAGTACGAGATAAAAATGGCCAACTTAGTGGCCAATCAATTATTTTCTATCACAGCAATATCATAAACTAATAACAGTACGTTACCTACATGCTTACGATGAACAAAGCTTGCTATTTCTGACAGATCCTTTTTATATTGTGCATATATCATATATCTCTTGAAAAAAATAAAATTACAAGTCCTCATTCTCATGAGGAATAGTCATGGTAAATTTACTTAAACCTAAGATTTATTCAGTATTTCTGTATCTTTAGACTAATATAATATATTTCGCCTGAGTACCTATGAATAAACTTCAGCTACAAGTAAACTGCATTTACAAAATGAATGCATTTTATATCCTGTAGATGTACTTGATAGTTTGAACTATATTTCCACTTATTATATTTATCACTACTTATACCTATAAACATAGCTACAGTCGATATAAAAAATCGTCAACAGCAATAAATATATTGCCAACCCCTTATTATAATCAAATTAATCTTATTCACTGAACTCACTAGTAAAATGAACAAAGTAGATATGCTGACCTACCTAATAGAGTTATTCACATTGTTGTTACCACCCCACATCCGACCATAATGCTACTCACTCATCTACATTAATAATATCGTCCGTTTATTATTTTTATTTATTTAAACTTATAAAATTGGATAAAAAACATAAAATAGTACAATATAAATTAGTTTTGTGTTCATATATACCGCAAATACCTATAAATTGAATTATTATTTTCAATTATGTATTAGTTTAGTTACACGCATTTTATCGATTTTTTATGAAGTTCTTAACATTGCGTAGGCCGATGCGGTCGTTATACCTACTACATATACAAGAAAGCGCTCGCTACGTCACTACACTGCTACGTATATTATGTAGTTTAATACTTTTATGACTTAAATAACCTTAAGCTTTATAATGATATATTCAGATTAAAAATGATATTTTTATTGATTATATAGTCCAACTGTATATACTACAAGTATGTAATATAATATAATAATGTAATATCTTTTTGGTATTTTCACTCTTTATGTAAGAGCGACAATGATAATTTGTTCAAACAAATATATAATTATTTACATAAAATATCAAAATAAGATATTAATTTCGCCCCAATTTTCTTCGACCCCCTTTATGATTTTACATTACGATTCTATTAATTTATCTTGTATTATTCAGTTACGTTACCGCAGAATGTGTAACTGGCGCGATATAAATAGAGGTTAGACTCGGGCTATTCCGTCCGTTCGCACAGAACAGATCATTCCATTATCTTACCGCAACTAATAAAAACTGAAAGGAATTTCAGAGCTACTGTCTATAGACGTGTATTTATTTTTAGATACATACGTATCTCGTATTGTTAACAATTTGTGTGCCGTCAATAGACTTCCAATTTAAAAACAAATAATATAAAATTTCCAGTTAAAAAAGAAATGCTACCAGAAATACCTGTTTCTGTTTTGATTATGCTAGGTAGCATGTATGATAGAAATATAAACATATACTTCCGGTTGGTCTATAATATTGAATTTTGACTTAGAGAAAAATATTTAAGAAAATTATTAGTTTTATTTTTACTCTAAGTTTCATATATTAATAGTATAGATTATAACATTATTTAGAGCTAAATATTCGCTTTCATGTATATATTGATAATTTTGTCTTTAGTGCTTATTTATCTTACTTTGCGATATTTATTCCGTTCCGTCTATACTAACGTTATAAAATATCTCAGCAACTACTGGCTGTCAATTTAAAATAGAAAAATGATGAAATAAATAAAGTAGGATAATGAGCCATCTTATTATTCTATTGTTCTTAATACTAACTAGCTGTAGTTCGTAGCTTTTACATTTGTGTGTGTGTGTGTGTTAGTATGAAAAGTATCCTTTCTTTTAATATAGTAAATAATCCATATGTCTACTAAACATTCAAATTCGCCTGACTATACAAGCGTGATTCAAGAACACACATCTCCATTGTTTTACATTTTATAATATCAGTAAAATATCTTTACCGTTATAATTTAAAACTAACATTTACACTACGAAGTGCTACCTCAGGAGTACAACATAAATAAAACTTCCAATTGGTATATCAGTAGAAAAGTTAACCCAAGAGTTCACATATACTTTAGGTATCAGTGCTCTCTTGTTTTGTCAAAGCATAATTATAAATAATCATCATAGTGAGCAAATACTTGGCTAATTGATAATTCAAAATAGTTTATTATTTCTTTATGCATGTTTAGAGCAAACAAGCTAACGATCCACGTGATGGAAAAAGGTAGCCTATAGACATAAATAGTACCATGGACATAACAGAGTATATTGTGTCGCCCATGATACTCTTCATGCCTTGCCATTTCCGAGGACTAAATTTTTATGCCTCTGCGCTATCTTATTTTAATACCATATTTGCGGTTTAAAGGGAAGGCCCTTTAAACTGAAACACAACCATGCAAACACAACTGCTTCACGGAACACGAATAGGACAAAGGTACCCGAGCAAAAGACTTTTGAACAAAGTCTTTCTCTTATAATTCAGAATATAGGTAGGTGTTTATTAAAGTAACAAAACACATTAATATAAATACTCGTATATTAAGAAAAATATCTACATATAGTAAGATACATCTTACTATGAAACATAGGAACTATGAAAGAGGATCTGTAAGAATATCCGTAAGAAGTGTGTACTGAATGATACATTTTTACTAGCTTTTATCCGCAAACTACGTGTACGTGGATTTTGGAATTAGCTTCAAGGTTAAGTTGAACACAACTGTGAAAATCGCATCCAAATTATTTCCGTCATTTTCACGTGATATCGGAGCAAACATATCGACAAATAGACAAAAATCCTAAAATTTATTGTTTTCTAGAAATTAGTGTAAAATATTATCTATGTTTATGAAGATCGGGATGCAAAAATTGACTTTTCGCTGGGGTCGTCGTTAAGGAGATGCATTGTAGGATCCCATACCGTAGTATCCAGCATACCTTAATAATATGGATCTAGAACCCTATCCTTTTTGGTTTTTATGTTAATTAATAACACTAGAGCCGCGGATACATTACAACATGCCATAGTCACGAATAAGTAGTATTCGTCATTTTTATTGTTGGTAAACGTCAATAATTGGTACCATATTTACCAATGAAATAAAAAAATAAAATACCTGGCTAAATATTGACCGTTAAGGTCAGTATTTAGCCAGGTATTTTATTTATATAATTATTTTACAGAAGTATGTATGTATATATGTATGTAAATTGTAGAAATCTTTCTGTTTAAGTGATATAGTGATTAAACCAACATAAATTATATAAATATTGATATAAAGAATCAAACTGCAATTAACCATGACATAATATTATATATTTAAAATACATACTCGTAATTTCTTCCACCATCTTTTATAATTTATAGACACCCATTAAAAACTTTTTAATAAAAATTGTGAAACAAAATAAAAATATTTTAAATAATATTGTAAAATTGATATAATGAAAGTCCAAGAGATATCAAGAAGTCATGACTACTCGTACTGGTATGCAGAGTAAGGATGATTCGAGTACTGACTTGAATACCTACTAAGTGGATACTCAGATTCCTAATCGAGTACTCAATATCCAAATATACTCTATTCTAATATACAATTTTCAAATACTTGCGATACTCAAATACTAGTCGCGTGTTCATGTTTCTATTTTTTCCATAATTAAAAAAGAATTGATTATCATCATTTATGATAATCAATTCAAAGATAAATTTCTAGATCGGTTTAGAACTCAATTTAAAAAATTAGTCTAGTTTTATGAAATACTCCAATAAGTACTCGAGTACTCTTCCGAATCTTCAAACTCGAGTAAGGTTTTTTTTTTTTTTGAGTAAGAAAATATTGAATTCTCAGTGGTGGCCAACTCGACTTCCTACTAGTCATAACACAGTAATGAATTATATCAAAATAATAATAATAAAGCTATCTTCTTTGTACTAGATTTTTGTAATCAAAGTTGATGTTTGTTAATGGAACTCCCATTAATTTATTTAGATAAGATTGACAGACAGGATAACATCTGATTGTTTATTCTAGGGTTTGGAAATAAAAACATATGATATAATATACGATGGACTATTTTAATTATAGATATTATATTTTACGTAGCTAAAACTATCTAGATTAAACCGGCCTTCAAGTATAAAACCACTTTGTAGTCGGTTTGGTTTATCCATTTGGTCACTATGATATTACAGACAGGTATATTATTTTATATCACATTAGCTGATGCCTGCGACTTTGTCTGTGTGGTATTTGTTATTTCTGTTTAGTACGTATCGATGTATGTACCTATCTATTATGTCTGGGAATACTGGACCAAAATTAACAAATGACGTGTCGTTCTTACTTTATGCCTTAGGTCAAAATTACTTAAGTAGGTTATGTACTAAGCTGTATAAGTTACTATAATTTTTTAACTATCTCACGGGAACTCTTTAATTTTTCGTGTTTAAAAGTGTATTTTTAAAATGTTGACCGGGGATGTAAAGTACCACCATGCAAAATTTCATTTAAATCGGTCCAAAAGTTTCAGAGATTAGCCCATACAAATAGACAGAGAACCAAAAAATTTGTAAAATCTAGATGTGTCCTATTTTACTTCTCACATCCCTCCTGACTCGGGTGTTAGCATTTTTTATTTCAAAATTATTTATAGGTGTGTTTTATATAACTAAGGTCATCTTTTTATCATTTTTTTTTTTATTAAAATAAAACAGAAAACTATTTATTTTCTTCGGAACTACCTCATCCTGCCCCGTCTCGTCCTTTAACTCATATTTAACCGTTTAATTTTATCATTTGCATCTTACATCGCTTTTCTTATTATCACTTAAATATTTGTTATTTCGTGTTGCAGTGGTAGCTCATACGAGGGTCAATGGCAGAACGGCAAGCGCCATGGACTGGGGGTGGAGACCCGAGACCGGTGGCTGTACCGGGGCGAGTGGACGCAGGGCTACAAGGGTCGGTACGGCGTCCGGCAAAGTACTACCAGCAACGCGAAATATGAGGGCACATGGGCCAATGGACTCCAAGACGGATACGGCTCGGAAACTTACGCGGATGGCGGTCAGTATTATCTAACTTCTTTCGTTGCCAACTGTTGAAATTCGGACGAAAATACATACGTTTACATGGCCATGGCATTCTTACATTGAATCACTTTGAGAAAATGCGTTATTACTTTTATTCAAGCTAATTAAACGATCACAATTAATAAATACTTTCTAATGTTATTTATATTCTTATTAATTACTATTATACACATATAAAGGAGTTTGTTTGTTACCTCTTACGTACACATAATATTTGACATCTTATTTATCCTGATCAAACAATATCTTTCCGTAGCTAATAGATTTATAGACGTGCAAAGCCGCTAGTACCAACAAGTACAGTGAGATATATTTCCGTATGATAGCGCCGTAATTATATATGTTAATCATTTTCTGGCCATCGTCGTATCTATTTTAATTCAAATTTTGTACAAACTCTGTCATAAATGATGTTACTACACGCGCCAATGATAGTACGTCACTTGTTGCGTTAGTTGTCAATGTATAAGTCAAATGTACTGTTTCTTATTTCAACTGCAAGTACACACTTTCCTGAATCATACAGTAAATAATATTCTTAGAAAGTTGTCACTGAAATTTTGGACTTTGATGGAAAAAAGTAATGAAAGATTTTCAAAGCAAAATATTTGAAACGATTTTATGGTAGATCAGAATACTTTAAAACGCTATTTGTGCTAAAAACATAGAAGAAAGGAAGTTATTATCTACTTATTTATGTACAGAAGTACTTGTAAAGAAAAAGCGCTCAGTAGGGATAAGTAGAAATGAATTCCCATTCATCTCTACCAGTAAAGATAGGTGGAATAAAATTCCGCTCTTACCCCTAGTGGAAAACCGTTTGTAGGAACAAGTGGAACTGGCTAATATGAAGTAAGTTCAAAGTTTTTGTTTTTGTTCAAGCAAGTAGTATATTTATAATGCAATGTATTCTGTAGTTAACGTTTTAGTACTCTAGCAGATTTTATAAATAATCACTAAGGAATATTTAAAAATGTGCAACTGTTTTTGAAAATTTACAGATAATTGCAACATTCCCATACTTCGATAAGCTACAATTATGAAGACTTATGTTTTTTTATAATTTTTAGATACTCGTGCATTTAATAATCGTTCCTATCTATTTTATCTAGATATTACAACTGTCAGGTTTCTTCCCCCCATTTTCAGCACCACGTAATTTTAATTGACCATAAAAGTGGAAGTTTCATAAATCAATTGATTTTTTTGTATGTATTATGTATAATCTAAGGCAATAGACATTATGAGACTTTTTAATTAATTATGAACAGATTTTATACTTTTCTAATTTTTGTTAAGATTGAAATCGATTTATTTAAAAAAAAAAACATATTTCGTATTTATTAACTGTGACTAGACATTTTTATAATATATTAATTTCCTGCTAGCTAACTCACCTAATGACCCAGATCGCAGTTGCGTGAACTAGGAAAGAAAACTGTTCGCTTGTGCAATGTTTGCTGTCAGAAAATAATGTAAAACTGTAAACAAGATACATGGTCACATACCTGAATAAAATAATAGCAAAATTCTTAAATAACGTATAAGTTATTATAACGAATAAGGTTAACCAAAAAATAAAAAAATAAGTTTGTCTTTATGAATACAATGATTACAACATTTCCCAATAACTACCCTTGTAACTTTTATTTATTGCAATACCGTTAAATAAAAACCACCAAGCGAATTGTATAATATTTTCACACATACATAATTCCTAATAAAGTAATCAGACGTCATTTGGCGTTGTAGTGAACATAACAATACAAGTCAACCTTTAAACTATTGTAGTACCTTGTAAAACCTTTTTCTGTATGAAGATTAATTGGTCTTAAATATACTTACATAATTATATGTTTATTATTTTAATATTGTAATTTCGTTCTCATAATATGTAGAATAATTTTCAAGCCAAGTACGAAAATAACCTAATACTAAGTAGCCCATTTATGTATTTAACTTAGAATTCCATACAAGTTTATTTGTAAACAAATGTAAATGTGAACGCGATCGTAACGTAAATCTTTATACACTGCACACTAGGCACCCTGAAAATTATTCTTAGAGAATATTATACACAACAATTTTAAGTGGGCCATACTAACAACGGCGTATCTAGCTGTCAACTTAGTTTGAAAAGCTCTATGTTGATTGTCTTTTTCGAGCAAAATTTCTTTAAGAAAAAGTTCAGTGATAATTTCGATTTCACTATTACTATTGGCATGAGTGACTTCTCTTTGTACTTCATCACTAAAAACAAAACACTACGAAATTTAGTATATACGTACTACAAATAATATAAAATAATAAAGGAAGAAAGATACTTTTTATCCCAATCAATGTGCATATCCTGGTCCTTGTTAATTGTGAAATAACTACTATTATACAATATATAATATAACACTTAGCCAACAGTAATGTAGATATTTATTCATTGAACACCTTACATATATTATTGATGAATAAAGAAATAGATATAATATAGTACAAGAGAAGAACTTATTGCTAAAGAATCTCTTCCAGACAACGTTTGGATTTGATGAATAGTTAATTTATATATGTATATCTAAAAATTCTATCTTCTTAAACCAAGTCGCTACAGGCATAAAAAAAGAAAACAGGTATTATTATGCCAATAACATCAATCCCGCCTTTTCGTACCACATTTTATTAGTCAATAAAGTTTAAATAAATAAATCATTATTTTATGTGTGGTTCAGGTACTGACAAAACTTTTCCCTTGCACATTATGCGCTATGGTTGTAATTTGAATTATCTATCGATAGTATCTAAATTGACTCTGATCTAAATATATTTTTCCAAATTGTAGGTGGTTTTATCTATTTATTTATCTATTTTAGCAACTTTACAATTTCCCAATACGCTCACCCAAGAAAACATCAGTACAGTAACACATGTATAATTAAATGGGATTATATTAATTAGATATAACAATAATAGAAATAATATCACTAAACACAAAAAGTCTGTGGTCTTTTGTCTCGTTATAATAAGATACCTATCCTAAATTGACTATCAGGCAATTTGTATGTTACTTATAGTAATATTTTTAGCTGCGGTATGTAGTCTCTTTTCCATTATATCAAATTAAACTACTGATTCATTGACTTTTACTTTCTAATGTATAAATTTACATAATAATCATGTAATAGGATGTACTTTCACTACTCCATTATTATCGTTTCAGTCATTCCATACCTTGCCAAATGACAATGTGCCCAGGGACTAATTAGGATTTTATACAACCTTGAAAGTACGACGAAATTCAGTTCTACGTAACAAAAAGCTCCGTACAATATCATGAAATAACGTCACGCAATTCTCAACATCAATACGTTGACTCATAACCGCATTAATATTAGTCATTAACAGAATTACAAATCTGACTGCAGTAATTTGTTTCTAATAAAAATATTTTTGAAAATTAGTCACAATCCCTATAAGTAGATACCTATAACAGTCGACTGACTGTAGTGATTCGTCAATTCACATCCGGTTTGCGTGAAACCATATACTGAGGAATGGTTCATTCATCGCGTGTTGCCTACATGATTCCATACCATTTAACGTCATTTATAATTTAGTATTTTACCGTAAGCTATAAACGGCACATGTCATAAGGACGTGTAAAAGTGGCACCCACCCGTTACTACCTACCCGTATGAATTGCGTTAGCACGATGCTCTAGGCGCCTCCTATTTACAGAAAATGTTAGATCCTTAACATTTGTAACACTTTTATTACATTTAATAAATCTCGTGCAGAACACGTATTGTATTAATCTCATTATTTTATAACATAGTGGTAGATATAATTCAAGTGCACGTTTCTTTTTGACGGTTGCGAACTCGATCCCCGTACATGAATATTTTTATTTATTTTACCTATATATGTGTTTGTCAATTTTCATTTAATGATCGTTATTTTAAAGGGTATTTTATAAATTTAACTGAATATATAAATAAAATTGAGTCTAACTGAGGACGTTCTTAAAAATGATTTTACCTAAATGCTGAATTATAAATTTCTAATTCGTTATGTACGTGTTTCAAACAACATTGCTCCAATATGATTTTTTAGTAGTTTGGTACTGAATGGGTTTAGTAAGGTGGCCCTGCATACGAGTACACCCCGCCACCGCACGCCGCGGCCCTCGCTAGCGGTTAAATATAGCGCAGGCACGCCCGCCACGCCGCACCGCACACCGCGCGCCGCCTCGACACACAATCATGTCGACCACTGCTTGAACTTCTACTATTAAAAAATAAAATAATTATGCTTACACTGTCATGGTTAATTTTAATATTTATTACAATTTGTAAACACAATTTTTTCCACCGAGACATTTGTCTCATTTTTTTTAAATAAATTATTAACATAAAGATTCGAACAGAGATAAAAAAACTGAAACAAGTACTACACAATTTGTACAAAATCTATGCGTGTTACTGCTAACTGAACTGCTTGGAAGGCTCATTGTGTAATATTTTAGCAGACCTCTCCTCCACTTCATACTAAAATAGGAAAGGCTTCTGCTAAAATGTCGTGAAATCTCATCTATACGAAGGCATACTACTCAATACAAATCTCATAATTTTTTTTTCCTCTTATTTCACAAACAAGCTAATGAGGAATAATAATAATAATAAATACATCAATAACCAATATTCGTACTCGTATTAAATTATAAATTGTGAAAGTTTGTAAAGATGTTTATTAGCATAATTCGAGTAAATTACTGTACTTTGTCTATATAGGCTAGAGCATATTTATGTCTATGCTATTATCTACTATACCATTAGATAATACATTTTTGTAATGGAAAATCTTATAGAAATATGTTTTAAAAATCATATTATATAAGTTACATTCGTTATTATGTATTTCTTATTGAATTCGACCTGGCATAGACAATTACAATTAGAAGGCAACGGTTCAAACTTCGCCCATTTCAATTCTTTTTTAATTATACCATACATATTTTAATATTTCTATATTTATATTACGAATACTCGTATGTGTAACTATAAGTGAACACTATTATTATAAAGAGAAGTTTTAATTAAAGGACTGGATTGATGATTTATACCCACGAATTGAAAGTGCTTGTAAATAAGTCTATTTTAATATAAATATTTTTAATTTAAACATGTAAATTATTAAGATTGGAAGAAAACTACTAATCTATAAACAAACACTTTAAGAATTGATGATTCTGCCATCCGACAAACATTCTGACTGTTAAACAAATTAATTATCTATCTTCACACAAAGTCCTTCACGGGGTAAACAAAGAGAACCGAGAGTCGAAGACCTCTGTCCATACATACGAGTACATCTCCTACTACTTGCAGTTTTAAATTTATCTCATACATTCCGGTTCCGGAGTCATAAATTAACGTAAGTCTCCACCAGTACCTACATCTTACTTACTTACTTATACAAAAGTCCATATCAATGTCCATTTATACAGAAGTAAATTGTCATCAGCTATAAATAATATAATGTATTTATCCATATATTAATATTTTTCAGGAACATACCAAGGACAATGGATGCGAGGGTTGCGGCACGGGTACGGTGTTCGTACATCTGCGCCTTTCGGGCTCGCGTCGCATTACCGCGGCGGAGCGCGACATGGCCACCGCGGCTCGCTTTCGTCGCTCACAGAAGCGGCCGGCACGCCGGACCCTTCGGAGAGGCGGACCACTCGTATGGACGATGCAAGAGGAGGCTTTGTCCTCAAGGCAAGCTCTGACGAACCAGGGAGACGCGGTTCTCTTGTTGAAAAGACTAAGAAGGGATTGCTTTCTGTGAGTTAATTACATTTTCTAATGCCATGGCAATAATATTTTTATTGAACGTTGATTGGTTATTTACATGCATACGAATGCATGCAACTGAATATGCAGGGTGAAATTGAAAACAAATTAGCACTCTTTCAGGGAGTACCACGAAATTTGATAATTTTTTCTGACTATTTTGGATTCATGTTTTTAGGAAAAAAATTTAGTTTGAATGGTAAAATACACTCATTAATGACTTAATTTTCGATATCATCCTGTAGATATATCCTTTAATTAATCATATTCAGATGGCAATATAATAAAAATGCAATAACAGGCGAGACCAAAAAATAATTAGGTACACTGTGTAAAAATTATGAATTTGCAAGTAACTAAAGTTGAGAAAATAGTAAATATTGATTTTATAATTAATATATTTTATTTCAATTCGTGAGCATTCAGAATTTTACTTGGGTTAAATATAATATTTTTCTATCAGTTGTTGTGTACGCAATATTATAGAATCAAATACATTTGTATTTGATTCTATAATATTGCATTATTATAATTATATTATAATATTGCATTTAGATTAAATATTTGTGGATTTTTCCTTCTAATAATGTACAATACTTGAATATAACCTGTATGAGAATGCTCTATCTATCTCAGTCTAACATACCTACATATTACTGTTTCTTTTTCTCTTAAATTATTTATCAATTCATATACTTTAATTTAAGTAAATATACCAATATATATTGTGCACTGCTTATGTCTTATATACATTATTATTATACATCTTATGTATATCAAGTGTGTTAGCTTTTGTAGTTCTATATATATTAAATATACCTACCTATTCCTCAATTTCCTTAATTTGAATTATAGTTATTTTACATACACGACATTCATCTATCACCTCATGAGTATTATCAGTTCATAATTGCTCTGTACTATTGTTATCTTTGGTCTAATGCCTGATTTATTTTTTTTCTAAATTTCATGTAACACACAGAAAGCAAATGAACGAAAATGGCAAAAAAAATTATGCTCTTTTCAAATGCCAGACCACACCTATATATTTTTTATAAAATTCGCAAAATACTGCAATAAATGTTGGTCGAGATACACATTAGTAAATTCCTTGTATGTAACGGCAAGTTTATATGCGAACATTCTTTACCAATAATAAATAAGCAAAATAAAACACTACAACATATAGTTACCGGGGGAAAGAGGTTGTTAGTAATGGAGACTGAGAATCCCATTGCTAGCAATATACCCAACCAGATCGACCTCCTCGCAGTTCTACCTGGAAACTATCATGGTTAATTCCTGATGAATTCATCATGATGGGATAACTGGCCTGTTTTCATTCTCATCTATCACCCTTCACTGGTGCTCCGCCAGCGTATCTCGTTAGCGCAGGCGGAATTATCATACCATTTTCACCGATCAAAAAAAAAACATATAGTTACCATACAAAATATTACTATTGTCTTAAAATAAATTCAGCTCGCAAATACTGCTGTAAATTTATTATATTATGTTGTAAATAGCAGGATGCATTAATAAAACATATATGTATTTGAGATATAAAATAAGTTTAGTGAAAAAATACGAGACATTACTTATAAAAATCTTGCATAGAACAAACTTAAAAATAATACATTGTTTTAAAAAACCTCAGTGTCAACAGCCAGTAATAAAACTCCAACACGCCCTCTTAATCCTGGATATTGACCAGCAACTGTTTGACCGCTGACTGATTGCCGCAATATTATACAATAGCGTTAATATGCCCCGTCAGCTCGGAGAGTAAGGCACGGACGTACACCGCTTCTCTTACCGCCTCCAATAATACTATATACTCCGCTTCAGCGAACGAAGCCTTTTTCACCACTAGCCATAGTTACTAAACAATCACGCGATTTGAAATTATTCATCAGATCACGCCGTCCAGTCACATGATTTGTGGCTCACGAGTTAATTTACAACGAGCTTTCTGTATCCGCACTAGCAATGTATGCCGAGAAAACACAGTTTCCAGAAAAACTCTTTTCACTGCGACACTCTTTTTTAGATGTCTTTTCTATCTACACTTCCAGTACCACGGTCCCTTCTTACGATAAGAAGTCTGCTTCGTATTTCTTAACTCGCCTTTGTTTCCTTACGCGTCACTCGTTCCGGATGTACTCGAAGCTGAAGTGCTTTTCTTCCAAGAAAACAAGCACTCATTCGATTCACCGCGAGTTGTCCAACGCTTATCTTGTAATAATTTAGTCTTCACTAAACCAACTAATATTACAATTCCCGAGTGCTTACGTACCATGATCATGGATTCGCACTTCAAAGCAACTCATCATCGATAGTTTATTCGTACTCGCTAACTGTAGAGCATACAACAAAACTTGATCGATACACGTCTCCATTTCAACAAAGCTCTCCAGTTTAATTGAACAAAGACTACTTAACATCTTCAATCTCACACCCAAGACCTTTGTCATCATATGCACTTTCCAGAGCATTCCAAGCTCAATTTGCAGTTTTAGCTCTCATAAGACGAGAAAAACAACCTTTTCCACCACAAATCAATGATTTTTCCTTGTCGTCCAGCCGTCTTCTCATTTCAGGTTACAAGCTATCAGTTGCACCATATCCACAAATAGATTTTCGAAAATAAGAGCATCCTGCATAAAAATTTTCAATCTACATAGTTCACCTGTCTTTTAAGTTTTTCAAACTAGATTGACAAATTACTCTTGTTAGATATCATGAAAATTTTTTACTTTCAGAGCTGGGCCCATAACCTGTTAAATCATATATGTATTTGAGATATAAAATAATAAGTTTAGTAAAAAAATACGAGACATGACTTATAAAAATCTGACATAGAACAAACTTAAAAATAATACATTGTTCTAAAAAACCTCAGTGTCAACAGCCAGTATTAAAACTCCAACATATTATAGCATATAGAATCTAGTAAATTATACTTAAAACCATTTTTCCATTAATACATGTTTTTATAGATAGAAAACATTTAGACTAATTCAAACAGATATACTCTTAATTAATACAAATTTTTGTATTATAGAAAGATAGAATCTGCTATCTGAGATATTGTGTAGAAACGCTACTTTACTAAAGTCCTTAATTGTCATAACTAATATGCATTGTAAGTATAAATCTTCATATAAAAAAAATAATAGCCAGAAGGCATATCGTCTGTTCTACAATGTCTTCATTACAAATTATGTTATCATTCATTGTATTTTGGAGAAAAATTAAAACATTATTCTGCCTGCTTCATATTCTTTAGACTACGACTATGGTCTCTGCTAGTATTTACTCGTAGTATAAAATTCTTAAGATCTTAGAAAGATCATGTGTCTTAACTCTTAAATTGACATATTTGGCTTAGTACAGACGAACTTGTCGCCGTCTCTTTCATTAGTTATACCTATTTATTAATCCTGTGTAATTTAGATTACCTAACACACACACACATACACACACACACGCGCACATATATTCACACAATGTCATATCTCTTAAACATTTTTAGCTTATAAACTAGATGCTTATAAGCTAAATATATCAAGTTTATGCTAACATATTATTATCGTTATTAACATCATTACATTCTGATCGAGCATTAACAAGAGGAGTCTGAACCAATGTCTATATATAGGACGCTAGATGCTAGTCTATTAACAATAATATACACAATTGCATAATAAGCTATGATAGATATTTGAAGGGGTTATTGAGGTAATTAGAGAATGTATCTGGTCTTGCAGAAGTTACGTAAGCAGCGCAGCGCCGGCGAGCTGGACAAGCGCGGCACAGGGTCCGTCCGCTCAGGAGGCTCAGGGGGCTCAGGCTCCTCTTGGGTGTCTTCGGTAGAAAGCTCTCACTCTGCTATGACCCATGCCTCCCTACAGACAAACTCAAATGCTAGCTTCGTTGTAGAGGTAAGCACATTGTCCTGCCATCATATACTATATACAACACGAAAACGCTTACAAACAACGTTTCCACACTTCAATTACATTATATAAAAATATTTAGTTTTAGTATTCATTTGGTGTGTTATCAATCACTTGGTGTTTTCAAAATCCAAAAATATTTTGTCTACAGATAAGATTTCCCTTTGTGTTGTAGCTTTGTTGCGTTATAGTACTAATATAGTATAAAGTATAATATCTGTAGTTGAAACACACAATTTTAGGAGTTTTATTAACCAAACTAAAACACACTGAATATTATTGTATATGTATCTCGTTGGGCTTAAAAGCTTAAGAAGACAAAGCCAATATTAAGGATTTTTTTATCCGCAGACCAAACATCATCACTTGATATAATAAAACCACTTTCTTAGAATTGAAATAGTGTTACTTTGAGCAGCAATACAAAATTTCGAATAGTTAATTCACAAGTTATGCAATTGCATAATCATAATAATGGAATACCTATAATAATAATATTATATAATAAAGCGGAATAGTTTATTTATTTCAAAAATAAAATTTCAACTTGCTAATCCTTAAAAATTAATATTCGAATTAAAATTTGATAAAATATTTTTGCATTTAATAGCTCATTTTTTAAGAAAAGTATATATACGTTATTTAACATTACAATATAACCACAGGCGTGTAAATTAATTAAAATCACTGATCCGTTCATTTTTATTTAATTTTCCTCCTCATTTAATTTTCTCGAAAAAAAAATTACCTACTCTAATCGAGATAAAAGGCGAATCTATTAACAATTGATTGATCGATTTTTAAAACCTATGGTTTTGGCGTGAATTAAAAAAATGATACATGTTTCAGATTGGTAACATAGTTAAAAATATACTACCAACCTGAAATAACATAATTCATTCCACATGTAATATGTATCTCTTTAATTTTACCAGTACTTAGGTTCAAAGTGTAACTCAATCCATTCTATACTAACTAAATAAAATTTTAATAAAATATTTTAAATATATTTATATTTTTAATGCAGGATGAACATTTAGACGCAAGCGTAACGGAAACTTACATGGGCGAATGGAAAAACGATAAACGCACAGGGTTTGGAGTTAGTGAACGCAGCGACGGACTACGTTATGAAGGCGAATGGTTTGGAAACAGAAAATACGGATACGGTGTAACTACTTTTAGAGATGGCACAAGAGAAGAGGGCAAATATAAGAACAATGTGCTCATCACAAGCCAAAAGCGGAAACACATGTTCCTCATGCGATCCGCGAAGTTCAGAGAACGGGTCGATTCAGCAGTTAATGCAGCACAACGTGCATCAAAAATAGCATTACAAAAAGGAGACATAGCTATCTCGAGGTTAGTATATAGATATATTTCTAATTATATAAATAAATATAATGTATAAATACTTTTTGCTCTAGAGGAGATATTTATTGTTATAACAGAAAAAAATATCATCTAACAGTATGTATTTAATATAATTTAACATATACCTATTTTAATATACTTTTTTTGCCCTTCTATTGCAGAACTGCTACAGCCCGAGGTAAAGCTGAACAAGCTGATGAAGCAGCAGACCAAGCAAAAGATGACTGTGATAATGCACAAGCAACTGCAAAACAGTTTGCACCAGATTTTAAGCACCCTGGCTTTGATCGAATAGGATTAAGAGAAAAATATAGACAAAAGGCCTACGATACGCAAATAACGTCGCCTGTATCACAAGAATCTGAAAAGATCTTGGATGGAAAGAGCATTCCAAATCATATCCCTCCGATGCATTCACAGCTTCCACAGTCTAATAAAGTTCCAAACGCTATACCCTCTAGACGACCATCAACGCAGCATCAGAATACACAGTATCCTAAACCTGTAGACCCAAGACTTGTAAATAATGCTAATTATAATACAGATAACCGTGCACTAGGACCTCCATATGACCAACATTATAACCCAAATCAAGACAATTGGTCATCAGCGAACACACAATCGCAAATTCCAGATAATCAAAAGTCTTACTTGCCAAACGAAATTAATACATATGGACCTATATCACCTAGTGGTCCGCAAGCACCGCAATCAGCATATCGTCTAAACAGGCAGGATGCCTTACAGGGTCAACAATGTATGGATCAAAGTAGTCAACAATACATAAATCAAGGACGAAGACTGTCATCAGCTATCAGACAAACACCTAATCAAAGACCTCAGCAAGAATGGAACACTACCCAAATAGGTCCCAGACGACAGAGCGTTCTAGCTCAACCGACTAACCACCCTCAAGACTCATATATTGACGGAGGTTCGGCTACATATGGAAGAAATGAGTTTCGGAGCGGAACTGTTCATTCTGAAGGACCACTAGACCGTCAAACAATGGTATCTGATCCCCAAGGTTATCGACAGCCTAACGATCCACAGGCTTATAGAGAACCACTGGATCAACACGGATATAGACAGGCTTCCGATCAGCAAATATATCGACAAGCCACGGTTGACAATCAGTCATATCGACAAAGTGCGCCCATGGACCAAGAGAGCAATGGAGTGCGTGACCCTCGACAAACGATGACTGGACAGCGACCAACTATCGATTATTTCGATCACTATAAGAGGCCTCCTAGTAGAGATTCAAGCGTGGATCGATACGGGCGACGGTCGCGACAGGCATCGGTCGAACCAACAAGTGGCGGTGGTTCACGAGCTGGCTCTGTAGCACCACAACCGGCACCGATGTCCACAGCGGCATCGCGGCCCGCCTCTCGCGCTGCAACACCAGCTGGAAATGGACATTTAACCTCGGGCCGGGGTTCTATTTCCCGCGCAAGTTCCCGAGAACATGCCATTCCTTTTGAAGAATCTCTGCTACGAAAGCGAACGCTGGGACAAGAAATATCGCCGTCACCATATCAACCAAAGCGTACAGAGAGTTTGTACGTGACACAGAATCCAGCGCCACCCCCGCCAGCCCCTATGGCTGGAGGTGGAGGAGGAGGGAGAAAGGTACGTATACTGTAATTATAATACTTATTGTGCTTTCTTCTGTCCATTCATTTAATTAGACTCAACATTTTTTCGTGGTTGAAAAACGTCCAGTTTTTAGAAACTCATACCAAAAAGATGATAAGAAACTCTAGGAATGCGAATTCATCCACCTGACCCTCCCTCTATCATAACAATGCTATATTTCAATAACTACTAATACTATCGATATGTTCGACATAGTTTATTAGCCTATCCTAATTTATTGAGAAAAGTCTAAATGAGACAAATTGAATTCTACGAAAAAAAAATCTTCAATAAATATTAATATTATAATTGCATAAAAATATAATAAATTTATAAAGTGGTCAACTCAAATAGTTAACCAATTTATAAGTTAAGTTGTTTGGTTTTCCCATCATGTTATGAATAAATTCAATCTTCACTAATTTAATCTTCACTGAAGAAACTGCGCAGTGAGTTTAGATCCATTCCTACTCAAAATTAAAGAAAAAGAACAAAATTTTACAAATTTAAACAAACTACTTAAATAAAGTAATTTTTTTGAAACAATTTGAAACAGGGATTTATATTTTATGAAAAAATAAATTACATTTAATTTTCAAGTAAGTCGACAAAATCTTGCTACATAATAAACCTTTACAATTAATACAAAAATAATGTAAGGTGCAATTGTCTTACAAAGTTATAAAAAACTGTCTACGATTGCATATATCTATCTGGAATGTAGAAGTCAGTATAATTAAAATTATAACATAGTTTAAATTAAATATTGTAAATGCATATTTATGGTATTAATTATTAAAATTTTTATTACTTTTGCTATGTAAAGTAAATAATCTTCGCCTTTTATAATAAGTAAATAAATAAAGTAATTTGGGTAAATATTTAAAAATTTACGTCAATGAGAATATTTTTATTACTAGATGTGTGTGAGTAAGCTGCGTGATTTATCGAAATATACGCAGACCAAAAGTTTTAACATAGATATGATACAAAATGACCTTTTGTGCAAATGTGTTTTTTTGTGTTTTTATCCTTACCTTGTGGATGCCTGCACTATAAAATAACTCAAAATTTCAATAAATAACTCTTTACTCCAATAAAGTTAGTTTTTTGAGATTTTTTATAATTTGTCAAAAACTGTGCTAGTTAGGTTAGATTCATTCATTCATAGGTTCACAAAACTACATTGGATATTACAGGAAAATATTGTTTTAATTTTCCTGTAATATTCATTTATAAATTGTAATTATTTCAGATTTTTCACATTTCGGAGATGAAAAATATAACCCCCGTATATATTTTTCACATTTCTAATCATGAGAAAAACTATGAGACATAAAAATTATAAAAAATATGATTATAGGATCATAAATATGAAGTTTTTACAAAAAGTTTATATAATAACTCACTTAGACTAATTAAGTCATTTTAAAATTTCGAGTATCCAGTTTAGACCTCTTAGCAATATTTTTACTTTTTATTAATACAAATATTCTTTCATTTATTTTTTCGCCTTAAGTGTAGGTCAATCATAGCATTATATATATAGTTACTGAAAAAAAATGAAAAACATTTATAGTTATAAAAGACGAACGGACGAACAACTTCGCATTTATTATAAATATGAGTGTAAGAGAAATATTAATGAAAATTGTAAAATACAAAAACGTTAAAAAGTAATCATTTGGCTTTTCATGGACATTAAAGTATGGAAACTCCTCCCTCTACCTTATATGTTTATGATAATGTCTTATTAAGTTTATATGTAAAGGCCAAAAAGAGAGTAACAGGAATGAATAAAAATAGAGATGAATGAAAGAAAAACCATATGTATTAAACTGTCTAAGCTGTCATAGCTAAGTTGTCACTAAATGATATGGAGCAGGGGTAAGAACATGTTGGTTTTGGTAACAAGTTATGAAATAAAATATGAACTCTTTAGTACTTACATTACAGCACATTTTATGCAGATGCCTTATTTTTTTATCAATGTAACAGATATAACATATAACATACTAACACGAATATCAGCCGTTAACTGTCCACTGCAGACCTCCCCTTATTGGGGGGATTTTACCAGTAGTTACCACACTTGGCAGGCATGTTGGCAACCGCCGTTATGCTTTGATAACGTTTAAAGAGAGACGCTGCTGCCCATCCCTCGACCATTAAGTTACCTTAGTCGCCTCTTACGACACCCACAGGAAAGGAAGGGATGGTACATTCTGTGCCAGGACCACACGGCAACTATACTAATATTAGTAACGAGTAATAGTAAATAAGTGAGTAAAAAAAGTAGCTAGAGTTTTTAGAAACAACAACGACATGTGCACTCACGCATGTATCACGATATAAAATATATACACTGTGATACCCATGGTATCCCGCATATGTTGTCTTTCTATACACCAAAGTTTAAATTTGGCCTTCTGTAACACAGCTGTAAAAACCGCATCCAATTTGATACAGTTTTATCATTGTATTATATTAGACATAACCTTTATTATGTATGTAATAATATGGACTGGAAAACATATAGTATAAATATCAATGACGAATACATCACTCGACTTTGATTTGCCGATGCTATAGTAATCAAGGCGGAATCCCTAGAAGATTTGAATACTATGTTCAATGACCTCAATAGTACTTCTCAACAGGTAGGTCTAAAGATAAAGATGGACAAGATTAAAATCACATCTAACGTCTATGTCAGACCAGTTACGATTGAGAACATTAGGCTCTAAGTTGTCGACTATTTTGTATACCTGGAACAACTTGTCCAAGTAAGTCCAACTTCGACCGAAGTCAATCAAAGAATCCAAATCGACTGGACAGCGTTCAGAATACTAAGCCACATTTTTTGTCCAAAATATCTCAAAGTTTGTTGATGAAGGTATTTAACCAGTGCGTGTTGCCTATGAAACCGAAACATGATTCTATACGGTAGCCCGTACAAAAGCTTCAAGTTACTCAACGAGCTATGGAGATGGCTATACTCGAAGTTTCTTTACGTGACAGAATCCGAAATGAGGATATCCGCAAATGAACCAAAGTGACCGACATAGCACGAAGGATAAGCAAGCTGAAGCGGTAATGGGCTGATTATATAGCTCGAAGAACTATCAACCAATAAGGAAAAAAAATCTTGAGTGGCGACCCCGTATGGACAAACACAGTGATCTAGTGATGACCCCTCACTAGATGCAGTGACGACCTCAAATGCATTTTTCAAGAATTCAATAGACGCAGGTGGCTCAGGATCGTTCCTTATGGTAGTCTATAAATATAAAGTAAAATAAATTTTATTGCATTTTTATACGAAATAAACATCTAGTAGTTTATATTAATTATACTACACTTCGCAATTTATTTTAAGGCCATAATTATGGTTTCAAACTGAATCGCCTAACTATGTTTTTGGAGGTTTTATATAATTTCTCAAAAATTATGGTAGTTAGAAACATTCTTTTATTATTTATATAATATTCGGATATACTTTTTTATGCAACTTATAATAGCAAAAATTTATAAACAATAATTAATTCAGATTTTCCCCTTTATTTATTTTTTTCGAAGATAATAGAGAACACAAAATCAAATATGTACTATTACACTTAAATCGTTAAATTCTCTTGTTACTCTTAAAATTGCCTCTAGTATGCATTGTAGTGAGCTTATTAATATTTTATTATTAGATCTGATTATTGATCAGTTTTTTGCTTTAATCCAGTGTCATCGTAAAGACAGATAACGTAGTGCGATATCGTGGTGAGGCTAATTAACATAACGTGGTACATGGTGTAGGCGGTCGCATCCAACACGAATGGATACCACGGTGGGACGCGGGTCGGCGGGACGGGAGCTCGACTCAAGCTCAGCCCGTTCTATTTCTAAATTAAGACAGTCACTCGCTGCCGCTTTCCGCGAATCACCTCCTTGCTATATATATCTGAAAATATTCAATTATTTTGATAAACATAGCTAATACACTATCCAAATTATAAAGCTCGTTCAATTATTTTCTATAATGACCAAGGACAAAGCGCATTCCAATCAAAAAAGAATTTGGCCCACAATACCCATAATGATGTAATGAAGTAAACTGTGAAATGTGACTTAAATTTATATTTGTGATTTAGTTAATCGATTGTCTAGTTATATACTCGTACTTTTATCAATATGTGGTACCAAGGGGATGAAGAGGAAGATGACGATCTTATGTGCTCGCCAGCTATACTTGCTCGGAGGGCTTCCGAAAGTTGGATAAATGTGCCTCCTGTAGAGGTAATGTGCAAGCTTAGGTTATTATGTCTCAAGAAAAAACTCCTGCGTATATTTGAACTTCTTTAAAGTAAAACATAAGCAAACATACATAGATATTTTATAAAAATATTTTAAAAGACTTTTTAACTTATAACTACTTATATCTGATTAGCTACGAGAAAGTTCATAACTTCGTCGATATTACGATTTGATGTATTTAATTGAACATCTCTACAGATGCTAAGCACACCGCAGGCATTGCAGCGAAAGAAGTCTTTGCCTGATGTAGCAGGGATGCCACGTTCTATAGATGGTACTGGCATGTCCCGTGAAGAGGTTTCGGCCCTCGGATCCGCTCGCCGCGAGGAAGTACGCCGTATGCATGAAGAAACTGAAAAACTTCGAGCAAACCCATTGCTTTACTTAGTCAGTCCACAAGTCAAGGTATGACAATATTTTGAATTAAATTAATTATAATTCTTAAAACAATATAATTATTTTATTGTACTAATATTAAAACATAATGCGCAGATATTGGTACTTCTCCTATTTTATATCAACAGAGTCACGATAATTTTTTTTATTTATCAAGACACTGTTCTATTACATGTATAATATATAATAGATTAAATATAAGTAGGTGTAACGTATATTTTACTGTACAGTAAAATCTAACCGCTGAATATCAACTTTTTAAAATTGCTACTAGAGAAAATATAGATGAGCTACGAGATTATAATACGAGAACGTAACGTAGCGAACCATGAAACATGTGTAACAAACACTTCCACGAAACTACAGCTACGACGAACTTCGTAGTCAGCCTAGGGCGTAAGCTGTAGCAATACTTTTATTATTGTGCCATAAACCACACTAAACCATACGACAAATTGGATTATAAAATATTATTATTGTATTTTATGTGTGGTATATTGCGTTTCATTGTATGGTATATCATCTGTATCAGTAAAGCATTGTATATTTTAACTTCAGATTTATTGGTAAAAATATAAAAGTGGTAAATGAGTTTGCTTAGTTTTGTTATTGATACAGACATAAACTGGAAGACTCATATAAATAAAATCTACATTCGTTTATACACTTCGCATATTCAAAAAGACAATAAACTTTAACCAATGCGCTTCTTATCACCTACTAACTGTATTCCCGCGTTAATTATTACATATATAAAATATCCTACCTGTGTTAAGGTTAAAGTTACATTTGTATTGTCAGTATAAAAATTAGTATATAATGCTAAAAGCATTCTCTCCCAGTCAACCATAGGGAAGTGTTAGAATACTCGAATGCGGTATTAGTAATTATTGATATACATACATACTAAAATTACATATATAAACGAATACAGTTTACAGTTATTAAGCAAACGGTCCATTTTATTTAATAACTCCTGGTTGAGGTACGAGTAACAAACATCGCCATAATCGATAATGGGTAAAACCAAAGCCTGCATCAGAAGACACTTAGTATCAATAGGCAGAATTTTTTTTAATTTATACAGAGAGCGTAAGGTAGCTGTAATCCTACTCTCCTACTCACCTCGCCAACCTGTAAAATTGTACCATATTTGTTTATATTTATTATTATTGAATTTATCTATATATAATGACAATAACATTACCTATATATTCACTAATATATTAATTTAGAAAATTAGGCACTTAGTACTAGTAGCACAGATAATATACCATAAAATATTAATGATAATTTTAATAATAGATATATATTTTTAATATTTGTTAATTTAATTATAATCGTATTTAATTTTATTATAATTTTTAAAATATTTGTAGTTTAGTGTTATTTAATTCCTTAAAATTGTTTACTTTATTTCATACTGTATAATTATGTTAAAGTAAATGCTGTAAATACCATAAAAGGCATGTGCATTAATATTGTATTATATTTAATGTTTAATATATGTGCTATAATGCAATATGCTGCAAAAATTGGTGTTAACTATAAAAATAAAAAAATACTATAAATAACTATAAAATATATATATATATATATATATATATATATATATATATATATATATATATATATATATATATATATATATATATATATATATATATATATATATATATATATATATATATATATATATATATATTATGGAATACAATAAAATATAACCCAGATATAAATCTTAATAGATTAGATTTTTTTTCTGTAATCTGTAAGACCTATAATCTATTGCCCGTGTGGTCCCAACATAGAATAGGCCACTGCTTTCTTTACCGTAGGTGTCGTAAGAGACGACCAAGAGAGGGCAAAGAATGGTCAGCAACGTCCCTCTTAAAACATCTGCAAAACCTAACTGCGGTTGCCAATCCGCCTACCAAGCGTAGCAACTACTGACAAAACCCCCCAAGGGAAAGCCTTATGTCCTGCAGTAGACAGTTAAAGGCTAATATGATGATGATATGAAACATCCACACTTACTTCAGCAGTTTGAAAAATAATCCTCAATGTGGCTGAAATGAAACATTAATAAAATATTAACGAAATGTTCATATGAGACGCAGTCAATCGAGTCTCAAAATTTTATACAACTAAATTCTTAAAGTAATAGATTTACATTTTATAGAGATTTTGTCATCATACATCCAACTAATTTAAACGAGTCTCTCCACACAAGATTTTACCTACTTACAAATTTTACTTATATTATATTTTAGCTTTGTATAGGTCCCCTTCCTGTATGAGTGTGTGTATATTGGTAGTGATGACATATTCTATTCTTTTAGTCTTTACCATAGAAGTATTTTTGTCTAATAAGCTAAAATAGGATGTGAATCTATAGAATAGTAATAGTCCTTTAAAATCACTGAACAGATTTCAAAATTCTTTTAATTAATAGTTTTTTTTTTTTTTCACGAATATTTCAATAGGTACAAATTTATGAGGGCCATAATAAGCATCTGATAGCTAACAAAATTGTAACTATATATTTAATTAAAACTTCGTATATTGTAACTTATGTCATATCCATATTTTCCAGGACTGGTTTTCGCGACAGCAACTTGTAATCTTAGTGCTGTTCATCAATATTTCCTTGGGCATCATGTTCTTCAAGCTGTTGACGTAGCGTCGGCGAGGGGCGCACGCGCGTCGCGCGCCGCCGCCGGGCTCTTTCCACGAATTCTCCACATATTAAATTGATAATATTGTAAATACCTACGAAACTTTTGAACCAAAATAGCCAAAACTTCTATTCTGACATTTGTCTGACTAGTTCACAAAACTTGTCAGTTTTTTTAAACTGTCCCTTCTTAATACGAGTTACTGTTTTAAAATTTTAATAATAAAAACGACTTAAATATATTTTTATTCGTCAATAAGGACTTCGGTTTTGCTAGTGTAATTTTCTTTGACATTGTATAAGTGTGCAAAGTTTTGAAAATTTTGCAGTGCATCCTGTGCATTACATTCTCCAGTCATTTCAACTTCTATGTGCGAGAGTGATAATTTGTGTCTACTGTAGGTCAAAAACTTCGAGTGTATGGAGCACGTTGTTTTGAAAACCTGCATATTGTAGGTATGTGTCTTCGATGATGTTACTAACGCCTTAATGCTTCAAATTTGAAGACTGGGTAGCCGAGTGTAGGATGCAAAACGTACTAAAAGTACAACATGACATATTTATGTTACACATGGCTTTGGTCATTCTGTTACACTGCATTCTTAATAGATATATGAAAAATAATCGATTCATCGATTTCTTAATTGTTACCTATTTGCCTTTTAAATTTAGTGATAGGTGAATAAAATAAACTGAATCTACTTAACATTATGAACATTTGTGTTCAAGAACATTGTTATAATTGAACCATATATTAATGCAAAATTTAAGTGTTTCTTACAGAAATCAGTCTCTATTATAAACAAGCATCACATACCCTGGTGTGATACTAAAAGCACAAACTATGATAGGGTTATAGGTATTTTGAAGATGTAAATAACGAGTAAAATTATGAATCTTTACAAAACTTAATATATACAATAATGTAGATATGTAACTACATTTTTTGCTTGCTATAATATGTACAAGATGAAATTTGAAAGAGAGTATGCTTTATTATATTTTCCTATTCTATAAAATTGAACGATACGTATGACCTTTATTGAAATTTAAATTATTATAAAATCTTAATATATACCCCAGTTTTTATACAAAATGAAGCTTCGTTTTATACCTATGAAGTCAATTCTATCGTAATCGAAGTTTTTTGTATAAATATAATATAAATATATATATATTATAGTTCTTATTATATATATGTGAAGTTATTGACCATTTTGAAGAATATTGGCATGGGAAGCGTGCGCGTATGAGACTGTTGATACGTTCTGTACAACGAAAGTTGTTGAAAACGAGCATTCGTTGAATGGTTCAAATGTTAAAGTTTGTAAGACAATTTTCACACTTTCATTATATTATGTAAAAATTATAAGTTACTTATTATCTGTAAGAATTTTAATTACTTGTATCGATTTTATCTACGTTTCACAAATAAAATATTTTAACAAAACTAAATTGTTTTTTATTTAATTAAAACATTTTTTAGAATAGCCGTAATAGCATTAATATTTTTAGTATATGTAGATGTAGCGTAAACTTTAATAATTTCATGAACACTACGAATATTAATAAAAGTATTAATTTTTGCATATTAATATTCAATAATTGAAGAATTAGAAATTATCGTTGTTAATTTATAACGATTTCGTTACTATGGACCAATTGACTCCACTTTATCCGCATCGTTACATCCTCTACTAGTGTTCAGCCATTGCATACCGATAGTAAAAGCGAGTGCTCCATTCTATCTTTATTCATTAAAAATACCAGTAAATGACAATAGGTGAAAATAGAGATGAAGATAGATCAATTAAACCATTAATTTTTTTAATTTACCACGATGGTTTCCAGTAGGCTTTGCGTGAAGGACGAGCTCACAAGATATACTGCTAACATTGGGGGCACTAAGCCCACGTCACTAACAAGCTCTTCCCCCAACCTATTAATTATCATTCTTAATTGCCGTTTGTTGTATACTACTATATCCAAATCAAACAGAATCGTAATAAGTAAATAAATAAATCAAATGGTAAATATTTATAAAACTTTTATATAAGGGTAGAATATGGTGGTGAAATACTATAGTAAACATAACACTATGATGTTATGCCTCCATACCTAGTCCGTACGTATAAGGACTATGGACCTCAGGACAGCAACGCATAAGGGCGCCATAGCGTAACCATGATGCTGTTTATGTCTATATACGCTGATTAACCACTTTCTATTATATGGGTTGTTCGCTTAGTGGCATTCTAAAGATTATAAAAAAATAAATAAAGAATAAATAACCATAAAGAATATTACCAAATATACTAAAGACAAACATATATATATATATATATATAGATATTTGAATACTTATGTCTAGTATATGTATTTAAATCACCTCTAATATACCTACTACAGAAAAGTATATATCGATTAATTAGATTAATATTGTACGGTTTCCCGGAACAAGAAAGTAGCTTAATAACCTCTGTACTTGACAAACGCCAGCCGTTTACATATTTTATTTAGAATAAAAGTCATAAGATAGAGGTATATTAAAGGCAATAATATCTATTTAATGACGAAAAATTCTAATAATTCATACGACTATGGTACCAAACAAAAAAATTCGGTAAAAAATATTTTTATTCAGTTAAAAATTATATAAGTGAACAGTGTATAAAAAGTTTTCTTATTCTAGTTCTAGTTTACAATAGAACGTGATAACTTTATTCGACTAATGTTATTTTTGAATATTTTAGATTAATGAAACAAAAAATGACGCCATCGATTTGGATGATTTACTACCAAAAATTGGTGAATTCGGGTTATACCAGAAATTGCTACTTTGGTTGGTTTGTTTACCAGCGTGCCTACCTTGTGGATTCTGTGCATTTAATCAGCTATTTATGACTGATGTACCTGATCACTGGTGTTTGGTTCCTGCCCTACAAAACCTGACCATAAAAGACCGCAAATTATTATCTATACCACATAAGGTAAAAAATACTTTACAGATATAAGTACAACTATTATCTATTTAATTATTAACTTCAGTAATTAAAAAAATAATTAAAGGAATTATATATAAAAAAATATTTCGTTATAAATTTAATAATGTAACTTTAATAAATTTTAAGGTTGATAATAATAACAGTTATGAAAAATGTGTTCGTTATTCAGTCAATTGGTCTACATTTATTAACACGGATCAACCACTTCAAGCAAACACCAACTGGCCCCGTGAGCCTTGTTTAGATGGATATGAATACGATACTTCTGAAGTGACATCATCTGTTGTAATTGATGTGAGTTTTTTTATAACATTTTATGTTTAAATCATTTTAACTCCAGTATCCTCTACAGAACTCAATAAAAAAAATATGATTGTTTTCTTATACATAGAGTGTAATTCGGGTTAACAGTACGCGTCGAGTAAGAATACGCAATGCTCCCTAGAATTTGATTAATTATTTCTTTGTAATGTTTATTACAAAAAAGCTACAGTCATATATATAGTACATTGACATTAATAATGTAGTAAATTATTAAATTTAAAAGTGCATAACGCGTTGTGCGGTATAAATTAGCAATTTATAAATAACAGAAAATAGTTTTTTCATTTATATATAAAATAAAAGTAAAACAGCACACAGCTATATAATTTCTGAAGAACTAATGAAGAACTAAATAATAAGAACGATTTTTTTAATTTATTTTAAAAATAATAATAAATAAATAAGAACGTTCTTCAGATCCGAATAACTCTACTATGAATGTATTAATAAAGAGATATACGAGATAATATACGAGTAGAATAGTTAGATTATATTGAAACCACATACATAAACTTGTTGCTTATGAAAGAAGTCATGTCTATATATATAATGTTAAGCTGGAAATACTTGCATGGCATACTAATTTTTAAGTGATTTCTACAAAAAGAATATTCTCAATTCGTCTGATTATTTTGTGATTATGTTCCACAATCTCGTTACCAAATATGAATCGATTTTTGAAACTCTTTTTGCAATCGATATAATTTACAGAAGCAGTTTTTTTTACATGAAAATTAAAATTATGTCTATGAGGGATAGACATAATTTCAATTTTCATGTAAAAAAAACTGCTTCTTGCAAAGCAAAATTATATGTATATACATGATCCCACGTTCTAAACTTAAATATGTATTTACAGTATACATATCTACAAAACATGCCGTTGTAGGGCATAGACGTAGTTTTATAAAGTTCTACTTTCGTAGGCCCTACTCTACTATATGGGTTCACGACTGAAGTTGCTTCTTTTTGCGAATCAATAATAAGCCGGAAGTATTCTTAATCTATGATAATAAGCTTATCAATCATTAATACCAATCTACACGTATACCTAAATAAAACATAAAATTCTCTTTTTCAGTTTAATTTGGTTTGTGAGTACGATGTTTATCCTACTCTTGGATTAGTTGCTTTAAACGTTGGAGGACCTATAGGCGTTTATGCTTTTGGCCTTTTAAATGATAGGATAGGCCGTAAAAAGTCTTTCTTTGTCTGTCTTACCACATTAGAAATCGGAAGTATATTGACAGCATTTGCAAATAAATACTGGATTTGGGTATTAGCAAGAATAATTGTTGGCTTAACCATTCCTGCTATTTACCAAATACCATTCATAATTTGTAAGTTATTAATTTTTCTTATCTGTTTTAGTTATTGTAATAAGTTGCTTAAATGTTTCATTTTATTAAAAAAAAATGCTTTATAAAACTATTAATTATTCGAAATAATTTTATTTCCAGCTCTCGAACTTGCCGGGCCTAATTACAGGTCATTCGTTACCGTTATGACATGTGTGTTTTATACACTTGGGTTAATATTATTATCAGGTATATCATATTTACTAAGAGACTGGAGATCTCTGGCGCTAGCAACATCCGTACCATTTTTATTTTATTACCTATACTGGTTCGTATTGCCAGAGTCCCCTCGATGGTTACTGATGAAAGAACGACTAGAAGAGGCGAACAGTGTTCTAAACAATATAGCCAAAGTAAATGAAAAAGTATTACCTGAAGAATTTACAACCAAATTGCAAAAATTAGTTCTGGAACAGAAAGAAAAAGGATTTAAAGAAACTAAGAATATCAGCGTGTTCGCATTGTGTAGAACTCCGAATATGAGACTTAAAACTTGTTTGATTACCCTTAATTGGTGCGCCTCGGAAATGGTGTATGTAGGACTGAGCTACTATGGTCCTGCCATGGGTAATAACCAATACATGAGTTTTTTTTTATCATCCGCCGTAGAAATACCAAGCTACATTGTATGTTGGGTACTTATGGATCGAGTAGGACGACGCTGGCCTCTCTGCTTATCCATGATTTTAAGTGGAATATTTTGCATTGTCACAGTATTATTACCTCAAGGTATGTGTACATACATTTTTCGCAACACGCTAATTGCAAACAATTTGCCACACATATATATAGTATATCTCTATACAGATGCTTCGGCAAAAACAGGTCGACTTTTTTATCTACGTGTACGTTAATACTTTAGTTACCTGTGTTATCATAAAGTTAATTTATTCTCAGTATATGGGGGATATTTTGTAAGATTAAATTAAAAAATAAAAATGATTAAATCTTATTGCGAATATTAAAAAAAAAAAAACAGGATAAACAATAATAATCTTGACTGATTACTTTGATTTATACTTGAGTATAGACAAAAACTTTAGTTTGATTTACGGGTATACCAAAGTATAGTCTTCACCGAATGGGCCACCCCATCTTATCCCGTGTGTGTCGTAAGAGTCAACTAAGGGAATTTAATGGTCGTGGCATTAGCTGCATGCATTTATGCATACAATGCTAAATGCTAATACTGCTGCTAAAAGAGGATTATTTAAATATCACCAAAGCCTAACTGTGGTTGCTTACACGCCTGCCAAATGTGGCAACTACTGGCAAAACCCAGTAGGTGGAAGTCATATTCAACAAAGAACAGTTAACATTTATAAGTAATATGTAGATATATATATATATATATATATATATATATATATATATATATATAATTAAAAAAAATTGCTGGCGCAGTACTCTAATTTTCGACATTTTTTTGGCAGCATTGCCAGATACAACTTTTAATTTATAAACTAACTTTATTATTATGAAAGTGATTTCGCCTGGTCGACGATATCTTAGTTGTATGAAAATAAACAAAAAATTCTATACAAATTAAATTCTAAAAAATAACTCATGCACACAAAGATAAAAAATTTGATCTATTTTTGCCGAAACATTTGTATAAAGACATTCTATCTATATTTTTTATTTACTATTGATAGATTCCGCGATTAATCACGATCTCACCTGATGGAAAACAATTATGATCTAAGACGGAGCTCGCAGGACCTTGAATAGCCTATTTACATTTGCACCCAATTGATGCAAATTATTTTTTAGATGGAAAAACATAAGCAGGGTTAAAATCCTACTCCTTGGCAGTACACATGATGAAAGAAGGCGCTAAGTGCTTAAATATTCTTGCTTAAATTGCTAATTGAAACTTTATAATTGAAACAGACGAAACAGTTTAATAACTAAAATAGGTTCATGAGAAATTTGACGTTTTTATGAATAAGTAGGGGGGGGGGGGGATTTTTAAGGATTAAGGGGTTTGACGGGTGATCCCGGCATAAAACAGGCCACCCTTTCTTTACCCGTGGGTATCGTAAGAGGCGACTAAAGGAGGGTGAGGGATGGGAAGCAGCGTTCCTCTTAAAACATCTCCATAGCCTAACTGCGGTTGCCAAACTGCAGTTAGGCTAACCTGCTAAGCGTGACAACTACTAGCAAAACACTCAAAGGGGAGGCTTATGTTCAGCAAGGCTGATATGATGCTGATGATAATGAAGGGGTTCTTATAAGCTAATAAGTCAAATTTACAACAAAAACATAAACTTTCCAGATGCTCTGATGGAAACCCTCATTTTGTATTTGATATCTAAATGTTTTATATCAGCCTCTTTTCTAATAATTTATCCTTACGCTGGAGAGTTATACCCAACGGAGTTGAGAGGCATTGGAATTGGAACATCTGCATATATAGGTGGCCTAGGCTTGATAATAATACCATTTATAAATTATTTGGTAAGAATGAAAATCACTACATATTTTATTTTTTCTCTACCTTTAATTTTTTACATTTTTACATAGAATATCAGTTAACACTGTCAGTACATAATGTACATATATTATATAGATTTTCGATGCTCTTTCGAAATGTTTAGAATTTTTGTCAGTATTTCGTAATCCTAATTTTAGTCATATATATTTTATAGAAAAAAAAGTAAAAGTCTAAAAATAATTACATATATAATAATTACAATGGAAAAAAAAACTAATTAAAACTGTAAAAAAGTGAAAAAAATTGATAAAATGAAGAAAATGGCATTCTAGGATTAAAAATTATAGAATGAAAATTGTCATGATATTTGACTTACCTACTTATTTTAATAATTGTAGTTTTATGTATGATTTATCATATTAATATAACAGTGTATATCTCACATTATGCTAAAAACCGAATTTACAAAACTGCAGTACAGTAAAAATACCTATAGTTTCACTTGAAGGTAAACATTTTTTATTTTTATAAAATAAATGCAAACACAACTTAGAAATGTATAAATTTTAGGGCGCAAGTAATTTGGTGTTGCCTCTAGTAGTGATGGGGATCGTATCCGTAATAGGTGGATTAACTGCTCTCCGGCTACCGGAAACTCTCCACTGTCCTTTACCACAAAGTGCCGAAGAAGGCGAAGAATTCGGCAAAAATTGGACTTACAAAGATTGTTTAGTGTGTGGCAAGAACAGGTATTATTTTTAAAATCATTTTATAAATAAAATAAAAACCTTTAAAGATATCGAACCTTTAAAGTTATAGATAATAACTACTTACAACTGCTCTAAAAAAACAATTCTGTTAACTCATTGTGACGAATACATGGGATTCAACTCGATGATTTTCAAGGGAGATTGCGGGGTGGTCGACCTGTCAGATTATATTGCTAGCAATGAGACTGGTAGTCCGCATTACTAACAATCCCTTCCCCCAACAATTTTATTTCGATACCTAATATAGATATGCAAATACGGGTAGTATTCAATAAAACTATGTGGATAAAGTCAGGTCAGTTCACCCATCGTGGCAAATTCATTACCCATGGTTTCCACAGGAGACCACGTGAAGATCTGATACAGTATATTTCTATCAAAAAACAGAGTACACCGTGGAATATAGAGATTTATAGAGACTAGCATCACCATTACTAACAATTACTTGCTCCCTCCCTTACTGTTTGATTTTTTTTTTCTAATGAGCTGATATCTCAATATCACCAATATACTAGTACTCTATCAGGTCGATCCCCACGTAGTTCCCCTTAGAAACGATCATGATTTATTTCTAAATTTATAATGTTGGGCTAACTGACTTGTTTTCATCTTCACCCTCATCTTTCACTGGTGCCCCGCCAGCAATAGTGTAAGCGGGGTTATATTTCTACTTTCGACTATTAAAATTGATGTACGCTGATGGGCCACTAGTGACGGACGGACACGATGGTTTTTATTTTTCAATTTATCCTTACAATATAATTTTTCCCTTATTAGTAATAAACTGTACATTGTGATGTCCTCATTTACACATTCATAGATTTTTTTATTATTGATTTATTGATTATTCATAGATAGTTTGTTTTTTGGCGAAACATTTATATGAAGGCACTCTATTTATATAATTTAAGAATTCCACCCTTCAGAGCAAAACACAACCTATAAGCATGACTGCTTGATCATGCTTAACGCTACAAGCACGAGTAGAACACAAATAACGACTTTTTCACAGCCTCTCTCTAGTAAGGGTATAAATAAAATTAATTTTGTTTCAGACAAATGTCGAATATTGAATCATATGAAAATATAGACTTAGAATTAATGCAAGCACCGCTTGTCGAAGATGAAGCATCTAATATATCAACTATAAGACGTCATTCCATGCGCAAACTGGTACGGCAAGTCAGCACTCTAGAGACTCAACGAGATCTTGATGGGAACATAAAAATGACATACTGGTTTTAAAATTATCAAGTTAATCTAGTACTGAACTTGATAGGTACTAGTTATTGAACACCAAACCTAATTAGTACTTAATGAAACTTTGCAGGTATAATTCGAAAAGTATATGAGTACTTTATTTATCAAAATATTATAACAAAACCTTTAAAAATTATAGTTAAGAGATGACGAAAAGTTATTAAAGTGAAATCTATACTTATAATAAATGTGTAGAGAGGTCAATTCTGTACATGAAATATATTTCCAAAATAACTATCAGGGGTGATTAGTGATCGATACTGATGGCAAAAATGCAATCAGTAAAATTTTTGTCTGTCTGTGTGTATGTTTGTTATAGAAACAAAAACTACTCGACGGATTTTAACGAAACTTCGTACAATTATTCTTCATACTCCTGGGCAGGTTATAGTATACTTTTCATCACGCTACGATTAATAAAAGCAGAGCAGTAAAAGGAAATGTTAAAAATGTACACTCGTGCGACGCCGGGACGGGCCGCTAGTACCTAATAAATACATATATGCTTTATGGCAAAATCATATTGTGGCTAGTTGAATATTTAAACTTAATTCTAACATTATAAATATAATTTACTAAATATCATCATATTATCCTTTAACTGTCCACTGCTGGACATAAGCCTCCACCTTGGATGCTTTGGCAGTAGTTGCCACGTTTGGCAATCGGATTGGCAAGCGCAGTTAGACTTTAGAGATGTTTTAAGAGGGACGCTGCTGCCCATCCCTAGCCCTCCCTTAATCGCCTCTTACAATACCTGCAGGAAAGGAAGAGGTGGCTTATTCTATGCCAAGACCACACGACAAGAATATACCACATATATTTGTGTATTAAATATAGCTACAGCCCAGTGGCGGATTAACAGTCTTGGCCGCCCTAGGCACCAGGTCATGTAGTAAGTAGCAGCCACTCTTTCTCAGCACCCGTCATATTGAGTACATAATGAATTTTAGTTAACTATAATATCTGCTGAACAGCAGAGTGACAAAATCTCTTTGTCGATATAATGGGCGCTCGTCGTTGCAGATATCAGCTGGTATCTAGGTGCTCCCGTCCATGATGAATTTTGTCAATTTTTTTGCCAACTTTTATCAGAATCAATTCAGAAATTTAGTTAACTATAATATCTGCTAGTTTGTAATTCCGAGATATCAGGGATAGTTGCACATTTAAATAAAACATTTAAAATGGTTTTATTTAATTAATTACAGATTTATTCTTATACAAAATAAGATTTAATAAGTAAGCGCTTTAAGTATAATTATTGAGTTTTAATATTTCAACACCTTAGTTTTAAAAACACCTTTGAAAGTGAATAAGTGTTAGTTGACATGAGTTATCAGCAGAGTTCGAAACAATCCAATTTTTATAATAAATATAAAAGATCCTATTTTTTTATATATGTATATCAGATATATATCCCGGCTAAAAAAAAGAAGCGAATTTATTTCTGTAAGGGGATTACATGCTTATAAATATAAAAGGAATTTGTAAAATAAAATAAGTATTAAAATATTACATTATTATTTAAAAAAAAAAAAAACAAGAATTACTTAGTGTTTTTAATAATATAATAACACAAAATTACTGTTATTATAATTAGTATTTTATTTGAGAAATTTTTTGAATGCCAGGGTAAACATTAACAATTAAAAAAAACAATTATATTTATCAAGATGTGATATATTCATGATAATGATATATATATTTTTATTTTTATGGGGTTATGAACTGTTTACCAGAGGTATTACGCGCGCGTTGCCGACCCTGAAACCTCTTTCTAAATTATTCTGAATTGTAGTTTTTCAATTAAATCGGCAGGGAGCTCATTCCATACGTGTTGGAGAATAGACATCTTCATGAAACCGCGTTGTACGCGACCATTTAGGCTAAACATTAATTTCCAAAATTATTAGTTCAGAAGACAGGAAAAAATCAATTGATATTTATCAAGATAAAAATAAATTTATATATATAGTGATATATATCATGATATATTTCCACTGATATATATATCAGCGAACCCTGCCCTAAGGCCCAGGAGGGCCGGGTCTAGGACGACCAATCGTGACAAAAAATTCACTAATGATAATAAGAAATAACTTAAAGTACGTAAATATTCCAAAGGCTCAAGCTAATTATATTTATCCGGAGAATATGAACAATTTTTCAAGAAAAAAAAGTTCATGTTAAATCTAAATTCACGGAAAAATAGGAATACTTAAAAGTAGAAATATTTTGTTTGATTTATACGATCGCACGTTATAGTGGGCCGCACTGCACCGCGTCGTTTAATTAAAAAAAAACAAATACCCATTGTTCTTGTTTTTTTTTAATTGTTCATTAATAAAATATTTCTCAAATAAACACTAAATAATTCTTTTGTTACTTGTTAAAAGCTTTTTTAAGTAATAAATGAAGTAATAATTTGATACTTATTTTTTTTTACAAATTCCTTTCACATTTTTGAACGTGTAATCCCCTTACAGAATGAACTTCGCTTCTTTTTCTTAGCCGGGATATATGTCTGATATATATCGGATATATACAAAAAAAATCTGATTTTTGATATTTATTATTAAAATTGAATTTTTTCAAACTCTGCCTTAAGGAAAATAGTACAAATAAACTTATTTAAATATTTCGTTGTAAATCTGCAGTAACGCAGTTCACTTAAATAAATTGATTATTGTATCTATAATAAACACTAACCGAAACTGAATCACATATCTAATATTATATATAACAAGCAATTTAATTTATTTATTTATATTTTAACAGTGATAAATAAAAGCACAACGGAATAGAATAGGTACTTTAAATACGTACCTATAGGTATATTACATCTATGTAATGTAAGTGTCTCAGATTTTAGCAAAATGACTTTACAATCATTTTGCCAAAATCTGAAATATTTTATAAAATCTAAAGTATTTTAAAAAAGATTTCTTGGATTAATACTCACTAAATTATAAATTTGAAATGAGTTTTATTTCTTATTTATTTTCATAAACAGATAAATAAGAAATATATACGTAATATTTTCTTTGTATTAAATGTAAACTCAATTTAATAGTAAACGTATAGTTGCTTATATGTATAACTTCACTGGTAATGCATTATAGCACATGAAAATTCTTTTATGTAAAACTTAGCCATCAAAAGAATACTATCTGAGAGGATTTACATGTAAGGGAGCCATCAATTATTACTTTGTAATTTAAATAATAAATACCTGTATTATCTCTTCTCGGCTCCATTCACTTGAAACACCTCTTACAAGGTTCAATGGTGTGATGTTAAAAGATTATATAGAAGCCGGTAAGTTGTGATCATTTAGACTAGAGGTTAATAAATGAATTGGCATCATGGCAAATTGAGAAGAATAAAGTAATTTTATTTATTCCAATATGTTTTACACTCCAATTAATAATATTTTTGAAAAACTGTTTTTTTTTAATTCACCAAATGTAACCAGGTGAAGAGTAGTGCCATCATCAGAAGATTTTTCCTGTCTTACTATGTGTTTTATATATGGACCATAGCCAGTAGGCATACAATTTCCTACACACGAACTCTGAATAGTACTATTGTATGTAGATGAGAACGGTTGTGGAGTATCAAAATCTATAGGAGAGGATAAAATTTCTGGATGAGATTGTTGGGTTTTAAGTATAGTGTTTGAACGATTGCAACTGTGTCAGATGAAGACTTTCTTCTCCGTTTGTTACAATTTTTACAATATTTTTGTAGGCGACTACGTTTAATAAATTAAAACCATCGGTTTCCAATAAACCTACTACCTGACTATCGGGGGATCATTCATAAAGATGGAAAAATGAAAGGATTACCAATAAAATAGCTAGAAAAATACACAAACTACAATAAATAAACTAAATAACAAGTATTAAAGTAATAAATATCTATCAGATACTAGTAGTTTAATACTTGTTATTTATTCAGTACTACACTCGAGAGCAATGAATTAAATTTGAAAGGAATCAATGAATGAAATCAAATTTGAAAAAATGAGACTTTCGAAGATGAAACTACGAAATTACTGTATTTGATTTTACTTTTGTTTCTAATCCGTCATTTAAGTGGATGTATAAACCATATTGATAGTGTTCAATATTTATTAATCAACCTGTAATCATGTCGAACTACAACTGAAGAATGCACCAGAATCGTCACAATGCTGGAAACCGGCCGGAGTCAGCGCAATACAGCCGAGAAAACTGGCTCTAACCTACGTAGACCAGCAACAGACAGAGCAAAGGACGAAAAAATCGATACTTGGTGAACACCATGCTTTGTCACAGGAACTGAACTTACAAATCAGTTTTGACGCCTCGGGGGAAGTAACCCAAGCGCATGGACATTAAAGCGACGACTTGCTGAAGCTAACTTGAAACCACTTAGACCTGCAAATGGCCTTAAACTCGAGCGTGATGATCGTATTTTAAGACTAAGTTATACCCAGAACCATTTAAATTGGACAATTGAAAAGTTATGTTCTCTGACAAATCAAAATTTAAGATCTACAAGCACGATGAAAGACACAGAGTTTATAGAAGACCAGAGGAAAGATGCCTTGAAAATTCTGGACATTTTTTGCTGTTTGCCTGGTGAGCACCTTGGCATAAACAGCAGTAAAAATCTTCTTTATGGACAGAACAGGATTCTCCAGAGTGGCCCTGACCACACTTATAACAATATGGATCTGATCTACATTGATTTTTAATATGCCCATACTTACAGCAATTATAACATTGAATGGTAGGATATATGTACAAATCAATAGTCAATGAATTATAACATATGAAAACTTGACCATCAAAAGTTATAACAACGGATTCAGTCATTATAAATTCAGATTTAGCGTTAATAAGAGACTTTCTCTTCAAACGCCTAACTTTAAAAATTTTGCCAGTACCCAATGGAACTCAAACATTTCCCATAATTTCCTCATCAGACCAGGCAGTTCGGATGCCCCTTATTATTCCCATCCTTGTTAAATTGAATGCTAGTATAAAGGCTTTATAATTATGAGATTTTAAGTCCACACTATTTACAAAAGAATTAACATCTGTATATTCAGAGAAAGCTAATGATAATCTTTACCGCCCTATCTTTTTCAAACTACCATCAATTACATTTTTGAAAATGTTTTACTGAAGAAAACGTCCAAGTGCTATTGGGTGAAGTGAAGAATTATCATCAAGAGATGATAAAAGTATTTGTATGTGAACGGTGTATGATTTTACGGTTATGAAATTGTTGCTGATTTTCCTCGCTGAATTGAGTATACTCACATGAAAATTTATTCTTATTGTTTTCACTTCCTCAATTCCTCCTCCGTTTTTTATTGCAATGCTTACAAATATTGCCGGCTACCGATTTATATTTTCGTTTTGTTCCAGAATTATCAGAAATATTAACAGAGTAATCTGTGTCCATAGAGTCCTCATTATTGCTAATAATTATATGAAGAGCGACCTCGGGGACTGTGCCCCGGGATCATCCGGGGGGTCCATATATTAAAAAGAAATATATACAAAAACTTACCTAGTTTACAGCTACTTTTAAACAAAACTAATATATATAAAAATAAACTAACATAAATGCTATTTGTAACTTATCTGATCGATATTATAATAAAATAGTAATAATAAAGCAGAAAAACTAGACCGCCAAATTTTACCTTTCCCGCCCTTTTTTTATGAAAGTTCTGCTTTCATACTTTTTTCATAAACCATGTCCAGTATATAATCTATTAATGTAAAATTTCTCATTGACAAATAATTGACATATATATCAAACATTTTCTATACCCTAGCCTGCTATAAATTATTAAAAACAGCAACTGATGTAGATCTTATGTCCTTTTTTTACTAATTACATTTTCATAAGATGAAGAAAGAAGGCAACTTGATAATTTACAGTTTTGTTTTGTTTTTTATCATTCCTTCTATGTAATTCCTTCCTTGTTCTTAGATATAAATTAGGAATTGAAAGTCAGTAGACCGAAAATATTAATACCTTTTGGTTTGTCTAAAATTAAAATGGGGTGTGACACCTATTGCGACTGTCGCCTAGCAATTGTTGACTGTCGTTTATTACAAAAATAGATAATTAGTAAATGATTTTAATATTATTTTATTTAAACATCAAGTACGTTTATATATATTGTGTTATTTGTTTGGACCTTATAAACTGTATAAGTAAAATTAGCGATGAGATTCGAGTTGTTTTTCACTCGAGTGACTCGAGTAGTTTTTATATTACTTGATCTCGAATTAAATTTTTGACGACTCGAGTTTCGAGTGACTCGAGTCGATTCGAATTACCAGTGACTCGAGTTGACTCGTTCCACTCGAGTGGTTTATACCGAACCGAGTGAGAAATTCAAATTGTGACAAGTTTACCGCTGTAGCAGAAAACTTTTAAGAGAGAAAATTCTTCCTGATTCTTATCATGCCGCACGCACTGTAATTGTAGATATTCTACATTTAGTTGAATATACGGCTGCTAAAACAGATTTCTGTTCTTTTGTTAAGTTAATTTAGTTAATTAAAAGCATGAATATTGTTACATAAATTGTGTAAGAACATAATAAAACTGTTCATATTTGGATCTCATGAAAGTTCCTTGTTAGAATAAATTAAATTGGATTAGAACTTATTAGTAGTAGATTATAATCTTTTCAGTTTGACTGATAATTGATACAAGAGGTTTCTTAATTATGTATGACAGGTTTAGTTTGAAGGAAAATTCTATATTTTACAATTTGTTTAGAATTTTTTTTTTTTTTTTTTTTTGGGAAAATGAATACACATTTTCTATGTAAAATTAATATTGTTTTATTCGTTTTAAAGTTTTGGTCACTCGAGTATTATATTCCAAGTGACTCGAGACAATTAAAAATCACTCTAGTTTTATCTTCCCTCGAGTGGCATTCGAGTGAGAAAGTTATCAGTAACAAGTGACTCAAATGAAAAAAATAACTCGAATCCCATCACTGAGTGAAATCTACTGACAATTCTGCTAATTCTTGCTACCAACCGTTGAAGAGTTCCCTTACTGTTCAAGGAACAAGGTTCAACAAATATGAAAATTTACTGATCGCGATATGCAGTCTATAGATTAAAAAATTTTGTACAATCTAGTTTACAGATTAAAGGAACTATATCTAGTCTATTTAAATAATCCGAGCTTTTATTTATTATACAATCTAAGTTCATTACAATAACCTTTATCGATTTGTTAGGTATCAATCATTTGTACACCACGATTAATAGGCAACACCACAACACTACTAGGTAAAAAAAAAACTTTATACGGACTGAGTCGCAACTCTCACCAACATAGTTCTTTAAATTATATCGCTTATATTTATTTAATTTTAAAATGTTTCACACGAATAGGAATAGTTTAATATGTATACTAATTGCTTGTTTTGTAATGTTTACGTTGGGACATTCGCATTCACATTCACATGTGGACGAACCGCCAGCATTTAAATATTCTAAAGATGCCAACGAACAATACAAAATAACAAAGGAAGAAAAATCGGTGACAAATTACGATATTTATGTGAAAGCTCTGTCTTCGACACTCTTTATAAGTGTGGTGCCTTTTTTTATCCTTTTTTTTATTCCCATTGATGGAACTATTGAAAAGCAACCCTTACTTAAAATTTTGTTATCATTTGCTTCCGGTGGTCTTCTCGGAGATGCATTTCTACATTTAATACCACATGCTCTTGTTCCTAGCGCAACTGAATCAGGCCACAGTCATTCACATTCACACTCAAATGAATCTGAAACACATGAACCTCATGATATATCAGTGGGGTTGGGTGTACTTGGTGGAATTATCACATTCTTAGTGGTAGAGAAAGCTGTGCGATTATTTAGTGAAGATCATGGACATTCACATGGAACTGAAAAAAAGAAAAATGATGATAAATCTAAAAAGAAAAGTAAAGATAAAAAGGATGAAATTAAAATTGCCGGATACCTAAATCTTGCTGCAGACTTCACACACAACTTTACAGATGGATTAGCTATTGGAGCATCATTTATTGCAGGAAACAGTATAGGATATATAACTACTGTAACAATATTGTTGCATGAAATACCTCATGAAATTGGTGACTTTGCTATACTTGTGCAATCAGGTTGTTCAAGAAAGAAAGCTATGTTTTTGCAACTATTAACAGCATTTGGTGCAGTATCAGGAACATTTTTATCCATTTACCTTCAGGGTTCAAGTGAAGGCCTTGTGTCATCCCTTATTCTACCTTTCACTGCTGGAGGCTTTATTTATATTGCTACTGTGTCAGTCATTCCAGAGCTATTAGAAAGTTCAAACAAGTTGTCACAATCTATTAAAGAAATTTTAGCTCTTTTAGCTGGTGTTTACATGATGGTGATTATAGCTCAATATGAATAAAAACTTAATTACAAAATAGCAACTTTTAATTGTTTATAAATTTATTGTAAATAATGTTTAGTGAATATATATCACTATATTTTATTATTTATCTACTTATTAGTGTAAATAATAAAATATTTGTTTACATGTTCATCAATATTACCGAAAAGTTTTAAGCCTATATAGGCTTAAAACTTTTCAGACAATATTTGCATAGATCATCATAATGTAAACCATTAAAATGTCACATTAATTAAAATGAACAATATACAATACTTCATATTCGTTATAATTATTCATATGAAAAAGTTTTACATTTGATTATTTATGAAAAATCTTGATACAAACCAGAAAAAAAACTGTAAAATAAATAGATACATGAAGGACTTTATATAGCATCCTGCCCTGTCTACTTTTCTAATACTATATATACTTTGCTCGGAGATATAAGTAAACTTGTCTACAGATCTAAAAGCAGTATCTAACAAATTATTTTGTACTTATCTATATTTACTTTTTTTAACTATTACTCTATTAACCAAGAAACTAAAAAAATATATTGTTAAAGCTAAATAAAAATGTATAAATAAATAAATATATATATATAGGTTAAAGCATGTTACTATCATTTTTGTAGATTTATTACTTTTTATTTTTTGAATATAATAAATCTAATATCAATAAACATAATATTAAGCAAAAATATATGTGTACAGAATTTTATTGTTAAATATAATTCTTTAGAAAAATAAATTTATTTCTTTCTTTCTAACACTTTTGTCTCAGACAACACACAAATTGCTGCTTCACAGCAAAAATGGCTACTACATGAGAAATACCACCAATTTCCATGTATTTTTGATCTGAACAAATGCTATTGAGATTGACACTACAATCCCATCAGCAGGTTAGAAACTGTTAATCAAAATAAAATATAAAATTACTAATTAATATAAAACATACAAATCACATGAATAAACTTATCTGCTATTATTATTATATTTTTTATTTTAAAACCTTACTAAAACTATTTGGTAAATATCCAAATAAATTATATTAGTTTTTCAAATAGATTACCTTTATTGGACCAAATGTAGTATTATATATATATATATATATATATATATATATATATATATATATATATATATATATATATATATATATATTTTTGCCCACAACTTCATATCTGTAAATTTAGAAGTAGGTAATATTTTAATGACATATTTAAATAAATCATACACCAAATTTTAATCTTTAAAAACAGAACTGAATACTGCAATTTGTTGCAGTAGTTTTGCATAATGTTAAAACAGACAAACAGATAAAAATTCAAAAAATTGTTCTGGCTTCTATTACCCTTATTAAAATATATAAATTATATTCTCATCAATACATTCACTAGTTACAATTTTATTATAAAACAGTTATAGTATATATTTAAGTGGGAAACATTCTCACCATAAGACCTGAGCAGTTTCGTTATTAATAATATAAAAATACATACTTGTTTGCCTTTTAAAGAGCCAGAACCACTTTGGAATTTAATCTCAAATATTATATATTGTCCTTTGGCTAGTCAAGTATAACAAGACATTAACTGTAATTCTCAAGATTATATATTTCATACAAAAATAGACATCAAATATTATGGGTAAGTACAGAAAACAACAAATAAATTAGGAAAGATTTTTATTTTTTAAATTACTTCTTCTTAGACACACCAACAGTTCTTCCTCTTCTGCCAGTAGTCTTAGTGTGCTGACCACGCACACGAAGACCCCAGTAGTGACGCATCCCTCTGTGGGCACGAATTTTCTTGAGTCTTTCCAAATCCTCACGAAGCTTTGAATCCAAATTTGAAGAAGTCAGTTGACTGTATTTACCATCAACGATATCTTTCTGCCTATTAAGAAACCAGTCAGGGATTTTATATTGTCTTGGATTAGACATAATCGTAATTATTTTTTCTACCTGAAAAGAAACATTTTGATATATACAATTATGTTAAGACTTGGCTAAAGAGTAAATTATTTTAACAACACGAAATAATTATGCAGTATGATAAAATTTTTAAGTAGGCACTATACCTCTTCTTCGGTGCATTCACCAGCACGTTTATCAAGATCTATATCAGCCTTCTTCAAGACAATATTGGAATATCTCCGTCCGACGCCTTTAATAGCAGTCATTGCAAACATAACTTTACGTTTGCCATCAATATTCGTATTCATAATACGAAGAATATGTTGAAACTTATCCGGAATTACCAACGACTGAAATGAGAAAATATTCTTGCTTAATGGTAAATAAAGACAACACTCAAACAATAAAATACTATAAACAATTTTAAATCATTTAAACTGGCTTCATGTTTTTAGATTATAAAGAAATTTTGAGATTTATAGATACCATTTTGGCGAATATACCAGGACAACGTTCTATCAAACTACAATACAAGAACAAAAAGACTCTTTTGGTCCGAATTTGACAGAATGAACTGACAGCGACAGCACAAGTCAATAATATCTCTGGCTAAGATAGTGATTTTTTTTCTTCTTTCTTATGGCACGGCACAAAGTGCATCCGCCAAAAACAATGTTTGGAAAACAGCATTTTAGAGTATTGAGATATACGAAATAAATATTTATCTGAAAGAAATATTTGCATAAGAAGAAAAAAGGCAATTATATGATTTACAGTTTTTATTTTATCATTCCTTCTATGTAATTCCTTGTTCTTAGATACTACGTCTATGGTATCCTTATGATTTTATCTTATTTTTCTAATTCTATTTCCTCACATTCTCCTAAATTGTCCTCTCTATGACCATTCTGTTCTTTTCAATTCCCTCCGTATTCCCTTACCTACATCAGTTCCAGTATTATTGTTTCTTGATAATTTAGAAGCATATAATTTGATTTTCCCTTGTATTCTTATCAATAATATTAAGTTGTAAAAATAAACATATAAAAATTCGCCAAAAATTTCCTTTACTAAAGTGCTCTTTTCCAAACTTTGTTTTTGGCGAATGCACTTTATTCCATGCCATATGAAAAGAAAAAAAGTGACCTGCTTTTTTAAAGCATTTGTACGGAGTGTCTCCATATTGTGTCTCTATTTATATACTTAATCTAAGGATATACTCTTAGATTCGTAAGTATGCACAGATAAGTACATTATACCTAATCTATGAGTACACTAGTGTGCCTGTAATACAACATTTGTCATGTGACAATTTGAATTTATAAGGTACTGAAATTTCAAAAATAAACGAATTTGTTATAATTTTTATTTCAAGTCATTCATGACCATTTATGACTTTATTAAATTAAATTGGACATTCTTTTCTACTTGCATAATTTTTTTTTAATAGTTTTATAATATTGCATTTAAAGAAATAAACGTTTAAACTTTAAATTCATATAATTTGTTAATTACTGTCAACCTATGAGAAAAATAGCAATGGAATATTTTTTGTCCTTTTTTTGCTAATTATATTTGCATAAGAAGAAAGGAAGCAACCATTTGATTTGCAGTTTTATCATTCCTTCTATGTAATACCTTGTTCTTAGCTGTCAACTAAAAATAATATCGTATATATAGCAAGATTATAATGATGAATCGTTTTAACTATAACTGTCATTTCGTGTCATAATATAACACGCCATTTGTTATCCACATGCTTGATCTATGTTCGTTGTCTATAAACGCTCCTTTTTTTATATAGCAAGGGGCTACCTATTATGCCACCAACAAACAGAAAACGAAACGAAATATTAAAAAGCAACGATAAGGAATTTTGTAATAGTTATAATCATAGTTTCTTATTATGAGAAATGAAGGAAGCTAAGCAGTTATAGACTCAAGGGTCAAAATGAACTATCACACATAAAAATGATGTAGGAAAAGAAATTTTTAATGAAATGAGAGACATAATAAGTAAAGATTGGTCATATAAGGAGAAGGAAAACAAAATATGATTTAGATCCCCAATCAATGTAGGAAAGTGACTAAGCACTATAAATACCTTATATGTGGGCCAAAATTTAGCTTGAAATTCAGCAGCAGCTTCATGGACTGGTTTCAACTCAAGTAAACTCATATCAAAATAAAAAGTACACATTGCAAATGGTGTTGCTAAGATCTTTCCAATATTCACAAATATTATTCTCAACTATGTAAAGTTTTGCTAAATGAGCAGGAGCACATACATAACCAATACGCATACAAGACAATGTAGTGAAGACAGATTTATTAAAAAGTAATTTAGAAAACCAATTTTTATAAGATGTACACGGCTGAATTAAGAAATAATTTCTTCCTTTGGTCTAACTACTCATTGTTTGACTAAGAATCCTATTGCTAGCAATATATCCAACCAGGTCGACCTCCTCGCGGTTCTCTCTGAAAACTATCATGGTTTATTCCTGATGAATTCATCATGATGGACCAACTGGCCTTTTTCATTCTCATCTATCACCTTTCACTGATGCTCCACCAGCGTATCCCGTTAGCGCAAATGGGGTTAACATACCATTTTCACTCATAAAAAAAAACTACTCATTGTCCAAACCTGACTCTAAGAGTTACAAAGCGTTACATTAAACAAAGTAACCAGGTCGTAGCAAAAGTCTTTTAAAAGAAAGACATCACTAGATAAGATTGCTTCATTTGCAAGTAAATCAGTCATTTTGTCATTACCACGGATGCCTTAATGGCTTGGAATCCAAATAAAAATTATTGTGTATTCCTTTATTAACATTTTTGTAACATATATCGCATCTCAAAAATTATGGGATAGTATTTGTTTGATCTAAATGGATATTTGGAAAGAGTTTGAAGGGCACTTTTCTACCTATAACGACAGTTACATCTCGTTCTTAAGTTTGATTTGAATTACGTTTAAATTTTTATTGTAATCTGGTAACACTAAACATTTGTCTTTGTCAGTTCAGTGAATTTTGTTCGTCGTGTGCCGGTACATATTACCGATAAAACCGCTCATATTTATCTAATATATTCCGAATTTAACTAAAAAAACTGAACTACAATGCATACGGAAACGACATTAACGCTTATACAAATATTAGAAAAAACTATATCCCCAGGTAAGAATTTTCTTTCATTACAATGAGCATGGCGTTCCATGTAATTGTCAACCGACTTTATCTCGCATTGACATCAATGTTCAGTCTAATTTTATGAGTGTTAAGTTAATTTCTATAGATTACCTAGTTATTAAAACAATATATAAAGATACACCATCCTTTTGAATATTAATTTAATAATTAAGACGAGACACCAATAGATGACATGTCTATTTCTCATGTAAAGAAACTTCTAGTTGTTTTTAACAATTTTCTTATTACAGATTTGCAGAATAATCTGCACATTAAATTTATATATCTCCCTAAAATAATAGCAATTGACATGACACTACTAGTTTATCAAAGATATATCTCTTATAACTTGAAGGTTATAGTAGTAACACTAATGTTTATGAACAGAACCTCCGCACGTGTAATAAGATATTATTGTTACCGTTATTAATTGAATCTCTACAGATCGAAATGAGTTGGAAGCAGCAGAAAAGTATCTGGACCAGGCAGCAGCCACCAACTTCACAACATTCATCAAAATGTTGTCAGATGTACTGGTTCAGGGGGGCAATAGTCAGGTGGCTAGGATGGCTGCTGGTCTACAATTAAAAAACCATCTCACCTCCAAAGACCAATCAACAAGACATAACTATCAACAGAGGTGGCTTGCTTTGCCTGAAGACATCAGATTATATATAAAGAAAAATGTATGTACTAATTTGTCTACGAAGTGAAGTCAGGACTAATAGTTTATACAAATAATTTATTTAAAATCATAATAAGGCTAGTGTAAAATTTATTAAAAACATCACCTCTGTAGCAATTACTATGTCCAATTTCTTGTTTACATACATATGTTATCTATAAATATTGCCCAAGGTTTTGGCTTTTAGTTTTACAACTGGCCCCTTGCCTGAAGTCAATCTAGCAAATTTTTTTTTTTTTTACATATCCATGATCTCAATTGTATTTCATATTATTAATCTATGTATTAAATGCAGTTAATTTATTCAAATTTTCTATCTACATAAAAATATATTATATCACCTGAACTAGAAAGAAAACTGTTCATAGTAATGTTTCTGAAAATAATACTTTTTTATCTTAAAGTGACAAATATAAAATAATATTTCCAGATATTAACAGCTATAGGCACAGAAAATAGTAGACCCAGCTCTGCAGCCCAGTGTGTAGCATATGTGGCTGTTGCTGAACTCCCAGTTGGACAATGGAATGATCTTATCCCCATTCTTGTAGAAAATGTTGTCAATACCCAATCTACAGAATTGAAGAAGGAAGCCACATTGGAAGCTATTGGTTAGTCTAATTTATAATACATTAACTTACCTAACTACTACTAACTACATTAACTTATGTAGTAAATTATATTACAATCTAAAACTTGTCATAAAATTATCTGAATATTCTTTATTTGTTTTTATACTATGTTCTAACTTCCAATAATAAAATCAAAAACCATTATTATAGTGACAGTATTGCCTGTATTCATTATCTTCCTGCCTCTATGCCAATTATTTCGGGTCAGTATAATTTTAAATTTTATTTATATTACACAGTTTTGGCTTTTGGTTTTACAACTGATTGTCTGTCTGATATCAATCCTCATTGAAAATGCATTGGCAAGTGTTGGGAGTAAATAAAGGAAGTTGGTAAAAAAAGAATAAAAGATTTATAGGGAAAGGGGGACCCTGCTGTTGCAGATGGAATACTGGTTAGAAACTGCAGTGGCTCGGGATGCTAGGGTTGTATACCCATTTGCTAAGGGCATGCAGGTATGCAACCCCGGCCTCTAGAACCAGACAGATCTCTAGAAAAGAACACTCCTGCCTGTGTTGACCTATTTAAAAAATATATTTTATATAATACTAGTCTTTGCTCACAACTTTGTCTATATGACCATTGTATTCTCTTCTCCATCCCAACTGTATAAAATATATACTTATACACACAAAAATACTAATGTATGTACTAAATTTGTTGATGATTAAACTGTTAAGAGGAGCCAGAAAGTAATAAACAAATTCACTTTCGCACCTTTTTGTTTTTATTTCCATTTTATTTGCAAAGTTATTTTAATTTTGGTTAACAATAAATAATAATTGTTTTAGGTTACATCTGTCAAGAAATTGATGCAGAGGTATTAACAGAACAAAGCAATCCAATATTAACTGCTATTATTCATGGTATGAGATCGACAGAACCAAGCAATCATGTCCGACTTGCAGCTACACAAGCTCTTCTCAATTCTCTTGAATTCACGAAAGCAAACTTTGACAAAGAGAATGAGAGAAACTTTATAATGGAAGTGGTTTGTGAAGCAACACAGTCAAGTGATATGAGAATTAGTGTAGCTGCTCTGCAGTGCTTAGTAAGTTGTACACACCTTATTACATATTGACTTATTATTGTTCTTATCACTATAGTTTTCTCTAAAGATAATTTGCTACAAAATGTAATTCTTGTTTTACATTTTATTATGAAGGGAAACTTAATATTGCAAATAATAAAAATTCCATTTAAAATAACTCTTGAGTTCTTCATATGGTTCATCACAAACATCCTCCATTTCTATCCCTGTCCACCATCTATTAACCATCCTGCTTATTATTTATATTTAATACATATTCATTTTATTATGTATTCAGTTGATTACTTATTCATGTACAATGCAACAAAACAGTAGCAATAATTAATATTTTAGTTGTGTTATATTTATTACTATTTATTTATTAAAATACAAGTTCTTTCATCATTATAGGTAAAAATTTTGTCTCTCTATTATCAATATATGGAACCATACATGGGACAAGCTTTATTCCCTATCACCTTAGAGGCTATGAAATCGGATATTGATGAGATATCACTACAAGGTATTGAATTTTGGTCCAACGTTAGCGATGAAGAAATAGATTTGGCTATTGAGGAAGCCGAAGCGGTTGAAGCAGGTATGTAAAACATTTATTATATCTTGCTTTTTGAGTATGTCCTTTACAAGCATATATAACGCCATATTTTGTTTTCTTTATAAATTACACAGGTATCATAGATTTGATTCTTTATTTCATTTTAATATTCTTTTTAGTAATTTATTACCCAAGTAATACTCTGAAATAACCAAAGATAAGATTCAGATACTTCCATTTGGATATATGGTATAGTTATGAGAGTATAGTCAGTAGAGCATTTATAAATCTAATTTCTCAAACATAGTTTAAGTTTGGTTAATTTACACTGAAATTAAAATTAAAAATCCAGCTCAAACTGGCCAAAACCAAAATAAAATTCTGTCGAACACTAAAAAAGTTCTTCACATACATATCTACTTTAAGTAACGTAAGCATAAGCAGAGTCAGTTTGAGCCTTTTTTAAATGTGATATAAACTTTTTTGTGCTATTTCTTTGCCCATGTTTAGATATTTTATGGTTAAAAATTTCATAAGTATACATTATATTTTAATGTATAACTACTGGTTTATCTTATGTGTATTTTAGTCTAGAAATAAATATACTATATATAATAACTAAAATGCGTTTTCATTCTTTATGTGTAATGATATTTATGTTATTACTTAGGCCGCCCCCCCGTAAGGACATCAAGATTCTATGCTCGTGGAGCACTTCAGTATCTAGCCCCTGTGCTTACGCAGAAATTAACCAAACAAGATGATTTTGATGATGAATTAGAGTGGAATCCATCTAAAGCTGCATCTGTTTGTCTTATGCTTCTTTCAAATTGTTGTGAAGATGAGATTGTACCCCATGTTTTGCCTTTTATACATTCAAATATTAAAAACGAAAACTGGCGATACAGAGAAGCTGCCTTGATGGCTTTTGGATCAATATTAGGTGGACTTGAAGCTACCATTCTTAAACCCTTAGTAGAAAATGCAATGCCAACTTTGATTGAATCTATGTATGATACAAGTGTGGCTGTTAGAGATACTGCTGCATGGACATTTGGTAGAATTTGTGAAATTGTTCCTGAAGCAGCTATCAATGAGAATTACTTAAAACCACTTTTAGAGAGTCTTGTCAATGGCTTAAAAGCAGAACCACGTGTTGCTGCAAATGTATGTTGGGCATTCACGGGTCTAGCGGAAGCTGCATATGAAGCTGCAGATTGTGGCGACTCTAATCAACCCCGAACATATTGTATGTCCAATTACTTCGATTTCATTGTACAGAGGCTTCTGGAAACTACAGATCGTCAAGATGCAGCACAACGTAACTTAAGGTCAGCTGCTTATGAAGCTCTCATGGAAATGGTAAAGAATTCACCCACTGATTGCTATGTTACTGTACAAAAAACGACCATGGTGATTTTGGAGAGATTACAGCAAGTACTTCAAATGGAAAATCATATTTCAAGTCAAGCTGATCGGTCACAGTACAATGATCTCCAGAGCCTTCTTTGTGCGACACTACAATCTGTTTTGCGTAAGGTTACACCTGAAGATGCACCACAGATATCTGATGCTATAATGTCAGCTCTATTAACAATGTTTGCTGGTAATGCTGGTAAAGCTGGTGGGGTCCAAGAAGATGCACTCATGGCTGTATCTACATTAGTTGAAGTTTTAGGAGAAGGTTTTCTAAAATATATGGATGCTTTCAAAAGGTATCTTTATGTAGGTCTTAAAAATCATCAAGAACATCAAGTATGCATAGCAGCTGTTGGTCTCACTGGTGATATTTGTCGGGCTTTGAAAAGTAAGGTAAGATAGAGAAATTAGAGATACTAACACTACTATTAAAGGTATGAGAGATGGTGTTATCTAGTATCAAATCGAGAATTCCTAAATGGCTATTTTATTTATGAGAGCATTAAAGAAGTAATTTACTATATGACTGGTGTGTGCTTTATTATCAGTGAATAAGTGCAAGTATTTTTATAAATTTAAAAAAATTCGTCGATTTCACCTTTGAATCAATTCTGGGATCCCGACATAATCATAATGATTTATATAAATTAGCATATATTTATAGCATGTACTTTTAATAATTGCAATCAATTTTACAGGTGCTGCCATATTGTGATGAAATTATAGTTTTGCTATTAGAAAATCTAGGTGATCCATCAATACATCGTTCAGTAAAGCCACAAATATTATCTGTATTTGGAGATATTGCTCTTAGCATTGGACCTGATTTTGCTAAGTATTTCGATATAGTGATGCAAATGTTACTGCAGGTATGTATTTTTTTTACGATCTTCCTATTTTATGTAGAGATTAATACTAAATCATAAAAACATCTGGTTTCAGGCCAGTAATGCCCAAGTGGATCGCAATGATTATGACATGGTGGAATATTTAGGTGAACTTCGTGAAAGTGTACTTGAAGCTTATACTGGTATCATCCAAGGATTAAAAGGCGCTAGTGGAGAGGTAAACTACTTTTCTATAAATAGATTTAAGAAAGTTACCACAATTGATGATATCTCATATACCACTTACTTATTATAAGAATACAAAATATCAAAGTTTAAATTGAAATATATCAAATTTATTTAAACTATACATAAATTTGTTAATAGTAAAATACATAAATCATTAATAAGACATATTTTCCCTTTCTATTTATTATAATATATAAAAAAAAATATAAAAAAAAATCCCAATTTCAAAATCTAGAACATTGCGCGACTTAATTGAACTTAACTTAATTGAACGACGCGATTTAATACAAAAAACAAAATACAACAGAAAGTGCTAATTAATTGAAAAACAAGTTTAGGAATAAATAATTTGAAAGTTCGTATGGCCACTTGAAAGGTCGATGGAGCGTTTGAAAGGTTAGAGGGTCGAGGGTCGGAATATGGTCATCCAAAGTAGTTTAAAATAAAAAGGCAAATTTCTACGTCACAAAGATGGCAGTCTTTGTTTTCGGTCTCCATCCTAGTCATTTGTTTTGTCAAAGGCCGTCAGTTTTCTCTGTCAAAAGTCTTATCGGCCAGTGAGAAAACTGGTCAAAGAGGCTGTAACATACCCAAATTAACTGAATTTATTCAGATTATTACCATATTCATACTACAAGATAAAAATATGATAAACAATATTGTATGTTATGCTGTACTTAAACTCAACACATACACCAGGATTATTTTATTCTCAATGTTCATGATAAGTTTGAGATTAGATGCCCTACATCAAAGATTTTAAAATTTATCACTTGTATTTCTTTTTAAATAGTATAATAGGATTAGTAGTTACATAATATTCGTAATACAGGTGCGGTCAGACGTGACTCTGGTCGAGCCCCACGTGCCGGCTATAGTGAACTTCATGATCCAAGTGGCATGCGAGCCGGAGCGTACGGACGGGCATATGTCGGTGATCGCGGGCCTGGCAGGCGACCTATGCACCGTATTTGGCCAACGCGTGCTGCCGCTACTAGAGACACGGCCGCTGCTCGATCTACTACAGGCGGCGCGCCATTCGCGCACCCCGCGTACTAAGGCCCTCGCGATCTGGGCCACTAAGGGGATCCGCAAGCTCAAGCAGCAGCCTACTCTTACTAGCTGGTCGGTATCATTAACATAACAAGCCATTAAATTCTAATTAATTTAAGATTGTTATTTTTATCATAATAACTAGCTATTGCAGCAAACATTGATTATCGCTTTAACCATCACTTATCGAGTCTATTTTTTAGCGAGAGATAATAATGTATTCTATCTCTCAAGCTGTACTGCTAGAAGACAGCATGGAATTTGATCTAACACGGTATATTGCTAACGATGGGCCATGTTAGTCCTCATTACAAACTAACCCTTACCCCTAGCCCCGTCAAGTAGTTTATTTTTAATGGATGATGAATAGTAACTTCACCTGCGGGGGAAGGAATTGGTTATTGAATATAGTGTCATGAATGAATATTATGATACTAGGTTTTTATATATTCAAATTAAATCAATATATATTTTATTTAAATACATTTATACAAAAATTCTTTTAAATCGTCATTTTTTGTATTTTCACTGTAGTTTCAGGAAATTATCAATTGAGAAGAAACTCAACTGTTGTGTTTTCAAAACTCTGTTAACATTATATGCATTTATTTAAATATATTTAAAATAATATGATTGTTGAATATTAAATCCCGTTCATGATTGACAAGTATTAGTACATTACTGCAGCGGCCAGCAACTGAGTCATTGATGGACTAACGTGCAAATGTTGGCCAAGACGTAGCCGAGGCACACATACGTGAGTCTATCAATGCGTAGTTATGGCCAAGGCTTGTATAGTACTTTTCTCAAACAATGCGCCGAAATCAAAAACACAATTTTACTTTTTAAGTTCAATGACGAATAACGAACAATAATAATTTTTCACGCGCCATAATGTTCCTTTGTTTTTTTTAATAAACAGCTTTCTATTTGCAAGCCAGTTCGAAATTTAAATAAAACCTTTTATTAGTTACCTCCTTGGTAGCCATGTTTCGAAGTAAAAGGTCATTCCATTTTTAAATTACAGGACAGATATGAGAATTTATCTAGCCGCAATACATGACAGATAAGGATTTTTATACAACTTGCAGGCCACTGCCCGCTTGTATCTGGCCAGTACGGCAATTTTGATTTATCTCTAAGAAGATTGTCAAAATAATACTCACATTTCCATGCATGTTTGAGAAATATTTATTTTTTAAGTAATCATTTAGTGAGACTCAATAAGTATTTCTTAATGAAACTTTCAAATTTATTCAAAAGTAGATCCTTGATAACTTATAGTAAAACATAATTCCTGTTCCCATGAAGGAAACATAAAAAAGATGTTTTTAAACAGTAAGCTTGTATTTCTAAGTTCTTAAGATCACTATTAGATATTCATATATTCATATTTAAATAGCACTCCATTTTATATTTACAGATTTGGATCATCGCGATGCAGTGCTGACATAATGCAGTTTCAGACAACTTATTGCTGGTAAACTCAATTATATTGGCAGGTCATATCATATTATTCAGACGCTAGGTGCATTTGTGTTGCAGCTGTTACGTCTTGTTGTAATACAACAATGTATATGTTTATTGTTTTAACTAAGTTATTCAATTCATGAATAACAAATCTCTTATTGTTTAGCTGTATAAATGTGTAAACTATTAATAAATGAATTCCAATATTTGTTTCTGTTATTTGTCATAAAGGGGAATTATTTATTGATCGTTTCACAAAGTAATTAAACTACGGCCGCATGTAATGCACCTATCGCAAGATTATTAAAATTATTTAAGTATGCCTGACCATTATATTTCCATAACGATCTTAATAAAGGTTGAAGCATTTTTTCCTATTTGGTATTATAAATACAGACAGTGGCTGTGGTATCTTTACTTATGTGAGTTAAAGTGATACTTTGAAAGAAGTTTGAATGAAAGATGACGTATGTTACTATAGGCATGCACAAGTGCAAGGGATTGTGAATTTTATTATAAATTTATTATTATGTTTTGTAAGACGCATGAAAGGAAGTGTGAATGGTAAAGTATGTATGAGACGATGCATGTATGATTATCACAGATGTTTGTAACTAAGGCATGTGTCGATCTTTATATAAAGTCGGTATAATGTATAAGATTCCGTCATCGTAATTTGAGACTGAAGGACGCCATATTGGTGAAAACTACTTTTTGTTCATCACAGTACAGTGCTGAAACAAATTTTCTATTGAAAAATATGACTGCTAATGTCCAAATAATAAATTATTTCTATATTATTTTTAAATATCGATGGTATTTAGAAAATGATATTTTATACATGACATTTGAATACCCATTTGAAATGTACTATGTTAATATTTATGTTCTGCCATTTATTAAATTTTTAGTGATACTTATAAATAAAATTATTTGCCCATTTTTCGTCATAGTAAGTATTATTGCAAAATAGATAATAATTATAATAGTTACAGAAGGTTTACTAATTTCAAATTTTTTGTACCTATATACATAGTAGGGATTATCTAAAATATTATAAGATTGTTAACTATCAGTTATTTCAGTATCGTTAACCATTTGTGCCATACGCGGTACAATGGTTAATAACAGCGGAACAATAAATAATATTACAATGATAATCTTAGACTAAGTACTGCTCATACGGCGATTGGCTGTAGTAGGATTGGTAGCTAAGTATACATATTTGTTTACCAAACCAAACTGAGTGAATCAGAGTTGGTAGTGCTTATTACACTTATACTTTCGGAAACCTAATTACAAAAGCTTATAATTATTTAAGAAAGATTTTAATCACATACATGTACATAATATATTAAAACTAATGAAATAACTGTTATCTAAAAATAATAACAGGTTATTATTTGTCTTGTGATGAATAGAAAGGAAAATTGCCTTCTGGTCTCTGTATTACATTATTTGTACATATGTAATTAAAAGCTCTTTTGTTACAATTTAATATTAAAATGGCAATAACAGGAAAAAATAATGAAGGCAGGGAGTTATTTCTTCGTAAGGATATTACGGGTTCTTAGGGACTTTTGAAAATTTTATTAAGCAGACTTATGATTTTAGAAATCAATTTAGAATCTCAAGATTTGGTTTCAATAATTTATTTTATTACATTATTCAAAACTTATATGTATTTAAATTTATATTACTTCCCTTTCTTAAAATTCACTATTCAGTCGAGATCTGTTGATTACTTAAATACAATTTGAAAATTATAGGTAGTGCCTTCACGTAATTATGTGCTAAAATAAATCAAAGTGACAAATTTTTGTCCCCATATATAACCGTTTTTGTTTATATAATTATCAGTCCTTTTAAAATATATTACCCACATTATGTACGTTGTAGACTGCCAGTCTTTGTAAGAGCTTTGTAAGTACATTAATGCCAAGTGATTAAATCAAATAGGATTTTGAATGTTTGCTAGTCTGTGAGCATCACTGACAGGGATGATGTTTGCGAGAATTATGCAAGATTTATGAGAAGTTTATCTTTACTCATCTAATCATTTTACGTTATACACACACATACATATATATAGAGTAAAATCGAAATTTTTAGCTGTAGATATGTAAAACTTATAAGAATCCACCCATGCTATAGAATATATTTGTACAGAAATTTCACGAATCAAGTATTCAAACACGACAAGTATTTTTAAGTTTCCCACTAACTTAACAGCTGGAAACGTTATGTTAATATTGGAGAAATCTGTTTCCTTGGCGAAAAATATTTAGTTTCATTGGTAGTAGTTAGCCTGGTAGCCTCTTAAAGAGATGCTTCGAGAGATTTCGATTTTACCATATATATAAAAGCCCTCTTATAAGTGCAATTTATGATTTTTCAAAATATTTCAAAAGTCATATAATACGTATCTACATCTTTCTATTTAAGTATGATAGGAGAATGTGTGAGGACTAGTGCCATGCCATGAAAGGTTCTGAATTAGAATCGTAGGCATCGAGTCGATGAATACCACCCACTTTTCCCGCGCGAATCGAAAATCAATTTAAAATTATTTTGTTACAACTTTTATTTCTTTTTGATTACGACTACTATTCTGTAAACTGTTCTATAATAAATAAAACATTTAGAAGTTGAATATTTTTTATTGTACCTTTATTTTCATTTGCAACATTAGTGGATAGTGGTAGACTTCGAAAAGAAAAGATAGAAAATTGCAAGTAGTGGGAACTAGTGACCTTATTTCTATTAATATACCCTGTCAGATCGACGTCCACGTGTTCCCCTCTGAAAACGAATCTAATAATCGATGAATTCGTCACGAAAAGTTGACTAATCTAACTTCTTTCTCATTTAATCCTCACTGGTGCCACGGTAACCGGGACGGGGTCATCATTTCATTATAACTAATTAAAAAAGTGATTTCGAAAAACTCTAGAAAGTGAATTCGCTCAAATTTTAGCGATTCCCATATCGCGGATTATTTGTCTAAACATCATTTAGGTTATGGCAAGAAGTCAAGACCAAATAATGCCTCCTTGACAAGGAGGGAAAGGATTGTTAGCAATGGAGTTTGACAGCCCCATTGCTAGCAATATACCTTATTAGGTCGACCTCCACGTGGTTCCCCCTGGAAACCATCGTGAACAATTGTTGAATTCGTCACGATGGGCTAACTGACCTACTTCATCCTCACCTATCATTCTTCACTGGTGCCCCGCCGGTGTATACCGATAGCGCGGGTGGGGTGGGTTACCATTCCATTATCATTCATTTAAAAAAATGCCTCCTTAACAGTTTGGATGTTTTTTCGCAATTTTGGACAAAACCTTGAGTACGTTATACCACGTTTATGGATAAAGCCGTATATTATATATATAGGATATCCGGTAGTGAATGGATAACCTTGAAACGTCTTATAGTTCAACTTATGGCCGTCCTAAAAAAATACGAAACCCCTTTGTTATCTTTATTTTAAAGAAAAGTAATTTTTTTTTCTATCTGATTTTACTGTCCTGATCACTATGACCAGAAATGAATGAATTCTATTGGTTTTTTGTTGTTTTATTATTATACACTAACTGTGCTGATAAATAGAAAGTGAACAGCACACAAGACTGCTCAGAAGAGCATTTATCCGAAGATGCAGGGCATACATAAGAGTGGGAGGAAAACAATTTGAAAATTTATTGTAAATTTATGTAAAATAAATTATTTTGAATATTGAATGTTGTTTTTTTATTATTCTCCAATAATGAGATACATTTCAATTTAAAAAATGTTCCCATATTACAAATTTTGATATTTAGTAAAATTTTCTCCTTTTCTACATTAATGGCAATAAGTCACTATTTATGATAGATACAGTTATGACATCTGTATCCATTGTAAAATCTACTTGAAACAGACATTATTTTTCATTATTGGTCACCCATGTATTTATAATTTTTTTTATACCCTAGGCTATAGAGTTTAACTTTGCTTAAAAAAAATTTTTTTTTCATATTTTTCAAAAATAGTTTAAAAAAAACTGCTATATATATATATATATATATATATATATATATATATATATATATATATATATATATATATATATATATATATATATATGTGTGTGTGTGTGTGTATATATTAATCATATAAATAAGATGTTAATATTTTTACCCTTTTATTTGCTATAAAGTTTGTTTTAATTATATATAAACTAATATTCTAAAGAGGAAAGATTTGGTTTTCTGTATGTTTGTTTGTTTGTAAACTCAAAAACTACTGATTTTAAAAATACTAGACAATCACTATCATTATATAACGTTTTTAATAGTAGATTTATATAATGTTTTTTATTGATTATTTAAAAAACTTCTCTTCTGCTAGCAACCTGAAAGATTAGAGCTGAATCTCATGCGGTATTCTCTTAAACTATTTTTTTATGCCACTGAGATGGCAATCAAGCATACGGCTCACTTGATGATAACCGGTTATGGTAAAGAGATTGTTAGTGATGGGGATTTACATCCCCATTACTAGCAATATACCCTCAGGTCGACCTCCTCGCGGTTGTCCCTGAAAATAATCGTGATTAATTGATTAGTGAATTTATCAAGATGGGCTAACTGAGCTGCTTCATCTTTACTTATCACCCCTCACTGGTGCCCTGCTAGGTATACCGATAGCGTAAGCGGAGTTTCAATTCCATATCATCCATTAAAAAAACCAGTTACGGTAGTCTATGAACGCCTGTAATACCAAAGGCGTTTCGTGCTAATAAAACCTCTATAACAAACATCCATTATATGCCTGTTAGTTCTTTCTGACCATTTGATCTATAACTCCTTAATTTTCTTTATTTCTTATAATAACATTAAACTACAAGATCTTCGTTACTTTTTAATATCTCGTCTCGTTTCTTATTTGTTAGTGGCATAATGGATTACACTACCAAAAGGATAGGCCCTTGCTAAGAACAAGGAATTACATAAAAGGAATGATAAAAACTGTAAACATATATATATATATATATATATATATATATATATATATATATACGTGGGACATTCAGAAAGTTTTGCGACACTAAAAAAAAATATTCTATAGGTAAAAATATTTTTATTACATCTTTTCAAAGTACTTTCCACCAGCCTCTATATAAAGTTTCATGCGTCTGAACCAGTTTTCGAAACACTTTTTCCAGTCCGCCGCAGACTCCTCGTTTACAGCCTGCTCGAACGCTGAGAGCGCATTATCCGGCGACGAAAATTGTATCCCTTTGAGCTGATTTTTTATTTTTGGGAATAAAAAGTCACACGGTGCTAGATCAGGGTTGGAGAAGGGTGACCCATGAGTTTGACCGGTGTGCTGTCTAGGAAGTCCCTCGTTTTGATTACAGTGTGGGCGGGCGCATTATCGTGGTGGAGCAGTAGCCCGCGGAACCCTATGTTTAGTCGCTTGTTGCTCACAACAGAGAAAATTTCTGCCAAGCATTTGATAGTATACCATTCGTCGTTAATGCTTCTTTGATTTCGTATAGGAATTGACATCAAGTAGCCAGTCAATTTGAAAAAGCACGCGATTAAAATCTTCCCCCCGCTTCTAGGTCGCTTTACTTTGGTAGGCATTGATTCGTTTTTAAACACCCAAACCGTCGACTGGCGCTTTGTTTCTGAATCATATTGATAAATCCAGAATTCATCACCTGTAACGATGTCGTAAACACACAGAGACGAGTCTGCTTCAAATTTGCTTCATATCATGGCACCATTCCACCCTTGCCTGCTTCTGAACATCGGTGAGGTTGTACGGCACCCAGCGTGAAATTATCCACCGCACCCGTATTAGAGACCGTATTAGAGGTAATTATAATTAGCTCGCAAAAAATGTGGAGGGAAGTTTTGAATTTATAACGTACCTATTTTTACTTAGAAGCAATGATATTTTTAAATAAATTATAATTGGCCAGTCTCAAATACATAAAAACTTTTTCTCGCAATACTTTCTGACTGAACTAATATTGCCTCCTTTCTTCTTATGCAAATATGATTAGTAAAAGGAGGACGAAAGATACACCATCTGTTGCTATTTTTGTCATTTCATTTCAATTTTTTTTTTTGATGGGTGAAAATGGTATGGTAATCCCGCCTGCACTAACGGGATACGCTGGCGGAGCACTAGTGAAGGGTGATAGACGAGAATGAAAACAGGCCAATTAGCCCATCATGATGAATTCATCAGGAATTAACCATGATAGTTTCCAGGGAGAACCGCGATGAGGTCGACCTGGTTGGGTATATTGCTAGCAATAGGATTCTCTGTCTCCATTACTAACAATCCCTTTCCCCCCCCCCCCCCCCTCAGCAAGCTAGTGTTTGAAAATGTTCTATGGTCGTGAAGCCCTATCAAATTCAGATACGACCTGCTTTCATACTTTCTACATAAACTGTGTCAAATATATAATCTAGCAATATAAAATTTGTCATTGACAAATAATTGATATATCAGACATTTTCTATACACTAGCCTACAATTAATTGAAAAATATAGCAACTGGTGGTATATCTTTCGTCCACTTTTTATTAATTATATTTACATAAAAAGAACGGAGGCAATTATATGAGTGACAGTTTTTATTTATTTTTTATTTTTTTTTCTTTTTTTGTGGCGTTCACCCCGATATTAGGGTATTTTGCCAAGAACAAAACGGGACAGTTTTTATCATTCGTTCTAATAATTCCTTGTTCTTAGGTCTATGGAAGTTTTGATTCTGTAGACATAGTCTCTTTAATCTGTAACATAGTCTCTAATCTGTGTTCCTAATCCTATAGAATTTGTAATTATCTAAGTTTGTTTCTAAAAAAATATTTATTTATTAGATATAGGTACTATAGTTAACTAAATTACCTATTTACTTTTTATTTTAAACATCAAACTATTGACTCTATAAAATGGAATCTGTGTATAGTAATCCATTAAGACAAAAGATAAATAAGATTTTTGATAGCCATTTATTAACTGATAACAGTGAAGCTCTCAATAATATTTCTGGTTTGTGCTCATCAAATTCTTCGTATACAAGAAGAGTTCTTTTAAATGAGGTTGAAAAAAAAGATGTACTATTGAACAAAGCAGTCTTAGTCGAGTATAACAAGGTCAATGAAAAATTACATTTACTATTGAATTCCTTAACAACATTAGATGTGGCAGTTAAAGATATGTCGACTAGATTAATTGATACTAAAACTAAAACTCACCATTTGATAACACAAACTACTAAGTTAAAAGATGAAAGAAAGAAAACAGAGAAGAAACTTATGTGGGTTGATACATTTGTAAATAATTTTCAGATTTCGCAAGAACAAAATGAGTATTTATATAATGTATCAATTAAAACGCCCTTAACAATAGACTTCTTCAATACTTTATCTCAAATAGAAAAATTATACAACAACTGTAAAACTCTTGTAAAATGTTGGTATCAAACTTCTGCTTTTGATATAATGGAAATCATTGGCCTTCAGCAAGAAATGGCAATAGAAAAGTTATACCATTGGACTATTGGGGCTTGTGTCAGTGTTGATTCACCAAACAATGCTTTAGTGCCCAAGGCTTTATCAAAATTTCAAAACAGACAAGTTTTGTTTTCAAATATTATTGATGAGTATTGTTCAGCTCGGAAAGCAATTACTGTTCAGTCATTTATTGATGTCTTGACTAAGGGTAATGATAATTCAAAGCCAATAGAATTTTATGCCAATGATGCTAAACGTTATATAGGAGATATTTTGACTTGGGTTTATCAAATTATACCTATTGAAAAAGAAAATCTCAATACGCTTTTTAAACATTGTAACATGCAAGATAAAATGCAACAAATAACAGATGCATTAACCAGCATTATGGAAGCTATCTGCCCACTGCTGAAAGTAAGAGCTGAACTTATATTGAAACCAGATAAAGACCCGCTGGTTTTGTGGTCTATTAACAATTTATTAATCTATTATAAAGAAGTTATACAATCTTTGCTACTAAAAGGCCATTTAATAGACACATTTGAAGAATTGTTGAAAAAAAGTGAGGAAGTATTCTTGATAACACTAGATAAGAAAATTCAGAAAGAATTGAGTCATGGAGTTAAAGCCCCTCCTATGGATTTAAATCCATCTGTTGTTGTAACAGACTTAGTTAGCTTCTTACGAGATTTATTAGGTGTTATGAATATTTCTAACAATATCAATAACAACAACAGAAAAATTATAATAACCCATATTTTAGATCCTTTGTTAAAAGCTGTAAATGAAACTGCATGCCATTTGAGTTCTACTGATATGTCTGTTTATATGTTGAATTGCATTTATCATATTCAATGCACTTTATCATTGTATACTGTTATGGATGATTATAATGAAAGGTTACAGGCACAGTCAGAAGCACAAATTGATACATTAACATCTGAACAAGCTAGTTATCTTGTTGCTAATTTAAATTTAGGCCCAATTTATACTATCTTACAAGAAAAAATTAGTGGACCACTCTCAACCATACCAGGCATGGACACATCAACACTGAAAACATTTCTTAATAAATTTGATATGTTTCTGGTGTCTCCAGATGTTTATATATTGCCACAGTTAAACTTGCTTCTTAGTCACTCTCACAAATCCTATGTAAAAAAACGTGCTTTTGAAGTTATATTGGCTATATATACTCAACTGTACCAAGCAGTTCAAGATCCAAATAATGGATATTTAGATCCTCTTATGATAGTTCGTAGAACACCAGAAGAAGTTATAAGTTTACTGAAGTAAATGTTTTAAAAATTGTAAATAAAATTAACATACTGTTATACATTTATTATATTCGTTTAACAATTGTAAAATAATACACATTTTATTATGTATTATTTTAAATTACTATTGAAGTTATTAGGTTGGTTCCCAACCATGTCTTAGCAATATTCCACTAGTTTCAGTTTCCAATGATAGAAGTATCAATATATTTCCGTGAAAGAATTCTTAGAAAATAAATTATAGTTATAGTAAAATATTAAATTATTGGAATTTTATTGGTCGTTTTATTAGAAAATTACAGTAGTCGGTAGACTCTACATTATAAGCATTATTCTTGCAATATTTCAGATCATTAAGTGAAGAATTAAGCATGGGATGCATCTGCGATCTAGCAGTATGATGCGACTTTACGTCACAATGTTGCGAGTGCTCAATAACTACTAGTGATATCAAATTGAAATTTTTAATAGAATTAAATAATATTGGTCAACAGACTTTAGAGAAAAATACTTTTTTTCTTTGCGAGCAGGTCCAAAAGAGCCAAAACTTTCAAAATAGACCTTTCAGTTCTAGTAGAATATTGTATTTTTACAGCCGTTTCATTTACTCTGAACTAAAATCTATTTTTAATTTTTATAGTTAGATATATATCAAAACGATACAAAGGAACTCGTATGTCTATGAATTTACCAAACTTTTAGACCGCTTTATCTCATCAGTAATAATGTTTTCGACTTGAAATTTAAAATAGTGTAATTTTTTTTATACGGAGTAAAAATTTTTGAGAAAACACGTTATAATTCTACATGCGGCCGGTAAACGAAAGAAAACGAACCTTATCGTAGTGACCTTAGATACCTTTTTTTTTATTACGTTTGTTCCGTTGTGGAACAGGCTAAGGTCGGAGACCATGCTGCCTAGTCTTCAATATGATAATTTGTCTGGAATCCTTAGATACCTTTGCAACTCATTCTTTTTTTTAATTAAATATTTATTATTTTTTTTAATATAAGGCAAAGGACTAATGGTACCCATTATATTTTAAATGGGCAACATTAGACGCGATACCAAAAAGGAACGCAAACAAATTTGGTATTTGCTTGCACTTCGATGTATATATGTGTATATTATATGAAAATTTTGCTTTAAGTAGCCCTTTTAAACCCTAAAATAGGTACCTAAAAATTTTAATATGATCCTACTAATCCATCTGGGGTACCATATAAAATGACTTCATTTATATATTTTAAAAATATCTTTTAATTATTTTTATAGCATATAGTTTTGTCTTATGAGTAAAAAGTTTAAAAAATAAACATTCTCCCATCCATCCCATCTTCATCTTCGAAGTTTATGGAACAAAAACTCTGAAATAATTACAATTTATAAGGATAAATAACATACTATAATAAAACAGCACCGTTTTTTGAAAATTTTTTATAAGACCTCGAGGCCTTATAATAAATTGCACTAGTTTTGCGGTTCAGTTTTTAATCAACTCAACTCGCAATTTATTATTTATATATACCTAGAGACTATAGTATGGGGTATTTAAGAAAAAGTATATCAATGATACTTCAGGATCGGCAATGTACTCGTGACACCTTGGTGTTGGCGTCCATAAGCTACAGTGACCGTTTATCATCAGACAAGCTCTATGCTTGTTTGCTTTGTAGTATAAAAAAAGGACATTACGGGACAAGGAAGATTAGTTCTAAGAACAAGGAATTGTTTTTCTTTTTATGGGTGAAAATGGTATGGTAACACCGTCTGCGCTAACGTGATACGCTGGCGGAGCACCAGTGAAGGGTGATAGATGAGAATAAAAACAGGCCAGTTAGCCCATCATGATGAATTTCATTCAGGAATTAATCATGATAGTTTCCAGAGGGAACCGCGAGGAGGGCGACCTGGTTGGGTATATTGCTAGCAATGGGATTCTCAGTCTCCATTACTAACAATCCCTTTCCTCCCCAAGGAATTGGTTAGTCCTTAGCACCGCTCCACATATGATTTTAGGCTAATGTGGGTCTATTTTTTGACAAATTCCAGACCATTTTATCTGGCATCACTGATCTTTTTTTTTTTAATTGATAACGGCGAGCTAATGTTGCACATTAGGTCACTAACAAACAGAAAACAAGATAAGATATTAAAAAGGAACAGTAAGAATTTTCATATTAGTGATAATAAAATATAAACTGTCTGATTTGTTAAATTTTTATTTTATACGTTTAGATAAAAATAAAAATACCGTCTGCTATCTGTTAACCCTGTACCTAATTAGACTCGATGGGATCAAAAGGGTCACATCCAGAGCCGTGAAACATATTAATAAAAACAAAAAATAACCTCAATTTTGTAGTTATTTTACATTCTCGTTCATTATTCTGATAGTGTTGAGTTATATACTCTAGGATTGATGTATTATTTTTTTATGAAATTATATTAATTATTCTAATAAATATTTGTTTTAACTATGGGGTCTCGTCAAATAATTGAAAAATCTTTGTCGATGTTGAAATCACTACCAAGGATATCATTGTCTAACATTCGTGACAATCCAGGCTCAAGAAAAAATGTTAGTAGCATGCAATTTTATCATACTCATTGGTGTATTTAAGGGAGAATCGAGTGGGCTGTACCCACCCCAGAATTGTGTGTTGACTCCGTCAGGATGTAGACTCCTTTAGCTGTGGGCAAATCTGTCTGAGTATATAATATGCACCTTTTTTTGACGCCTAGACCCGCCTTATGTATTTTTTAAAGTAATGAGTATTAGTTTGGTCAGTTGATACCTTTAGGAATTTACAGTATACCAATGGTTATCTGTGAATATCTCTTTACTAACACTGACAAAATTTTGTATCCTCAACTAAAATAACTAATTTTATGTAATGTAAAAAATATATCTCTGTGCAAAACAGAAAAGAAGATAGATAAATTAGATTAAATTCTACAACTATTTTCTAAAAATCAGTTAGGAGATAATAATGGTAACCATCACTTTATACAATTAACTAGTAATTTCTTTGGAAAATTTATAGATATCAATGAATGAAGGGTATCATGAGTGACACAGTATACTCCGTTATGTCTATGGTACTACTGTTCATGTATATAAGTTATAGTTACCATTTTCTATCTACCTGATACTAATTTCTAATACATGATACTAAAAAATATAAATAAGAATAATTATTTTTTATCTCTACATCAGATATGCAATAGATGATAAAACTAAGTGCCAGGATAGTATTTTGGTTCAAACACTAAGTAAATAATTTTGTGCATACACCCTGAGTCTGGAGATTTGACTAATCCACAAATATATATATAGGCTGGAGTATATCCAAATTAGATTACAGGGTATCATGTTTTATAGCATTTGTCACTCTAGTTAAGCATTGTCAAGTTCAGAACTTTCAAATTAAACTGATTTGGATTGAAACGCAAAATGGGTATCTTTCTATTAAATTATAATATGAGAGCTAATGTATGAAACAAAATTTATTTGCCGGAAACATTGTAGATAAGATGTTAAATTAATTAAATATAAATCTAAATAACTAAACATATACTTTAGTGCTAATTCTTTGATGAAATACATGGATATACTCATATGGTAATGAATTTCCAGAGTATGGTTAACCATTATGAGCAGATCATATGTTCATCATGATCCCTCCCAAAAGTGTGTGGAAATCTAATACACTTTTTAGGAACATTTAAGTTGTCTGGACAAACCACACTGTCATGCAATGACTCAAGCATAAAACCACATTGGCACAATCAGCTAAGGTGTGGAACTATTTCCTCACCTAGCAAGATGCACTATTCCATTTTTTTTTATTTCTCTAATATAGTATTTAAAATTGTATTTAATGATATTTCAGTACAAACGTGGGCGAGGACAACATGGAGGTGATAAACATGGAGCAGGCAATAAAGGTTCAGGTCAAAGACAAAATTACATGAGACTAGGTTATGAAACAGGGAACAATCCATTTTATTTGCGTGTTCCTCAAGAACAATATTATAGGGGCCACCAGTAAGTAATAAATTCTAGTCAAATTTATTATTATGGCAACTTATTTGAAGATGATTTTAAGATTGTATTTACTTTTTATTTCAGTCACAGAAGACAATATCCTCCATTGTCATTAAATGCGCTCCAGGCTATGGTTGACACAGATAGATTAGATGTTACAAAACCAATTGATATTGCAAGCATTATAAAATCTGGTCTTTACACCATTCATCCTGATCAAAAACATTATGGTATTCAGTTAACTGATGAAGGAGCTGATAGATTTGCTGCAAAGTTAAATATTGAGGTGCAATGGGCAACAGAACCAGTAATTGCTGCTATAGAAAGAAATGGTGGAACTATTACCACAGCATATTATGATCCACATAGTCTATTTTTGCTCAAGAATCCAAAGAAATTTTTTGAGACAGGTCAGGCTATTCCCAGGAGAATGATCCCACCTCCTGATGTAATTGAGTACTACAGTAAACCTGAAAATCGAGGATATTTAGCTGATCCTGAAATAATATCACAAGAAAGGTTAAAATTAGCTCAAAAATATGGATATCAGTTACCAAATTTAGAAAGTGACCCTGATTATAATATGCTCTGTGAAAGAAAGGACCCAAGACAAATATTTTATGGTTTGGAACCTGGATGGGTTATAAACTTAAAGGATGAATGTATTCTTAAATTAAAAGATGAAGATTTATTAAGATTCTATGCATCATAAATATGTAATAAAATGGTCATGATAATATTTAGCAATGAACTATGTGAAACTAGATCATAGATATAAGGTGTGAAACTAAGTGAAAGTGAACTCATTTTAAACTAATATATAGTAAAAAGCACATCCCAACTATCATTGTTTTATTATTTATATATATAATATTTTATATATAATAGATATTATATATATAATAGATATTTAAATAAATCTGCAGGTAAAATATTAGATTTGTTTTCACTTCATACTACCTATTTCTATAGAACTTAATGAAAATGTAACTAAGTTTTGTGGAAAATATCACAGAAACATTCTCTAAATGAAATTAGTAACAAATCAAAACAATCAATAAAAAGATTCAATGTTTGTCAATTATTTGTTTCTTTTTTTATTAAACTTATTTAGCTAGACTATTTTTTTTTTTTTAGGATCATAGTGATTAAGAATAGAGAATAACTTTTCTTAATCACTATTTTTTTTTTTTTCATTTATTTATTCTTTTTAAAATGGGATGATTCATTCATTCAAATTTTTATTTGCTACACTTTTCAATCTTAAATTTACTATTCCAACAATATTAGACCATTTTAATGAAATGCTCTGGATTCTGGAATGTAAAACTTATGGAATATTTGCAAGGCAACTGAACTAAAATTGTGTTCCAAAAATATAGTAACATCTATCATACTCTATAATTAACGTTTTTGTTCATAAGCAGAGAACTTAAATAATCAAGCAAAATGTTGAAAATTATTTTTTAAAATTGATAGGTAGTATATACACATTTCGGGGCTTCGCGTAACAGATTTTAATCAACCAGTGAGTGGCATTTTGTCTAGTGGCCAATATGTTTAAGCGAATACAAAATTATTAAAATTCAAATAAAAAAAAATAGAAAAAAATTAAATTTACTTTTTTATTCCAACAATATTTGATATATTTATACATATACATATATTTTATTTTTCATTGTATATTTTTTTTTAAAGTATATGATAATATAATATATTTGGCACTTTAAATATTAATAGTTGTAGCACTTCCTCTAACAGCATGCTTTCTAACTGCATTGGGTTGACTGGAAGAGATCCTGTCAGAGATAAGTATACCTTGCTCACAATATTTATAAATGCATTAATAATGTAATTTACGAGGCCCCTAATAGTTTGAGGATGATATAATAAATGATAGTTGATAGAAATAAAGATGAAAATGGGTTTTTATTCTCACTTAGATTATGATTAGCAATGGAAATTATGTAATACTGTAATAAATACATTTTTGTTATAATTATAACAAAAACAGATATTTGGTTTCCAGGTTGTCTTGTTGATGAATCATATATTCATATTTTCATTGTTTTTTTTGAGATAATATAAGCTGTCGTTACGATCTGGCAGTGAGAGATGATAGGTAAAGATATGGGTGGCAATTAGTTATATTCATTTAATTCATTGCAAGCTATATATATACCTTGTTAGATCGACATTCACAGGGTCTGTCTGGTCTCTGGAAACCATTATAGTTAATTTTGTTACAATGGATCAACTGATCCGACTTCATACTCACTTATTTAACTGACCTTACTGGTGCCGGCCAGGAGGATCGTCATTTCATTGAAAAATAAAAATATTCAGTCTAGACGACAGGTCAATTGCTGGCCTGCTTACAGTCTCGTCTATCATCCTTCTTTGATATTACGTGTACTGATAGCGCAGGCGAGATTATCATTCTATTATTATAAAGAAAGCATCTACTAAAGGATTTCGGTAATTCCACCCCTAAAGGAGTAAAAGAGAAATAGTTGTATAGAAAACAGTCATTTTCAAAAGCGTAGTAAAAATACGCATTACGTATTTATTTATTTATCTAACCCATGATTTTGTACATTTTTATTACATAAATAAGAATAAACATGAAAATCACAGCGTTTTTGAAAATCTGTTCTCTACGAGTATGAAAGCTTATATTGAAGTGCGTCATTTTTTAAGTAAATTAATATTAAAGTTTCTCAGTAAAAATAAATACTCGTACATAATTCGTCGTTTTGGGAAATATGATGTGAATTTACTGGGTACAATACTGGAGTTCTCAGGAATGGCAACGCATGGGGGGTATCATGGGCAAAACAGTATATTCTGTTATGTCCATGGTACTGCTCATGTCTATAGGCGACGATTACCACTTTCCATCAGGTGGGCCGTCAGCTTAATCGCCATTCTAAGTTGTATAAAAAAAATTTAACCCCAAATAGGAGAGATGGGATGGAAACATTAGTATAAAAATTTTAAAAAATTGCTATGCTTGGAATGTACCATTTGTTTCTTGATATTTCCATCAAGATACAAAGATAAGTTTTTTGTATCTAGAATGGAATTTCGTGCTTTTTAATTTGTAAATCATAGATTTTCATATAAACATTTAGTATTTACTTATACTTATGTGCAAGCGAAGCTCCGAGCAATAGCTAGTTAATAGATATGAGGTATAATAAGTGGATAAAATTTTAATAAAAAGCAATTAAAAATTTAAGTACACAATTTATTTATTAATTATAAATATGTTTATAATAATTACAATAATGTTGTAACAAATTTGTATGCTGTTGCCAACAGTGTAGCTATGAATCTAGATAATCATGTAAAAAACAAGAATATCTATATTTCGAGTGACAGTCAAGCGACTATCAAAGCATTTGTATCAACAAGGGTGAATTCAGGGTTAACCTTAAATAATATTCAAAACTTAAATAATTTGGGTAGACATAATAGGGTTAGTTTGGTATGGGTCCCTGGACATACAGGATTTAAAGGTAATGAAAGGGTCGATGAGTTGGCGAGAAGGGGATCAGAATCAAAAATTATAGGTCCTGAGCCATACGTTGCACTTGCATCAAGTGTTATTAACTCACCCCTTGACTTTCACATGGAGTGAGGAAAAAACAGCAGAAGGAATGGAGGACTTTAAAAGTCTTAGGCATACTAAAGTTTTTAAATGACAATGCTGAGGGATGGGATAAACTAGTCTACAGCGGTAGGAGACAACAGGAAACACTAATTATGGGTGCCCTAACTGGGCATATATTATATAAGATTGGTCTATCTTCGGACACACTGTGCAGACTGTGCGGTGAGAAATCGGAATCCATGGAAAACTTGATATGCAACTGCGATTTGTTGGCAAGTATGCGTATGAGTCTACTGGGAACGGCTTATCCAGAGCCAGGGGATTACATATATCTTAAACCGCGGGATATCGTTAAGGTAACAAACAGGATCCATGAAATGATGGTATACGACAGGGGGAAGCACAAAAGATCCCTATAGGTCGACGTGCAACGGATTAGCTGACCCCATATGCGAAAATAAGATATAACAGATTGAAATGATATTCGTTTATAAATTATAGTTTGGTACAATTATGCTATAGGAGAGGACATGTATAATATAGCCATATTGTGTAAATGATTGATGATGACACTTTGCTAATTTTATTCTTTATTATAAATTTGTTGTAGTTTTATATTTTCTAAAAGAATTCTACTCTCTAAATTATTATAAATTTAGTTTATAATAATTTTGTTAATTTTCATAATAATTCCAAATTATATTCTAATAATATTTACATGTAATTTAAATATGAGACTATATTATGTATTATAAATGCTTGATTAAATTTTTCTCTTTGTTATTTTATTATTTTCATTTTAATGAGTCAAACGCTAGGGCTCTACGCATTATTCCTGTTGCACGTAGTGCAATTTAAGAAATTACAATGTTTGTGCCTTAACCCATGTCTTAGGATATCATCTAATAGATGTAACTAGCTGTATAGGCATATAAGTGTTTTTCGGTTAATAATAGAATAATGAAAATCTTCTTTAAAAATTGTATCATAAAATTAGACATACTTTAAAAATAAAAAAAAAACTGTACGAAGCTATTACTTTCCGTAATTACTATAAAAACCTGTACTTTGTCTATCATGCTGTTAATGAAGGCCATGATAAAAATTCAAAATATTACAAATATCGCGTTTTTGGAATTGAAACAATTCAATCCAAATATATTGAATATCAATGCATTACAGAAGGCGACAATTTAATAGTAGGAGGTATGAAAACTTATTATATGTAATTTAGTGGTAAAAAAAAAAGACAAAATAGTGCTTATCTCCTTATCTAGTTACAAATGATAAATTTTATTAATAACACTAGTAAATTATGTGCTCCTGTCCTGAGTCGTTCTATGGTAATTAGGTCACTTCAATTCTAAATGTGCAATAAACTGGCTGTGAAAAAGTTATGAGTGTTTGGTCCTTAAATCTCGTCCAATACAGTTCTTTTTTTCAAACCTTACTTTTTGGAAGTATAAACTGTCAAAGTGTCAGGTTTCATGTTATGATGCATAGAGTATAAAATAAAAAAAAAATACAAAAACATCCTTTTAATCATCCATTCTAAATATTTTTAAATTCATGATGAAGTTACACTAAAAACAAGAATTAATATAATATTAGACCTATGCTTATGTTGTTATGATTATATTATAAGAACTTCATTGGCAATTTGCATATAAGAACAGAACATATTGCGCTTTACTAACCTGATTATATATCACACCATTAAACATAGATCATGTTTGAATTGTGACATGACAAACACAAAATTGAAATTAAATCGTAAAATTCAGACATGATGTATGTATTAAGGCATAATAACGATTTTTTTTTTTTGGCATACACTTAATTAAATCACTTCACTTTAAATAGTATAAAAAAGCACTAATGTAGTGTTAATAATAATATTAAAACCTATCAGTGAAAAATGCCTATTGTCAAAGTTACAAATATCTTAGTATCTGTAGTGATCTGGTTTATATGGTCCATCTACCGGTACGCCAATATATTTAGCTTGTTTGGGAGTGAGCTTAGTAAGTTTTACACCGAGGTGTTCCAAATGAAGTGTAGCAACTTCTTCATCTAATTTTTTTGGAAGTGTGTGAACACCAACAGGATAGACATTATGTCTCGTCCATAACTCGATTTGAGCCAAGACTTGATTAGTGAAGGAATTGGACATAACGAAAGAGGAATGTCCTGTGGCACAACCAAGATTAACAAGCCTTCCAGCTGCAAGTACTATTATATGATTCCCATTATCCAGTTCATAACGATCAACTTGAGGTTTAATATTCACTTTTTTTGCATTTTTCTCTAGCCATGCTACATCAACTTCACAGTCAAAGTGCCCAATGTTGCATACAATAGCATCATCTTTCATTTTTAGGAAATGATCCTTGTAAATTATATCTATATTACCAGTTGTTGTCACAAAGATTTGGCCTATTTCAGCAGCTTCTTCCATAGTAGTAACTTGGAAACCTTCCATTGCAGCTTGAAGAGCATTTATAGGATCTATTTCAGTAACTATTACACGGCCACCAAAACCCTTAAAAGCTTGAGCGCAACCTTTACCTACATCTCCATAACCTGCTACTACACATACTTTTCCTGCAATCATTATATCTGTGGCTCTTTTAATACCATCAAGCAATGATTCTCTGCATCCATACAAATTATCAAATTTGCTTTTAGTAACTGAATCATTCACATTGATAGCTGGAACTTTCAGAAGACCTTCTCTAAACATTTTATATAAATTATGTACGCCAGTAGTGGTTTCTTCTGATAGCCCTTTGATCCCCTCAAGTAATTGTGGATATTTTGTGTGCACTAAATTAGTTAAATCTCCCCCATCATCCAAAATCATATTCAGGGGCTGAAAAAATATAATTCATCTATTAATGACAAAGTATAATAATTAAATATAAACTAAATAAATGGGTAGGTAATATCTGTAAGGATGGTGATTGACCTTTCGCACGTTATCACGCGAAAGGTTTTATTGTTATTACTAACTCAGTTTTAATACAATATAATATTAAATAATGCAAAATAGTAAAAAACATCTATTAACATTAATTATTAACTATTAGCATTATCAATGTACACATGACTACCAAGTTTAGCTTCACGTGAATAATGCTGACATCTATGCGTCTATATGCCTAACATCTAAGGAACGTCATCACTACTTTGTATATTTATTTTTATATTAAATATTTCTTAATTAACGTCGAACAGTTTAGATACTTTTTAGGATGTAGTTATCTAGTTACATTATAGACATACTTATTTGAAGTAATCGTAGAAATGTTTGCATTTAGTACACTTACCCTTCCATCAGAAAAGATAAGAGTTTGTTCAATACACCATATATATTCCTCTTCAGTTTCTCCCTTCCAGGCATATATAGGTATTCCTACTGCTACAAGCGCCGCAGCAGCCTCGTCTTGAGTGCTATAAATATTACTACTCGACCATTGCACCTGTAATAATAAAATACCTATTATTAATATTGTTTAATAAACAAGCTGACGGCCTATCTGATGGAAAGTGGTAACCGTCGCCTATAGACATGAGCAGTACCATGGACATAAAAGAGTATACTGTTTCGCCCATTATACCCCCCATGCGTTGCCATTCCTGAGGACTCAGGTGTTATTCCCCTGTACCCTGTAAATTCACGCCATATCCCACCCTTCAAACCGAAACACAGCCACGCAAACAACTGTTTTACGGTTTAAACACAAATGAGACAGAGGTACCCAAACGACTTTTGTACAAAGTCTCCCTCTGGTATACTCTTTCGAATACAAGAATTTTAAAATCGATCCATAATTGATGGATAAATTGGTGGATATAGATATATATAAGTAATAATGGTTATCATGTCTCTTCCTTTTTCACTAATCTCTATTAATGCGTCATACATGGGTTCTGTCTTTTTCTTTTATATCAACTTTCACATCACAGTTCATACATATATCCACTTTATTTAAAATAGTTTTACTATGATTTTACCATTTATATATATAAAATATTTAAATTTCAGAAAATAATTTCTGTTGTTAATTAAATGTTTTTAAACATTAAGAAGGTCTTAAAAATCGTGATATTATTATAAATCTTTCAACAGGCTCATTGATGCGTCCGTCGACACAAATACGTATTAAATTTTAGACACAAAGAGTAAAATAAGATAATTATTCAAATGATAACAATAGGTACACAAACATAAATTTATTTTTAATACTGAATATAGATTACATCATATTGTTTTCACTGTTAACCTACAGATCAAGGGTGAAGAGATGATCACTTGATAAACGTTCTGCACATAAATAAACTGTATTTCTGTTTACAACAGAGATGTAAATGTTAAAACTATTTTAAATTCTTTTAGTATGAATGAAGTTACCGTTTTTTAACTCCTTCAAGTCATAAAAAATACCTATCGAGTGCAATTTGAACTCACGCATAAGCATGCTGAGGAGGGAAGAGGGGGACATGACCATCCTAGAATTGGTTGGTGCACACCCCAGGCGTAACCTCACAAAAATATCATTCATTATACATATATTAATAGAATATTCTACTTACTTCTGCTCCGAGTTCTATCAGAGTCTCAATAAGAACTGCAGTTTGTACAGTCATATGTAGACTGCCAGCTATTCTTGCCCCTTTCAGGATTTTGCTTGGAGCATATTTACGACGGCAGGCCATCAGTCCTGGCATTTCTTTTTCAGCCAACATAATTTCCTTTCTGCCTAACTCTGCCAACTTCTCATCAGCTTCATGTAAGAAAGTAGTATCTATTATAAATTTTTGGTCTCATAAACAAAATTTTAGGGAACTAGATGGATTACCTAACTTGTATGTAGAGAATATTTATTTATGAGTCTTAGTGTTTACCCACAACTTTATCTGCATGACTGGTTTATATTGATTGATCAGTATAAAAGTAGTCTATTTTTCTTATGCAACTTAGAATGGCAAACAAGCTGATGGCCCACCTGATGTAAAGTGGTAACCATCGCCTACAGACATGAGCATAATCATGGACATAAGAGTATACTGCCCATATACCACCATACCATATATTTCGCCCATGATACCACTCAAGCGTTGCCATTTCATTATTTAGTACTAGTGGGTACTACATTATTTAGTACTAGTACATCTCAAAACGTGTATGCAAATAATTAACTTTTTATTTTATTTATTTATTCTTTATTAACTACATTATAAAAAAATGTCTGGTACAAAAGGCAGACTTAATACTGTATAGCATTCTCTCCCTGTCAACCTTCTTGTGGATTTTGTATCACCTTGTCAATATTATCCACTAATTTAACAAATCCCTTGTACTACTATATACTAAAAACTACTGAACAGATTTAAATTAAATTCAGTACACAGATAGGTACTGAGTAACAACATATTTGGGTACTTTATATACCTATTGATTCACTCAGGTAAAGCCACAAAACGCCTACAGTTTGCATTATAAATGTGAAATAGTTTGATTGAAACTTGGTGCTTTAACAGCTTTACTGATAATCATTCAATTTAGTATACACTACACATACTATCGGATCGGGATGGAGAAGGGCATAGTTTACTATTTGACCTGGTCAATTTGCCAGCCGCATGGATAAAATCATGAGTAAATACCATTTAACAGATAAATATTCATATAAGAGAATGATTTATTGATTGATTTAAAACAGCGTTTTCATGTATGTGAAAAGATACCTAAATTAATATTAATAAGGTGGCCAACTATTTTTTGTTCAAAAAGAGTATACTTTGTAGTACAAGTATTTCATAGGTGAAAAAAAGGAAGAACACCTTTGAAAAAAATTTTTTTTGAAGTGGATTTTTTTTGCTAAATGAGGATGTTTGTCTAATAATGTAGCCACATCCAAACAACTATCATTTTGCATATTAAATTTGACTGTTAAGATAGCTGATAATGATTTTACAGAAAGTCTACTCCAATAATCATTCCCTAGTGAAAATATCCTTTCAACAGCAGCATGAGTGCCTGGACACCATAAGGAAATTTCTACTAAAACTTTTAAATTTTCATGTGGGATATGATCCACTGAAATTCTAATGAAATTCAAATCACTGTCAAAATAATTTTCAATATTTAATTATTAAAATTAAAATAAATTAATCTAAAAAAATGTTTTAGAAATACAAATTAATATAAAATTATACAACTCATTTATAATTTCAGAGTACAGGATTTAAAAAGAGTACGGTTTCCAAAAAATAAGTACAAAACTCAGTAAATGAGTATAGTTGGTCACCTTAATATTAATAATAAGATTTTAAAAAAATGAACGCATGGTGAATATAACCTATAACTATAATTTTAAATAGAACAAAACAATAATAAATAGCCAGTAGTAGATTGGAAAAAGATAAAGTATGTTAATATGTATGATAATTATTTAAATTTTGTATATTAAGTCATAATCATTAAGTTAAAAATTACAACTTACCTATCTTATACGGCGGCTTCATTGTGAATTCTTGGTGGAATTAAATAAACAATTACAAAAAAAGATCTGTAATTTTGTACAACCACAAGCCAGCTATATACACCTAATTATAATTATTAAAAATAAATAGACAATTACGATTGGTAGCTAATAACTAGTAAATTGAATTGGTGTCACTATGAAGTTCATGGGTATCACAGAGAACAGCACGTAGCGATGCGCGACTTTACTAATCCGACTACAAATTATTCAACTAAGCACTTCATTCGGATTATTCAAATGATTTTCAAATCAATCGACTACTAATATCTTTGAATAGTAATCGTCGACGTACGAATTGACCCGGTAGTGAGAATGTGTTAATTTTTTAAATGGATAAAAGTGTTGCCAATAAAATTTTGTAAAAATTACCAATTTTTGATAAAAGTTAATACAATTTTTATAGGAAATTGCGAAAGTATTACAACACGTATTATAAAATTGATATTTCAGTGACATTTTTTTTTTCATTGTCTTTTTTACTAGGATGATAATATAGTAATGAATACAGACTGAGGAATACACTTAATAGAAACATATAGAAACAAATTCAGAGAAAGGACTTTGTTGTAATTAGTTACTAATTAGTAAAATCGTTCCAATGCGGAAATAGTACATTACTAATTTAGTAGTTGAATAATTATATTATTAATTACTAATTATTCGAATAAAACCAATCAGATTCGCGTTTCGCTAACATTAAGTGCTTTAATAGTGTTGTACCACTATTTATACCTTCGTTCAATATTAATATTGACATTAACAGATGCCATAAAAATCTAGATAGTTAATTATATAAAATTTTCAAACTTTACAAAAATCATAGATAATAAAACAAGAACCTATGTTACTTTATTTTACTCTACTACAATTTTAAATCATCTTTTTTGACAGACAAGGTATGTTACTCTTCTTTGACGCATTCAACGATAGAAGCATTGTGCCAAGTCAAACAGCCTTAAAACTACAAAAAAGTACAAAAACCCTTTCCAATTCTAAAGAATATATATGTATTATATTATGTATATAAGAAAAATAGCTGCATAACATTATTTAAATTACATTAACTATAACATAATTAAAATTATATTTTAAAAGGTGACATTCTAACGGGAAACAGCATACTACAAATATAATTAATTAATTATTCATACATAATTTTAAATACTATTTTTATATATAAAGTTTGCGTTAAATATCAGAGGAAAAAGAATAATAAGAATCGAGTGATGTTTTTAATAGCAAGACAATTTTATGAAGGTGTTAATTTAAGGTGATATATAATAATTCTTTACTCATCGGTTTAAAGCTATTAAAAATGAAGTTGAATATTTTGTTTATTTTTTATATTATATCACACTGAACACATATTTATTTATATTTTTATTTATTACTACGTAATTTATCAAAACATATAAGTTGCTATAATATTTAAATAAAAACTTTTAATATTTGTTTTTTTTTTTTTAAATGAGGCCATAACCTAGTCCTATATTCAGCAATGGCAAGTTAATAGCTGATATAATTAGTCCTTGGTATCTCAGAATCGATCCCATTATCCATGTCCTCTATTTGAATATCTATGGTACCTTCCTCAAGTGATAGATTTACGGCCCTGCCCAAGTCCTCAATTTTGGTTTGTTTTAATGATAGATAAAAAATATTTTTCATATTCGAGGCTATAGGTTCAATCTAAGGTTTAGAAATCTATTTATTTATAGAATAGAGCAAAGACATTGGATGAGTAATAGAATTACACATTTAATAGCATATGGTAACACATTTTGTTTATGGTTAACTGATTGATCATATGATCGATGTTCCTTCCACTTCTTCATAGTGGTTTGTAGTTTGGTGAATGATTATTGTTTATTTAAACGGTAGGGAATTTATACCATGAAGGGTTGTATTTTTAATATTGATGCTGGTTATTTGGAAGGGTTGTGCCGTGGGTTCAAATGCGGAATTCTCAAGCAATCGGATTATTTGAACTTGGTCCAATGCGAAACATTAGAAGGTAGTTTTTGTATAATATTTTACTTCCTTTAAGGTGTATATAGTGTAATTCATCTCTAAATTAATATTCAGAAACAAAATTGTACTTATGTATTGTTTGCAGATTTGAAACTTCATTTGCAAGGTACTGATTATGGGACCTTCCTCGCCAATGAGCCCAGTCCTCTTTCCGTATCAACTATCGATGACAAACTTCGCGAGAAACTTGTTATTGAATTCCAGCATCTTAGAAATCATTCTGTGGAACCACTATCCACATTCCTGGACTTCATTACTTACAGTTACATGATTGATAACATCATATTGCTGATTACGGGTACTTTGCACCAAAGACCAATTTCGGAATTGATTCCCAAATGCCACCCATTGGGTTCCTTTGAACAAATGGAAGCCATTCATGTTGCTGCCACCCCTGCAGAATTGTACAATGCTGTGCTGGTGGACACTCCATTGGCTCCATTCTTTGTGGATTGTATCAGTGAGCAGGATTTGGATGAGATGAACATTGAAATCATCCGCAACACTCTGTACAAAGCTTACTTGGAAGCCTTTTATGATTTTTGTAAACAAATTGGAGGAACTACAGCTGATGTCATGTGTGAAATTTTGGCTGTAAGTATAATAATAAATATCCTTTAGCTATAATAGTAAATTTTCTTTTAATAACTCTTAAAACATAATAACCAGAATTGTGTTAAAAAATGTATATTGTGTAGAGATTATCCAAATTTTTTATTTAAATAATATAAATTCTTTTAGTTTGAAGCTGATCGTCGTGCTATTATAATTACTATCAACTCATTTGGAACCGAGTTATCTAAAGATGATCGTGCTAAGCTTTACCCTCGCTGTGGTAAGTTGAATCCGGATGGACTGGCTGCACTGGCACGTGCTGATGACTATGAACAGGTTAAAGCAGTGGCTGAGTATTATGCGGAGTACTCAGCCTTGTTTGAAGGTGCTGGGAATAATGTTGGCGATAAGACGTTGGAAGACAAGTTCTTTGAACATGAGGTGAGAATTACTACATTCATAAAGAAAGATATCATATGTAGACTGATGTATCAGTATTATGTGCATTGTCAATACTCTACATTTTATTAGAATAAAATTAAATCAAATTCAGTTAAGAATTATGATAACATTTCTTTTAGACTGGTCTGTGCTTAAACCAAAAGTAATCAATTGGAAACAGTACCAATTTAACCACTTTGAAAAGGTTAATAAAAGTGTGACATACTTGAAGTAGCAGCTTGAGTTTATGTTTTATTCTATTTAGTTAAATATATAATCCTGATTTTAATATTTATAATAATCACTTCAGCAGAAGAAAGCTGACATAAAAACTAAGTTGTTGCTATATATATGTATGTATATCTTTATAAGAATGTTTGAGATTTTATAGATATATATGTATATTGATATTTAATTTTAAACTACTGTAGTAACTTTTTAACTATCTTTTAAAGAATGTGTTTATTGCTAACTGTCATGAAGTTTGGTGAACTAATGTAATATGATAAAAAAGTGTATTTTATGGATAAATAATTTAAAATATATATTTTTTCAGGTAAGCCTTAATGTGCATGCCTTTCTACAACAATTCCACTTTGGAGTCTTCTATTCATACCTAAAGCTGAAAGAACAGGAATGCCGTAACATTGTGTGGATTAGTGAGTGTGTTGCCCAAAAACACCGTACCAAGATTGACAATTACATTCCCATATTTTAATTTTCTTAAGTTTGTGTATACCTACCTATATACCTAAATGAACGTTAATTCAATTTCTTTGTATATATTACATAACAAGTATAAATAAGATGTCTACTGGTCATTTGTTTGAATGAACTTGCATATAAAAATATTTAGAACATTGTTTTTAACCAGCTTTAAGAGCAGCAGTATCATGTTATTTTCAACATTAAAATTTTATGAAAATATATTAAAATCATTTAATAAAGTGTAGGTATAGAATATTAATTATTGTATAAATATTTATGCTCCTGTAAATTTTTAATATTGGATGCAATATCTCTATTCAATATTTTTTAGGAACTGTAAATGTAATGAAAATGTGTCTCTGCCTACTTCAGAAATGAGGTGATCGTTAATAAACCAGTCCAGTAAAAACGTAAAGATGAGAGTATTGTTCCCTATTTAATGAAAGTTAAATCGATTTGCATTAAATTGATTTATTATTGTCAATCAGGCAAGTAAAAATATTACCATTAGACATTTATTGTTAGAGAACATATAAATTATAATTATTTCCAATTATTAATATAAAATTTAAATGTTATCAATAAAAATAATGGAAATGTAACAAATCTAGTTCTATTAATATTGTTCTATTTTATTGAAGGTAATTTTAGATTATATAAATGTATGCAGTAAATAAATAATTTATGTATCTTATGAAGTATTTTCATTCCATATTTTTCTAGTATACCAAAAATGCCAAAACAGCTAATAGTAACTTGACAGTAATCAGACCACTCTTCATCTTTTAACACACTACCATATCAGAAATATAAATGTAAAAATGGAAACTATGATTTCTTTTCTATGTGTTATTAGAGCTTACAAAATAAATGTTTATTATCATTGTTATTAAAGTGTTTGTTATTTCTTGGCAGATTACTCGACAATAGTTACCATGAAATTTGGTATATAAATACAATTTGCAAAGAAAAAGAACATAGGCAAACCATATAGTTTACCTATGTTATAGACGATGTCGCGGATAAAAATTAGTTATCTATATTGCAATTTTTGCCTAAAAATTATTTACCCAATAACATTATTGTTCAGTTAGCATTCGTTAAGAGTACTACATCTTTCTTTATCGTAGTTAATACAGCTTAATGTGTTAGTAGTATAAATATATTTTGTTCTAAAAAAAAAACCAACATCTAGAAACCTAAACATGGATTGGGAATATATGACAATATTTCATACTTTGGTTTATAACACAAGTGCTGCCCAATTAATTTTCGTCGTAACTGTCATATTCTTTCTCGTCTTTTTTCTATCTTTTTCAACCCAGTTACTCCCAATTACCTTAAGGAACCATTTGTATTTCTCGATGATGTGCAAAATCACGTATTACGCGTATTATATACGCTGTCAGGTTGACCTCCACGTTGACGTTGACTAGCCACTCCTCATTTCCTTCTCATATCCATTTTATGCTCTGTCTGTTTCGTTATTGTGTAAAATAATTATATAATTTGTATATAACTACTATATATATATATATATATATAAGTATATATAGAATTATTCTTTAAGTGTGGTGCAATAATGAATAAATAAAGAATTGAATTTGCCAATAAATATTTTTACACCTTACAGAAAAACAACATGGGAAAATAAGAGTGAACCATATCAATTGCATAAAGAATTATCAAAATTAATTTAGACTTGGTGACATAATCGCGTAACATAGCCATAAAAATGAAAAATGAATTTAAAATCTTTACCTTTTAGATTATTGAAAATGGTAAGATTTTATTTCTGAGCAAATATAAGAAGTTTATTGTTTGGAGTTATTCTCATACAACAATTTATTTTATTGACCAGTTGTTTCAATCTTAATAAATGTTTCAGTTCCGCTAATAAAACTTAACTGAGTAGGTATGTTAATGAAATAAATCATATAGTCTGCTTCAATAGAACTTAATAAAAATTATAAAACTATTGTCATCATATAAATTATTAATTTAACCCTGAGATCTCAGTAGTTTTTATGATTTCAGATGATATAGATTCCAATATTCAGTATGGTCTCTTTAGTCTCTTGGTTCTATTGGATCATTTTTCCTAGATAAGTGGCAAACAAGTTATTATTATAATGAAAAGAAATGAGACGGAGATGATGTGAGTACTAATGAAAATAATTCTATCACTAAATCAATAGGTTTAAATTTTATACATGTTTTCAACAACAAAAATGGAAAAATAAGAATTACTATGTCAAAGATTTATTTTATTCTGATGGCTCTTTCAGTTTTAGCTGTTCTTCAATAATATCTGTAATTGGACCTATATGTATAAAATTTTGTTTTGATGGTTTAACTGTTAATAAAGTTGAATGTTCTTTCCAGAAAATCTCTTTTAGCATGTCATCATGAATATCCACAATTACTGTATATGTTTTATTTGTATCTTGATTGTTTATAATTTTTCTAAGTAGTAATGTTCCTCTCTTATAAATATCAGGTTCATTATTGTAATTTATGTGAAACTCATTATATAATATTTCATTTTTGTTAGCTGAGACAGTGCCACATAAGCGTTTTTCTGCCTGTAAAACAGTAAAAAAATTTGATAAATAATAATATTTATAAAAACCTATTAAGGTTTTTTTACAAAAACTTTTACATAAGTTTATAATTTTATAAAGAACTGAACAGGAAAGAAGAACACTAGAAATGGAAATATTTTCTTTTCAATTGGTCATTCATAAAGAAAATTTATGAGTTTCTAAAGGTACCCACTGGCCATAGTTCTTTAAGGATGATTTAGAAAACTCTTATTTAAAATGATGTACAACATTCTAACCTGTGTGGGGCTCATATTTCCTTTTAATACAAGATTCCAAAAAGTTGTATTATATAAGTTATTTATATGAACATCTGCTTGTCTCCATTTCATGTAATCAATTAAGTTTTCATCAGATGGATACAAAATAATACGGCCATCAAATGTTGGTGGATATTTTAGATTGTATGTGCCAAAAAATTTGCTCCAATAATACACATATGATGAAGAAAATTTGCTGTTTATTGTAGTAAGTAGTTTAGATGCTCGACGATTGTACAGAGTCGTATGCTTTTTAAATATGAAAGAATATTCATCACTTTGTCCAAATGCCATTAATAAATCATGAAATTCTTTAAATACACTAAATGCAGCATAATTCATTAATCTAAGAGCTCTTATATCATTGGGTTTTGAAAAATCATGATCTTCAGAAAATTTATGAAAACATTTTCCATCGAGTCTTACAACAATCCACGAATTGGGTAATAAGGTGTCATCTAATTCAAACATTTTAACATATTCAAAAGAACTTTTTGCCATTTTGAAGGTAGTCAATTTATTACTACGTTTAATTAATATTGTTTTAAATAAAATTTCTCTATTAAAAATTAACGACATTAAAGTTAATTGGAAGTAAATAATAAATTAAAATATTTAAATTCAAATTCAGGTAGGAAGTAATAATTAATAAAGTATATTATATTGAAGAACTGTCACAACTGTATATTATATTGAAGAACTGTCACAACTGTCAAAAGAGTTTTTTTTTTCCTTTCTTATGGTACGGCACAAAGTGCATCCGCCAAAAACAAAGTTTGGGAAACAGCATTTTATTAAAGGAATCTTCAATTTTAAACATAAATATGACTATAATTATTGTTAGGAGTATGAGATGTACGACCTAATTATCTGTGTCTATCGATGACAATGTTCGTTGCTAAGCATCTTGTTGATTGTAACATTTTATTCTGCTTATTATACGTATTTTAATATTTTAATATCGCTTTCTGTTCTCCACTTTAATATGGTAGCAGAGCAAATAATAACGATATAAAATAGCCTCCTATGGAAAAATAGAACAATTAAATAAAGATAACTATGATACTTGGGCCTTACAAGCAAAAGCAGTCTTTGTTAAACAAAAGCTATGGAAATACGTAGTAACTCCAGACATAGAATATGAGGATCCTAAAATTAAAGAAGAAGACTTGCTAGCGCAGTCAGAACTCATTCTATTGATGTCTGCAGCAGAAATTAAACTAATAAAAAAATGTGCAACTGCACATGAAATGTGGCAAAAGCTCAATGATATATATTCGAGCAAAGGTCCGGCAAGAAAGGCTAGTCTATTAAAACAACTAATTTATAGATTACAAAATGGCGATGATATACGTGAACATTTAAATAAGTTTATGGATATAGTTGAAAAGTTAAATCAAATGGATATAAGTATTCATGACGATCTACTTTCAGTTATGATGCTATACACCTTGCCGCCAGACTATGAAAATTTTAGAGTAGCGATAGAATCGAGAGACACGTTACCTAAACCTGAGGATCTTAAGATCAAAATTATTGAAGAATCGGAAGCGAGAAAACATTTATCCTCTCAAGATGCAAGCACAAAATGAAGAAGTTTATTATTTTTTGCAAGATATGTAAGAAAAAAGGACATAATACTAAAAACTGTAAAAAGAAGTCATCATACTACAAAAATAAGACGAATATAAAATCAAGTCATGATAGCAAAGACGTAAATAAAAATAACATTTTTGTCTATATGTATCTAAGGAAGAAAACAAAAATGAATGGATCATAGATAGCGGATGCACTTCACATATGTCTTATGAAAGAAATATATTTCAAAATTTAGAAAACACTTGCAAAACGTTAAAATTAGCGTCTGACGATGGTGCTGCTGAAATAAAAGGACAAGGTTTAGTATGTTTACAGTTAAATGAACCTGAAAAGAAAGGAGAAATTAAATTATGTGACACATTATATGTACCAGATTTGTCACTGAATCTTTTATCTGTTGGTAAGATTACCGAAAATGGGTGTACTGTTCTTTACAAAAAATAAGGCAGTAGTTACTCACAAAGATGAAGGTGTGATTTTGAAAGCACATAGAAAAGCCGATGGTTTATACTATGTTGATGCCAAACTAAATAAATCTCAAACATGTCATTACACAGATCAAAGCAAAATTCATCACTGGCACAGGAAACTTGGTCATATGAATGAAAATGACATGAAGTTTGCTTTAAGAAATAAAAGCCTAAAAGGTTTAGAATTTGGTTTAAACGAGAAACTTGGAGATTGTGAAATTTGTATTCAAGCCAAAATAAAAAGACTACCATCTAAAGCTAATACTGTTTCGTACTACACAACGATTAGAAATCATACATTCGGACGTTTGTGGAGAGATGAAGTCTGAAACTTATGCAGGTAACAAATACTTTGTTACTTTCATCGATGATCTTACTCGGTAATATAGTCGTGTATATTGTATCAAAAAGAAAAGTGAAGTATTATACAACTTTATGTAATTTAAATATGAGATGGAAAATTATACTGGCAATAAAATAAAATGTCTTCAGTCAGACAATGGCTTAGAGTACTGTAATAATGATTTTGAAATTTTTTAAAGAAGAATGGTATAACAAGACGATTAATATATAACTCCTCACCAAAATGGTATAGCTGAAAGAAAAATATTTAGAAAAAGCTAGATGTTTAATGATAGAATCTGGAGCACCGATGACTCTATGGGGTGAAGCTATATTATACATTTCGAATAGAAGTATAAATAAAAGTATTGACAACTTGACACCGTTTGAAAAATGGGTCGGAAGAAAACCGTCTTTAAATCATTTTAATGTATTCGAATAAAAGCGTACATGCTTCTCAAAAATAAACAAAACAGAAACAAATTTGAAACAAAAGCCATTCCTGGTATGTTTGCAGGATATTCTGAACGATCAAAAGCTTTTAAAATTTGGGTACCTACAAAAGGTAAAATTATGATTTCAAAAGATGTAAATTTGTTGATAAATTTTTCTATAAAGAAAACTTTAATTCAAATAAATCAGCAAATAAATTACAACTGGTTATGTAGATCTGCTCTTTGATAATATTGAGAAATTAGAAGAGAGAGATAAAAAACAAACTATAATCAATGAAGAGAACATTGACCCAAATGAAACTGAAAGCGAATATGAATCGATTAACAATGATTTTGAGACAGATGATGAAAGAAATATCGAGCTGGTAGAAGAAACAAGACCTTCGGAAAGCCAAGCTGAAACAAATGATGAAGAGACACATGAAGAAGTTCAATCAGAAGTTAAACGGTCACTTCGAAATCGTAATTATTTACGAGCGCCTACAAGATTTGACGACTTTGTGATGACTGCTTCTGAAGAGGTAATGAACTCACAAAAAGAACCTGAAACGTACAATGAAGCAATGAAAAGTAAAGATAAAAAGAAATGGCTTGAAGCGATGCTGAGTGAAATGACTTCTCTAGAAGAGAACCAAACCTGGGATATGGAGCTACCTAAAGGTAGTAAATAAAATCTTTTTTAATTTATAAAAAAAAACGAATCCTGATGGAAGTATTGATCGATATAAATAGGTTAGTTGTAAAAGGTTTTTCACAAAAATGGTGTGGATTATGATAAGACATTTAGCCCAGTTGTCCGCTTGAGTACAATTAGAGCAATGCTAGGAGTAGCTGCAAAAGAAAATTTATCTCTTTGTCAATTCGACGTATCCACAGCATTCCTCAACGGATCAGTTGAAGAAAAAATATTTATAAAACAACCTGAAGGTTATAACGATGGTACAAATAGGGTCTGCCGTTTGAAAAGAAGCCTATATGGACTTATATATACGTTGCTGGAATACTTGTATACATGAGTTTTTAATAAATTCTAAATTCATACAAAGCCAGTCTGATCCTTGTTTATACATCAGAAAGAATGGCCTGTCGAAAGTGATTATTGGATTATATGTTGATGATGGATTGGTAGCGTCAACATCAGAGAAAGAAGGAAAGAAATTTCTTGAAGAGTTACAAAAACGCTTTAAGATTACGACAAAAAAGTTATTTTGAGAGGACTCGAACTAGAAAGATCTAATGATGGATATATAACATTAAGTCAGAAAGCCTATACAAAGAAATTACTAGAAAAATTTCGCATGTCTGACTGCAAACCGGCTTTAACACCAATAATAAAAGAAAATAGTCAAGATACGTCTCTAGATGAAAGCGAATTTCCTTATCGCCAGGCAGTTGGAGCACTGTCATATTTAATGGTAGGGACAAGACCAGATATCAGTTACGCAGTGATGTTGCCTCCAGAAATTTAGAGAAAACCAACGAAACGGGATGTTATTGGAGTAAAAAGAATACTTCGCTACCTGAAAGGATCAGTAGATTAATATTTAAGACTGATATCACAGAAATTTAAATTGTTACAGTGATGCTTATTGATCAAGAAACTTGTCACTCTACAGGAATAATATTTTAGTTGGAAAAGTCAAAAACAAGGAATAGTAGCCTTATCTTCGACAGATGAACTTATAGCTGCTAGTGAAGCAACACAGGAAATTATTTGGCTAAAAGAGTTACTATCTGAATTAACGGAGCTAGACAAGCAACCAGTTCTCTATGTGGACAATGAATCTGCAATAAAATTAGCTCACAACCCTGCATATGAATATCATAAAAGGACAAAGCATATCAAGCGCAAGCATTTTTATGTCAGGGAATGTGTAAAGGACGGGCATCTATTAGTGAAGCATGTCTCATCGGAACATCAATTAGCCGATATGTTCACGAAGCCACTCTACAGACCAAGATTAGAAGAACTGTCCTCACGCATTGGAATTAGCAGCAGCTATAAATAGTATCGGGATCAAAGAGATGAGATTAGATATACGACCTAATTATCTGTGTCTATCGATGACAATGTTCGTTGCTAAGCATCTTGTTGATTGTAACATTTTATTCTGCTTATTATACGTATTTTAATATTTTAATATCGCTTTCTGTTCTCCACTTTAATAATTATTAACTTTATTTTTAAAGAATTTGTCCAAAAGGTGTATCGGATAATTTGTGATAAGCGACTGATAAGGTAAATCGGGTGTGGGCGGGTTTTATAGCGGGGCAGGTAGCGCAACTCGTGGATACCTTATGGAGCAATTTTTTTTATTTTCCCTGACGCCCAATTAAAATGCGTCATTAAATCAGCACTTAAGTTTTTTTTAAGGGTATTCATATTAAAAGAAAGCATAATTCTTCAGCTTTTGAATGACATATCATTTTTATAATTGACATTTGTCGTTTTAGTAAAATCAATGCATATTTGCGCCGTCAAGGGTTGAGTCGATTTGGTTGCTCGCGAGTGTATAATAAACTGTAATAAGATTTTGTTTTGTTAGGTACATTTAAAACCATGATAAATGATGATTTATTTAAGGTTTGAAAATAAATAAAAATGGCAACCCTAATAATGTATTAGTGTTAGTTTTTTTTTTATGGGTGAAAATGGAATGGTAACTCCGCTTGCGCTAACGGGATATACTGGCGGAGCACCAGTCAAGGGTGATAGATGATGCTTGCATTCTTTCTACATAAACTGTGTCGAATATATAACTAGTAATGTAAAATTTTTCATTGACTGATACATTTGGCATATCAAACATTTTTTATACACTAAACTGCTATGAATTGAGAAACACAGCAACTGATGATCTTTCATCTTCTTCTTACTAACTATATTTGCATAAGAAGAAAGGAAGCAACCATATGATTTAAAATTTTTATTATTCCTTCTATGTAATTTCTTGTTCTTGGGTATTAGTTATATTTAAATGTTTTTATGAGAAATAAAAGGAACCTAAGGAATTTAGATTAGAGGATTCAGGATGGGTTAATAGGAATAAAATTGATGTGAGAAAAGGAAGTTGTAATAAGTTTGGTTTGTTTTTTTTTTCTCACGTATATGACGGTTCTTATAGGTATAGAGTAATATTTTGAATTATTGACATTAGAGTTAGTGTCTAGAAATATATAATCAGTTACATGAAAATATTTAGAAAGCTACCTATTTAAATACAATACATAATATAGTTATTATATTTAAGACTTACATATAACGCAATTAAAAATGTTGCATTTACGCTTTCCAAATATTTTGCGTAACATCTTTTCTCAAGGTAATTTTTTTGTACATGAGTATTTATGAATATGATCATGATCACAAAATAGTTTAATACATTCATAATATTGTCTTCACTAGACTTAAACTTATTTATAATAGTACTTATAAATAATAGTTAAAGATAGGGGGGAAAGGGGTCCCTTTTCTCCATTCCGCCTGTACTATATACGCTGGCAGGGGCACCAGCGACGGATGGATGATAGATGACGATGAAAGCAGGTCAGTTAGCCCATCGTGACGAATTCCACCAAAATTAACCACAATGGTTTCCAGGGGGAGCCCCGTGTTGGTCAACCTGAAAAGGTATATTGTTAGCAATGGGGCCTCTAGTCCCATTACTAACAATTCCTTTTCCCCCCAAGCATATAGCGTTAGGTGTAAATAATATCTATTTTTAATTAATAAAAAAGAGGATGGGAACTACTCATAATAGGACTTCAACAAAATTTATTTAAGACAATTTATATTTGTTATTAATTAATGAAGTACTAAGTAGAATTCTAAGTTTTCGATGCTATTGTATACTTGTTAGTACTTGGTACACCATGTATTATGAGTAGATAAGTGCTATATTCTTTATATATAAATTTGTACTTTTAGGGTTTTTAGTAACCAATTCTCAATCACTTGGATATTCAAATGATTCTAAATCTTACAAGGATGAGAATAGTGATAATCCAAAAAAGGAATCTCAAAGAATTGCTGAATTTCGAAAAAAATTGAGAGAAACTACACCTATTAATGATCTTGGTGAACAGCCATTTATGCATCCAGCACAAAAAGAGGATCCTTTGCCACCTTTTCCAAATAATACAAATCCGAAGACTGGAGAAGTAGGTGGCCCAAGAGGACCAGAACCAACTAGATATGGCGATTGGGAGAGAAAAGGAAGAGTATCTGACTTTTAGAGATTATATTTAAAAATGAAGAAATATTGTTCAATTGCTTATTAAATTATATTTTATTTTAAAAAATATTGGCTGTGACCACATTAAGAGCATTATTCATATAAGTGGCAGAAGCAGATAGTTGAAAACCAGTAACAGTGTATTAGGATGTGTAATAATTACCTAGGCTTATTTTCATGGTATTTACAAGTGATATTTATTTTGAATTATTATAATATATCTTCAAAGAGATGATTGTGTTAATAATAAATGTTAGTTTATGTAAATATTTAATTTTTTATTGTGTATTTGAAGCTTTTCCCATAGTTTTAGGCATTTTTTTATTGGTTGAATCTTCTAATTCCTTAGACTTGTAGTAATGAGGTGCAACTTCTAGCAGCCATTTGCTTTCTATTTCTGTGACTTGTCTCATAAATTCTTTGGAGGTGAACACTAGCTCATGGTATATTACCCAGCGTGGTAATTCTTCAAATAGAGCACTATTTGGATGAATCATTACTGTCTGTAAATTGTAATACAAAATATCAGTTAGCTAAATGTCTCTGTAGGAGTCTGATACAAACAAAATATATAAGTAATCTTGAGTTGACATTTCAATGCCTTTCTTAGCAATTCCCTAATTTTGAATGGTAAACTGTTCCATTATTGATGGATGTAACTGTGTTGGAATTCTTAAAAAAAGTATTATGTGAAGGTGTTTTTAAAAGTAGTCATGTTTGTGAATAAAGTGGTTCATTTCTGAAATACAAATATTCAACAAGCTCACAAAGTTAACAAAAAAATGTATAGATAATGTAAGATGTTGTAAAGAAGTATGAGTATACGGACATTTAGTAAGAGTAACCACTTCTTCGAAGTTTAAACATAAGGAATGCATAAATTTAGCTTTACGTGATAATTTTTATTTATTTTTTATTATTATTATATCAGCCATTAACTATACATTGCTGAATTTAGGCCTTCCTATTGATTGCTTTTGTAAATAGACGTCACATTTGTCAGGAGAGTTGCAAACTGCAATTAGGCTTTGGTGGTATTTTAAGAGGGACACATCTGCCCACTCCTTGACCGTTAAATTACCTTAGTCTTTTTTTTCATATGCACAACGGCTCAAATGAGAGGCTAAGCACGGAAAAGAGTACAATTTACATTACTTTAGTCACCTCTTACAACACCCACGAGAAAGAAACAGGTGGCCAATTCTATGCAAGGATTACACAGCTTGATACATCCACACAAAGTGATAATTTAACAGCCACTAAATAGTAAAAGGCACTATACAGTATATATATTAAGACTTACTTGGTTATGTTTGACAGTTTTATAGTGTCCACCTTTGGAAAATTTGGCAATATGGTAGAAATATCCTGCAGTAATAGCTTTTCGTATATTTGAATCCTCAGCAATACTGGACACCATATCAATTTCAACTCTCTCCATGAGTCCAGCTAGTTGTTCGCGAACATCGCGAGCCCGTTTCATAGATCTATATTGAATGAAATTCTCATAGCACCATTGAACTGAGTAATCAGAATCTACCCATTGGTTGTAAACATTCATTAACGTTAAATGATCACCATTGCGATGAAAAAAGTTTTTTCTTGCAGTATCTGCATGAATTATCTTATCTTTTGGTCGGTAGAAAACTGAACTGTTTACTGACAACATAGCAGCAATTGTGACAATTTCTTCTGAACATTTGTATCTGTAAAATTCAATAATTTGTTAAGATTTCTGCAAAATTATTTTTTTATATATGTATAGTTAGAAGTATATATACACAGTATAGAATAATCATGCCAGAAATGCATAAATATTTATCAAATTTAATTTGAATACTTACTTTTCACTAGCTAATAGCATCTTAGCTAACATAGGATCAGTAGGAAATTCTGCCATACGTCTACCAGCTTTAGTTAGTTCGCCATGGTGATTAAGAGCACCAAGTGCATACAATTGTTCCAAAGCTAGAACTAAAGTCTCATGTGGAGGGGGGTCTAAAAAATCGAAATGAATAAGATCATTGATTCCTAATGCTTTTAAAGTAAGAACAGCGTTTCCTAAATTTATCCTTTGTATTTCTGGGACAGTATTATCTTCAAGTTCATACTTATATGCCCAAGCTGTATATAGTCGGAAACATTTTCCTGGCGCTACTCTTCCTGCTCTACCTGCTCTTTGGTTAGCTGAAGCTTTAGAAATTGGAACTACCATTAGACTCTCCATACCTGTTTTTGAATTGAAGTTATTTTGCTTTGCAAAGCCTGGATCAATTACATAAATAATATTATCTATAGTCAATGATGTCTCAGCAATATTTGTTGCTAAAACAACTTTGCGAGCTCCTTCAGGAGTAGGTTCAAAGATTTTAGCTTGCATATCACTAGGCAAGTTAGCATACACTGGCAATATTATTAATTCTCTTAATTTTTTACCTATTCTTTTTGTTCTTTCTTGTAACATTTCTACACAAGTTTCTATTTCTTCCTGACCTGTAAGAAATACCAATATATCACCAAGGGGCTGTGTAGCATGTATCTGTAAAACTGATACTACACTGGCATCAACATAATCTGCTTCGGGAGCTTTAGTATAGTAGATATCTACAGGAAATCTTCGCCCAGGAATTCTGAAAATAGGTGCATCATCAAAGAAATTGGAAAATTTTTCTGCATCTAATGTTGCACTGGAAATAAGTAGCTTTAAATCAGGTCTAAATCTAGTTATGTCTTTAACAAGTCCAAATAGTATATCTGTATGTAGTGTACGCTCATGAGCCTCATCTATAATCATAACAGTATAAGATGCCAGATCTGGTTCTGATAAGAACTCTCTATGTAATGTTCCATCTGTCATATATTTTATAACAGTTCTATCAGATGTACAGTCTTCAAATCGTATGCTGTAACCAACTTCATTACCAAGTTTGACATTCATTTCTTGGGCTACTCTTGCTGCTACTGACATGGCAGCGACTCTCCTTGGTTGTGTACAACCAATTTTTTTGCCATCTTTTGTAAAACCAGCTTCATGAAGGTACTGGGGAATTTGAGTTGTTTTACCAGAACCTGTTTCACCTTCTACAATTAATATCTGATATTTTTTTATAGCTTCTATTAAAGATTCTCGGAATGGATAAACAGGTAAAGATTTTTTTGTTTCTTCAATAGTCATTCGAATTTTTTGATATTCAGATTTCTCTTTTTCTTCTTCTTGGTCTTTAATACCTTCCAATTGCAAAGCTTGTATAAAATCAATTTGCTCATCCAGTAGTAATTCATACTCATCTTGTGATTTTGCATCTTTTGCTCCAAATTTGAAAAATGCTGATTTGATTTGTTCTTGTTCCCATTTTCTTTGCTCAGAATGTGGTAACTTTTCATTTTCATCAACTTCTATATATTCTCCTGTAAGTAATTAGAATTATTAAATTATGACCAATGAATGGGCAAAATAGATGAATGAACATGAAGCAGAAGCACTCAAAATGTTAACACATATACTAACGATATCATTTGTATGTATTAGCCATACATATATGTCCCTCAACTAAATGAATTTAACATTAATCAAAAGGGATAATGTTACTATAGATTATATTTGTTTAATATGAAGCATATTATCTTCTTATAAAATAATCTATTCCATATGGATATGATAATAAGTTTTTTTTATTATATATATTATTGTATTTATTTTTATAAGTTTTTATTGGTTTAAATTAATTTGAAGAATAAAATCAAGCTTATTATTATTATTATTATTTTAGATATTATTTTAATTATTATTTGAAATATTTAACTGAGAAACATTATTATATGATCTAACTTTTTAAACTGTTAAACTATTACCTTTTTCCCCTTTTCCTAAATCTCGTGGCATATGATATCTCTGCACATTTTCCAATTCACGAGCTTTTTCATGTTCTTTAGCTAATTGTAGTATTGTCTTTTTATGTTCTCGTTCTCTTTTCTCTCTTTCTGTTAAACTGAAATTAAGTGAGTGATAAGTACTCCGAGTTGTTGTCTCTATGGGTATGCATAGAGTTGAGCACAAATTCTTACAGACATCTCTTAATATATGTATTAAGTACCTCATGTATTATGCCAGTCTTATAATATTAATTAAGCAGAATCATATTACCCATTAATACAACAATCATTACTAACTTCCTGGTGCCTTTGGGGATCAACAATAAATTATCTCGAAATTAAGTATAAATATATTTGAGATGGAGAAGGAAATGATAAATTAAAATATTTTGATCACATAAATAATGTGATAGGTAAAAAGTATTAAAAAAAAATTATTAAGGGTTTACCCTGAATTAGTTTATGATGAGGAGGGTGAGACAAGGGGATTCTCAGTTATCTCATTTGAGGATAGAAGGGATTTGTAAAAAACCCTATAGAGACGAATGGGAATCTTGTATCCCCAAGTCACAAAAAAATTTAAGTGCAAAAAAATTTAAGAAAATGTATTAATTATGATATATTTTTATAAGCAATAAAAAGTTTTCACTCAAAAGTTATTTTTAAGAATTAAAACACTGATATTGAATGTTTTTTTATTAGGATATATATAAGGGTTTCCTAAACTTTTAAGATAATGAAGCACCCACCAAATCTTTTATTTTATGTAATTTAAAAAGGGTGTAAAATTTATATCCAAAATATTTTAAAAGCTAAACACTATTCTTTATTTTAACTTTTAATGTAAAGATATTGCATAATAAAATTGTGAAACCCTGGGCATTTTCTACAAAAGCACTGGGAATTGTTGATATAGAACCTAGCGTAAATTAATAGTTATTTTTAATTATTTGTAAAATTTCTTACATGCTCTCATCAAATAAATATTCATCATCAGCTATATCTGCTTCTAGTTCTATAACCTTATCTTCTTTTCTTTTTCCTAAATACTTGCGTCGCGACTGGATACGCAATTTTGGTAATATTTTATCCCTGTCTTCTGTTTCAAGTTTTAATCTTTTCGCGGCCTCTTCATATGATTTTTTGCTGGATGATTCGTTTACTTTTTTTACCTTTTCCTCATCTCGTTTCTTTAGCCTTTTTGCAAACTCATCACGTTCTTTAATATCTTTTAAACGATTTTCTTCAGCACTTCCAGAATCCGAAGAATAACGCCGTTTGCTAGATTTACTCATTTTATGATATTGTTAGTAAATAATAATGAAAAATATGAAAGATGACTTTTGACAGAGGTGCACTTATAAAATGAACTAAAGATATGGGAAAAAGTTACTGAAGTAACGTATAATATTAGCAAAAAAAAAAACTGTATACGGAACTGGATTTTTTATTATTTAAATAATATATATTACTTTATTGGCTGTTTGTTGTTGATTTAATTGAATGAATGTAAGGAAAATGAATACAGATTAGACAAGTCAATAATGACAATGACAGCCACTGTCATTGTGTCGGATTTTTATTACGATTAATTGGCTATTCCTTGTTCTTGGGAATTGGCTTTAAGGTCATATTACATATGCTTGCTTCATAGCAACATTTTTGAATTGATGGAATGCAAAAATCCATATAAAAACGCATCCAACATATAAACAATGCGTCGAACTTGATTATTCACTTTTGCATTAACAGAATCGAATATATATGAATTGTGTAATTGGCCAATTGAACTATAATTGAAAAAAACAATTAATATTATAGAAAGATTGGGTGGGCCGTGTACATTCTAAAATTATTTGGTCCCCTAGAATAAAGAACGGAGCTTTTAACTATATAGTAGGGAAGTCTAATAGGAGATTTTGGTATTTATTCAAGCTCGGCAGACATAATGAGCCAATGACATAAGGAGGATACTTTACATACTACACTGCTCTATGTTGCGCCAATTCACTTCCCTGCGCTGGATGTGTAAATTTTTTAAAAATGAGTTTGTGTAAAGCGCTGCACAAATTAGAGAGACTATGTCTATAGAGTGTAGTATCGGGAAATTGTTAAAAAACTGAAAAGGGCTGTGGGCTTGAAGAAATGTGGTTGATCAATTGATACTTGTAAACTGGTTTTGTTTTTTTTTTTTCAATGGATGATAATGGAATGGTAACCCCGCCTGCGCTAACTGTATACGCTGGCAAAAGGCCAGCGTATACCGTTAGCGCAGGCGGGTCAGTTAGCCCATTGTGACGAATTCAACGATAAATTAATCAAGATGGTTTCCAGAGGGAACCGCGTGGAGGTCGACCTGATGGGGTATATTGATAGCAAAGGGGACTAACCTCTCCTTTACTAACAATCCCTCCCCCCCTACTTGTAAACTGGTTGTCTACCATGAAATAAAATTCCGAATTTTCGGGCTCAATTTCGTGGTTTTTGTTCGTACCGATATCAACCAGTAAATGGAGCTTAACATTTCGTTCATCATAAATCCTATCCTAATAGGTCAGGGGAACGATATTTTAACATTTTTAATAATTTTAAACGACATGGATTATGTAATATTAACATCAAATTTCTGTTTCGTACGTCTCCGAAATTTCAGAAAATATTTCGTGATAGGCCCTCTGTATAGGCGGTATATATAAATGCAATAATATATAACATATATAGCAAAACAAGTTATCTTGTTTTGCTATATATGTACAATCTTGAATGAACTTGTTCATTCTTGAGTTCTTTCAAAATCTTGGCACAAACTCAATGGGACAGCGCAGTGACGCCTGAGTTACTGAGTTGACGCAAAAGTGATTACTTGCTCTGAGACAGTTAGATTTTTTTACGGAAACTGTCCATGAACATACGTGTGCACAATAATATATTAAATAAATATTGTGTACGTGTGCGCAAAATGCCGTTAAAACCCTAGGCTTTTCTGACCTTTTCACTTATTTAAACTAAAAAATTGAATTTTCATTGTATATCGTAAATTGCAAGATGTACTTATATATAATAGACGGGAGGAGGAAGGGATTGTCAGAAATGCGGACTACCAGTCATATTGCTAGCAATATACACTGTCAGGTCGACCTTCACGTAGTTCCCGCTGGAAACTATCGTGCTGAATTCCAGATATATTTATCACGATGAGCTAATTGACCTGCTTTTTCATTTTCACCGATCATTCCTCACTGGTGCCCTGCCAACGCATACCGTTAGCACAGGCGGGGTTGCCATTCCATTATCATCCATTAAAAAAAATTTAATTGACATGGCTTGTGTACTGAAAGTATGCAAATCGCATTCATCGTGTGAAGTACCTAATTGGAAAATTAAATTTTCAAGCAATGGCGCGGTGTAAATTCACAGTGCGTATTTTCTATCCTAAGTAGGTACTTCCAGGTATTTATTTTTCAACCGATTTAAAAAAAGAAGGAAATTCTCAATTCGGTTGTATTTTTTTATGTTTTTACCTCAGAACTCTATCATTTATAAATGAACTAGCGACCCTGAGCAATACTAATACTAAATAGCGCCGCCAGCCCTCCGCCGGTACTGTCGCAACCGCTATGTCCCTGCATTTTAAATTTGTAATATCTTCGAAAATATTTATTTAAATTACATTCTGTAAAGGGCCATATTGATCTATATTCAATACACAATGTATTTAAGATACTTAATTGAATAAGAATTATTGTTGTATTGTTTCTCGTAAAAAGTAAAGGATAAAAATGGTTATTGTGGGTTATCTTTAAGAGATAGACATATATCATTCCGGTCTTTTTTTTAGACCTTCTTAAGGTGTATAATACTGTAGTACATTATTTTGATCTATCTCGTAGGCTTCAGCCAGCGTTGGCAATGTAATCATAAAAAAATGTTTTTATTTACGACGTTACATTAGAAACCTCTAAAATTATCAGTGTTTCTCTTCTATATTTATTTACTTCTATAGTTACGTAGTTTTAAAGATCTTAGCATACATAGGGACAGGCCGACGGGAAGCGACTTTGTTTTAAACTATGTGGTGATTTGGAAACAGTAGTTTGGTTAATAAATCAAAATTATTGCTTTTACCACGATTCAAGTCGGTTTATATTTTTTTGTAGAAAAAAAATATGAAATCCTTAAAAAAATATCACTATGACAGGTATTTTGATTGTAAGTTTTGTCAAAACATACTTACTTGAAGGATTATAGTGAATCATCTTTCATTGCCTATTTGAATATTATTGAAATTATCTATAAATTGACGGAAAAGAATAAATATGTTAATGCTATTAAGAAAATACAACATATTTAGATCTTTATTGTGGTAGGTACATAAGTTGTATATTACTATAATATATGTATACGCGTATTTTTACTATATGTATAGCGATTTAAAAATCTGGATATCCTAAAAATTTCAAATTTCATTCCCTAAACACTCCAATATATTTTATTTCAAGACTGAATGTTATCCAAATTATTTGTTATTTTAACCGATGATTTTATCACAAAAGAGGTAAAATCAGTCAAGCGTGAGTTGAATTCACGAGTCGATAGTTCCGTTCATTAAAATAATATTTTGCCCATTACAATTCGGAGTATCTTATTTCGGACAAATTATGCTATAACTGTGTTTAAAAATTAGACCATATAAGTTTGGAGGTTTTTTAAAGTTTGTTTTAAAAAATTGTAGTTATTTCATATTTTTTTGATTCACATACTTTGGAGGGAAGGTGGAATAAATTTCCTATCACATTTTCTATTACGATGATTTACAGGGGTCAACCAGATAGGGTATATTACTAATAATCCGTTAATTCCTGTTTATTAACAATTTCGTCTCCCCATTAAGAGTTTTGGATTCTCTAGTACAAAAAAAAAAAAGAAATCAATTATTTCCTATGTTATGTGGGTAATAATATCTAAAATTGTACGTTTCAAATCAATAGTATTAATGAGTAATTATAGCGTAGTGATAGAGGGTCGGGTGGACGACAAAGTAGTAAGGGTTCCTTGGTGGTACGAAGGTTTTGGTATGGAACCCTAAAAAAAGTAGGCTTGAAAAAAAATCATAGATGAAAACTTACAATTCTGGCAGAAATTTTTGTTACTTGGTGCCTCTCTTTTATTATCTAGTTGTTACTACCTGAATACTTCTTTTTAGTGTTACACCTGGGTCAAAAATTGACAAAAAATATATTGGCACGTCTCCGAAAATAAAAAATGTACTCAAAAGTTATTGGAAACTTGTAGAAAATAATATAACTTTTATAAGAATTCATGGAGCACCAGTAGACCAGGTTAGAAATTTCTCAAAAAATCATAAGGTATTCCAGTAGACTATATCATTAGGTATTTGGATGAAAATGTAATGGCAACTATGTCTGCGCTATCGATATATACTGGCGGGGCATCAGTGAGAGATAATAAATGGGGATGAAGACAGTTCAGTCCGCTCATTATTATTAATTCACCAGAAATTAATCACGATGTATTCCAAGGGGGATTGCGTGAAAGTCAGCCTAATAGAATATATTTTTAGCAATGGATTTTTTTTAATGGGTGATGATGGAATGGTAACCCCGCCTGCGCTATCGGTATACATTGGCGGGGTACCAGTGAGAGGTGATAGGTGAGGATGAAAAGGCAGGTCAGTTAGTCCATCGTGAAGAATTCAACGATAAATTAGTAACGACAATTTTCAGGGAGAACCGCGTGGAGGTCGACCTGATAGAGTATATTATAGCAATGGGGTGGGGACTAACCTCCCCATTACTAACAATACCTTCCCCCCTAGCAATAGGATTATTAATTGACATTACTAACAGTCCCTCCTCCTCAGTCGATTATGGTTAGCTCCAGGTTAAGATAAGGTTGTGGGATGATGAGAGATTGAAAGAATTGTATAGTAACTGTGTAATTATCAGACAGAAAAATTATTGGAATCAGAAGCGTCTTAGTTTTTAGGAATGAAAACTCACGAAGGGTACTAAAAGTGGCACAGTGTGTACTCCAGTGTACAGCAACCTTCTTCTTTTTGTACTCAATTGAAAATATATTTGTTACTTATATATGTTTAGATAACTAATGATATAGATCTGACTAACAAGACATGTCTTATTACTGGAGCGAATAATGGCATCGGTTTGGAAATGACAAAATGTTTAAATTCTAACGGTTGCAATGTACTAATGGCGTCTCGGAATAGTTATGCAGCTAACAACATTATTAAATACGTGGTAGAAAAGAATGATCTGCTACGATTTTATGATATTAATCTCGCTTCTCTTAAGTCAGTTAAGAACTGTTGCAATGCAATATTGAAAAATGAACAGTAAGTCATATTTATTATAATAAATATATAAGGATATCGTAACAAGTACGTACCTATATATATATATATATATATATTTAGAACTTTGTTATTTATAAACTGATTTGGGATTTTTTTTATTAGATAGGTTATACTTTCTGATTGGATAGAAATTTCATTAAAAACGGCTCAGCAATTTAGTTTTTTAATTAAAAAGAACTGGTTTATGATTATCATCATATCATATCAGTCGTTAATTGTCTTCTGCTGAACACAGGCTTCTACTATAAGATGAGGTTTTGCTAGTAGTTGCCACACTTGGCAGCTGGGTTGGCAACCACAGTTACGCTTATGGTGATATTTTAAGAGGGATGCTGTTGTCCATCCCTCCACCATTAAGTGCCCTAAGTCGCTGTTATGACACCCATGGGAAAGAAAGGAGTGGTCCATTCTACGTCAGTACCGTATGGCTATCAATAGTCAATTTAATTGAGGATTATGGTTATAATTATGTTTAATTCAATTTTGCCACGATTAAAGTCGGTGGTTGATCTAATGATAGGGTATTTTTAATGAATCATAATGGAATGGTAACCCCGCCTGCGTTAACGGTGGAGGGGCAACAGTGAGGAAAGATAGATGAGAATGATTTAGATGATGAGATGTCATTTAGTCCATAGTGATGAATACATTTAGAATTCAATACGATGGCTTCTAGGGGGACCATGGGGAGGTCAACCGGAAACAATATATTGGAACTGGTAGTCTGCATTACAAACAATTCCCGACTTCCCCCCTGACGACAGTGTAAATTGTTAGCAAGGGGGGTTGCTAATCTTTGTTTTGCTTAACAAATACCAAAAGAAATGTTAACGTAGGCTGACGTATTAAGTTTTGTTGGATGGATTATACAGAATGAAATATAATTTGTATAAAGTGACTTTTGTACACTATTATTATTTTTCTATTTTTGTGTTAGAAAAATTGATATGGTTATTTTAAATGCTGGAGTATTTGGTTTGCCATGGACTCTTACTGAAGACGGACTAGAAACAACATTTCAAGTCAATTACCTTAGCCAGATCTACTTATTAATGAATATTGAAAAGTTGCTTACACCAGATGCCAGGGTCATATTCGTGTCGTCCGAGTCTCATAGGTCTGTATAAAAGATTGTATTGTACCTATGAGTTACGACAACATATTATTATTTTCTTTAAATACATATTATACGAGTTTAAATATGAAGGACAGCGATGTGAGAGGATATGTATGATGTTCTTACATGGATATGAATGTAGTATAAATCTGTCGTCTGATGGCATAGATGATTTCTATGCCATCCCTACCAGCATATAGTGGGGCTATTATTTAATTTTCACTCATAAAATAAAATCATAAATGTATTTTATTACCGACATATCCAATTGTAAATTTTAAAATAGAGGTATTATCTAACTCTATTATAAAGTATGCAGTGTGTGAAAAAGTGCTGTTTGTGAAGAGTGGTGTTAAACTAAGAATAAGGACTAAATATGTTTATTTTCAAAACTCAGCTATTGTATTTGTTGTTACCTTCTGTCAAATTGTATGCTGTTCTAACACTAACATTTTATGATGTCATAAAATAATGAATAGATACATGTACCTATTACCAATTTAAAAATCAGGTGATATTTTAAAAACTTTTTTAAGGATAATACATTTATTTTAACATATCACATAGTAAGCCATAATATTCAGAATACCCTCTTGACATTATATAAATTAGGACAATAATAAATTTAAACCGTTGTAATTCTAATTAGGCAATTATCACGTTAATATTTTTGAATAACCTAGTTACTAAGTTTTAATTCTATAAATGACATCTAATCAGTAACATAATTAAATGAATTTGAAGTTTAATAAATCATAATGATACTTTCTAATTATAAATGAAATTGAATATTCTATACTTAGTAAAACTACACAAGGACCGATTTCTTCCCTTCTCTTTCTGTCGAGCGACTGACTAAAAAACCGCCTTTAGCTCGTTGTCTAATACTTGCTTCCCGCTTATGGCGTGGCGGATGTTGTAGTGGGGAAAAATTAATCAATTTCTTACTGTTTTTTTACACGACGATAACAATTGGATACATTTTATTTCGTTGTAATGTCTATAGTAAAAATATATACTGAAGAGCCACATAATTTGACAGTGCTCTGCTGCATGTACCGACCTTAACCGTCGCTTTTTATTTTATATACATATACTTAAACAACTTCAGGAACGTGAATTGGACTTTACATAATACTTTGGCGCCAACTGAAGATCTAGTTTCACTTCCGAAAAACAAGTATACTTCTATAAAAGCGTACAATATATCTAAGCTTTGTGGTATTCTGGCAATGCACTACTTGGGATATCGGTGGTTGAACACTGGCAAGGCAGTTTTCTGCGCACACCCAGGCACTTTTGTGAAGACCAGTTTATGTCGCAACTAGAGATGGGCAATCCACCTGGGTGGGTTTAAAGTCTGGTGGGTAAAAACCGGGTGTTTTGGGTTTATTGGGTTTAAACCCCATAATCACCCAAATTTTTGGGTGTTTATGATTTTGTACTTCATCATCGTCATCTCAGCCGCAAGACGTCCACTATACTGGACATAGACAATATTATTATGCAGCCTACAGAATAAAAAACTTTTAATTTGATTTTGAGTTTATTAAGAAAGAGATGAAAGTAAAATGTAAAACTACAGTAAATCACTGTCAGATTCAGAGTTATTACAATCGATGAATTGTATAGGTTCGATAGGCTATATTTCGTCTAAACTGTTATGTTCATTTACTTGCTCAATGAAAGCTTCTAAGGTATTTTCTTCATTAAACTGAATGTCCTCGCATTCAGCTTTATGTTTAAGATTCCAGTTTAACAAATGAATGAAATTTTTTCAGTTCTTTCAGTTGTAAGTCGATTTCTTTTGTTATTATGTATGTAGCCACTAAAGGAACGCTCAGTGGCTGCCGAAGTACAGGGAGCTGATAGAATACGAATCGCTACTTTGCTTAACTCAGTGGAACCACAAATACTTTTCCACCATATTAGGGGCTCAATGCTATCTAATGAGCTCCATACAAATCCTCTGGCCCAAAAGTTTTCTTTAGCTTTATAACACGCCAAATCTGCCATTACATTTGACAAACTTAAGTGTTGGCTTAAATTGTAGATAAACTCCATACCCTTAAGTTCTTCCTCTTGAGTAAGTTCGACTCCTAGAGTCCTGGGGTCTAGAATATATGATGCAAAATGTATTGGCCTCATTGCCATATTGCATCTTGAAGATACTGATGTTAGAATCTGATGTTTGCTTTCTTCGCTCAATGTCGAAATCTCATTTAATGCAAAACGTATCTTAGCTTGTACATCTCTAAATGTAATGTATGTGCGATGCAAACGATTCTGGTCGCTCTCTAAGTAAAATATGCTTTCAGTGACTGGTTCCAAAATACTTATACATGCCCCTGTCTTCGTCCAGAAATCATCACTTAGAATTAAATCTTTAATATCTCTTGAAATTACCACATCTTCTCTAACTGTTAATATTTGCAAAGCTATCTTATTTGCTTTCAAACTTTTTAACGAAGTAACATGACTTCCCCATCTTGTAGCACAAGGCAATTTTAGTGTTTGTGTATAATCTTCACCCTGCCTTGATTTTATCAACAAGGAACTTAATCGTTGACTCCTTTTAACAGTTTTTATTATATTTATGGCTTGCATAATAAACACAGTTTTCTTGTATCTTTACAATATCTTGGCACAACAAGTTAAGGATATGTGCACAGCAACCGAGAGGAACAACATGTGGATATTTGAGTTTTGTTAATTGGAATGCCTTTTGTATATCTAGCGTTATCGCCAATAAGTACAAGAAACTTATTTGCTCCATACACTTTCATTACTTTTTCAACTTCTTGGCTAAGGTATTCACTAGTGTGAGGATTACTTTCTGTATTCAAACTTTTAACGTATGCAGGTTGAGGTTTTGATATACTCGTAAGAAAGTTTATTATTCCTTCATTTCTTAAATTAGACCAGCCATCGCACTGAAGGTGTAAGTAACTACAAGCATTTAGTTCCTCATTTAATTCAAAACGCATTTCTCTATATATTTTATCTAAGTATTTTGTCGCTAAAGCTTTACGTGAAGGTATTTTAAATTTTGGTTGCAATTTTTCGAAAAATAGTATCCATAAAGGATGTTGAACAAACTATAATTTAGTACCTGTTACAAATATATCTATCGCTAATTCTGTTTTTATATGATCATCGGTGTCTTGAAACTCAGCATTTATTGTAGTGTTAGCAGACGACGAGGGGCTTATAAAAGAATCATTTGTCTATCTCTGACAGTCCAATATATTGGTTTTGGACGAGCTATCTTTTATAAGTTTCATAGAGTCTTTTAATGTTTCTGGAGATTTTGGACAAGTGATAAGATGTTGAAGCATTTTGGCAGCATTACTGAATTTGTAGACCTTATTACAAAGCTTGCAAGAAACAGACTTGTTTGGTAAAGTACGGTAGTGCTCCCATATGCGTAAATCTTTAGGTCTCCCCATTGAACCTAAAAAAATGAACGATGATTAGTTGGTCTGACGAAAATTCAACAATAGAGTGCCTATTTTTTTACAATGATTATTTCTTGTTATTTACAATAAATTTATTAAAAAAATAATAAAATAAATACAAAAAACCTTTGTAAAATTACATCTCATCCGAGGATTAAACGCAGACGCTAGTTTATTATCGTATTGTTCTGTATTTTTCTCAGCAACTTCTTTAATTCGATTAGGTACTTACGCATATTATGTTAAAAATAAATATCTAGTACACATCTTAGGCTATCCACCATTATTATCCAATGACGACTCTGCTAACTATGCACTATCATCCAAAATACGTGTATGGAAAATTTTATCCCAGTCGGTTGAGGATTGAGGATAATTGCATCAACATACGAACATACCTACATACTTTTATTTATAACGCAAGCTAAATAAAAGCTTGTAATAATACATCTAATTTTAAGTTAAAATTGTTAAGTGATCATGATATAATTGTATCATTCAAAAATCCACTTACCTTTAATTATTTCTTGTTAAGTATAAATATTATTTCAAATCTGCTCCCTTAATATGCACTTTTTTACTGCTTTTCCTACCTAACACGTTACCAGGAAGTCTCGTTACCAGAGTCAGATTAATAGTGAACACTTTTGACAGTGCTTGTCGTCGCCTCATATTCAGCGTCGACGAATAGGGGAATCCCCAGTCATAATGTATTGCATGCGTGGCGGTCTTACTTCAAATCCATAAACAAAGAGATAATTACAGAACTCGATACTCGATGGCGCTGTTTTTGTTTGAAGAAAGTTTGCGGGCTAAAATACATAGAATTTCATCAATGACTTCCACAAAGAACAACATTTTGTTTTTTCTAAGTCCGTATCTCTTCTGTATATTTCATAAGATATAAGCTTTCTAACATTGTTATGCAACGTGATTTTGTCGATGTCTTGCTAGCAGGGTTGACAGATATATGATTTAAATCGTACTCATACTATTATTTGTCTATTTTTTAATGTACGATCGTAAAGATTATGATCGTAATTCGCACAAAAACATACGACTTTTTGGTTACCTGGCAACATTTTTATTATGAAACGAACATGCTCACATCATCAGTCACATGCAACAATTTATTGGGGATTACCCCTTGACATCTGGCATATAATATTAAGTCAGCCACAGTTACTGACGTTCGATATTTAAAGTGTATTGTTTTTGTGCTAAATATTTCATAAAAACGTTATTTAATACTTTGTGGATTATTAATTTAGTTGATAATCACTGGAAGTAAAATGGATGCTAATTTGAGAGATCAAGATCTTCGTATAAAACAGTTAATAAAAGAAAATCGTAAGTACTCTTTTTATACCTAGGTAGGTAAGGTATAATAAACACAAAAGGTACTTAGATCGCGTGTGTTCGAAGCATTTATTCTAATAAATTTAATTTAAAATTGTAGAAAGAAAAAAATGTCTGCCAAGCTTAGCCGTGGCCGATCTCCAAATATATTTGGCGATAGTGAAAGTGTCCAGATGATTTACTTGAGCGTCGTCGCAACAAAGAAAAAAACGAGGATAAAGTAAAAGAAAATTTACTGAAAGAAGAAACAAACTGTTCTAAATGCTTAATTTATGGATAAGAGGATAAAAGAAATGAGTATTTCGGACTGTTAGTGTCTCAAGAATTTAAATATATACGGCCATGTGTGCGAACGAGCTTTTGAAGAAATTTATATAATATCTACGGGAACAACTTCAGGCCAACATGTTGATCAACTACATGAAAACACTGAAAATTAATTACTTTCATTTTATTATATATAGATTTTTAAAATTTCCTGAAATATTATTAGTTAACGTTTTATTTAATATTGTAGAATTATCAATACAATTTATAAAAATAATTTATTGGTATTACTGGCATATTTTCAAAAAAATACGTAAAAACCTATTTTTTTGGGTGAATGGGAGTTTATGGGTGTTTCTGCGCAAAGCACCGGGTTTGTGGTGCTTTGCCCATCTGTAGTCGCAACTGGTGGATCTACGAAACGCTCTATACACTTATGAAGCCGTTTGCAAAATCTATTGTAAGTTTCTATATACCTAATAAAAGTGCTCATGGCGTGATTTCTCGATAAAACTTATACATATTATAATACTCGTATTTGGTTTCATTTTATTGTTTTATTATGATTTTATTATATCTGAGGATGTGTGAAATGTGGCAACGCCGCAATTAAGTCAGTTGTCGTTTGCTTGAGTATCTCTGTCCCATTCGTGTTTCTACTGTGAAGCATTTTATATGTGTATTTTTTTTTAATGGATGATAATGGAATAGTAACCCCACCCGTGCTATCGGTATACACCGGTGGGGCACCAGTGAAGGATGATAGGTGAAGATGAAGTAGATCAGTTAGCCCATTGTGACGAATTCAACAAGAATTGTTCACGATGGTTTCCAGGGGGAACCACGTGGAGGTCGACCTAATAAGGTATATTGCTAGCAATGGGGCTGTCAATCTCCATTGCTAACAATCCATTTCCCCCCTTTATATGTGTATTTGAATTTTTTTTTATTTACATGCACATTAGCGTGTTTGGGATTATTTTCTAAAGGTGGCCTGGTCCCTTAAAAAAGGCAGGTTTGTACTCTCAGACACGTATGTGAAGTTTCGCTTGCATCCTGAGGTGGCCACCAGCCAGTTCTAGGTTAGGCACGGCTCAGAAAATATGCCTATGTACATAAATGCATATAACACAGAATACCTATACCAATATAAATAGATATACTCATGAACACAAATGTTTATATAACGCGAGGATTGAAGCTGCAACCATGGGAAGGTGGGGGAACGCGAACTTGATGATTGTTCAGAACGTTTTGTGTGAATTCTTTTAAATTATATCATATAATGAGTATTATATGATTTACATTCTTTTTTTTATGTATATACTTAGAATGGCAAACAATCTGAGGGCTCATGTGATGGATAGTGGTAATCGTCGCCTATAGCCTATTACTCATAGTAATATTATGGACATAACAGAGTATACTGTTTCGCCCATGATACCCCCCATGCGTTGCCATTCCTGAGGACTCAGGTGTTATTTCTCTGTGCCCTGTAAATCTACTGCCATATCCCACTCTTCAAACTGAAACACAGCCATGCAAATACAACTGCTTCACGGTAGAAACACAACGGTACAAAGTCTCCCTCTGATGACATTTACATATTTAAATACCGGCACAGAAATGGTATTCTGAGCTTTATCGTCGCCACTATTATTCTTTAATGATAGCTGTAACATTCAATTGCAAGTATTTATATTTATTTCCCCTTTATTTAGAGTCAAGCAGCTAGCACTCCAATTTACTGTGCCATCTCACCAGACTTGAAAGGTTTGTCCGCTCTATATTACAAGGATTGTCAGCGCTGCGAGGAAAGTGATCTAGCGAAAGATCTCCACCTTTCATTCAGGATGCATGATTTAACGCAGGACATATTACGTGAACGAGTCAAGTTTATCGATGATTCAGTTAATATGGTGCTTAAATCTTCCGGTTTGCAAGACCAACCAAAGGAGATTATAAATGATAACCTCGTTTCTAATTACACAGGACAAATCCAGTAATTTTTTAAATTTATTAATTATCATTTATGTTAAATATCCTCGATGTATGGTTTGTTTTGTGGGATTAAATAAAACTACTCGGTAACGTGAAAAGTTTTCTTATTAATAATAATATTTAATATTATAACGCGAATTACAGTTTTTTTTCTATAATATCATAGAAAAACATCTTAATAAAGACTTAAACACCAATTCTTATAATTTCTTATATCAATATAATATAATATATGTAATAGGTATAAAATACAAAATCAGTGAGCCGCGATATATGCGAGATAAATATTAATAGGTCGTTCATTACAAAACTTCCAAATATTTGGTTATCTCCTGGAAGTTTTGGCACGAATTCTATTTATTTATTTATTATACATTGTAAGCAGGAAACGTGTAAACTCGATTATCGCCTTTTAGTACTGAAACGCGGGAGATAACGACACCAGTTTTTTCTTGACTTACAAGAGGGACACTTGAGTTTACTCGTTTCCCGCCTATAATGTGTTAACTTATTTACAGATATATTTAATGAAAGCTCCCAAACTTACATTGCTTTTTTTAGCAATGTAAAAGAGATGTTTCAAGAATATGTACTTTATATGCGCCATGTTCAAAATTTCCAATTATTTTCTTATACATATGAACGGATAATGAACTCTGATAGTAAACGGAAACATTGTTCAACGTGCAATAAGCTTCTTTCTTCTTCTTAATTAAGCTATCACGAAAAATTTTGATGATAAAAAATATTTAAAACTTTAGAAGTCAAATATGATGAGGTACGTGCAAATTTTTTTGTGATACATTTATGTGCAATTTCTTCTATATTTAATGTTTTAGTTTTAGTAGAGCACTTTTTAAATAATTAGAAATAATGAACATGGCCCAATTAGAAGATTAACAGACAATAAAAAGTGATAACGACGTTGACATTTTTAAGAAGGCTCTTAAACTAATAATACATGTTGCGATTGCATCATAAATACCTAAAAGGACAGCAGTCTTTGATAAGTATAAATATTTGACATGAATGATACAGTAGGGTTGCTTATACAAGTGAACACAATTTATACTGTATATATAAGATATACTGAACAGGACAAATATATTTATAATAACTAAAATCAGTGGTGTAATATTAATTAGGGAAGAAAGCGATCAATGAGTGAGAGAGAATATATAATCCTGAACATAAAGTGAGGATTTCAAATGACACGACTTGGGTATCGAACTTTTTTTTCGGGATTAGTGCGTTATACTCAACGCACTAATCCCGAATGCGGTGTGCTCAAACAAGTAAATAATAAATAAAAACTTGTCAATTATGTAAAGATTTAAAGATAATCGGAAAATCTAAAAAGATATTTGTTTAAAGCAATTTCTGAGCATTCTTTTGTAAATGGATAATATTAGTAAATAGGATACAGAATTATAAAACATTTTTTCTAGAGAAATAATATTATTTTAACAATAATAATGTGAAATGTATCATTATTGTTAAAATAATAACACATAATTTATACATTAAATGCAATTTCATCATTATCATAAGAAGCCACCTTAATGTCTCACTTAGGCACGGGTCCTTCTTTTATAAGGAGGATATTTATATAGCACATCACACCGGCCAGGTGGCTATACAGATATTTGACTTTTCTTCTTTTTTGTACTGATATATTACGCTTTTCTCCTCTGGCTATTCTTTATGACATTACTGGGGAAAAATATTAGTGGTAATACATAACTTCGTTACCCTACCGATGGGTTAATAATAAATAATGCAATTTATTTATTATTCCTTAAATATTAAATACAAACATTAGATCTAATTCTGTTATATGTTTTATATTTTACAAAATTATAAATAGCTATTGTATTTAGCAGTTATCATGATACAATCGATATTTCACTGTTTTGTTTATGAATGTCATCTACTAGTAGAGTAGAATCCGTTTCTCAACCTGTTTACGACAAATGGGGCACACGGTGATGCGGTCTCCGCACATCTGACACATGCCGTGGCCGCACAGGAAGATCATGTTTTTCAGACGGTCCAAGCAGATCGGGCACATGGTCTGCGAAAGAAGAATGAATGAGTCACTTTAGTATCTGATTTATAATTTCAGCTATTTATTGTGGACATGAGGGATGCCTTTACGAACAATATTTAGGTGGAGTGTTATTCACCAAACACCAATACGCCAACTATCAACAAATAGCATATCACTTTTATCTCTTACGATAATTGACATTAGTGAATAATAAAACTGAATAGAACTGATTGACTCGTGTTAAGGTGTCGTCTTGCCGTCGCAAAAGTTTCTAAGCTGTCTTTCATCATCATCATCACTTCAGCCATTGTTATACAAGAAAGCTAGAGTCTTTCCGTAGCTTCCTAGACATATGTATACGTATACGTGCACACTGGGTTACGAAACAAGTGACAATCATTTTAAAATGAATCTAAAAATATGAATTTGATAATACAGAGGTTTGAGGAATAGATTTTGGGATCTCTAAATCAATGGCGCGTTGTTCGACTGAGCCGATATCGCCATTGATTGCCTAATCAAAGTAGATTCAAAACTGCTGGTCTGGAATCGTGAAGTTCTGTGTAAAGGCAACTTCTCTAAATGTAAACTGATTAGATTGTTTACCTGTTCCTTGATATCCTGCAACTGTTGCTGCAGCTTTTGTACATCGGCGGGGGGCGCGGGCGGGGCCGGTGCGGTGGTGGGGGCGGGGGTTGGTGCGGGGGCGGCGGCGGCGGAGGCGGGGGGCGCGGGGCCGGGCCGCGACCCGTTGTTCATGAGGTGGGCCGCGGCCTGTGTCGGAGCCGGCTGGCCCTTATTCACCTGCACCTGAGCTAGGTTGCTACCCTCTTTTTCCACTGAAACAAGTTAATTCGACTATTTGTTTTATCTACATTTGTATTATTTCCTGGCTGTTCTAATTTTTAAATTCGTAAAAGCAAATCAAATCTTACTAACACAATAAAGTTGTAGTTAAATGATGTCTATACATGGAAGATATTTAAGAAAAAAATACTAAGAGGGGTCTTAATAAGGCTAATAGATGCCAAAACAATAATTTTTAGAAGTTAGGGGTGATAGGTGAGGATGAACGTGGGTCAGTTGAATTAACCACAATGGTTTACAGCGGGAACCGAATGGAGGTCGATATATTGCTAGTAGAGAGCTCTACTAGCAATATATCGATCTAGCAATATATCGATCTAGAAATATATTACTAGTGGGGGGAAACGGATTGTTAGTAATGGAGACTGAGAACCCTCTTGCTAGCAATATACCGAACCAGGTCGACCTCCTCGCGATTCTCCCTGAAAACTATCATGGTTAATTACTGTTGAATTCATCATGATGGGCTTACTGGCCTGTTTTCATTCTCTTCTATCACCCTTCACTGGTGCTCCGCCAGCGTAACCCGTTAGCGCAGGTGGGGTTACCATACCACTTTCATCCATAAAATATTACTAACAATGCCTTCTCCAACGTTTGATAGATAGGTTGAGAGAATAGTTACAGTCTGATTTGGTAAGCGGTGCGGCGTGCGCGTGTGCCTGCACGAGCGGATGCTGGTGCGGGAGTTGTGAATGCTGCGCGTGCGGCGCCGTGTTAGTGTGCGCGTGCGGCGCTGAGTGCGGGTGCGGCGGCGGCGGCGGCGGCTGCAGCGGCGTGCGGCACTCCACGCACTTGCGCATGAGCGGCGCGCACGCCGCGCATGCGCACACGTCGCCGCACGGCCGGAACACGACCGTGGCCGGCGCCTCTGAGCACACGACGCACTCGCCTACGCGCTGCCGTGACGTCACGCACGCACGACACACCAGGCATTTTTTTACCTGCGAATGTCAAAAAATAGATTTGAACGAATGAACATTTTTTAATATGTGCCAACCAATCAATATATTTGTCAGGCATTCTGTTTTTTAATTAGTGCCAATTATCTAATAATTTGCTTTGTTGGCAGTAATTAAAGAACAGAATGCCAAGCAAATATTTATTTCTTTAACAAGGATGTGTTTCTTATATGAGTTTCTTATAATACAGATTATCCTTGTTTTAAACAATGAATAACTAGGGGCACAACACAATCATCCCTAAGTTAACGCGCTACGGAAGTTGTCTTCAATTTAAGATTCACATTATATAATGAGCCATTTACACACATTTGCAATGTGATGGAAAATATGTCACGATATGTATCTTCGAAACTTGTAAAACCAATGCGTATATTGCTCTTTCGTTCTGGTAAAAATTTATTTTGTACTTTTTTAAATGTCAGGTGTATGCTACGGTTTAATTTGTAATTTTCACATTTAATATGTTATGATAATGATTAGATAAGTTAGGAAATCATGTTACATCATAAAGCAAAGTGCAATAATTTTTATTTTTATAAAAAAAAATGACTAAATAAATAAAAAAAAGTTATGTAATTACTCTCGCTGCACAAACGTTGCAGCAACATATGTGACCACAGGGCCGAAACAGGGTATCTCGTTTGGCGTCAGAGCAGACGAGGCACTCGTCCGCAGTGGGGTCCACCTGGGTATTGTCCCCACTCGAGGGTTCCATGGGAGCCGTCAGCGAGGCGCTACCACACGCAGTACTTATAGAGCTCGGTTCACTCTCTGATAGAACACTACTTCCTAATGCTGCGCCTTCTTTGCGACATGTTGTTAACGTTTTGCAGAGATTAGGATCTGGGCACAAGTCTAAAGGTGTTTGACCTGAAAAACAAATATCGTATGTCTTAGTCTTTTTTAAGTTTTTAAATTTAAAAGACTTTTACCTTTTAGTTATAACAGGAATATCGTAGCCTAATCATATGACTGCCAATGAAAGAAAGAGTTAATAAGTTTTTTCATACCACGTGTCATGTATGAATTATAACCATATGTATGAGTTTATTACGTATAAACTGTATTATATTGGATGTCGAAACTTAGCAGTCGGATTTTTTATGATTTAGTTACCATAAGTTTATTTAGCGAGCAATGTTTATGTTAAGTAATTTATTTAAAAGTAAGCGAGTTCTGTAAACAGCTAAAACTTTAAATTATATCGAAGACAATGATGGATGTCTGAATATATTTTATTACAATTCTACAACGCCTACGCAATAAGAGTAATATTATACGAACCTTTTTTATTTTTTATGGTAAGATCGGCCCCGTGTGTGGCCAAAAAGCATGCGATAGAGGCGGATGATTTTTTATCGTGTGTGTGCGCGAGGCCCGTGAGCAAGGCGGCGCCGCGAGCATCCTGCAGTTGGCGGAGCTGCTGCAACGTGTGGTGTCGAAGCGCCTCGTGTAGAGGTGTGTCTCCGTCCTGAAATATGTACACCAGTTAAGTGACATGTACATCATTAAGAACATTAGATAAAATGGAACAGTAGGGGATAACAGATTTTTGGATTGATAAAATTGTATACTTAACTATTGGTAGGTATATTACCTACTTTACGTAAAGTGATAAACGTTGTTTAGAGACATGAACTATTTCAACTATAAGTTCATGCATTGGCATATATGAGGAGAACTGTATCCGATTAGGTAGCGATTCGCACTTAGTAATTTTATTGGCATATCTTACTTCTCAAAGCGTAACAGAGCTTGCAAGCATAGTTGGTATGTTACAGAAATACGAGTGGAACAAAGGTACCATACAGGTAATTTTGTACAAATCTTCCTTTTGTAGTAACAATTTCATAAAGGATTAATTTTGATGTTCCCAATGCAATCGAAAACATTTATTTCCGTGGTGCCATATAAAATGAACATTAAATTGTTCTCTAGACATCTAGTGGTTTTTCATTTATAATTTTTTTTATGCAACTTAGAATTGCAAACAAGCTGATGGCCCATCTGATGGAAAGTGGTAACCGTCGCCTATAGATATGGGCAGTACCATGCGTTGCCATTCCTGACGACTCTAATTGAATTAATTAATTAATTGAGAATTATAATAATAACATATCTGTACAGATAACAATAGCAAACTAGTTTCTTTATATTATAAATGTCACATTATTTGGTACGAGTAATTAAGAGCTGATTTTATAAAATGACTAATCAAACATTAATGTGATATTTTGTCCGCGGAGGAAAAAATCCTTTATGTCAGTATGTCCACGTATTTTCACGAACACGTATATTGTAGGGTACAATTTAATGCAATGTTTCGTTATAGAATATTAAGTAAATAAATGCAATACAATATGGCATTAATTGTCAGGTCTTCAAGCTAAGATACTCTGTAGTTTAAAGAATCAGGCAAAGAACATCCCGCTCAAATGTCAAGACAATGTTGATTGTTTTTTTCGACGGGGGATTGTCCATCAAGAAAACGGTGACCGAACACCCCCCCCTATTCGCCGGAACCTGACTTCTTCTTGTTCCCAAAAACCAAATTGGTACTTCGGGGGCGGCATTTGGGGGACATAAATCAGATAAAAAAAGCTACGACGGGGCATTACAACCAAGTTCATTCTCACAGTGGAAAAATTGAAGGGGATAAAATTGATTTACCTGAATAATTGTAAAATAAAATTTTTAAAAACTTTTATACGTACTTTGACAAACCTCGTATGGCATTAAGAAATCTGTAGTTTAAAGAATCAGGCAAAGAACATCTGGGCGCACGACCTAAAACACCCAACCTGAGCCAATTCAAAAGTTCATTTCCTAAATTGGCCTGACCAGAAATCGAATCCAGGACTTCGTCTATGCAAAGCAACGTGAAAGCATTAGGTTGCGACAGTCGTTAAATATTATGAAATAAATTTGTAAAATCGGTCCATTCGTCCTTGAGTGCCGCGTTTTTTAATGGGTGATAATGGAATGGTAACCGCGTCTGCACTATTGATATGCATTTTTTTTCTGATGGGTGAAAATGGTTTAGTAACCCCGCCTGCGCTAACGGGATACGCTGGCGAGGAACCAGTGAAGGGTGATAGATGAGAATGAAAACAGGCCAGTTAGCCCATCATGATGAATTCATCAGGAATTAACCATGATAGTTTCTAGGGGAAACCGCGAGGAGGTCGACCTGGTTGGGTATATTGCTAGTATCGATATGCATTGGTGGGATATCAGTGAGAGATTATAGGTGAGGATGAAATAAGTCAGTAAGTCGATAGTGACGAATTTATAAAGAATTAATCACGAGGTATCCAGGGGGAACCGCCTGGAGGTCGACTTGGTAGGGTATATTGCTAGCAATGGAGCTGTCAGATCCCCAATACTAACAATTCCTTTTCCTCCTGAGTAATGTACTTACCAACAAATAGCAGTCGATTATCATTTATACGTTAAATTTCATTACCTTATCACAGATATTAAGGTCCGCTCCATGGGCGACAAGTAAGCGAACTATTTGCGTATGTTGTCGTTCAACAGCCAAATGTAACGCCGTCTGTAGGTTGGCGTTTTGGAGGTCAGGGCGCGCCCCGCCGCGCACTAGCAGCTCGGCCACTTCCGCATGGTTGTTCAGAGCCGCCAGGTGGAGCGCCGTGTATCCGTCGTCCTTAGCATCGTCTACTATCCACGGACGCGGCAATTTACCCAGCATTATCTTCATAGCGCTGAAAAAATAGAGAAGTTCCATTAAAAAAAACTATAACGCTAATATATTCTATCGGTGAATGATAAAAGAATAAGCGAAGCCGAGGTAGGCTTCGCTTAGACGCAATTTGTATGTGTCCGAAAAGTATTATATTTATGAGTTCGGTAAGTATCTTAGGTATTTGTCTATTGGAATGTGATATTATATTGTAATTATTTAAAAGCGAATTATATATATATATATATATATATATATATATATATATATATATATATAATGTATGTGTTTTATTATGTCAATGTAATCAAAATAATCCCATAATCCCAAAACGGATGCACTATACAGATACACATATTATAATTAATTGATATAAGGGATTTTAATGAAAGTAATAATATTAAAATTTCTGTCTATATACTGGTGCTTATATCTTGCAAAAACTGCTGCACCTAAAAGTGATCTACTCATATTTCATTAGTTTTCCTACTTCTAAAATTTACGCGTATAATGTAGTCAGAAAAAGCTAGTTATATTATAAATATTATTAGATTATATACTCTAATATAAATCACATAGTTCAAAGAACCGACAATCGATGGGGAAAAATGTTCTTGAGTGGCGATCTCGTACGTGCAAATGTAGTGTAGGACGATCTCTCACTATATGGAGTGACAACCTCAAATGCATTGCACTTTTTCGTACTCGATTTTAGTTATGAACGTTAAGACATTACATTTATCGTATATATTAAAATTTTGTCCAAAACTTTGGAATTACATTTCATATATTAAGCTATAGGTACAAAATATTTACAATATTTTGTATCTATAGCTTAAGATTCTAGTAAACATCATTTACATTTTTATGTAGTACTTATGACTTTAACGTATGCTTAAAATGATCCTATATATTTGATAGTGAATAAAATCACATCTAATAACAATCTCGTTACATCTGTCTTTCTGTTCATATTCATATTTCACAGCATCATAACTTTTGCAATTTAAGTTACATGCCATAAAACTTCAAGGAAAGATCTAGAACGGCGGTAAAGTATAGAAATATTTGTGAAGTGGCGGCTTTGCTTAGGCAAGAACTACGATAGGATATTACATTTTTTTTTTTTTTATAGTGATCTAAACTTACCTTTGATAATGCCTTGATACGGCACAATTAGTATTAGATCATGTATTAAGTTAAAAAAAAGCCTGTGAATAATGAACCTCACTTGTAGTAGTACAAGTGTGAAGTGTACTTGTAACAATGAGAATAGAAAAAGGGCATGAAGTTGAATTTCAAATTTCACCAATAGTTAACAATCTCCTGTATCAACAGAATTATTACCATATTTCATAGTTTTACTCAGTTTTAATCAAAATTTAAGGATCATGTTGGAGTAATGATGGATTTCTCATATAAATTTTAATCTCTAATTTTAGTTACTTAGACAATAATTTTTTTTTTTTAAATACTGATGAGCATCAAAATTTCAAGTTTCCAAATTTAAAATTGATTACTTTAAAGAGAGTGAATTTTAAAGAGGCGAGAAATAAGAACAGAGTTTATTAAAACTCTGTTCTTGAAAAGGTCGGTTACATCTTTAGTTCAACGCAATGAGTCAGAAGGTAAAAAATGAAAAAAAGTAGGTAAAAAAGTTATTAACTTTGTATGGATATTTTTTTCTGAATTGCTCAAGTAGCTTGGAAATAGCTTATTCTCTAAATAAATGAAAGCATAAGAAAAAAATATACTACGGGAATAAATCGGACTTAAACATTTATTAGCAAACAAGCGCACTAGCTTCAACCAATTTTCTAATAAAATGATGCTTCACGTTAATACATTTCATTTTTGCATGAAACACGGTGCATTCTCAGATAATTTCTGTGCCGACTAATTATCATTAAACACTACAATCTTAACTGCTTTGTTTACTAAGCATTCGTACAAAAGTGATTTAATAAATATAGCTTCCTTACAAGCATCAGAAAGTGCTACGTACCCTGATATTCTTGATAAAGTTACAGTAAGTTGTTTTCTACTTTCTAAAGAAGTTATGGAATTACAAACTTTGAGAGCGTACTCAGTATATGACTTTCCGATCAACACCGTTACTGGTCCATTCTGCATTCATATATCTAACGGTAATGTTTAATCCAGATTGTTCATAGATAAGGCAATAATTAATGGTTCCTTTTTAATAGCGCAAAACTCTTTTCGCCGCCTTCCTGTGAATATCTTAGCACAGCGCATGCAGCGCTAACATATGTGCTATACTGAGAACTAACTGCTACATACGTCAGGTAGCCAATGATACTCCTGTAATCCAATATTTGCATTCTTCCATAGGCGTTTGAGCGGGCTTGTATTCTGTCATATTAAATTTCTCCAAAGTTCGTTAAATGAAAGTAAATAGATTCAGAATAAATTTATCACCTTTCTTATAGATTCGTATTCCTAAAGACAGCCAAAAACTTTAATCCTTAAAGGTTAGAGTTTTTGGCTGTCTAACTTATGAGGTATGTAAATAAACGTAGAAAATTGGACTCTAAAACGAAAATGTTTATAGGTTATTGCGAAGCAAGTAAGGGATATCGGCTAATAAATTCAACGATAGATTCCGAGAAAACAAAATTCTCCAACATAAATTCCTCTAAAATAAGATACCACTATATTACAGAAGTTATAATTGGAGTTTTGTTCAAATAGTTTGATAAATTTGAAAGTTGGTGATCTGAAGACATCATAGATGAAGTGAATATAGAAAACAACTTTTATTTACAAAAAAATGATATTGCTATTCACATATTCATGGTGAATATATTGTTTATAATTTAAATACAAAAATACTCAATAATGTAATGTAAGCAAACGCATAGGTCTCCTTCGTCAACAACGAAGCGGTCATTTTAAATTTAAAATAAAACTTTATAACTGTACATTACGTAGAACAATGTTTTATGCATTGTCTTCTAGATTTATATAGTGGAATACGTCACTGAGTTTCAACTAAATGGTTTTATGCATTCATCTACATTCACAAGAAAACATGTGTCTTTTTTGTAAGACGATATTCAGTTAATTGTTGGGGGTAGCGAGTTTAATTTAGACTTTTTTTGTAATTAATTTAACACCCCCCGCAAATGTCGCCTGGTAACATGAAAAAGTTCTCCCGTTGTGAACTATAATTATAAACTATTTATTTTTGTAACTTATGTGAAAATACATTTATATTCACAATATATATGTATTCAGTAGTTTAAATTATGAATAGTGTGATCCATCTCTATAAAAAAAAACCACATTACTAAATTACATTATTAGATATTGGTATGGTCTTTCTTATCAGACCAATATCTAATAATGTAAAATTAATTAGAATAAAAAAAAAAACATTATATAGTTTTCTGTGGATTAAATTTGGACCAAATTTCATTTAAATCCGTTTCAATTTTATTCTATACTATCATTTAGTACCTACAGTAAACATTAAGAGCTCTAAAATACATATATTCCAACTACTTGGTGTAATAGATATCAAAATCTAAAATCTGAAATGCTGAAATCGTCGACGGTGTCGGGGTGGATGAACTCTACATGAAAATAGCTCAAGAGATCGAGTTTGAATCATTTATATGCTTTATATCTTTGCAGGCACTCTAAAGTAAAACTCTTCGAACCCTTGAACTACTACTGGAAGCGAAACGTTATGACGTCAATCTATGGTCAAGCAGTAGCCCTTATTCGAACCAACTCAAACAACAAAACCAATTGTTGAGTTGAACGTCAGCAAACTCGTCCGAATCCAACTGTTGTAGTAATCGAGTAGTTGACAACAATAAATTAGGCGGTACACATTTAATATGCTGCGTTACATTTATACAGTAAAAACGAACGAACTAATTAAATAAGGTCAAACGTCGCGAGCGACGACGGGCGCGGCGGCGGCGGCGCACGCTCGTCCTACGTACACCAACAGTTGGTAACGCGCCGCGCGCCTCGCGGCTCCATAAACATTCTCTAGACGCGTTTATAATCATAAAATGCAATGCGCTTTATATAGTTTTAATCATTTAATTATTTATTTAGTAGTGAATTCTATTTAATAACAAGGTAGTGGTGTATTAGAAAAAATCTTTGGATACTGCACCTTTTTGTTTTTATTTTTTATTTTTTTCTATAAATGGTGAGTTTATACAATTAAAAAGATTGTTGTCTAATGTAGAAACAGTGCAGACACAGTATTTCCAATATATTTTACACATAAAATGTCTTCACAACACATTCCCTATAAGCTATAATAGCTGATCAAATGCAATGGACTTTATATAGTCCTATTGATACACTTATTTAGTAAATTCTTTTTAATAGCAAGGTATATAGTGTATTACTTCTAGAAAAATGTCTTCTGGATGTTGCAGTTTTTTCTTAAATCTTTTCGTAAGGTGAGTTTATACAATTAAAAAGTTTACTGTTTATTGTAGAAACAGAACAAGCACAGTATTTCATATATACTCGTATCCTTTCCATAAATATCTTTACAAAACATTTCCTAAACGCGTATATAATGATAAAATGTAATGTGTTTTAGGTATATAGTTTTATTGATAGTAGGTGTAGTTATTTTATATGTAGGGTACATATAAAATGTATCTACAAAATTTTATCCTTATTATGTTCAGTCCGTTTTGTATAAGGTAAATTGGTAAGGGCATGCGAACTGTTAGAATTGATATACATACTTATGTGTTAATGTAGAAGAATTTATTTGTTACATGTTATTACCACTTACAGTATGTTAATTAAAATGACACTAGTGACAGTATTTATAATGTTTTAAATATTTTTCATGGAAAAAATTTTAACATTACCAAAATAAAAAAAAAAAAAATATAAAATTCATGAAAAAAAAAGAACAACCTGTATTTATATCAATAACACTAACATACAAATAGGATTGTGCATACCTTGTACTGTGTAGTGTCTGTACCAACGACAGATATAGGTAGTCTTTTTTTTTAAATATTAATGATTTTTTTTTAGTTTTTGTTAATGTAAATATTTTTATTTTGTTTATAAATACATCAAGTCATTTAAAAAATAATTTATCGCTGAAAAGTCGCAGTTGTAGATTCGACAAACTTTTTAATAGGAAAAAAGCGGTCAAGTGTGAGTTGTACTTATTCGCCTAGTGTTCATCGTATAAAATGTATCTAAAAATGATATTTTCTTTAGACAAAAATATTTGAATATGTTGTATACTCGACGTTACTTCTAAAATACACCAAAGTAGAAAGATAAATAAAACCGCTACAAGACGAATGTGTCAAAAAGTTGCAATTATCATGGCATACACAACACAGATCAATTGGTACGATACATGAAAAAGAATCCTAAAATAAAGTATTGAAATAATAAAATAAGAACATCATATGGCAATGTACATTTTTAATAACGTCATCTATTAGCTAAATATAACACTAAAAATATATTAAAAAATTATATATTATGCAGTTAAAAATATAGTTGCCATATAGTACCGGCATAGAAAGGGCCACTCCTTCCTTTCCTGTTGGTTTTTTCACATTTTGAGTCGTAACTAAAAAAACTATGACAGACGGTATCTTTTGCTATGGAACCCTAATAAAAATGAAGTGAAACACTGAAAGTTGCTGTTTATTTCGATGTTCTAAAAGCAGAAAATTAAAGCATTTGAGAACTAAAAAATATATTTTATACGTGATATATTACGAAAAGTAACATTCAAATACAAATATCATTTTACATGTCTTCTGTAATATGACAAAATCTTCGTAGAATATAACCTTTAAACAACGTGAATCTTGTGACGATTACAGTACTTACACATTACACGATTAATTCAACACAAAAATTTGCTTAAGACTGTAATTTTTGACAACAGTCAGAGGTATTTCATCGTCATTATCATATCAGCCTTTAACTATTCACTGTTGAACCTTCCTTCCTTTGGGGGGTTTTGCTAATACGAGTAGTTAGCACGCCAGGCGTGCGGATTGGTAACCGCAGTTAGGCTTTAGAGATGTTTTAAGAGGGACACTGCTGATTCATTGTTAATGAATACATGACATTTAAAGTCACGAATTCAGTAATTTAGTACATAAAATGTCATAATAACTGATATTTAAACAACACAAATGTTTATTTTCATGTCCTTTTTCTTTTCTTCATGTTCTTTTTCCCAATTCACATAAACATAAGCATATACAGTAATTTATGTTGGAAAAAAATATATTTAAATTGGAGTTATGTGGTTAGATCTTTTTTATTTATAAAAGAGATTTTATACACAATATCGAATCCGTATCGATTTACTTGTGTCATAAAAACATAGGTGTTATTTTTCGTTTTTGTCTCTTTCATGTATGTTCTGCTTTCGGTAGTAACAAGGTACCTTTCAAAAATTATTGAATTCAAATATTATATTATCAAACGTTAATGGATGTTTCTTTAAATAAAATTTGTAAATAGAATAGATGTAAAAAGATTGAATTTCTTGTAAGTTTCCCAAACTACAATAGAATCACAAAAAACAGTTTAAAAGAGTTTGCGTAAGCATACTTAAAGTTTATTTTAAATTTTACATAAATTATGAACGTCATAACTTTGGACTATAGGGTAACTTTAAAAAAATTTGATGTAAATCGACTTAATAGTTTAGTCGGAGCAATAAAATTTATTACCTTTTGTACTAATAAATGGAAAACAAGTGTACATTCTGCCTGATAGTGACCTCTTGCAACCCAAGAATCATTACAATAATATAAATAAACCTTTCAAATACAAGACGAACAGTCTAAATAAGAAGCAAGAGTTTCGATGAATATTTATTTAGAGCATAGGTATTGAATATATGGGGCTACATAATTTTCCCTTTGTAATTTGAATGAATCATTATAGATTCAAGTAATCGGGAACAAGATCAGAGTCACAGTGAATAACACAATAAGACATACAAAGTTGGCTACTCCGAATAATAACGGCAAGAACCTTTCAGTCGTGATGTCGTATAATAAAAATAATCATGAATTTTCATAATATTACAAGATCTTTGTGTAGCAACAATGTTAGGGTTTCGAGATGATACTTTATAAGGAATTGAGTAGAGTTTAAACATTTTCCTGTACTAACAACTTACTGTGCAGATATACTTTAATCTTATTAATATTATAATGGAAAAACGCCGTCAAAATTACTCAAGATATTCAATATGTTTGTTTTTCATTTAATAGACGCATAAACGCAGATCAAATATTAATTGAACGTGAACTATATGAGACAGATTTTATTCTAGATTTTATTTTACTAATCAACATACATACATTACATGGGCCGTATGATGATTATTGATTATCATTACTTCTAATGTAATGAAAATAAGAGGATTGTTTATGAGGTGGATGATAGCCAATCCTGGACGCTCCAGTTCGATTAGTTCTGGCAAGCCTTACTCATCATAGAAACAAAGCAGTATGAAAATAGTTATTTTTTCTGGATGTTACTGTTATACAGTAACATCCAGAAAAAATAACTGTAACAAAAGAATTTCCTTAGCCCGAGCTCTAAAATCAAAGCAATGTCTCGTGCTTTGCTTTTACAGCTTTCTGTTCAAAATCTTTTAAGCTAATATTTGGTTTTATTTTTATGGTAGTTATGATTTAGTATGCCTTTATTGTATGCAGATACAGAAACATGTCGAAATAACCTTAAGAATCGCAAATTCGGGATCATGTAAAATTGTGTAGTTTTCATTATTATTACATAACACACTATTCCAAAATCTATTTAAAATTGTGTGTAGAGAGTAGAGTCCTATAAATAAGAGATTGTTATGTTTTTAGTGCTCATATGACGACAATTCGAAAACACGCCTGAAGTAAATATAGGCAATAAGTCACATGACTATTGCAAACGTAAGTTTAACGATTCATTTTGCAATTAATAGAATAGTTCTACAATATCATTGAATATATTCTAAAATTGTCTTATGTAACATATTAATTAGTACCTATTTAATGAAAAATAAAAAAAAAACTGACAGTAGTGATTGCTCAATTTTTAAGTAGTGAAGGTCAATCTTTGTCCTTACTAAGGTAAGGACAAAGATTGACCTTTTAAAAGTAAACTTGTCAAAAACGGGCTCACCTATCCAAACCAAATGTTTAGGCTTTGTTCGGACTATTTAGTAGATGGTTTATGTAAAGTTTGCACAAAATAGGTTGAGCGGTTCTTCACTTATCATATTTATTGTAACGAATGAATTCAATAAATGACGGATCATTTTGTTAATGGGGATTTTTGTGTCAAATTCAAACTTTTTTTAAGATGAGGATTGTGCTGTCAAATTGAAACTTTTTCAGTATTGACAGTACAAGTATGTTGTTATGTCATTCATGCGGTCATTTCATTTTGGACGTGCTTCGATTAAAGCAAATTGTCAGCGATATTAATGTAATTTTTTTTTTATTATTTCATTTTATACGTGGCGAAGCACGTGCCGGGCTGCTAGTATATATATATTGAATTATTTTATTTTATATTTTAATATGGAGGGGACAGATAACTAATTTAAGATACTTCATCAAAAAATTAAATGAATATTTTACCTAACCTCTAAACTTAAATATTTACACAAGCGAGGATTACTAACAAGTAGGTATTTATCCACATAATAATTGGCGACAGGAACAGGCGACTGTAGAAGGCACAAGCTGTGATATGTAAAACAATCAAGCGATGATTGTTTGATTCATTGTATTACTTTACTATTTGCTTTAGTACCATAAAAGTATTCGAGGATACAGTCTAGGGTCTCGTTCGTTTACAGACTTCATTAATGAATAATGTAATATGCCAGAGTTTACAGGGCAGATATGAGCCCAAGTGATCATATTCGTACAGTGAGCTGATTCTCCACGGATCCAGAATAGTAAGTTATGGAAATGTGCGATTGGGGCAGCAGCGGGCACTAGTGGCCAATAACAATGTCGCATTAATATTCAACAGACGCTCTTTGAACGGTCGCCTGCTCTGAGGACAGCATCGTCGCATTTCTTTGCTCACAAAATCATCCCAGTGGCTAATCGTATAAAATGCCATTGCATTAAACATATAAGAAATAACATTTTGTTTCTGCATTATATTTTACTGGGCGGTAGACTTACTGGCGGTTTAGTCGAGCCGTTAATAAGATTTGGTTATCTCTTGTTATACTGTCAATAAGAAAGTGAATATAATAAAAATATAGATTTTGTATTACATAGGTACTTTAATTTTGCAACTTTGCAACATCGCGGTATCGAAATGCTAACAAAACCATGTTGCTTTTAAGCAGACAAAAGATGAGTTGGCTGTCGTCCCACTTGTTTGTCTAGGAAACTTTTGCCAAAATTCTTTTATTGACTGAGCGAACGTACAGGCGAGCTTTACGGGCGGCAGTGGGAATTCTCAACCACAATACGTAGTCACGGTTTAGTTCAATAGATATACTTTGTACCTTCTTACTAATATTATATTAGTTTCATTGGGTATATTAAAGCCAATAACCATGACATAAAAATAAAACGTATTAAATTTCTGTATATGTAAGGTTCTAGTCGAAGTACTGGTGGTTGACATTGGATAATATTCACTGGTGATTGTATTTTAATACTTTATTATTTTGAGTAACAAAATTTCTAAAAATACAATAATAAAAATTCTACCTAGGTTTAATGTAGGTGATACCTACATTAAAGTATAGGTACCTACATAAAAAATATAACTATGTTTTACGAAATCGTAGTATGTAATAATAGTGCAATCAGTGTGTCATTGATTAGCCGATATTTCAGATGTGTTGTACAATTTATATTACGATGTTGTTTCAGAGGTCAGTGAACGCTGAGGCTTGCCAGATCTTATGGTCGGAACTATGTATAGACCGACTACCCCGCGGGAGGTGACAGTGGTGGATGGTGTACAACTAATAATAGCATCCCCTCCAGCGCGCGATCATTGGAACGCTGACGGGAGCGCGCACATGTGGCGTCCGTCGCCATCGGCGTTAGTACTCTGCGTGCACGTTTATTTTCGATACGGTCGTCACGCGGCGCGGTTCACGGCAGTGTTCCTTACATAAGAGACTCTACCACGGAGACCACAGACTAGGCTCTCATGTGCACCACGGTTAGTTGCCACACGTTGCAGGTTGGTGCACATTCGGAAACCGATCCGTTAGACGCTAGCCGGCGGTTCTATTTCGGGAAAATACAAATTTGGAATGGATGGTACTCGCGAGTCGTAAGCTAACTCCGCCGGTGACTCCATTTTTAGAGCTGGTCTGCGCGTGCGCACCGAACGCTCCGCCAGTGCTCAGCGAGCTGCCATCACGCCGCGTCGCTCGCCGCCCCCACGTCGCCGTTTATCGCGTTGTGGTCACCCTGGCCATCAACCAAGAGATGGCGTCACTACCAAGTGATCAATCAGTATTGTGGTGGCTAATTATCATATTGAATCGTAATAGTATAGGACTACAGTGCGCTGAAGATGAAGAAATAAAAGCCCTGGCGTGGGTTCCGTGCTTCCTTACTTCCCATAGTCTAATGACAAACGTATGGAATGTAAAGAAGTATGGAGCTGCGCGGGCGTGCCAACGAGTACGAGAATCAAATCATTCTTATGTTGCGTGTGACCAGTTTCTAAAAACTATTATTTTGTGATGCAATTTTGGTTTTACAGTGTCATTATTTTTATTTCAATCGTGTGGCTATCATATGTTACTTGGCATGCCAGTGCACCATATCGATGGATGGCAGATTATCAAGTTTTTTCATTTCAGTTGTAAGATGAACAACTTATTATTGTAATAATATTAATTATTTCATAATTCATTTATATTAATAAGTTTAGATAGTTCATTTTGAAATTAACGTCATTGGTAGTTAATAAAAAAAACGGTTCATAATTTTTAAATTTCAAGCTTAAGCCTAGTTGTAATTATAATTATCAAGGTAAGTTATTATTATTTATATGAATAACAAATTAATGTGAAAAACCTAGAATTGTTTATTCGGTGGTGAGTTGTCGTAAAATAACATCTGGCGTAGGTTCTGACTAAGGCAACGTAAATAAACGTCGACCGGAGCTCGGAACTCCGCATTCGAAATTATATTTAGATACCAGAGAAAGGGAGAAGACTAGGTGAACTTGAGTGGTAGAAATAATCGAGCCCTGCAGAAACATTCTGTGCCTACTATGTAGAGGCGTACAATATACAATACTTTAATTTTATAATTTTACAATACGATACCTCTAGATTATATCTATTATTAAATAATATCTTGTAGGATATTTATTAAATCACTTATTGAATATATAAGAAATGAAAATTAAATATCATTTTAACAATGCAAGATATTTTTAGTTTAATATAATATCTATATATTTATATATATAATAAAATTTTAGAGTATTATTAAAAAAATCTAATTACAGTATATAAATGAATGCGTATTGCATATTATTTTAATGTAGGTATTAAAACTTATAACTTTATAATTCTGTGAAATGTACTAGTAGACTTTACTTGATCTTATTGTGATTACAGAAAATATATAAATATACAAATTAATACATTTTTCAAAATTGTATACCTACCGATTTCAAACCGTTGTCTGTATCAGTACTTACTTATACATAATAGTTTACGTTATTGAATCAATATTATCAACAATTGAATTTAGCAACGTGGATTTCCAGATACACGGTGATTTATAATGCACATTATGCAAATAATTTCCGTAGTTAAGTTAAAAGCTATTTAACATTATCAATAACAGTGATATATTTTATATCAGCAACAACTCATTGTTATACAGCCGAATAAATTATCCCATTTATTTGTTAATTTAAATATTTATCGAAACTACTAAATTATACAACAGCAAAATTTAGAGACGTGACAAGAATATATTCAATTCTCATACATTATGGTAATAAAGCAATGTAACATTGTCAAGGCATCCTAGTAAGTAGAATGGCAAAAAAGGAGCAAAAAAAAACAATATGCGGCGACGTTTAGGGCCGCGCCTGCGCCACATCTGGAGGAACACTGCATCTCATTATGCGGAGCGGTCGCGGCTGAGTGGTCGCTGGCGGTGCCACGGTGCTCCGTAGCGCTCGTGCCTCTATCATGACCATGTTACGACGTTTAACAATGTCCCATATATAATTTTATTAGGACAAGTAATAATACGTTCCATTTACTTATTGCCATTGTTTAGTGAATCTTTCTCTCGATTCTTGTAACTGTGCACAATAGTCGAACATGTGTTTTGTCTAATTTGTTTTATTTTAGTTGGGTTGCTAACAAAAAACAGTAGTTCTTTTCTTACTAAACCGATATAAATGATGTGAATATTGAAATTATGTATTAACTGATGAAGTGTGTGAAAGAAATTTAAGGATATATATGTATAATATAATAATAAAACATATATTCAGAGGCAGCACAAAAAAATATTATGTACAGGTTTAGTAGATACTAACTCACTTATTCATTAAACTAAAAGTTTCTATAAATCTACTTTAACAATTACATTTTGTCACTTTTTTTTTTTCAAAAGAAAGAGACAAAACAGTTCAACAGCTAAATTAGGTTTATAAGTTTGACGATTTTATGCATAAGGGGTAAGTAAACCTATATTATAGTATTTTTATAATAAGTAGACAAAGGTTTCAAGTGTAATTTTATAAATAATAAATTAATAATAAAAAATATGAGAATGTGAAATCGTGAAAGGAATTTATATTCCTAATATATAAGTATGAAACAGCAAAGTATCAGTGAAGTTCCGTTCATTGTTTTAAGAGGTTAGGGCAGCGACGATGACGGCGAGCCTGGGGCAATGACAGCGCGCACGCATTATGATCAGAATCATAACACAAAGGAGAAAAGGCGCGGCCGGCGGCCACCGATGACGATCGGATTGTCGATCACATCAGGCATGCACGACAAACATATGATATTATTTCTGTGAGTTAAACTGTACAGTTGCAACTGCATGTTTAATGGAACAGATTAAATAATAATTATTCTCAGCACCAAATCCAGAATCAACCCGACCCGCGCCCTTTAATAGTGCACGCCTTTTACTATAGTACAAAAGAGTTTTCTATGAGAAAGGGATCTTGACCTACCAGTTTGTTCAGAATGTTCAACTCTCAAAAACAATTTATTCATGCATCCATGCAACGACCGCTCACAAAAGAGTTCAAAACTAGACAGGGGGATAATGAATACTAGACAAAGACCATTTTAATAGAGTTACTTGCGTGCAATTCGGTTTAGTTTTTTACTTGTTGAATTGTTGGTTATTTAAGCGCTCCGTAACATAATAAAAAGGATCGGATGCATTCGAAATTATTTCAGTATTTCTATGACAATTTTATAGTACATATCTAGTAATCATACTGAGATTAATTCTTTTGTATTGAAATATATTAATTGAAATAGTTTTATATTGAAATTCATTACAAAAAATATTAGAATAATAATATAACAAATAATGAATTAAACCCGATTAATTAAACGGTGATTGTGATGATGTCGGTACTTATTAAATGAACAAATAAAATCTAAGATATAAACCTAATATAACACTATGGAATCAACACTTACTTGTATTTGATTATAGACAACATAATATAATGGGCTTGCATAATTGGTTTCTGTTGCAGATCGACATCAGTGATGAGTTACTGCTGTGTGTATTTCAGGTCGCTCAGGACATTAAAAATAGTGTGCCAGTCTGATATACGTTGCCTCGTAACCTACTGAAAATCCTGAGATGTGTAACTTGATCTTGTCAGTTACTATTGAGACCGGACTAGAGGATAACGTAAATACTTTCGAGGAATTCTTGGCATCTTTGTAATTCAAATTAAACTAGGCTCCAGTTACCGAACATGTTTTTTCTTATGGATCATAACTATATAAAAAAATAGAGAATCGAGATAAATAAATATATAATACGAAAATACTACGCAAGATATAACGCGTAATTTTACTCTATACACTGGAGTAGAATTAGATTCTTATTTACCTACTAAAATGTGTCTTTGAACTGTCTGATTCTGTACAAGTCACTGGGTTAACCTTTACAAGGTTAAATTACCTTTGTGAGCGTTCTCTTTCTAAGTCTATTCAAATGACTATTCTTTTTTAAAGATGACGTATAAAAACTGTTTACAGGCATGTTCATAGATGTGGAATTTAATAGTTGTCGAAGAAAGTTCATCATGTGTTAATTTTTTGCACTAAATTGGGTTCAATAGAGCGTAATTTACTCTAGTTCAATAAAAAAAAAAAAAGGTATTACAGATATTAATTTGAAAAGATTTTATTGTCGACGAATAATTTGTTTCATCGAGGATAAGTATCTAGTTTAGCAGTGATATGCTTTGTTTTAATGTTAATATAAATCAATGTTATTATAATTAAATAATTACTCGTATGTTTGTGAGCTTGACGACTTGACTTGAGGTTAAAAAAGACTAAGGAGTGAATTTTGTTATGAATCCGAATATCCTGTTCCCTTAATTGTTTATTTTTTATGCGATCTAAAATAACAAACAAGCTGATCGACAGATAGACTAACGAGTTATGATTCTGTGCCCAGTAATGTCATATCTCTCTACCCATCAAACCAAAACAGCCACATGTAGACAACTTTGTACGTAAGTTTTTCTCAGGTAAAACATTGTAATAGGGTAAAATTATATGTTTAGTTGCAGCTGTTTGGCTGTGCATTGACCAATCAGTCAGACAAATCGATTTTACCCAAATAAGTTTGGTCGTTATAATATTAAATTATTTAGAACATAGTTGTTTGTTAAAGAAATCTTAAACTATGTTACAGTAATCATATTGTAGTACAATATTAGTACAAAAAACTGACTTTTTTTGCAAAGACTAGATGAAAAATTACTGTGACGGGTAAGTTATTCGATTTATGTATAGAATAGATGGCTTGTTATTGGCGGATGACGCGCGAAAATAACCACCAGACGAAGTTTTGGCATCGCTCCAGAGGCCGCTGAAAATCTCATGACGCTTCGGTTCAGCTATGTCGACATTTCAATATAAGCGGTAATTGTAATTAAATGTATTCCAAAAGTAACGACACTATACATTACGCTTTTGACTCATAAGAAAGGTAGGAATTGTAAGATTAATAATAATAAATTAATATAATAAATGAGAAAGTGTGTAATGATGGATGGGTGGACAAATATACGAATTAACTAAAACGATTGAACGGATTTTAATAGGATTTGGTACATAGGTAGGTTATATCCTAACTTAGCATATTGGATACTTTGTGCTGTCACTCGCAGCTTCATCCGCGGGATAAAGCTAGCATAAATAATTACCAAACATGATGATTATTTTTATTCGATTAATGATTTTAATAATGTTTAGTTTGTGTTTGCCCACTAATAACTTATCAAGATTTATAGTTTTCTTTAACTATATGTAACAGCTTTTAATTTGAATGGCTTATTGTTATTATATATATTTAATTATTAAGTTATTATAGCTGTAAGTTTCCCTGAATAAAAATAAATAAATTAAATATAATTTTTCTTAGTTTTTCTCTTTTCACAACTACTACAACTAGAACTTTAATATAAGGAATAAAGGCTTATAGAGCTATTGCAGGAAAGATGTTTTTGCGCAACGATGATAGTACTCGTATTAAGGATGGTCGCTTTCTGTATGCTTTTGCAAATCTCCTATTGAAGACTTACCTACAGTCTCGGACAATTCCTTTGGGGTAAAACTAGTGGTTGAGAGAATTAACGGGATTATTATTAGTGTTAATATCTGCTTTAGGGATCATAGGGTCGATTAGTTGACACATAAAATAAACTTAGTTTATATATATTTAGTTATATATATATTTCTGTAAGTAAAGTGATTCATTATTAGTCTTTAATTGTAAATTAAGTATAATTTAAGTTATAAGTATATTTATGACAATGAAGTTTTATCTAGAATTTAAATTCACGATCGGGATTTAACGCGACGCGATTACAGGTAAATTAATATAATATATATAATACGCTTAATCTGATAAACGAATTTGCATGAAGTTTGCTACAAAGATAGACGCGAACGTTTCTGCGAAATTTAGGTAGGAAATGAATATAAACTATTAGTATTTATTCGTTATTTTGTCCGCGTAACCGGAATATGTTCATTGACCGTGATAAAAAGGTATACGAGTATGTCCTTTTTCATTCCATACATAGTTATGAAAAAAGGTTTATTCCATACTATAGTCATATTGGTTGGTTAAGCAATTAAGACCCCAAGAGGTAACAAACAAACGCACACTTCCATATTTATGCTCACATGCGGTTACAAGGAAATGTGGTTTAGGTCTATATCATCAAAAGTCAGGTGTAGGTCATAAGAATTTCGTTTAGTGTACCTAATAAGTATTAATTTAAATATATAGCGATTAGAAAAAAAAAAATTCATTTAAAGGCGAGTGTAAGGTGTAAGTGTAAAGTGGGGATCTAGTCCTTAATCCGTACTAATTTTTTTTATTCGTAAATGTGAATTCATTGAAATGAATATAAAAATAAACATATTTTTTGACATTTAAACGATCTTTAGTCAATATACGTCACATAAAAAAGAAATCATGGGGAACGATCTAATGTTACTACAGCGGTCCAAATTTATCCCATTTGACTAATAATTCCTAAATGTTTTTTTATGATAGGGTCTCTGAACTATTACAAAATTTGGAAACAACGCCACCTCGGCATCATCGCGTAACTGCAGAGAGGAACACTGAATGCTTTTAGATACGTTCACTAGATGGCAGCTAAAGACTTTATAATTATTTTTAACATTTCTACTGGTTCTCGATTTGAAACATGATGAAGTAGTTTTAGAAGAGTATGTAACTTATAAAATATTAATTTGTTATTAAGTGTCACTCTTTGTGAATCACTGATGTTATCCAAATTAAATTACGGCGATTTAGTGTATGGACCTCGATAATATTCTATAACTCAACGTCTTATACAGCGAATACAAAATACATATAGTAGATTTTGTTACAATATTCCGTCTAGAACGCATATAACACCTTATTTAAATAATAATTCTACTTTAAACATGACATCTCAGAGAAATTTGCATCTCGCTTGTATGGTGTTTGACATCTTGAAGTACCTGCAACCGGATTACGTATATTCCAAATTTCAATTTAGTTTATTCCATGACAGGTAAAGTATTAGACCCACGCGTAACTTATTAGCAGAGCGCCCTCATAGAACAGTAGCTTTGAGGGAAGTTTCCGCTACCAAGTTACAAAATGCTGGAATAATATACCACCACCAATAAGACTGTCTAAAACTAAACATATGTTTAAAAAAAATTTAAATTTTTTAAATTAATAAACAAAAAATTGGCACACCTAATAAGTATGTAGCGGAAATATTTATTGCTTGAATGCCTGAATGTGACAGAAAGTGAACTCTGACTACCCCTATTCTAATGGTATCTGTTATTTATTTATTTTTAATAAAATATCAAATGGTAGCAAATGTAATGAACACAAGAAGGAAATTGTTGTTTATATATTAGATTTTTTATTGTTGTTTTTTTTTTGTTTTTCATTCTTTTATCTCTTTACTGTGTATGTCTATATTATGTGTATGTTTGTATTGTTATTTGTGTGCTGTAAGTAATGCGATTAAATTATCTAACTATCTAATTTGATTTATCCTGATATAATTATTTTGAAAGTTTGTGAAAGTAACATTTGTTACTCAATTAAATATAAACAGCTACATAAATTTGTATTATTTTCCGTGCAGACTTGGATAACACGTACACATTGCGTTCCCCTGAGATATTATTTACAACTTAACTTCAAGCAGAAGTCGAGTCGAACTTATAGAAAACGAAATTGTTTAAACTTAAAAAAGAAATAAACAAGTTTTATTTCAGTTGATATTAGAAAAAAAAAAACATGTTAGATGACGATGGCGTTAATGATCACTTCATTGAAGTGTCTGATTCATTCAAATATTATTTATTTAAAGCTTATAAAGAAACTTTTTTTTGTATGAGAAGGTACAAATATCTGGTACAGTGTTTAATGTACTTCTGCTTGTTGTAAAAACCATTAAGTACTATAAAATTTACATAAAGTAGAGAAGGAATGATAAGCTTAAGTTGTGATTATTAATAAACGTTTTCCAAATATTTATTAAATATAGAATCACATATAAATTGATGAGCAGATTTAGGTAATTGACACACAGTAGGTTAATTTTTAGGGTTCCGTACCAAACAGGTACAAAGAAGCCCTTATTGTGCGACTTTGTCCGTCACAGCATTATACTTCACTAACTATCGATAACTCAGCAACTATCGATGTTGTAGATTTGAAATTTTTTTTACAATCCAATCCCTCTATGTTTGGATGTTTGTAACGCAATCATGTTTAAATAATTGACATATCCTGTATAAACTTAAAAAATATTTTTATCTCGCAGGAAAAGTTGTTAGTGCCAAGTGAACTTTGATCAAAATTGAGGTGATGGTTTTATGATTTATTTCCTATACACAAAAAAAAGTCACAATAACGTAAATATTTGTTTCGCGAAGTAAGATCGGTATTTGTAATAAAGAACGTATCAAACGACTAGATTGTTCATGAATTATGAAAAATATTTTCAATAGCATCGAGTGTAGTTCCAATAATAATTACCTATAGTGTAAACATTTTGTATTAATTTGTTAATGTTATGATGAAGAGATCGAACAAGTAACAAACGTAGTTATTTCATAAATTTTGCAATATTTTAGTGGAATATTCTTAAATGAGTAATTAGTAGCATGTGTGTGTAGAACGTGGATGGAGGCGTCCCTCGGCCCTCGCCGCACCATCAGTAATGCGCCGCCTGGCCGGGACTGCGCCCAGCCGCGCGTTGGATAATAAACCGACACCAAATTATCTTTTCAAACAATTAATCGAGACTTACAGCACAACAATTTATCCCCACAGAAATATGCCACGTAATTACGGCTGTACTTTTGTTACTCGTGTATTTTCTTAACATTTTGCTCAAACATTTTCGGTAGGTGTTCCCATTTCCGTAGACTGATTATTCAAAGCACAAGAAAGTTTTATGCATTCCTAATTAATTAATGAATTCTTTCGATGAAAATAAAATTTTGTAGTTGCAAATAAGTATCACAATATTATTTTTAAGAGGATATTGTCTATAAATAAGAAGGTTTATTAATAAGTAGTTCTTTCTGGCAGCTACGCCCGCGTGATCTTATTATTGTTCCTTTGAGTTTTCCCAAAAACGTTTTGTTTATTGTACATTTTCAGCTTTATACCATTTGTGATTCAGTATCGAAAATATAATGATCAAATTACACAACGAAATAAACTTGATGATGTATTTAAATACTCTCATTGTGTGTGTGAAGATTTATGTTCTTACTGTACTATAAAATATTAGATTACGCAGCTAACCTATAACATTTGCTTTTACTAAAACAAAATAGAGGCGATCGTTATAATAACATGAAAGTGTTATTATCTAAGAAGTTCTATTTATTTATAAGAGGGTGTTGAGTACTTAAATAGTTTTCTGTATATAATTTAACTAAGATTTTAGAGATAGCAAGAGATTAAGCGCACCGATTAGAGGCAGGTAGCGCAGTTCCATAGCTGAATTGCCTGGACAGTAAAGAATTTAGAATAAAAGGAAGAGAAGTGAGAGGTAAATTTGAGGCGGAGCTTGTTAACACTGCGCGATGTAAGGCTTTATAGCCACACTAAAAAATATAATATATAGTGTTTAAAATGATTGGGAATGATGGGGTTAAAAAGAATCGCGTAAAGGAGAGATAGGATATGAAGATTACGATGGACTACTTGATTTAAGTATGAGAATTGAGAAATGTGTTCATATTTGCGAAGATAAAAAGCGAATACATAGATTTTGAAGATGCTCAAGCTAGTTTAATTGCTCTTCAATAAGGTCGAAATAACAGTAGTCGACATTGGCGAGAATGGGCAGGAGTAAGGCATGTGCAAGCGCAATTTCGGTGTTGTAAGGGAGGAAATTATGTATGATAATCTATTCAAGACACTAGTAGCAACAACAATTTTTTACTAACCTCCGAGATTTGCAGAGACTATGAAAAAATATTGACAAAAATAATGCCAATGTTTTTTTTTTACTTTTTTTGGTAATCTATAATATACAGATACTATTTGGGTAATTCTTTCATAATAAATAAAAAATAAATCGGTAATTCCATCATGATGATAAATTAATTTGGGACAAATTGGAAGAAAAAATCGTACATTGTAAAATTATAAGTAGTTATGTCATATATATAAATAAGAGTCCATTAAAAAAATCAAATACGCTTTACAATTTACAAACACTCAATTTTGTTCGTTAAACGTGTAAGCACGTGGTTTTTGCGCGGTACCAGTTTTCCCCTGCACCTGTGGAAATTCTCAAAAACTTTCTGTTATAATTCTATGAATTCTAAATGTGAAAGTTAGTAAAGATATTTGGATATTTGATACTCAATCATGTTTAATCGGATTAAAATAGAATTTGATGCATACATTCTATTTTAGATTATATACATAAGATATTTTTAGAATTCTATATCAAAAAGGTACAAAGGAACTTTTATGGTGCGGCTTTGTCCGTTCGTCTGTTCGTCTGTCATTGGCGTTATATCTCAGCAACTCATAATGCTATAGATTTGAAATTCGGAATACTGCAATGAAAAATATTTTAATTTTCTATGTTAGGGGGTCTAAAACGGATAGGTACTTAATATTTCAAAATTGACTTACTAGTCCAAGTGGGATATCGTATAAAAGAGCTTTATTTGTACATTTTAAAACATATTTTTATTTATTTTTATCCTGCTTAGTTTTTTTGTTATGATCAAAATGTGAGAATAAAAACTATTCTCTCCCCCCTTATCTCTGAAGTGTTTAAAGCGAATAATCTGAAATAATTACAGTTTATAAGGATCTGTGTGAATATTACAGGAACAATAAAAGTTCCTAACTAGCATCGTCTTTGAGAAATTATAAAAAAAAAAAACCTTTAAAAATAAACTTAATTTTGCGGTCGAATTTCTAGCCACATTTACAAGATAAATGCAGAATTACTAATTTAATAATAATAATAATTATTATTATTAGGTGCTATTTCATTTGAAAAATACAATAAAGGTCATACCATATATATATTTATGTACAGAACCCTTAGTTGCGTGTGAGTTCAATTTGAACCAACCCAATTTTTAAATCCAAATTTTTTAAATTAGCATTATAAATTCGAAGTGAGTTTGTTTGTTGTTTGTTACCCCTTTGCATCTTGACGGCTCAACCAATCAGAATGAACTCAATGTCATATACAATGTAGTATCTGACATAGAGAAGATAATAGGTACTTTTTATTCCAGTCACACCGTTGAAGTCTTGGGAACAGCTGGTTTTAAATAAATCCGCGGGATACAGGTTTAACACAAGCTTATACACTTTATACTTTTTATTACAGGAAGGAGTAAAGCAAAACTGTAACCCAATGGTAGAATTAATGAAACTGAAGAATTTTCCCCAAGGATTATGGGGCGAAATAGGAGAACAAATTTTGAACCTTTCATTCTAAATTCACGTGACCGCGCAGTTTGTATGAAAGTTTCTAAAATATTTTCCTATTTCGGGCTATATTCCTCGGGGAATGCTCTTCAGTTTGATATACAGTTTATAATGTCTATTCCTTTTATGAATATTCATATATATTAAGAATCATTAGATATAGAATAACGGATTACAATACATATAAACAAACAAATTTGTCTATACAAGCGCATATTAAGATTGACAGAAATGATTAACATACGTAGGGATTTTTTTTTCGATATAGAATAAATAAAAATGTTAATTTATTTTTTGTAACAAGATATTACTTATCTAAATTGTACTTGCTAGTTATGTTTAGTATTTAATGAATTAACCATAGATGTTTTACTAATGGAATCATAGGAATAATTTTATAATTATGACATAACGATTATACATAAACACATAATGATCTTGTTGCAACACTTCTCGTTTTCGCATTTAAAAATGATAAAAAGATGTCGAGAATAGACAAGATAATATGGAGAAAAGTATCGGTCCGCTTGTATAAAGAGACGTCTTGATGAATTGAAACAGAAAGAAAAGGTTCTCAAGGAATTTTATGTTGGAAATAATCCCAAAAGCGGCCGACACAATTCTTCATTTCATTCACGTTCCCCCGCGATGAAACTTTTTCTCTGCAATTTTTCTGTGGAGGGCGGGGAGTTATCAGGTGGGGCGCTTTGCGAGTCGGTGCACGTAGTGGCTCCGAGCTCCTAGCTCCGAGCTCCGAGCCCCGCGCGCCGCCCTGTGCCCGCCCGTTGAATACAAACTTCATTAGCCGTTTGATAATTAGCCCGTTAAACGCCCCTCACTCATCCAGTTACGATCTTCTAAACCAGTTGTACTGTATACTCTTACATACAAGCATACATAATACGTATTTCATTTAAAATAGTGATAAGAATATTTCTACAGAATACTAATCCCTAGTTGCCGTGGATATAATCAAGAAAGTGAATGTGTAAATGACATTTTACTATTGACTATTAATAAGGTAATACAATCAATTATAACAAAATTTGTATGGATACATATATTTTTATAAAATATACTTTAGTTGTCTATTAACTGGAAAAAAGTATGGATATGGGATCAATACGGTAGTAAATAAGCCACGCTTACTGCAAAAAGAAATATATTTCAATATTATTTTTTATACCTTGAAAGTGGTAAATAAGCTTTCACACATAAAGTTCATCTGAAATTTCCGCACACTTATGTTTTAAATATATATGTGGAAATACCTTCTAGTGTACCTAGGATCGTTGTGTAATGGGTACGAAATTCGGGACGGGTAAGGGTTATTGCAAAGATAGATACAGATTTCACAAATATTTATAAATATTAATTATAGCCAACAATGTATGCAAAACACAGCAAAAATATGAATAACATGTAACGAAACGGTATATCTAATTACGCTATATTCTAATTATGTATTTTTTTTTGTGTCAAACATATATATCGCCATCATGTATACAGTAACTCTATTAATGTAATTATTCATTTTCATTTTCTCAAAGACTTTCCAGAATCCAAGACGAGAGATCGTTCCATTATTAAATCCGGTGAATCAGTATCAAGTACAGGGTACACAGTAGACAAGTAAATGAAACATTAAATCATGAAAAAAGTAGGCATTAAACCTTTCGTTGAACGAATAACGTTATTTCGTATAAATCATTTTAATTGTAATTAAAGGTATTCTGTTAAGCTGGGTCGCTTTCGAAGCGTATAATAAAAAGTGACAATTTAACCGGAACGTCTCAGGAAGGAAGGCACGAAACAAAAGAAAGTACGGAAGAGCGCGGATGAGAAGGAACTTAGAAAAATTAGGAAACAATGAAGCAGGAAACGTGTTTTCTCAGAGAGCGACGCAGGGCAGTGGCGGCGCGGCGGCGCGTCGGCGGCGGTGGCGTGAGTGCTCCCTGCTTTGGATTTTAGTTATGTAGTTTAGAAGAATAAAAAGAGAGAACTACTCAAGTAAACGATAACATTCGTAAATTTTACTTCAAGGCAATACCAATATAGCATTCACCAAAGGCGTAGGAGTAGGTGAAGGTTGTCTAACATATAATATTCTCTAATTTCAATCAATTTTTTTTTGTTTCTATTTATGTGACATTAGCAATAAATATAATAAAAATAAATAAATATATATAAATAAATGTAAAATAAGGTAAAGTAAATCCTATCTTTTGCTAAAAGAACAGGCACAAAAATCAGACGAATTGTAAATCTCCTCCTTTTGGATATCGCTTATCCATTAATTAGCTATTAATGGATAAGCGATATCCCTTTATACGTATGGAACCTTTTAGAAATTATTAAAATATTGATGAAAAATTAAATAACTTGACAAAAATGACAATTTCAGTTATTGCTTTTTTTGTCATTTACGCAAAAACATAGAATTTTATTTCAGTTGCAGTACAATTAGTCTTATAGAGTTAGGAGAAAATTGAATGCTAAAATTATATAGATACAGTTACAATATCTATTAAATGCATGTCTAATTATGATCTACAACTACGTTTATTGGGAATCAGTTTGTTTTTTATCATTAACAGGATTTGCAATTTGCAATAAAAGTGTGCGAAACGGATGAAGAGCGGGTGCGGGGGACGCGGTGCTGGCTATTTCGATGTAATTAAAACAAACAGAAGGAGGCTTACCACTCCTCTCTAATTGCGCCGGTGTTGAAATAATCACGGTACTGACAGAGAGGATATCGATACTGATGCCCGATACTTACGTACATGTTTACGAAACATAAAAGAAAATAGTCTCAAGCAACATTAAAAATTCAAGTATGGGATACCCAATCACTTTTGATAAATCTCTTTATTTATCGAATGGTTTTAATCCCGTACTGGATTAATTATTATTATTATTATTTTTAATTGTAATATGTTTTTGTGGGATAAAAGGTACTAAATTAATAAAAAAGGTTCAATAAAGCTTATTAAAAAAAGATACAAGGGAAATATCAAGTTTTTTTCTATTATCATTATTATATTATGTTATAAAATGCAAATTTCAACAGACTTCAAAAACAAAGAAGTTCTCAATTCTGTTGTATGTTTCTATATTTGCCACCTCATAATTCCGTCAGTTAAAAAACTAATTTTGAAGTCTTTTTTATCCGAAAGGATGTATTTCTAGATTGGTCCTATAGAAATTTTATCAAAATCGTTACAGTATTTTTGTTTAAAATTAAAGTAACTGGTTTTGTCAAAATTGAAGTCGGTTTTTTTTTGTGCGACACAATTTTTAATTATGGGGGGACAGATCCTCCAAACGATTACAATATAAAACTTATTATAGATACAAACAATTATAAGAAATGATCACAGAACTTATTAATATTTCAACTTTAAGACTTCATGCGTGGAAAGCTGCGAGCAACAGCTAGTTATATTTACAGAGAGATTTTTCTCCCCAATTTCGTCCACGCTTAACCCGTTATACCGTTCCCGTGGGATTTTCGGGAAATCCCTTTTTAGTATTATGTTACATGCGGAAACCCTGTGCAAAGTCTCATGTTTCTAGATCCAGCAAATTCGATTATGTACTGAACTATCAGTTAGTTTATTATTTTATATGTATAGATAAATGAATTCTTTTAGAAAAATAATATTATTAAAGGTACAAGAAATAAATAAGGTAAAAGGGGCGATCGAGGTGGGTCGATCCGAGATGAAGGGAATTGTATTTGATATTGGAGTTCACAGATATTTTCTATTAATAGTGGCATTAATAGTTCTATAGGGTTCTATATCAAAAAGATAAGCCCGTTACGCACAGCAGCAAATTTCAGATAGTGCTAACCGAATCTTATAATTAACGAAAAATTGGAAAAATACCGTTTTTTTTAAAAGATCCGACATTGGAGTATTGATATTTCAAAGTGAGGTACTAACATTTGATGTTCTCTGCATATGAAAAAACTTCATTTTTACATTCCAAATAGTCAGGCCACATGGTGTTTAGTTAAAGCCAAAAAATGTCAAAAATAATACCGTCCATTATGTGTGAAATACTAGTATCATTTATTATATTGGCCACAGGAAAAATAATATTTTTTAATAAGTTTATTTTGAAATAGTCATAAGTTATATATAAATGAACTTAGATTTGCGGTCCATTTATTAAAATTACATACATTAAAGAAATGCCTGGAATCCTCGGCGCGCGACTCCAATTTGTACATAGTTTGTTTATTTTACTTAAAATTTTTTTAGGGTAAAAGAACTTTGATTATTCTTAGAAAAACCTAACGTAAATCTAACCTTTTTTAGATGGACAGAAAAATCTGTCCGTCGAAAAAAGACATGGGGTTTATACTAACATATTGAATCTATCCTAAAATGCAAACTGTCTAAGTATATGACGATAATCAAGGGAGAGATATATACATATAAGAACAGCGGTATAAAGGCTGAGTTGTTCTTGACGTAGGTATGTAAATGTTAAAAGCTTAAGTTAGTCTGACGTAGACGCCAAGTAGAATTGTGTCATAATCGGCTTAAGAGCCTATTTTTAAGCGAATAAAAAAAATTTAAATATTTTGAATTGTTATTTTATGTGCATGTTACGTGATAATAAGTCATTATATTTAATGGCTAATAATATGAAGTGTATATAGGCGGTATACCTATTAATAAGAGCAACATCTTGAAATGTCCAAGCTTTCTTACCATAGGGTAGGGTTTCGTACCAAAAAGGTACAAACGGCGACTTTGTTAGTCCATCCGTCTGTCACAGTGTTATATCTCTGCAATTACTAATGAATTTGAAATTTGGAAGTTTTTCATATTTTTGGCTCGCACATATTGCAATGGAAATAATTGAAAGAATATTTATATTTGCTTTGCTAGAAAACCTAAAACGGATACTCAAAAATTCAAAATTGATACTAGTCCGAGTGGGATATCGTATGAAAAGGCTTCATTTGTACATTTTAAAACTTATTTTAATCTATTTTTATACTGCGTAGTTTTTAGTTAAGATCAAAAATATGAAAATACAAACTATCCCCTCCCCCTTATCTCTGAAGATTATCAAGCGAAAAATCTGAAATAATTATTCATTGCAGGAAAAAATAAATGATGACTAGCATAGTTTTTGTTAAATTATCAAAAACCTTCAAAAACAATCTTAATTGGTTGTAATAATGCGGGCGGTTTTCTAGTCACATTTAAGAGTTAAATACGGTAATACTAATTTAAATAATAATAATAATTATTAGGTGTCTATTTAATATAAAAAATATAACAAGGAGGTCATTTACTATAACATATCTTATATATATATATATATATATATATATATAAAATATATATATATATATATATATATATATATATATCTGAAGAAAACAAAAACATTTCTATAAGACATTTTATGACAGAATCCTCGGCGAATGTGTTCAACTTACAATTGACCGTTTTTTATACTTAGAATGTCAAACAAGCTGACGGCCTATCTAATGGAAAATGGTAATTAGTGACTCAGTGAGGTGTAAATGAGGTAAGGTCAGTGAATCAGTGAAATGGAGACTTGAACAGCATCATGGACGTCATAGAATACATTATGATGTCTCTCATGCGTTGCCATCCTGATACTGATCAACCTTCAGTGGTTTTAATACTCATCTCTAATAGCGTTCCCAAACGCGAAGACTAAAGTGGTTGTATATGCATTAGTGGTTATTTTAGCAACTTTTCAATGGTACCGTTAGAGACTGAAAAGGTTAGATATGTCGTTTTTAATAGCTCCTGGTAAGTAAGACGGTAGCACCAGAATTCAGTCTAGTTACACAAGGGTTTAAATTATTTTAATTAATTATCACGGTCACTAGGGTTTGGTTATTTAAACAGATATAGGAAATTAGGAACGAGATCCATCTAGCTTTCACATCTGTATAGAAGGGATTTATTGTGTTGTGTCATGAAGGAAGATATTATGGTTATAATAATTCGACAATATTTGTCAATCTCGTAAAGGTTATACAATAGTTTGAATAAGTAAACTTTTTTAAAGGTAGATTAAATGCCTAAATGCAATCAGGATAGTGCGTTGGTCGTCCGATAGTGGCAGAAGCAGCGATGGTGGCACTAGTAGTAGCGGCGGCGACGGCGGTGGCGGCGGCGGCGGCGGCGGTGGCGGTGGCGGTGGTGGTGTGGTAGTGGTGGTAGCGGTGGCGGTGGCGGCGACGGCGTAGCATGCGCGGCGGGCCTGCAGACGCGGCAGACAGTGCGGCTCGGTGGCTGGCGGCGCCTGCGGGTGACGCGGGGTGCGGCGCGGCGCGCGGCAGCCGCGGTGCGCACCCGCGATGCTGCGCGCCTCTCAGTCGAGACGCGAGGCCCGCCCGCCCTAGCCGCCCGTGTTGCCGCCCGCCCGCCCCGCGCACTCGCCACGCGTCGGTCTCCTCGACTTGCTGTTTCTCCGATCGTTAATTACATCCCAATGACTCAAACCCATCAAATGTCCATGATTTTCACTAACCCGAAATTTTTGAGATTTATCCCACTTGTCGTATCAGCCTACGCGCGCGTATAGACGTCGAGTATTTTCGAAGCTTTCGGATGGACCGGAAGGGGCAGAGGGCGGGGAGGACGCTGGGTTTGCAGGGTCGCGGGGCGCAGGGCCCCTCGCGACGCGGGGTTAGTAGGTTCGCGATGTCGCGTCGTTGTCGGTCGGAATGCATTCGCGGACGTATAGCGGCAACCTGAGGTGCCGTCGTGATTCTCACCTGACGATTAGGGTCGGTCACCTCTTTTGTAAATGAAAAGTAAACTGAAATTCTCCCAACTGTTTCCGATTCCGTTTTTTCCGGTTCAATCTGTCATTGATAGTACCTATTTATTATTTTTGGGTCAAACATGACGAGATGCAAGGTCAAATTTGCTAGGTGTCAACGAACTCCTCGTCCGGTGCTTACGTCAGGTCGATGACGTCGGGGTCATCGGGTCTGAGATTGCACATATGATTAATTCGTTGAAATGATGGACTTTGATAAAATTACTGAATCAAATAAGCCGGACTTAATTTGTGTTGTGCTCGTTTAGATGAAAAAGAAACAAACAATTCGAAAACTTTTGAGTGTCGAAACTTTATCACGAAGACGGAAGTGTGTCGTAGCTACCGGCGGCGATCAGGGAGGCCGCCGCGTTAACCCTGCCCGAATTAGTGCAGCGAACGAGACCAAAATAGCGAGGCGGCGTGTACGGTTACATGCGGCGCGTCAATGTCGGCGTGCCGGCACGTCGCGTGCTCCTCGTCCGGCTCTCGGCGGGTAAGCTTACACTGCGTCTGGTTGCAGACCGAGCTGACACCAGCCCTATATGTGGAGGCGGCGCCGCGGGCTCCGCCGCCACCGCCGTCGCGCCTCGCGCCTCGTGCGTCGCCGCCGCGCACGCCCTCGCACCTCACACTATGCTATTTCTGAAGTCATCTGTTTCACTGTATACACGCAAAATTTTATACGTTTCTAAATATAATTAAACCTGAGCACGCTATGTCAAACAGACGCTAGTATGTTAAATTCATAAATGAGGTTAAGTAAGCATGCAGAAACACAAGAAGGGAGAAGCAAGGACATTTCGACGAACAAAAATGACTTCAACGAAGACGTTACAAGAAACGGAAGCAACCATATCGAAAGTGCTGGCGTTGTTCGCTTTAGCTGGTTGATTTCGGGTCAAATTGTCATTAGAATAGCATTTGGTCCCCTTCAACCAGCTGTAGTTGACATCTGCTTTGCTTTCTTAGCAATACCTGGAGCACTTATATTACCTGTATCATATAGACATTTAACAGCATCATTAAGTATCTAGAATTATGAATCCGACGTTTATTATACTCTAAATACTCTAAATATCATATTAGTTTATATAATGACAACGGTTTAACAAGAAGCAAGGAATGGAAAAAGTTGTGTTCTTTTTCGGGCAGCGACAAAATACGCAAAATGAGAGTATAAGTTATGGTATAATATTAAAATTACAAATAATTACATTATCTAGAGAGAAAGATAGCTATAAAAATTTACACTCAAATGCTTGTAGTATTTATAATATCATTCCGACTATATGCCGTATTCAAAAATACAAGGATAATAATTAGATCTTATCATTTTATTTAATTAAATTGTATTGTTTATTAAATTAAAACTATTAACTCGTTTATAATCTACCAATCGATTTAGGTTATTAATAAATCTATAAAATCTTAATATTAAATTTTTGAATTTTTTATATATTATTAAAAAAAAAATTATATATTAGGAAAAAAATTAATGACCTATCCAAAAAGAGCTTACTACCGTGCTTTATAAATTTGATCAGAATAATGAACATCACATCACTAATAAAATTGTAATTAGATAATGTACTCTTATGTATATGAAAGATATTTAAAAAAAAACTGGTATATTTTTTATGCAACTTAGAATGGCGAATTAGCTGACGGCTCACCTGATGGGCCTGATATGAGAGGGTTTTAAGCAATAGAAGGCAAAATAATAATTTCTAGAAATTTTGTCTGTCTGAGTTGTTCATACTATACAATATAACTATACAGTTTATAATAATATAGATAACGATCCAGTAATTATTGTGATCTTCGTATTAATACTATTGATGATACTATATACGAGTTTATAAAGGTTTGATTTTTGTTAATCAAGCATAAACGACTTAATGGGTTAGGATGAAATTGGGCATATTGGTGACGTAGATACATAGGCCAATTTTATTCCGATATTGCCTTCTCATGAGATATTTTACGATAATATACGAATGTAACCGTGAGCGTGGTTAATGTACCGTACATTATTTTAATTGGAGTTTTTACCTATTCATATAACATTATGTTGACCATTTTTACGTGTTTTCAAAAAGAGAGAGGTTCTTTTGTTAATTTTTTGTGATTCTTACTTGATTACGTCGCTAATAATTCTATACCTATTTTAACAAATGCAAACGACAGAGTTTACTGCCGTGTTGCTACCATATTAATTTTGTGACGATTGAATATGCCGTATTTATTGGCGGAGCAAATATCTAATTGGAGACACGGGATTACAAGTTCTAAATTCTAACTAATAAATCTAAACACCTCGTGGTTCAACGCTGTCTATAAGTTCACAATTAAAGTTGCTGTTTTTTGCGGAGTAAAGTAATTTATTATTTTATATTACTTAACATACTTTAAAACCCAAGATATTAAGGTATCAATTTGCTATTTCGATGATAAAATAAAATAAAAAGCAAAAGCAGTAAATAAGATGGTAATTAACGTTGACAACGTACGGTGCTTCTGGTTACGCACTATGACGGATTCGATTGGCACGAGTCTGATCTTGCTCTCAGATGTTTGTTATTTGGTTTAATATAACACAGGATATTTTAATTTAAGACCAGGCAATTGATATAGTTTTGTATAAAGAAAGAAAAAAAAAGAGTTCCTGTGGGATAATTAAAAAAACATAGTAACTTATACAGCTTAGTACACAACATACTTAAATCATTTTGACCTAAGACAAAAAGTGAGAACGACACATCATTTGTTAATTTTGGTCCAGTTTTCCCAGACATAATAAATAGGTAGTTAAATACATCGATACATATTAAACCTAATAACAAATACCATACGGACAAAGTTGCGGGCATCAGCTAATTTTAAATATAATATGTCGAAAAACTCTGACCAGTCGTCAATGCGATTAATTTCTTTAAAAGTGAGAATATTAGTAAATTTTAAGTAATGAGATAAATGCAAATAAACGGCGTTATTATTATTTTATTCATAACATTTATTTTGATATCTATTTAATAGTGATACTAGAATCATGTAGTGAATCATAAATTCCCGGTATACCATACATTACTAAAATAGTTGCATGCCCTAGTAGAACACGTAAAAGGAATTTTTTTAGAATTAAGTTTTAGTAATAAATTAGTACCCAAAAAACATTGCGTTCAAGTGTTTTTTTTTTTTTATTTTTATTGAAACATAAAACAGATTACAACCATAAGAAACTTAAGTAATAATTACATTTGTGATTCGGCTAGGTTATAATCCGATTATATTATGTGCACAGCTTGAGTAATACATTAAAAGAAAACACATAATATAAAAAGAAATAATTAAAATGTTATATAAATATATAAAAGATAAAACTATATAAAAAAAAAACATTTTTCAATCGTGTTCTACAAAATAGAAAACAAGTTCTTCCTAAATATCAAATATTTTGTACCGAATATGTTATATATTCAAGTATTTAAAGTGTATAGTAATGTAAACAATGTCTAACAAAGTATGTTTGCAGTGATCGTATATTTTTTTTTTAATTAATATTAAATATTTAAGCCTTTAATAATTTAATAATTAATATTAAATTTTAATTTAAGTGAAGTATTGAAGCAATAAAGTATGAAGATGACACGTGTATAGAAAATTCTTTCGATTAAAAAAAAGTAATCATCAAAATTGGTTTACAATTGGGAAAGATATCGCGTAATATATAGAAAATACAATCGAATCGAGAACCAAACAATTTTTCTTCTATAGAGGTTGCCTGAAAATAATGAAAAAGTGAGTGATAATTTCAGTGCGGATTTTATATATATATTTTTTATTTAATACATATAATTCTAATTTAAGACATAAAAAATAAAAAAAAGGTGGAACAATAAAAACACAATAAATGTTTCATAATATCAGTAAAAATTCTAACTACCGGGGCTCGTGAGTCCGCAGTCGAGTTTAGTGCTGATGGTTTGATGGCTTTACAGATATTTTTTTAGCAAGTTGCGGCCGTCCTTTTGGGAAAATAAGCTTTCAGTCTGCTGTCAATAAAGTCGTTTATATTCTCTGTTAGGCGGTATCGATTGTGAAGGCAGCGAAGGTTTTTGGAGTTCGCACGCGAGGGAAGGATCATAACGCGCCGCGCACTTTGATATTATAACGAGATTACTCGAGGAACCGCTAACGGGTTGCCGCATGCCGGTCCGACCACGAACCGCTACCAATTTATAATTTTCCACAAACTACTTTGTATATTTCTTTTTATTCAAGTCATATCGTAACTTTCTATAACTAATAATAAAAAAGAAAATAAATCGTGTACAAATTATTATGAAACCAAATACAAACTTTATAAATTGCAAAAATAATTATTAAAATAGGCAAAGATTTGGCAAAGATATTTGCGTAGCATAGCTGTAAAAATAACGGCTTTTTTACCAGTTTAATATTATTGTTTTTTTTTTTTTAATAAATGTAATTATTTAGTTTTGAAACTATACCACACCATCATTTTACAAATAGGTTATGTCGTGAGATAGTCATCTACTTTATTCTTATACAAATATAATATTACTTCTTGAATATTATAAACAGGTTTGTTATGTTTTTACAGCTAAAATACAGCACTGTTTTGTTAGCATTATGCGGAAAGGTTACGAGAACGAAGTTCTCAATTCGTCAATTTTTTTTGTGGCTATATTATACGATTACGATTTTTGCAGCATATTCTTTACTAATATTTATGAATTCTTATATGAACAAAGTGTACCTCCGAGTTGATTTCATATTTATTAAAAAATTACATGTAGATGACTTCGCATTCAATGTTCACATCTTATTTATCTAATGTTAGACACATTGAAAGTTCGCGTCGTTCATGGGTGTGTTTTGTTATGATTGAAGTAGTATTTTACGGACCAAAATGTATTTTTAAAAAATAATTACATTGTCTATTCCTAGTTTATCTCCCATTTGTAGGAATGCAATGTGTAATAATGATTATCTATCAATGTATAAATGTAAAGCACTCTTAATTGCTAATGTTTTGACTACTCTGACAATTTTTATAATGTAATTTATGCAGTTTTTTTCCTAAATATTCGCACAAAATTAATATTTAAATAACTCTATGCTTATAAAGATAATTAGATTTCTCTATTAAAGATGAGGAGTTATACTTAATTATGAAGATGAGAGATTAAAGATTACTGGGTGTGGGACCGATATATGAAATACAATAATTACGAGTACGTCACTGCGCTTATGTAATCGTAGGCATTAGACGAACCACACCAGTTATTTACATCCACATAACAGATTTATTTTTACAATTGATAGAGTTTCCTAATATATTAATATTACGATGTTGAAACTGCTATTTTTCTTTAAGAGGCAAAATCATGCTAGATACAAAGCAAAATCTACTTGTAGACGTAGTAGATCTACAAGACTCGGCATTTTAAATTCAATTCTAAATAAATTATAACTATACATGATATCTATATAGATACAATACTAATATCTATTTTAATAATCTTTTTATTTTAACATTAATTTTGTTACAACTGAAGGCGTTATTTTTTGCGGAGAAAAAACTATTTGTATATATTAGGGGATCTACCATGAAATGAAACTCAGGATTTTCGGACTCAATAAAAAATACGAAATTTTTGTTCATATCGAAATCGGCTCAGTAAACATAAAAGTCCAAAGAAATGATATTTTAATATTTTTAAACGGTTCTATTATGTAATTTTAACATCAAATTTGTACTTCGTTCGGCTCCGAAATTTCGGAAAACATTGCATAGTGAATGGTTTAGTTTCATACTTGTTTTGGCAAGTTTAGAGACTTATTGAATTATATATTGGGATAAAAAGTATCCTAAGGGTTAATGAAATGATCCGTATAGGAAAAAAAAATAAAATCCGTCCAAACATTGTAGCGTTTTTAAGTGAAAAATATTCAAAAATTTTTAAAAATTTGCACTTTTATAACATTAGTTGGAGGTAAATTTGTAGTGAAGTGAATATATTAATTTGGAGATAGTTTAATGTATATATATATCCTGTATATATAGGTGTAAGTTATTTAAAATATATATTAATTAAGTAGTATTATTACTATTGTAAATAATAATATCAGGACGATCTGAGATACATAAAATATAAAAAGTTGCGTGTGTAACATTTTACAGCCGAACAATAAATTCTGCCGAGTTAAAATTGATAGTCGTATATTTTCCACATACGATCATGAATTTCTCTTGGAATCCTATTGAATAAAAATTGTAGACAATATATTGTGAATAATAGGAGACACTATTTTATTAGTGCTTCGTGCAAAATTGGCAAAACGTAGGAATACATCGAATCACTTTGATGTTTGTCTGTTCGTGATAATTCGAGTATTTATTAGGGATTGTTAGAAACAAGAAGCTAAAATTTCGCATACTTATCGTAATTAAACGCCCAGTAATATAAACGAAGACGACATTTATTGATTACATGATGTTTTCGTTTTGAATGCAAGTCGAAAAATACTTTTTAAATTATAAATTAAAGTAATTTTAATAATTAAATATAATAAATTAGAATTACAAAATAATGTGCGATATAAGTACATATGAAACATTGTATAAGCTGGCTCGACTCACACTTACTGTTTTTTATTTATTCTAAAATAATGAATGTCTTCTTAGACTTTTACTATATTTTAAAACTATAAATTTAAATTATAATTAAATTATTGTTGTTATTTTGCAGTAACTTTGTTATCTGAAAATATAAGTAAATAAACAAGTATACTTTGCTCTATAAAAAAGAAACAGTAACTTTACTTATAACAAAATACTAATTAAAAATATTTTAAATTTGTATAAAACTATTTTTTAAAGAGATAGTTTTTATTTAGGGCTTTTACTTGAAGCAGAACAGAAAAAATAAAAAATCATTTGAAACCACAGGAATGTTTAAGTCTCTATTTTAAAATTTATGGATCTCGAATGCTTTTTATTTTTTTGCCTTTGATTTTATTAATATTTTTTTTATTCAGTACTTTTTACTTGTAACTAAGAAATATTTGTTTATCCATTTCACATATATTTTATTCTATGTATTCAATGTTACATTTGATAAATTTATACGTACAACACCATCTAACGGTAACGAATGTATTACTTTTCTACGCATAACCGCAGTCTATGCTACATTTTATTATTTACTAATATTATAAATGTGAAAGTGAGTTAATTTGGTTGTTATCTTTTGACACTAATGATTTAACCAATCGTCATGAAATTTAGTATACATATACTGTTAGTTATGGATAAGGGCATACGCATATTTTATTATTTACCAATACTATAAATGTGAAAGTGAGATAGTTTGATCGTAACCTCTTGACGCTTTAATGGCTTAACTAATCGTCATGAAATTTAGTATACATGTAATATTTGTAATGGAAAAAGGCATAAGCATATTTTTTATTCAGTCGATCAATGTTTAAAAATAAGCGTTACAATATAAGAGTTCTGTTTAATGGGACAAAAGTATTCTAAATTTAATAAAACATATTACTAGTAACGTGTACGTAATATAATTATAATGTACAACTAGTCGTTCACAGTAATTGTACTGTACTTTGTTCAAAAGTATGTATGTAGTTTAATGCAAATAATAATTCTAATAGGTTTGAGAGTAGACATATAAGAACAATTTGTAACACGAGAAATCTTGTCTTTTTTTCCTGTGTTGAAAAAATTAATTACCTACATTTATTTTCTACAATACTATATAATTTATAAAAATAAACACGCAACATACTGACGAATGATCGTCTATCTACTCGTATATTGTAATCTAGCGTGTCTGTCTAATGTAAATTTCTCACGATTTATTATTAAATAATTTTTTTAGGTGCTTAAATTTAAAAATGTTTACGTTGTGGTAAAAATTTATTGTTTGTTAGTTTTTATGTTGCAGACGTTCCTCGTGACATATCTGATTTATCAGTTTTTTCTAGTACTTTATGTCGTTTGTAATTTGAACATTATATATAAACAATTAAAATTATGTATTCGAAATTATCTGTAAGCCACTAGTATTACTAAAATAACATTGTGAAATATGTTTTAGATATTTATGGTATAATTTTAAATTAAATATTTTAAATAGCGATTACACTTCCCTGAATTTAGAATATTAATATCTTTTTGCTTAGAAACCTTCAGGAAGCTGATCTGGCTAATCCATACGAGAAAATGGTTAAATGATTTTCAACGAAATTTTATAATTGAGTAGATATTAATCCAACATTGGTAATTTAACAATAGTATTACGTTAATTGATGTCTGTTTTGTTGTATTGGTCTATAGAATTACTGAAACAACTAGACTCATCCCCTTGGAAACCATTGTGGTTAATTCCTGGTGAATTCATCACAATGAGCCAGCTGACATGAATTTATCCTTACCGAGAGAATCCCACACTGAGAGAAAACGATTGTTAGTAAAGGGGTCTAGCGACCCCATGGCCCCAATCTTTTTTTTGTTCAAAACAAATAAAATTTATGTGTAAATTTATATACGAAAGTTATAAAAATGTTTATTGATATCTTAATAAGCAGTAATGAGGTCTTCAAGTATAGTTAACATTTATTATTTTTTAAAAACAAAAAGTAGAGATAAATTATAATTTTTATGGAAGTTATTTTTAACAATGTATCATAGTTTATTTTTACCACTATGTAAATAGGTACATAGAGTTAGGTGGCCAACGAAATTTTCACGATATATTTAATATTATGTTCAGTAAGTGTCAAGACATGTTTTGGCGTGTTGGTGGAATATTTATTGCCGCAATGATATTTTACTTTTTTCTTCCCGTGTCATGATGATTTGCGGGAATCCAATAAGCTACGCTACAATATAATCTTGATGTGAAAGGAAGATGGATAAATCTTTCAGTGCACGAAATATAGATAAGCTTATTCATTTATTAATTCATAACGTAGCACACATTCCCAGTAATTTGAATTCTTTGTCATACATTGTACATAGCGGAGTAAATATATATCGACAATAATTCTTATACAGAATGATATTTACAATTTTAATACCCGCGTATGTTTCAGAGTTTTGTGCGTACTTTATTTTTGTAAGGTCAATGTAAAATTTATAATAGTATAAATAGTGTTATTGTCAGCGACTTTTAGTTTCTTCGCTTACTTATTCCAAACTACGCAGCGAATTTTGGTATGGGCTTATTTAAATAGGGTCCATTTATATATTTTTAACCGATTTTAGGAAAAAGGAAGAAGTTACATGTTCGATTGCAAATTATTTTTCATGTATGTCTACCGATTTCTCCGTCAATTGTGGACCGATTTCAAATTTTTTTTTATTCAAAAGAGTATACTCCTAAGGTAGTTCTATTGTCACCAAGTCAGGATCTGATGATAGGATTCCAAGGAAATAGAAGGCAACCTTTAAATTTAATAGGCATATATATATATATATATATATATATATATATATATATATATATATATATATATATATATGGTGTTACATACTTTTTCAAAATTTATTCAGATATTTGCATCTGGTAGTCATCATCTTATGTTGCTGAGCTGATGATGGAAGACATAATTCTTCAATAGCTAGGAGTTAGAAGATAATTTATTAAACACTATAGTTAGTTGTTATACTCTCTTAAGTTACTCTGATGAGATAATGATGGAAAATTTAATTCCTTAACGATTAGGAGTTATGAGACAATTACTTGAATATTATAAGCATGCATAGATCGTTTCTTACTCTACTAAGTTATTTGGGTAATTGCTTTTGAAAGTCATAATTTCATGCTGAGATGACGATAGAAAGCCCAATTCCTTTATAGTTAAGTGTTAGAGGATAATTCTTTAAATACTATAGGCACGTATAAATCATTAATTGTTCCACTCCTTTAAGTTATTCAGATGAGCCGATGACAGAAGATTTGATCATATAAGTACATATAAACCGTTTCTTAGGCTCTCTCAAGTTATTTGGGTAATTGCGCTTGGAAGTCATAATTGTCTGCTGACGAAAGGCAAAAGTTGCTGTTAGATGCGAGTAGTATTATAACTAAAAATAAAAAAAATACATTAAGAGGTTAAAATAAATACTAAAGTTAATTAATATGAAAACTATCTTACAGTTTGTATTAAGTAAGGAAAAATAGATAAACTTTTTAAAAAAACATTAAACCGGTTAAAAAAAAGACATGAAACAAAAACCTAAAGGCATATAAATATAAACTGATATTAGATTTTTAATTTAAAGGACAAAATCTGTTTAAAACCGATGCCAACCCTAAAGAGAACGGGTACAATAATTATGATACCTACAGTTTAAATTAATAAAGAAACATAATTTTAATAAAATATTTAAATATTTTTTTCAGGGTTAAAGACCAACTTTTAAACTACTGTAAATAACTGTCAAATTGTACAAATCTATCAAGAACAATATAACGCATCAATTGGCACCGATTTAAAACACATTTTGTCTTTTAAATTAAAAATCTAACACCAGTTATTTTTCGCTTTTTGGTTTTTGTTTCATGTTTATTTTATGAAGTTAGTTTAATTTTTTTTAAAAGGTTTTTACAGAAGGTTTATATGTAAAATGTATTCAAATGCAACTATGGTATAAGCACCTGTATAATTGCATTCGCGCGTAGTCCGGGCGGCTCGTTATTAAATAATATGTTATGAACTTTTATTTATAGGCTTTTTTATGAATACCGTATATTTTATAAAAATAAATTTGTAAGGTAACAATATCAAACTCAATTTGCAACACCATATTATACAAAATTGCTTTTTTTGCGGATATCACGGCTTTTTTATATATCATTGAATTAGTCTTTTCATTTATTCAGAAAAGTAGCGTAGTTAACCACTACTGTCCTACCTTGTGGTAATGGAGTAAAATAATATAATGTGTTACTTTTTCTTTTTATTATAAATATGTTATAAAAGTTAACAAAATATAATACAAGAAAAGAAAAACTCAAAATAAAACCTACTTTGACCACCTTAGGTGGCCAACACTCTCTTAATACAACGAAAATGACTGGTGTTAGACGATGATGAAATCATAATGATGATGCATCTGGTAGTAGTAATATAGTTTTAGATATAATAAAAGTTCATTAAATTGTTTATATTTTTTGTATAGATCATTTGTAAGTAATATCCATACAAAACAACGCCTCTTTAGTTGAGTAGAATGTCTCTATACTTACTTTTATGCACTTGCTTCGTTTACTTTAACCATTTGTCTTATGCATGAATGATTATAGCCTCTTTTTAGGTGCAATATTCATTTATCTGGTAACTTAGCTCTAAACCCTATTTCAAAAAGAAATGTTTTCTTGACACCCGGTATTCTCGTTGTACTCCTGAGAATTTTATGAAAACTTCTAACATGACATGTTATATAGTCTATTATTTTATTACAATTATGGAAATGCATATATGATGTTTATGTATTGTAAATAGACAATGATAACCGTTTTTAATCAGGCGATGGACTTGTTTATCATTCCAAGTTCTATAAAAAACTATTCACGCATTAAAGATAGAAATAGATAAGGCGGTGCTACCAATTCTGATGAATAAATGAAATTTCTATATTGTTTCCCTTAAGGAAAGATAGTTAAATAAAATATGTAGATAATTACAAAAAGCATAGTGAAGAGGCAACGATGGGCGGCCTTACAGACAATTTTAGAATTTAGAACTTTGATCCGAGAACTATATTTGTATAATTATTAGAATTAGTATATAATTTTAAGTATCGATATAGCCATTAGCTAAATATCTGTAATCCTATAAGGAAAAGAGCTACTTATTTGTGGATTTATTGTCAATTTCTTTTTGTTTCGTATTTTCAACGGAAAACTATTAATTATCGGTACGTGTAACGTGTAAATTAATATAATAGTAGTAGTAGCAGTATTTGAAATGTGGACGTTAGTACCAATCACATGAGTCTCGTCTGGTGGGTAAAGATATCCAACAAGTGGGTGCTTATAGATGGGCAGTGTCAATGTTTCGAGACAGCAGACAGAAAGTGAGAGAGCGTATAACAGTGACAAGTAGAAGTATATAGAAGAGATCCTCGCCCGATCAAAGGCATAGGTTTAGTAATAACCAGAAACATGCGATACCTTTCATTCCACTTTTTCTTTTTTAACAATTCTGTAAAAATATAGTTAGCAATGTTCCAGTTTGGAAAAATATGAGAGGTAGTTGCAGCCGGCGGCGGGCGAAGCGTTGCGGTGTGACTTTGCTCCATAAATCAAAAGCACCCAAGGGAACCCTCGGATAACATAGAGTAAGTATAAAATACAACATATTATTCTAGGTGATATAATAATTCATACCAAGTTAATATTCGTCGACTTGCCCACAAGCTAGCACAATTTTTTTGTTTTGGTTAGAGTTTTCACTAATCTGATAGGTATATGGCATGTGCCACTTTATTTATTTAAAAAAATATATTTAATCAATGGAGGAACATAAATAATTGATAAAAATAGAACATTTAGGTTTCAATTGTTAGTTTAGAGAATGGTTATAATTTTTTTTTTGGAACCCGTTCATGGTGATTTCGTGTTAAAAAGTTAAAGCTGTTTCGGTGACATTAGCGTGTTGAGGTGGTGGCGCTTTACTCGAATACGGCTTAGAAGGAAATCACCTGGCAGGCCATTAACCTAATTCACGGACGCAAAGACAGGGCGGAGACGCGGGTGGCGTAGCGCCCGCTTTAATATCGCTTCACTGCCGGTAATAAGATGGAAATAAGGCGGTGGCGAAGAAACCGGGCCAATCATTGCCGTTTGCAACTTGACACCGACGGTATATCTATTCCACTTCGACTGAGCGTCATCATTTCTTAAAGTCCTATCCAGTCTTAATTATCATAATTATCTTGATAGATTAATAAGGCTCGACTGAGTACAAGCGGAGACAAAGTTAGGCCACTTATTCTGGGATAACGCGTTAATTAGAACAATTTGAGAATATCTCGTTATGATTGAATAATAGATAAAGAATAAATCTTGTTAACACGATTATTATGGTAATGTTTTATACTGATTACATTAGTAATTCAACTGCTTAGCGATTTATTTTAACAGCTTTTATATGGCCCTAAGTAATAGTTTCATATTCGTCGTTTAAAGTGTTTGTATTTACTTTCGTTCATAATATTACAAGGGTACTACTATTAAAAGAGTATATAACTATTCTCTTATGCAGCTTTTGTGTTATTTCAGAATCTATTATTAGTCGCGCTTCTACTTTATCAGACATAACTATAGGTACATAAGTATGCTTCGGTACAAATATATTTTATCAAAGTATAAAGTATATTGTTAAAATCTACAATTTTTTTATTACAATTATATAATAGTTATTAGCTGTATCCGCGACTTCGTCTGTTTGGTATTATTTTAATAAAAAGAATATTATTTCGGTTTATTTGATATTAACAGAAACTCTTATTTATTTATATATTACGATATCGTTCTAAAATTACTATGGATCAGAGTCCATATATAACTATGGATTATTTCTGGACTCTAGTCTATTTAAAACCATTTATGATTTTTTCGTAACTATGTACATGCAATTCATAAAGACCTCTATATTCTATATGCCTTCATAAAACAACTGAGGAGTCAACTGGTACCATATAACTAACTGGTTTCAATAAAATCTTAAGTCTATTGTAAATTTTGCTTTTCCGTTACTAGTATCGTGTAGTCTACTGGAAAATAACATGCTAATAAAATATTACAAGAAATCATTGAGTTCTTTATTGGAAGCACCTATTGTTTGACCAAGAATAGGAAATGTGCTTTAACCACTGAGCTACAGTGATTGCTTACATATAAAATAAATAAGTTTATTATCTGAATTTTTTGTCATATGCCTACGTATTACTGCTTTGTGTATAGGCATCAAAGTTAAGCCAATTTCGAATTGAATTGAATCGATTACCATATTTATCGACTTCAAAGTTTCACAGTTCACCCACGCGAAGTGGCTGGTATTTTCTAATAATATAGTATTAATGAATTTTATTTTCAAAATTTAAATATTGGCATAATTTTTTATGAAACATATACTAATAACATTAAATCAAATAATAAAAAAAAAATTATATGTGTTAGAATTGTCAAAGATAATATATAAGAAAGTATATTAGATATATCTTCAGCTGTAATATGTTATCATTTGAAATGTTTGAAACAACTTGTTAACTATGAACTTTGTTTTCAGCCGGATGGATGACCGTATCAAATTATAAATAAACAAGTTAGTAAACATTTAAAAAAAACGAGTGTTTATATTCTTTATTTTTTTGTCACTTAATCTTTAAATTCTTTTATTTGATACCCATATTAAGAGGGATGACCACATTCTCACCATTAACGGCCATTTTAAAAATATTACAATATTCACAATTATATATTACATTATTATCAAGTCAAGCGGTGGTTTTAATTCAGATTGCAGGACTTGACCTAATCAAACTAACTGCACATATACGTAATATAACAACTACATTGCAAGTCAAATGAAAATCTTTTAAAAACTTTTGTGACAAATTTCTATAGTTAAAAATTTATGTCAAGTAATATCGGAAAAACTCAATGAATTAGCAACCAACACGAATAGAGGTGAAAGTTTAAGAATTTAAGGAATTCAGAACCCGAATGAATGAAATGAGGAATGAAATAGTTATTTGCGAAGTGGCCGTCATAGTTAATTACATTCTAAAGCATGTAAACTTTCGAAGTTTAATAAAAAGGAACTAAGGATGAGTTTAATGGTTTTGTTGATAGATAATGGAGATTCGTAACAGTTTTCTATTATCTGGTGCAACCAGCCTGTGTACTGTGACTTCTTATAATAATTTTATAGTTTACTGACTCGGTCCAGCTTCACACTGGTACAAGATCTAAAAAAACACGCTATTTATTAGGGTAAAAACGAACACTAAAGTTGGAGCAAAAAAGTTATAAAACACAAATACAAAATTTTGTAAAATGGATTGAGCGGTTTCGTAGATTAGTGTGAACGAATATTGTGACAGAGAATTTTTATATATTAAGATAGCGATGTCTATGGTATCGCTCATATCTGTAGGCAACGTATACTATTTTTCAATTTTAAGTTGTTAATTTTTTTTTTTATATTAAGACGAAATAATATGACAAACTTCCGTTGTCATAAAATTGTCAGAAAATACCAGGAAACACAATCAAAATCCTTGACAATGCCACAAAAAAGGTTCTAATGGAAATCTCATTATAATATGAATAGTAAATATCCGAGGTCAGATACGGGCAGTGAGCTGCTACGTTATTAAATTGGAAACATATAGAAAGTGTGACGAGTTCATTTCCTGTGGATTAGACAGCAATGGATGGTCTGAATTAAATATTTCAGGTGGTGCGCCGTTGTCGCGAGTTAGTGCGGAGGTTGATGAAACGACATATTCCGCACTCAGTGCCGAGGGAAAATTTAATTATTGTTCCGTTGCTACAGTGCCACAGTTGAACACACTTTTAAATGGTAGAGCACATTTCTGTGACGTTAAATGAGTTTTCATGTCGAGTTATTATAATTACAAAAGTGTAGCGGTCCACTCCGAATTTACTAGTTACCACGGGTAAGTTGTATGTATATAGAAATAATATGAAATAAATGATATGAAGCTTCTATAAGAATGTTTTAGAAATACAAAGTTGGAAATAAACAAAGGCATAAGATGACAAGATTTTTTTTACAAAAGAATAATTGCAACCGAATGATAAACCTGTTTATTATAAAAATAAGTTATTAAGATTTAAGAAAATTTCATTTACTCATGAGGTCTATTAGGATTAATCTTTAATAATAGCATAGTAAATATACGTTCATGTAAATAAGGATTGCACATGTAAATCGATCAGCTAATGGGATATGAATGAAGCGCGCGGAGGTAGAAGCTGCGGCAGAGGTACACACATAGGATCTAATGGAATTCACTTGTACGCAAACAAGCCGCGGAACGCCCTCGCCCTACCTGAACCTACTGAGGTAAGTACGCGACTCGAATTACATCATTCGGGACTAGGATATATACCATGAATGGTAAATTCGCTTTTCATTTCGCGCTAAATTATGGTCCATAAAGCTCGAGCGTTTAGGTACATAGAAAGGGATCAAGCTAGCCAGTCATGCGAGAATTTAGTCCACCTTGCAATTTTGAACTTTTGATATTGAATTAAATTTTATACTTAACTATTAATTGAATACGTGAAATATTATCTATTGAATATAACCGCTTTTAATACTGTGCTCGTGATGTAAACTCACGTAGTTTATTGAGATACGGATTTAATGCGGATTTAAAACTCGGCAAGTCACGGGTCATTTATCGACTTATTAACATTGTACGGTACTGTCAATATTAGAGGACTAATAATAAACAGTCTCATGAACAATTGTGGTTTTGTTAGGTTTCTCTGTGAAATATTCAAAACTGTAGATTTCAGGTCCATCTATTATTATGATGTTAAGTCTATCTTAAACACAGACCTGTACTTTCTACTTGAGAAATTGAAAAACTTTGAATAATTTGTGGCGAAGCATGCAAGTTGAATACAGCCCTTGTCCCCGCTACTTGGGGGAATAAATTATTAGTAATGGTGTCTAACGGCCCCATTACCAGCTATACCTTATCAAGCGACCTCCTCTTTAGAAACCATCGTGATTAATTTCTGGCGAATTCATCATAATTGATCAATTCCTTCTAAATACTCCGCAAGCATATACTAATAGCGCAAATGGGGCTACCATTTATTTTTTATCTATTAAAAAGTCTATGTATTATCCTAGAATAGATAACTCGGCTACAAAACCTATTGCCTCAACAACTCAATCAACCTTTAAATAATCGGGAAATATTATTATAATTACTGAAAAAAATACATACTTCTATGAAGTCGTGGTGGTAAAAGTAGCATGTACCTGCAAAAGAAAACAATATAATTATATAATAGCTGATGATATTATCATCATATCATTTGGCCCTAGACGAATAAAAGAGAATATAAAGGGCGACGAATAACTGAACTGGTAATGGCTGATTTCACCACCGTTTTTCAGGGATTATTAATTATATTTTTATATAATTTATTTTTTTCAGCAAAAAAATGCACTTAACATTTCAGTGTCGAAATTATGACGACCACGCATTTTTATTTTCTCTTTCATAGTAACAGAATGGGCGGAGTAGTGTTTTAACACGCTGCTCAACTTTCCGGTGGTTACGGGTTCAGATTGCGGATAGTTCCTATATATAACCAGTATGCGTTCATTACAAATTATTTAAATATGTCTTTCAGTCGTCTAATAATAATAATACAAGTTCTGCGTTACTTGGAAATAGACGGCGTTGTATGGTATTTCCAGGATTTTTATGGTTATTTATATATTTATTGAGAATGATAGCATTTGACACTGGTACACATACTATTGATCGACGTAACACAATCAATGAATCGCGTTGAGAATATTCTGGCCATGGCCAGTTCAGGTATACGCCTATTCATGGTAATAACAGTAGCTAGGCTTATAGTCTGTTCAAACCATAAATGACCGAATTACTCTTGATGACTATACGATGTGGCAATATACAAGTAATATAACTCTAAGCGTTTGTGCTTTATTTTGTTAGTCGCTCTTTGCCTGAACGTTAGCGAAAGTATACATTTAGTCGTTTATATTTTATTGTACCTAACTGTGCCTGTGACTACATTCGTGTGACAGTGATAAAAATAGTCTATGCTTCTGTATGCCAAACGCTAAGTGTGTAGTAAATTTGATGACGATTGTTTGTTACACACCGATACATAGATGAAATAAATATTAATAAATAACCGCTCCAATGTACTAAGTTCACACAACGACTTGTTAATTAAGTACGTTAATTTAAGGGCACAATATATAGGTTATTCCAGTTTTCAGATCAATATTCCAGATTAATCAAGTAGACATATATGCACAACAGGTTTACAACCTATATTACTAAAGAATATATCAAATACATGTAAAATTAGTATTACGTAGTACCCCACATATCATATCATATTATATATATATATATATATATATATATATATATATATATATATATATATATATTAAATATTATAAATAATATCACCTTTTTGAGACATGCAACAATGTAATGTCTGCAATCCAAAGCATATCTAAAAGTCCACCCAAGCACAAGTTGTGGGTAATTTGTAAATATAAAGCCTGCTTATATGCAGTATATAATATTAAACATCACAGAATAATTAATTGTGCAACTTCAATTACAGACTTTGGTTACACTTTACATTAATGAGAAAGCGTAGAAGGAGTATGCTATTACGATGCCGAGATATACTGAACAGATTTCTCGGAATGCCGTAGTTGGCCTTAAACCAGATTGAAGCGCTTAGAATTCCTTACATAAGCACTCCGCTATAATATCGGAAAAGAGATCAGAAGTTAATCTATCGGCAACATTCCTCGCGTTTCGCCGGAAGGCACCGCCGCCACGCCGCTTTGAGCCGCCCGCCGCCACCGGCCCGCTATGGCGCCCATGCACGCGAGCGCGCCCCCATACACAAAGTAATCGATCCTTTCGTTAGCAAATCCAACTATGCACTAAAACATTGCAAATTTGCTAATCAACAATTTTCACTGCCCCAACATATATTTTGCGACTGGTCTTTAGATTTTTGTTATATAATGGTCATCAGCAATATCATGTCGGGGAGCTTGAAACTTGAAACGGAAATGATTAAGAGACCAATTTTAGGGACTTGTGTAATAGTGTACTGACGTAAATTGTGAAGGGATCCGGAAAGCCCGGCTATTGTCCCTTCTACATTCAACTGCCATAAATATAATTTATTTATGGTAGCTCAATTTAGATGGGACAATATTTACTTTTAACTCTGATAAATCGATGACATCCTAACTACTGGTGTTTATATGAAAAAATCACGAAGAGAGAGAACATTCTGAGATAACAAACAAGGCAGGGGCCGCAGGGTGTGGGCGGCTGCGCGGCGTGTCTTCGAAAAGTTGACATTTGTTGGTGTCGTAAAAATATAATGGTATAACTTGTATTTTTACGAGCGCTAGAAGCCTCAGAGACGATCGGGTGGGATAAGTGTAGTATACTTGAATTAGAATTTTGTTCTTTGTGAAGTACTGCTTGATGCGGCGAATAAGATTTATGAATTTACATATAAGATTTTATGAAGTTCCACATTGATATGGCATGAAAATGGAACGAAACATCAAGGAAGTTTAAAAAAATAAACTGTATAATATTATAAAGATCTTTAATTTGATATCTTTGATAATAAGTTTGTTCATTTACATGAGTGAATTATTTATTTACATTAATGATAATGCGAATAAAGTTATGATAACATGGGCTAAATAAAAACAGTGCGAATGGATATCTAGAAAAGTGCTTCTGAAATATTAGTATCCAAAATTTTATTATACGAAGGTATTGAAGGCCTAAGACCGTAACATTTTTGTTAGTTAATCGCTTAAATGTATCAGTTACTAAAATTTTATCACTGGGTTCGGAATACAGAAGATAGAGCTATGTTTTAGATTTCATCAATAATGGAGTTATTATGTAAAAATTGATAGTCTTTAAATCTTTTACACACGTTCCACTATTTATTTTCAGTTTAAAACACAATTCACGTGTAATATAGAGTTGTAGCTATTCATGTGGGCGGACGCGGGAGGCGCGGCGCTGCTCGGCGGCAGCGGTTCGCAACAGGGAATAGATTCCTTTAGTCACATTTATGGCTAATATATTCATGAAACTTTCACAAAAATATTTCTGAGCGCACTCGCGTCTGCTTTGTTATGAGTACGACATAGACAAAACATACATACAGTGGCATAAACTTTATATGGAGAAATGCTCACTTCTTACTTATGACATTTTGGTAGACAAACGTTGTTGAAAAAATATCCGTCTGTAATAATAATCTTTGAGTTCAAATAACAACAGCACTCTACAGACAAATAATATTTTAGGAATATATATAATTTTATAATGTTTGTAAACTTGTAGCACGACTATTGAGTGCTACAAGTGACAGGTAATAGGAACTTGAGAGAATGAAAACAAAATACTTCGATACTTGAATTGGAAGTGAAAATAAACTCGTAGCTAGAATCATAGCTGTGTAGGGAAGCAGAGTAAGTGGGATGAAAAGAAATATGTAGTGATGTAAAAGATTTTTGGAGTTGCAACGAATAGTGGTGCAAAATAAAATAGCAAACGAATGGAGTGCACGTCACGGACACACGGCGGCGGTGGCGCACGCGACGCGCAGCGCAATTTCCGCTTCGCTATCAGATGCGACGCCCGCGCCGCGCCGCCACCGCCATTGGCACTGTGAACTCGACCGAGAACAAAATACACATCGTTGCATTTCTGCCCTGATTGGAACAGAAACATAGTTAATACGATGAGAATGGCTATTTCAAACAAAAAAATGGTGTTTATTGATAGCAGTGACAGATTGTCACTGTACTATATACACTTGTGATTATGTGAACGAATTCATTAAGAATATAGTTACATTGTGTTCTGTTTGGTACAAAAAATTTTACATTAGAATAATACGAGGTTTAATGAATAAAAACAGTATCATTACATTAAATAAATAAAAAAGTACGCTAAAGTGTCTGATAAAAACCGTACTATTAAAGGTTCTTGGTCTATTTTGGAAAAATTGCGAAAGTAAAATACCATGCTGTTTTTTTGTATTACTGAGAATGGGAAGCGTGCTAATAACATACAATGCTGATGGCCCGCCTGATAGAAAGTGGTAACTGTGTCGCTTTTAATAGCAACATGGACATACATTGTAGTACACTGTGACGACCTTGATACTCTTTATTCGCTGCTATTCCTGAGGACTAAGATGTTATGCTTTCGTATCCTATAATTTCATTGCCATATTCCACCCTTGAAACCGAAATACAGCCATACAAAAACAGTTGTTTCACGGCAGAATATGAGTGAGGCAAAGGTACTAAAGCAGGCGATTTCTGTATGAAATCTCCCTTTGGTTGTCGCGACATCAAACCTACGAATACCTACTAACCTATACCGTTTTGTAGAGATTTCAGGAAGTTTTTCATTACTCGATAAAAGGAACTTATTTAAAACTGTTAATTTCCCCACAGCAATTCAGTTTATGCGTTGATAAATCAGTTTACGATCAGTTTAGGATAAGTTTCTTTACATATATGTATATATATATATATATGTATATATATATACACATATATATATATATATATATATATATATATATATATATATATATATATATATGTGTGTATGTTTATGTATGAGATTTTACAAATCAAAATAATTAAAATTGGATGATTTTAGAGTATTATTAAAAGCCTTGCTTTTGTTAGTAAAAAATGACAAGGTACGTTTAAGTAATTGCAGTGCTAAGTCCGACGACTATTAATTCGGGTGTGTCCCTTTCTTGGCGAGCTTGGAATGGATTTAATAATTATAGAGCAAAGAAGCGAAGCGTGCGGGGTCTCGAAGGAAGGTTGGTGTGGGGTAGGGCGCGATTAAATCGCAGGCGTTTCGCCGTGTTACAGGAAGTGGGTCAAGCGGCGCCGACCGAAGTATTTATTGCGTTTCCGGTAAAATTGCAACAGATATCCAGAATTCCAAAATTTTAGTGTAACATCATTACATATAGCAAGTGATAATATGAATATTTCCATATAAGCATTGACTTTGGTAAAAGTTATTGTAAATACTAGGTTACTAAAATTAATAATTAATTGTATAAAACTTTTAGGTAGGCTTTGCATAGTTGGTTTCGCGAAAGCTCATAGAGTGTCGACAAAGGCATACCATTAAAACTTTTTTGCCCAGTAATGCTTGCCGTTCAACAAGGGTAAAGTCTTAGTCGCTCTGCAATTACAGACAAGTGCCTTTAAATGAACCAAGCACTCGAGCACGGCGCATCGCTCCGAATCCGACTGTGCCCATTCGGATGTCATTCCATTTCACACTTACTGTATTAATTTGATTTTATGAACTTAGTATCGAATATTAATTAAGATCTGATTATTCAAGCAGCGCAATTACATGTATTTATTGTTATAGGGAAATTATGCAAAGGCGCTACGACATTTATAAATAACAGTTTACATTGAGTAGAGCGGTGCGATTTTCTATTACTTCTGTTGATCTTATGGCAGATAATATTTACCTACTGTAAATTCCACTCAGAGAAAGAAACGTCTACGGAAAGATTTATATTTCATGTATTATTCATTCACGTGTCCTCGAGCGTTTTCATTTCGACGTGATATTTTGGCAGTGCGATAATGATATTTGTCACCGTTATGACGCGTTACTTAGATATTTCAAATCCTCTAAAAAATGACAAAGACACTTTGGTAATATCTGTTAATGGCTAATGGTGATTACGAGTATGCAAATTATAAAAGCAATCGAAGAAGTTATAAATCAGAAACACAATATAGAAAATTGAATACTAATGAATATGGATAAATGTATCCACTGCAAGCTCTTTCGGTAAGATTAGTGTAAAATGCGACGGCCTGTGTATCCGTAGAATATTGATTTTGGAAAGTGGCCAAAAAAACTCCTAGAGCAGGCACGCGTCAACTGCCGCGCTGCCCCGATCCCGACGTCAACCCTTTTACGTATATTAAATTCTGTTTTGCCACTTCGCGATTTCACATCTTTGAAAAATATGATGCGATTCCTAAGGTTTTCGAAATATTCGCTAATAAGTCTTTCTACTACCTACTTTAAGTAATGTAACAGAAGCAAGTCAAGTAAACTACAAGTATTGCTGCAACATGACTAATCGTAGCCCTTACACCAATACTAGTAAAATTAAATATTATGAAATTTTAACACACATTGTATATAAATCATACTTTTATTCTATAGGTAACAATTTAAGCATAATAATTGAAACTGAGAACAAAATTTAATAATTTGACCTGCTTACTCTTTAAGTATTTGTAGATTACAAAATTCACTTCTTAACTTTGAAACGATGAATACAAAATTCTTTTGTAGATACCCAAGCAGATAAATAGATTATGAATTTTCATTTCGGAGTTCAAATTGCTTGAACCTTTAATTACTTTAAGGAAACTTGTACAAACGCGCTCTCTGGGAAAGGGTTAATCCGAGCTTTGCTACGAAAATAGAACATTTGCTTGATTAAAGACAAGAGACGGAGACTCTCTTTAAGGGTGTCGGTACTTCATGAGTATCATTCGCTCTCTATAGAGGCAAACATCAAACAGTTAATTTACTTTAAGAAGAGTCCACGTTTAGCAAAGTATCCACGTAAGTTATTGAAAAGAAAATAATCATTAAACCTTGTGAGAGAGAATAATGTTACTTTGTTTCATTTGTTCACAGAGATTCACGTATCTTCAAAGAATAGCTAAAGACTGACTGTCCGCAAAGTTTTCTGTCGCGCGGGCGTCTACTTTTCTCTATGAGCGGGTTTGTGTCCGTTTATCTTTAGTTCTTTTTTGTTAGCGTCAGTTTCTTTCGATTCTCATATTTCGCTGTAGCATTCGTTGCATCGGATGAACATTGTGGCCACTGAGAATCGGTTGACTAGATATTCGATATTTTATTTTTCTCTAAATGTTTAAACTATTACATTATTGTAAACATTTCTTAGATAATACATAAATAATTATTCGTACTTAGGAGTATTATAAATTATAAAGTATTTTTCTAATATTTGGTAGTTTATGGGAAAGAATGTTTAGCAGTGGATTATAAGGGATTAAAATGGTTTTTTAATTAAAGAAGGGGGAATACCATGAAGATGAAAAGTACTTCAATACTCACGTACTTATTGAAAAAAGAATCAGATATTTCCGATTGCATTGAACATTTTTCAACGATACTTCACTGAATCTGTCTTTAGGTGTTCTTATCGTTTGGTCTATAGAAGAGTACGCCTATATATATATATATATATATATATATATATATATATATATATATATATATATATATTAAATTATTTTATTTTATATTTTAATATGGAGGGGACAGATAACTAATTTAAGATAAAAATACATCATCATATTTCTATCTATATATTTATTTAAACTTTAATGCACAATTATATAAGTAAATGTACACATGGCTGACTTAATACCTAACGGTGTTCTCTACTAGTCGACCATAAAGCAAATAGAAAATTAGAGAGAAATAATGTGTTACAAGTTTTTTAGAAAGTTAACCCGTAATACTCGTATTTTATATGAGAATTACCACAACATGTTCTTGTAAAATTTCATGAAGAATATACCGGATATATAGAGACACTTGTCTATGAAAGCCTGAAAAGATAACTATATGAAACTTTAGTATGATAAGTCAGATCTAAAATATATGGATGAGTATGGTTAAAATCGTTAATTGACGCCTCGTCGAGCTCGGTCTTAAATTGGTGTAAATCCTCAAGGCACAGATCATGCCAGTCGAGCGGCAGCTCTCGACGTGCCTCCTCCAATTACTTTAATTAAAACAATACCACGGCACCAGTGCTTCGTCGACTCACCGCGTCTGTTTCCCATTTCCCTATTTAAATACGAAAACGAGCACGAAGCTCACGCTTAGCATGCAAGATGTTGCTATTCACTACTATGTGGATACACAGACATACTCGTAATGTATGTCGAATCAGTTACTCCTAATTATAAGGGTGGATACAATGGCACTGTTTAAATTTTGGAGGTAATTTGTCTCTTTTGGAAGAATTTATTAATCGTAAAAAATTTATAAGTTAAAATTGGTTTATAAAATACAAATGTGTAGTTGTTCACATCATGCGATTAACTGTCTTTCACGGTTTCAGCATCGAGGAATCCTTCATTGATAGGAGGAATATAAGTTAATTTCTGTTATCTATCGTGATAATTTTAGATCTATCTGTTTCGGCTATTTTATTTAATACTCTATTCTACACACTAATTTTACATAAAAATATGACAGAGGTAATCAAATGTACAAAGGCGAGCTTAACTCTAAAAAAGTTCTCTTCTAGCAAACCTAAAGTAGTAAGGAGCATCAATGTCAGCGGGTAGAGCGGTGTACAATATTGTGAAAATTTTGAATCAAAAGAACTAGACAAACTTAAATTTATACATAAATAATTACATTATATTTAATCGCATATATACACATATACATAGACATAAATATATACTTTATGTCTATGTATGTGGACTATATTAGACGTTTCAATCTTTAACTTATATCGGTTTACATTAAGGTTTATATTATATATGATTCAACGTGATTGATGACATTTAATTAAATGGTGACAATTCAGTCCGGATATTGTGTAATAATTTATACTCATCTGTGTCTCGGTTCTTAAGCGAACGGTTCGAAAATCGATTTGGGAGTCTGGTTGATTCAGCGACTTCGAAGCTAGTAATTTACTCTCGAGTTAGCTGAAGGCGACACCTGTCGACCAAAGTGACGGTTGATAATGCGACGCGAGCACCATTCATGCGCACCCAACTGAGGGAACGCGAACACCCATGCTACCAAAAACAGATTACACACTATTACTATGTTGCACTATAGTGTAAATAATCTTATTATGAGCTCATTATCTTCCATACATATTTCTACGGATACTAAAGAAATAAACAAAATACATAACGATCAGTTCGAACATAATGAAAGTTGACTTTGTACCTATAGTTGGTAAAGGCAACATTTATCAAGCAACTTATGTCAGAGGTAATATAAACGTGGTAAATCCTAGCATCATCTGTGGGATTAGAGTTTACATGAGGTCGGGATTGGCGCGAGGGCGAGGCGGTACGACACAGCACATCTCCGACGGGAGGCAACTTTACCAACTTTCTTAAGGGCGGTTAGCGAAGTTTGACGTGCACGCGCTCACACCGTAAGCTCTGGGATTCGATACTTGGTAACAACATCCAATACAGAAAGCTGATCACGCATATTCTCACTTTAAGAAAAGGAGTATGCTTAGAAGTAACATATATACAGGTAAATATATGAAAATGTATTTTAATTGAGTCACTGGTCACTTTTCAGGATTTCATTGTTATATAATACAGAACAATTCAAAAATATTATTATCATAGTAAATTTATTCGCGGCCGAGGAGGCACTCGACTGTGTTATTAAAAGGTGGTGGAGGTGAACAAGGCAGGTGGATCATGGCGTATAGCTTTTACTTTTCGAACAGAGCACGTCGTCATCGCACGGCCGGCGAAGCGATAGCAGTAGGTAAGTACCAACCTACAGTTTTATGAGTTTAATCAAATTGTTTTAGGGGTGTCACGGCGTGCCTTAACGGTAAATTGTATGTGCGGAACACGTGTTCTACTGCTGACCTGTACAATATCTATTCAGTAGATACAAATATATAACACAGTTGATTTAAATTAAAGAAAAAAATTGGTTAATTCAGAGATAATAATATCTTCTATCTAAGAGATTACCTTAGACTAACAAGAAGTAGATAGAGCGTTTCACTATAAACGCTTCCCCATAATTGCTAACAAATCTTCTGGGTAAGTGAACATTTTATCTAAATGTTTATGATCCCAGCTAACAGTTTTATACCTAGTGGGCTTAGTGAATTCTGAATATCACGATAAACTAATTCAAGTAAGTCCACCATATTTATTACTTAATTATCTAGATGTTAGCAATTAAATACTTTCATTAAACAAAGTGTTAGAAATGTTTGATAACATTTTACATTTTGCAACTTTTATTTCTTTTTATTCCTATAAGTTGTTATTTATATAATATAGTGAAAGTATATTTTTATGTTTTATAAGTAAAACGCAATGTTTTAAAGCGATTTCTAGGTATCATATATAATTCTAGTACAGAAAGTTTATAGAAAGGGCAATTTATGTTTTAGTAACTTTATTATGAAAGAGGGGGATATTAGACTATATCAATGTCCGCATATAATAAATTTATACTGTTGTAAGCTTATCTGAGCGAGCCCAGCGCCAGTAATTCTTTTCTAAGCAGAGCGTAAAGTTATTCAAAATATGTATAAGTTACGTCCTAAGCTGGTCGTAAAACGGTATTACAAACGTTATGAAGGCCGGGGGTTCGGCCGGATCTCATCACTTAGGGTTGTTCGCAGAAGACGACTACCTTTCAATAAACCCATAAAATTGCCTCATCCATGCGAGTTTGGGCCTCGCCTCTGTGCTGGGGCTGCTTGTTGCTAACAATGCTCGCGTCAATATTAAATTTTAGTCGAGGTAACAATATATTGACGTTCAACTTTTAAGAGTAATATCCATCCTCGAGATCTTGAGATGAAAAATGTTTTCCTGGGAAACCGTCGTCGAATATTTATGCACGGATAGTGAGATGGATAGCGAGATTGTAAATTATTGACGTCATCGCTGTAACGGACCGGACAAATCTTTTTACCGATTTGAAAATTTTTATATTTCTTCTTTAATATATGAAACGTGAATTTCTCTTAAAATATTTATTACTTTACCATAATTCATATATAATATCATTATAAGTGTCTTCTACTTTTCATGTTTTCGAAATTAATTGGAAGAAGAAAGATTAGAGATCATTGGCGCATGGTTCTCTGGACATGTTCCTAGTAACTAGATGAAAAATATTTACTACTTGTTAAAATATACTTTCTATACAGCACATTACGTAACTATTTCATATAATATGGCCAATATCTGTTCATTTCTGGAGAAAGCAGCTCGAGAACTTCTTTGTAGTTTAAATATGAACATTCGAAAATGAATACATCACACTAGTTAAATATACACATTTGCGTGTGTACAAAGATTATCAGTTTATACTAAAGTCACAGTTAGGATAGATCACACTACATAAAATATGCATATCTGTACGTATACAACCATTGCATAGTTCATCATTTTTTGTAAGAAGTAACGGGTGTGCTTGTATTATTGTGCATTGAATATGTGGCAATACAATTATTTATTGAGGCAAATACGTTTTAGCCAATCAAGTAGCAGACGTGTGACACATATTTCAGTACGTTGTTAGGTGACACATCATAATGAGATGCAGGGCGCGAGCCGAGCGCCACCGGGTGCGAGCGCATGCATGTTAGATGAGCTGCCACCCACCCTATACTCCCGCTACACAGGTGTTCTCATAATTTTTAATGCACTACATGACTGCAGTTTGCTTATTATAGGTACGTATAAGTAATATTCATGAGAATTACGATTTTATAAATTTTCCTTTAATTAAAATCAACTAATTGAAATAAACCAACACCTGATTAATAGATTTAATTACAAGCATTTTTAATGATTCGAATAAAATTGTTTTAATGCCAAATGGTGTAAAAGTATAAACAAAGTAAGTAATATTAACAGGAAGTTTGTCTAAGGAAGAGCATAGTAAAAATATCATGGAGCACGGGATCCGTCGTGATAAGAGTTTCTTCAAGTTCACAGGACGAAATCTTCCTTACATCAAATATTTTTGAATGGTAAAAAGTATTAAAATCTTTCATAAATTTTTAATAAAGATAATTTGACATATTAAAAAGATTATCAATTTTAATAAAAAAGGCAAACAACAAAAGTTATAACAATTATCAAGTAAATGTATCATAGTAGAGGTTACGAGCGTAGCATTGCTACGCGTGTAGCGATCTAAGAGTTTTCAGTGAGAACATACATTATAATGTATTTATAGACATCCATATCTCAAATTATATAAATTAGTACATTTTGATCTGTTTATGTGTTATGTATTTTTAGTGGAGTAGTACTTAAGTACATTTTTATACCTTTGCAAATAAGTACAAAACTGTACATAGTAAATTAGTAGTGACATATTTAATTTTAATAAGTTATGAGGCTTTATTATGGAATTTAAATATTAGTAGAGAGATTGAAGGTTATATATTCTCATTATATTACAAGCTGAGATATTCCTGATTGTAATTTATTCTTTTAATTGCTGCATATCCAGAATATAAAATTTTTTGACACGTGACTTATGATACAAATATGATAGGTGACGTGCAAGTAACAATTTTTTTGAGCCACAAAATTATATCATACCAAAGAAGTAAAATAATTTTTGTTTTTATAGAAGTACACTAATTAATTTGCCGGAACTATTTTTTTATGGATGCCGTGGATATTTCCTTGGAAATATCCGATTTTACTACCAGGAAGTTTTCTACAAGTACAAGAATTTTTGGAATTGGTTTAGAAGTTTAGTAAGTATGCATTAATTAAAGACTTTTCAATATAGGTAGATATATCTCGAGAACTTAATATATATTAACACTGATATCTTTTATATCATCAATCATGTGTTGTACTTTAAACCCAATAGAAACAAAACTTCGATTCGACCTTAAATTCGTTACAGGGGTGGGCAAACGGACCAGGTAGAGGATTCGTTTAGAACAAGGATAGAAGACAAATTAAAAGAGCTCTGGAACGCTAATTCCATTACGATTCGATGGACGGCAAAAGTCGCCTTCGTTGGACTCAAAGCCGGTAAAACGTAATTGCGACTTCACTAAGCTGGGCTCCGCGCGGCCCGATACGGACGAAAGGGGACCTCTCTGTAACGGCTGATATAAAAGCGGCAATAAATTTAACAGGATGAACGCACTACTTACACAGAACGAGCGCGGACGGTGGCCGTAACGAGGGGGCACGCAACCACCGACCTGTGTTTTAACCCGCCCGGCGCCCGGCGCCCGACGCCCCCGTCCAAGTTTGCTTTTCAGCCGACACTGTACTGGTTTTTTCGTTGTCCAACGAATTGTCAGATTATTTAATAAAAATGATTAGGCAAGCTTAATTTAAAATTAAGATACACCTACTTAACCGTTTTTCTCTAGGAAAATTTTCGCCAAAAAGGCACCTAATCATAATTTCTGGAAAGTAACCTCGACTTTTCTAAATTGCTACATATCTAGATATTCCATATTGACTTTAGTCATCAAATGTTCGTCGCTTGATTTTTCATAATATATGGTATAACACCGTATATAAAGAATATTTAAAGAAAAAAAATATATTTATTTTTCATGGTTGGTAAAAGATTTTTTATGGCCAGATTACACTGGTCATGGTCGAAACGTCGTGATAATTCAGGTAAATTAACCTAAATGATCATCTTAGTTCCCGTTTCTTACAAACAATAAAACAAGCAGCGCGAATGTCTAAAGGTTAATAAAGTGATTTGTTTTTCCATATTTTAAATCAATAATAATTGATGACAAATTGTAGGAGTCTAATGCTTTTTAAAATACTTTAATTTCATTTTCTGCTATTTTGAGCCCCATGAAAACCATCAAATAATTTTTTTCTGAAATAAAATTTCAATTTGTATTAAAAAATGAAAAATTGTTGAACTTTTTGTAATTGAACTAAAAAATAAATACCTAAAAATTAAAATGGTTTCAGATAGATTCACCTGAATTTAGTACAAATAATGTTATTTTAGTGGTAGAAGTTCCGTTATATATTTAGCTATGGACTTTATAATCAGATCAAACTTTATTTTATAAATGAGACCGGTAAACCGTGCGGATACAGATGGTGAGATAGACGATGTGGGTGCATAACGAGATAATACGAGAATTCTAATGAGGATATGACATGTGTAATTCAGAATTTATTTAGAGATATAATACTTTCGACATCATAAGGGATATCACCGATCAATCTAGGTAAGAAACTATTAATGAAATTCATTCAATATGCATTATTTATTTGGTAAACTGTCATTTTACGTCCAGCTTATTTTAGTAGGTGATCTGGTCATTTGGACATAATATTAATATAATAACATTATTAAACTTAAATGTTAGATACCATCTATACTGGATTTTAAAATGTAATGTATTAAGTAGGCTATTACTCAAGTACATCGTAAATTACGTGTAATTTACTTTGATTAGACATTAATTGTTGTTCCTTACAAAAGACAAAAGTACATCACAAACAAAGCTAAAGGAAAACAAACAATCGTCACGTGAAACAAAAAGGGACTAAAGAAAATAGTTAATGTCGTTATTTTGGATACACATGTTTATTGCTATGAAACATGGCAGCCTCATAACAATCCCTTTCACTCTCCACAAATTGGAAGGAGCGCGTAAAGGAAAACATGGCCATAAATAAAACTGGAGATCAACTAGATAGACGGCCATTACCCGAGATAAGCACAACTTATATACGCGATACGTTCTTCGGTTCGGCAGATTAACGGAACGGGGCTGCGTTTGTTTGCAGATATCGACGTAGAAGCATTTTGGCAAGTCACAGTTAGGAAATTTATTGTGGTGTTCAGAGAGATATCTTCTTACGGACTCATTAAAAAGGAGACACGTCGTACATAAATCAGGGGCAGGCGTCGGTGGCGGCGCGGCGCGGCGCGACGCGGCGAGGCGCGCGGTGCGGTGAGGCCGCGCTCTCTTATCGGCGCCGAGTAGCGAGTGCGCCGGCAATGGGCGCTATCCGGTTCCGTCGTCGAGCCATCGCTTCTATTGTACCTTCGCACCGCTCCTCCAACCTACCAAACACCCAACCATCTAAACTTCATTACATTATCCCCTTCCCGATACTTAGCTTCCGTCCGATATTGTAGATGTATACGACAGCGTTTTCATTATTTCTATAGTTTTCATTTCTGCTCGATTAATTTGTAACATATTATAATATAGATTATTAGCTAAATTTGTTGTAAAGAGATATAAACATTTTGTAAAGATGTAGTAGCAAAAGATAAAAATGTACTCTGAAAGGTGAATAAAATATACTCTGGAAAGTAGTAATAGAACGTAATACAGCAAACGGTGCAACTGTTTGCTGTATTACATGGTAAAATGATTAAAGAATAGGTATTTCTCTATTTTCGATAAAATAAAATCAGAATTAGCTACATTCAAATAACTTTTGTGGTGAATCAAATTGAACGTTAATTATTAGTTATGGCAATAAGTAACTTTAATTTAAATGTAAGTGCAATCGTAAGTAGTTTTATTTCAATCGTAGTATCCACATATAAATGCGCCTTTAAATTCATAATAAATTTGTACATGTTTACTTACTATACCTAATATGAGTGCATTGGGGGGAAAGGGATTGTTAGTAATGGGGTCAAATATCTCCATTACTAGCAATATACCTTGTCAGGTCGACCTCCACGTGGTTCCTCCTGGAAACCATCGTGGCGTTCTAGTTTAATTCGTCAGGATGGGTTAACTGACCTGCTTTCATTCTCATCAGTCATCTATCACTGGTACCCCGCCAGTGTATACCAATAACGCAGACGAGGTTACCATACCATTATCACCCATTAAAAAAAATGAGTGCATTTACACAAAATAGACAATACCTAGTACTCTGTATTTTTTATCCTTGTTCTACAATAAATTAGGTAAAGAGACGGGATGACTCCTATATTATTACGGCGGTCGTATTACGGGTACATCCTAAAATATTCACGGCTGAACACGGCGAGAAACGTTGTGCTGGATATTTATATTACGGATATTTGTGTACACCTTTATAAAACAGGGATCGAACTTTAATGCCATGTGCTTTTTAATGAATATGTTGCCATCATTTTCTTGATGATAAAAAAGAGCACAGCTTTTGAATATGTTTAGAAATAAGTTATATGTTTTCCAAGGTAAAATAAAAACAGATTATCAAAATACATAGTTGGCAGCTATTGATGCACGAGGTTAACTTTAGAATTCAATCATCTCTTGAATGGATGTCAGCAGCGTTTTGAGTACAAAATGTCATATCTACAATATGTAATGGATATATATACTTCGTACATCAGTATATATTTGTCTATTCATAATTAAGTCTTGTTATAACTTATTTATCAATTAATACTCAGCTTAAATTGCTGGGGATGGAAAACTGACATTTTGTTAATAGATAATGAAAAGAACTTTATTACAGTCTAACCACTATCCTTTAAAGGAAAACATAATTGAATTGTATACATTTGGAGACACTAACATAAAATTGTTAAACGAACAGCACACAGAGGGCACAACGTTATCTCAGGGCGTTAATTCACTGAAGTCAGTCAGATCCCATGATTAAAATACACGTAATAACAATGTGAATGCTATCTTAAGATAGTGTCCCAGAAATATAGTTAAATCTAATATGGCAGAGAGTAAGTTTACTACGAGTACGTCACACACTTTAGTTTATTACCGCTACTTACTGGTAATGGTTACATTTCAAATTTTGGTGTCAATCACTTTTGAAGTTAGGACTGTTGGGGTCATGAGTCGAGGCAGTAAACCACTAGGTCATTACGTTCTCAAATTGAGTTTCTCAACTACGAATATATTAGTTATAAGTATAATTAAATTACACTTACACATGTATTATCTATAGCTATAAGATACTAAAACGGGATTGTACATGTTTTGTTAATTAATACTTAACTACTTCAAGAACACACAAGAAATTTAGGGGTCGTCACTTCTAGTTCACCGGACCAGGAATATCTCAAGTTGCCGAGGCGCCTTGGAAATTTCAAACATTACGACCACCCGCTCCCCTTGAATTATTGGACTTACACACCTACTTACACGTCGACGTGAGTGCAAAGTTTTGTTTCTTGTGTTTGCATTACTTTAATGCAGTTACTTCTCTGTTCTATTTTATTTTATAAGCTAAAACTTAAGAAAATCGTGTGGATACACCAAATCATGAAAATTCAACAGTTTTTCCAATCAAATATCCTATACTTATAATTACTTCTAAGTAATCAGATATTAATTGATAACAGAGATAAATTTTTAAAATTCCTACATAACTTCTAAACTTTATTAGCATCAAATATAATATTATTTTTTATTATTAAAATAATATTGAAAAATGAGGAGCCCTTTAATTTAAATTTAGGTTTGTATTTTTGCGTGTGTATGTACAAGTGGCGAATATGTTTATTAACTATAAACCAACACAGATAATTATTTTTGCAATGTTTGGTTTAGAAAGGTCAGGTTGCTTGAAAAGATTGCTTTTAGTAATAAGACTGCATTGTTGTATTTATACAAATGTACTGCCTAATTATAAAGCGCAATCGTAGAGTATATCTCGCCTACTGTTCTGCCTTTTTTGTCCTTAATCCTACACGAAGAAGGACCTCAACGAGGCGACCAACTTTATGTTATGAAAGTCGCTAAGTTCTGGTCTAAATATATTTAGGCTGCCTATTGACTATGAATATATAAAATATACATACAAGATGAGGTCCTACTTACATTTAAGGAAAACAAATTATAAAAACTATAGGATAGGACACGACGAATTTATAAACGTTATAATAGAAGGTAAGATAGAAGGAAAGAGAGAAAGGGGGAGAACAAGGTATAGTTACATCAGGCAAATTAAGGAAAAAGTTGGTATCGTGTCGTATTCGTTTTAAGAAGTGAAGACTCGCCGAAAATCGTAGCAAGTGAAAAAGCTCCAACGACAAAAGAGCAGCTCTTAAATAGGAATGAATGAATTGACTCAAAAGGAAAAGAAGAAGTCCTATTGTATCTACAGCTCATGTTCTTTATTCCCTATGTTGTATAATGTAAATAAAAGTATTACTTACTTATTCTTCTAAAAATAGATGCGAAAATTGTAAGTATTAAATATTGTTTGTTTAAAAAATTTTTTTATTACTATAAAAAAAATGTAATTATTATTAAAAAAAAAAAAAAACTGGAATTGGCTCTTCAAAATATTGAAATCATAACTTATTTCTCATAATCGGTTCAGAATTTACATACAAACATAAAAAAAAAAAACAATAATTATTCACCAGCAGATTGGTAAATAAATAGGCAGATATAGTTTTAAAAGTTTGCAAAATAGCCCGTAGCAGTCTATGTGTATATCATATCAGTCGCATCTACTGATTGACCGAAAGGGTGCGTTGCGTACGGTTGAATAAATGAATAAGTGACAATAATTGGCGAGCAGAGAGCAATGACATCTGTGTGCTCATGCCGTCACTGACTTTAATTGACTGGTGATTTCAATTAATACACATCGGTGAGTTCACGAAAAGCCACTATTCTCTGCGCTGTTTCTGGCATAATGGCCCCAGATATTCACTCAAAATGTCGTTGGCAGCTCGCTCGCCGTGAATTTACGACACTGAGGACGACCAATAAATGCAAATTTTATTGTTTATGGCAGATTTAACGGCAGTGAACTCTTTTACCGATGCCGTAAAGTGGTCCTTGCAATGCTAGTCGGACAAATCTGCACACATTTAATGTACATACGGAACAAGATACAAAAGAGTCCGTGGTTGTAAACGAAAACAAACATGACTAAGTAGTAATTGAAACGTATTTTAGTTAAGGAATCTTTGACTTGTTTAAAGTAGGCATTTGTAGTCAATTAGTACTTAGGATTGTTGATAAGGGTTATAGCGATTGTAATGTAGTTATGTAAGTATGTATGGATCTATCATAACTTTAAAGCTATATTAGGCGCAAACATTTTATTTCAGTTTTAGTTAATAACAACAATATTTCTACAGAAAAAGGTATTGAGAAATTAAGCAAACCGAAATATATATGGTAGGGAAATAAGATCTAAATATAAAAGAGATATCTATTTCCTACAATAGCACAAGAGAGCTAAGAAGGGTAGCCCTTTCGTCTTTGTAATCGTTAATAAAGGTTGATGGAAGCACCGCGACATCTGATGTAAGGGAGAGAGAGACAGAGAACGCGGTCTGCCCGAGTACTGATAAGGCTATTAAAAGTTGCTCTCACAGACCACCAGCTGAATTAAACTGATACTACCTACCGATATTAAAGAAAAGCTTTTGAAAAACAAACTGCGGCGAAACGACGAGACTGCAATAACAGAAGCGCGTCTGAAACGTTAACATCCACGGTAATGTTGCTACCGTAGCAAAAGAAGTACTCTCTACGATATTGCGCGCGTTTGTTTAAGATACCGGTTCACTGGCTTGAATTTTATTTGATCAAATACCTAATTTTCTTACGTCAGTCAACGTCGTTTCAAAACAAAGTTTCGCAGTTTGATTTGTTACGCACATTGATTGTCATTATACAATATTAAGTCATCTGTAAAACATTTCTACATTTATGGTTTACTTCAGGTGAAATTTGTGAAAAATTATAATAAACTAGTGGCACAGTAAGATGACGTTTTTAACATCCGTCATTAAACATTTTTAAGGAAGGGGCCATAGATTAAGGATAATAAATATTAAAATTAATAATAATAAATTATTTACCTGGCATTCCGTTTCTACGGAATGGGACATACATTTAAAATTTTTACTTCCTCATTTATCAAGTGACAACAAATTAAATAGCACTTTAAGTTATGTTTTGTATTTGGTATAAAAAAGAAGTTATCAGTTCCTTATCTTACCAAATTTTTCTCATTAGTCGCATCATTTCAAAAAGTTTACTATAGGTCATAGAAACCAAGGGAAATGTTTATCATGATTATTGTAGGAATAATTTTGCAGCCGTGCCATTTTCAAACTTTAATAAGGATATTTTCCAATTGATGTAAGATATATTAAACACAAACAATGCAATCTACTTAAGTAGAGCATATATTGACCCTGAAAAATTTTTAACGTTTTTTTCTATTCAGGATGTAATAAAATGGAAGTTTGGATATTCTTTGTCTCTTTTTCAAAAATAAGTTAATGTATTTAATATTCAATAATAATAATATATTAGTTATCTAGTAGATATGTGCTACATACCACTGTGATTCCTTTTGTTTTGTATATTTAAAACGACTTAATATATGTATTAGATGTGTATCAGTAAGATAATTCAGTCAATTTCTAGCATATGGTTAGTTCTCTAACGTTATCTAAATAACTTTGTACAATAAAATTGAAGCTCATTATTTCATAAAAGTAAGGTTGACATTTCACTGTTTACAGCCTTAGTGTTGTAGTCGTCGTAAATCGACGTATCGTAATGCGATAAGCTTGGAACTCCCATCTCGTACAGTTACAGGGCAGGTTATAATAAAATACGGTACGTGAACTAGAACAAAAGACATGTGCGAGAGAATTTTGTTCAAAGCAATTATTGTGAATAGTGCTCACTTCAGCGACGGTAGAAATTCGCGTATAAATCGCGTCACAGACCACAAACAAAAACGTGCATGTGGACCGGCGCCCATTATTCTCGACTGCATAATCGCTTCGTCCGACGCCCGCATCGCTTCCCTTGCTATTTTATTTCCTCCGACATAGTTGTGTTTCGACTAGGCGGAGCTTTTTCACCAAAGCACTAGAAGGGAAATTAAACCATGTTTAATTCTGTTTAAGGTCTGGTTCCGGTTAGTGGATGCAACGAGCCGATGAGACCGGCGACAGACCAAAGCCACCACGCTACAGTTCTGGCACAATGTGTGTCCGTTTTAATAGGATTAAACTCATTGTTACATACGAGCTGAAAGGACCACGAGCCAAATGAAATCGTTTCCAAAGGATCGATCAGATAATGCATTACAGGCATTACGGTTTAATTGTAAAAAATGTGACATTTTTATCTTATATACTGACACAATTTAAGTGATATTGTGCTCGCAAGATTATTTTGTGAGCGACAAGTAATACGAGTATAGGGATTTATAAAGTGGAAGTATTTTGACCTTACCATAGCCAGTTACTGCACAGCAGCTTTGGGTGCTTTTATCTTTTGCCGTTTCCGATAAAGGGATTGATCCCATAAAGCCGAGCGTCAAACCACGTTCTGGGGCTAGGAGTGAATTTTATATGGTATCTTGTGTTAATATTCTCAACAAAGGAAAAATTATATGTTCGATAAATATATTATTATATTTATGTACTTTTTGTCTTATATTTATGTTTTGCCGTTTGGTGCCGTTTGGACAATGGGGCCACCCCTTTCTTTTTTGTAGGTGTTGTAAGAGACTGTCGTAAGTGACGACTAAGGCAACTTAATGGTCGAGGAATGGGCAGCAGCGTCCTTTTTAAAACTTCATCAAAGCATAACTGCGGTTGCCAACCCGCCTGCCAAGGGCGGAATAGTGTACAGTTAACGGCTGATATAATAATAAAATAAGTTCTTTTTGAATCTTATAAAAATAATTTAATAATAATAATTTCTCAATGAGAATTTTATAATATTTATTAAAGCTAATACTTCAATCCACGAAATAATTCAATTATAAGTATTGTAAAATCGTGTGTATTTTGCTAATAAACCAGAGACATTAATTGTGACAAAATCGACAGGGAAGTAAAACTTATTTAATGTAATTATGAGAAAATAATTATCAAAATTATAATACAGAGATATAATACAGATGAAATAAGATCCTTCTCTTTTTAGAAAAATAATATTAATTTTAACATGTAATGCCATTTAAAGTTTTGTACTTTATAACCATTATTGTATTTATTAATATTAAGTTACTGTAACAATACAATTTTCATTACTGACAATAAGAAAAAAATATTTAACGGCGATTACCCAAAGCCTAAAGGGAAACCTTATTTCTTTTTTTGGCCTTAAAGTTTGCAACGATTGTAGATTTCGTTATATTTATACTTACATTTCTCTCAATAGTATTTTATTTTGACGACTTTCGTGACATAGTGGTTTCCAGTAGGCACGATGCTTTCAATAATGAGGTTTTGGTTTTGTCCCTTGGTTGGGCCAATTTAAGAAATAAATTTTTCAAAATTACTCTTTATTTGAATTATTATAACACAAGTGTATCCTAGTGGGGCCAGACAATTGAAGTTATTTTGTGGTACTCATTCCTAATGTTTTAGTTAAGGGTAAAATAATTCTCATTATAATATTATTAATGTAATATTATTATAGTTTGTTTTTTTTTTTTATTATTGACGTCGCAATAGTTTAATCATTTAGGATATTTGGTATACATGTAGTTATGCGAAAAATAATAAAACAAGCTATGTGTTATTAAACATCATCAGCATTTCGATCACGCGGACACGGCGGATCACGGGTATAGACTAGTATTAAATAAAGCGTAATTATTAGTTACCTAACGATGTATTAGAATATTTGCGTACAGAATAATTAATGAAGATAAAAAGAGATCTAAAATAAACGCCTGTTTAAGTAAGCGCAGCTGAACTGTGCTAATTCACATAATTGAATTGGTATAGAAAGTTAGCCGCAGCCTGAAAGCTTACGTTCCTAGTTCGCAGTTCAGATCCGGATTAATTGCTCACTTAATGCGTCTCGTAATAAACTAAATTCGGCGGCGTGACCCATCTACTTAGGCGTTCCAGCTGGAGGAATTGTTTAGTAAGTAGCATAAATTGAATTGAGTAGACGAAGAGCGAAGTGTCGATGCCGCCTAAGACTTCGGTGGCTAAGTCTTGTGTGTAGGTATAAACAGTACAAATTCGTCGTTCACCACGCGTCGTTACTTACGTGCTCATCAGCTATGTTTAAGAATATGCCTCGTTGGATCTGTTGCTACATATTTAATAAAATACACATGTTCCTGTAAAGTTTACCTCAATTACTATTAAAATTAGTATATACTGAAAATTTACAATAAAATAACACAATGAATTACTTTTTCAGGATAATGAATTTATTAGATACCAATGAATCATTTCTCTTCTAGTGTAGTATTCTTGAGGCACGTGGATATTACCGAAAGATTTTCCTCTATTAGTCGTGTTTTTCTTAGTATAAATCGAAATTACTGTATCAATTAACAAGGTCTCTATAATTTTATGCATTATTATCTTCCTTTGTCACAAAACAGTGTGGCCAGCTTATAAATGTTGCTAGAAATTCTTGTTATAGCTGTCTTAATTATTACTCAATAAGTATTGATTTCGTAAACTGTAGGTTTGGTAAAAAAAGAAATACCTAATAATAATTTAAGATTCTGATTATCAAAAATACTTGCCATTTGTCGAAATTGTTATAAGATCTATATGGGAGTAAAACCTATAAATTACAAAATAATTTTCGAAATAGGTTTAGAAGATATCGCGTAACATATTCAAGGCGACTTAACAAGATTGTACTATTTGAAAAATAACGCCTTGCTTGAGAGTAAGAAGTAAAATAATATGTTTATTTCTATGCCACAAAAGTGCAAGCCAAGTATACGGCACGTGTGATAAATAAATGGGCACTGCGGCCTCTATAAACGGGAGTGAACTACCGCGCGGTGCTCATTCACAACAGTTTCAGCTAGCTCTTCTACTTAAGGTGCCTCAATAACTAGAATAATATCTAAGATGGGGAAATAATGCCCCATATTAGTTAATTAAAGTTTCGGTAAGATTCGGCAGAGCGAATTATTTAACCATTTAGTATGTGGTATGTGCATATATAACTATAATTTAAATAGAATTATATTGAAATAAATAAAAGGATACTACAAAACAATATAAAAAAAAATATATAAGAAGAGAATTTACCATGAATTGCAACATCGTCATCGTTATATGTTTTTATTAGAATTACTTTCTTTAAAGATTTGTTACTCAATGACGCTGTTTAAAAATTATAGAGATATATCTATAGTCTATATACTCGTATTGGATTAAAACATCGCAAACCGCAAATTACAGCTTACAGGATATTTAGTGGACATTATAATAATCTCTTAATTGCAATGTTAATTCGAAGATAGAAGAGGGAAAATATGTGTAGAGCAAAATACAATTTTCTCCAAATTAGCATTATAATTAAGAAATTATTAAAATATCTCTGTATAATTAATTTCAATCAATAATATATTCGGAAGATCACTCGATTATATTTGACATCACAGTTTGTTAAGTTTTAATGCTTCATCTCCGTGTTCAGTAATTTCGTAAAACTGAGTTCGGATATATCTTGAAATTATCAAACGATTAATGTGTTCCGAAGTAGACGGAAAACTTGTTCTAAGTGTGTCTACTCGTATAAGCGGAGAGAGAAGGTCCATCCATCTTGATTCTCGCAACAGATTTCGCAAGAACATGAAAAAGAAAGATAGAAAATAATACTGTGAAGTAAAGGGAATGAATCCAGGTGAATATTGTCTTATTTAGTGTAACATTAACTGATGCAATAACAAATGTTAAAAATTATAATATAATAGGACATACTTTACACCAGCTTTGGCGGCAGGTGTGCTTTTGTAAAACAAGATAAATATCTAATAATATTTTATTATTATTATTAATTTGGGATAAAACTTATTTATTATTAATATAATAATTTTAATTATAATCCCTTTAGCCGTTTAAACATGATTGAGTAACAAATATTTACAATATAATTAGTGATCCACCCTGGTTTCGCACGGGTATAAATTGGCAGAGAAACCCATATTAAAATTCGAAGCGTGGTTTAGAAATAGATAGTAAGTGAAGAAACCGACAAGCTCGGATAGCGACTTTGTTTTGTGATGTAATATTTTATTATTTCACTTACAGACTACGTTATTACTCGTAGTAAATAACATAGGGTATATATTATTTTCACAATACCTACGAAAATTTTTGTAATGTAATCCAAAAAATCATAAACAAGCCTATTAAAGCTAATATAAAATACTAATTTCTCCTTCTATCTACTCGTGCGAAGCCGGGGCGAATGGCTATTGCTTTAATTAAATTTTCGATATAAATTCGTGAAATATGCATAGCAATAATTATTTAATTGATAAATGAAAACAATAAATGGTATCAATAAAATTATACATATATTATTTCACTTTGTACAAACTCGTCCTTTTAAAACAAAGCCATGCTATGCGAGACTTGTGTATATTAATGTCACGTACGGCAAGATAAATATAATATGCAAAGACAGATTTATAGCTTTTAAATTAATGGATGTCACGTCATTTTATCTCAGAGGTTAATGATAAGAAGAGAAATCTGCTAAGCGCGGCTGGTAACTGGTTGCTTGGGAGGGAAGCGAATGGAGCAATCAGGACGAGAACACTTTGACACAGCAATTTGGACGGCGCGCTACCAATGTGTTATTTTGATTGCGGCGCTTTTGTGCGAGATGGTTGCTTGTGTGTTCGCTTTTTCTGTGCTTATAAAAAATATTTATGACTCCGATGAGACCCGAATATTGCCTTCTACCGCTTTAATATCCTGTTCCGTGACAGGGAAACATTCCCTAGAGACAGTATTAAAGCAGCTTGTTGAATAAAACACATGTACTTTCGAAGAACTCTGGAAATTGTTCTTAAGTTGTTTTAAACATCGACAGATACTTGTTTGATTTAAAACTTTGCAAGTTTACAAAAAATGCGCAAAATATATGTTTTTTTTCGTAATTTGTTTTTCATTAATTTGACTATAAAATGATATAATGATATATAATAATACTATATTAGTTAATTAGTACAGGTACATGTTAATGCAAAAGGCGTTAGCATTAAATTTGAATTAGTTCAGGGCCATCTACCCGGAGTTATGTGAATACTAAATTTAAGGATGGATTGATTTAGTAGTTTATCCGTTATTTATCTGAGCGGCGTACACATATTGCATCGTTTTTCAATTTGTTTTAAATTATACATTCCATTTCATTAGTTTCTGTTTAAAATTAATCAAGCAATTACAAACTTTTATTATGCACTTAATTGTATAAAATATGGGGTATGCGTAATTGTATTTGTAGATTTCATGTGACATTTTCATTATTTGCAGTATTGATTGGTTCGCATCAATCGCGATATGCAAATATTAGCTTCGCTCGTTCGTTGGACTGTACGCTGGACGCTAGTGATTTACACGTGTCGCGACGCTACGTTATGCAATTACCATCGCTTATTAAAAATTAACGGGCAAACTGGAATGGATGATAAGTGATATCATAACACTATGTTTATATTGTTCAATAAGCTCTTACCAAATATTTTTATTGTAATTCAATATAGGTGTAATATTTGCTTCGTATGTACGACTAACGGCGTCACAGACCATTAAATATCTTCATGTTAAATGCCACTATTTCATTTTAGTGAGGCTTTTCGCAGGTTTCCGTTAACGAAAAATACATTCGCCTAGGTCATAATTCCTAGACCGAAAAATTTTTTAAATGCCAGTCTTTTTATAACATATACTTTAGGATATGTGAAATTAATAAACCAAATCGTTTTCCTTTTTTTTAATTTATTTTATATTTAAGGAAAACGTTTTCGTCTAGTTGAATAGGAACTATTATTATAACAAAGCACATATTTATCATGAAATATTTCATGCGCAAATTATATTTACTTGGCTAGAATATGTAACTTAGAATGGCAAACAAGCTTACGGTTCACTTGATGAAAAGTGGTAATCGTCGTCTATAGACAAACGGTACAATAACATACCTAACAGAGTATACTGTGTCACCCATGATACCCCTCATGCTTTGTCATGCAAATGCAAAAATGCATGTCTGTGCTGAGGGCTAAGACGTTATGCCTCTGTACCTTGGTAATTTAACTGCCATATCCTACCATTCAAACCGCAACACAGTCATACAAAAGCAACTGTTTCACGGTAAAAAGACGAATGAGACAGTGGTATCCAAGCAAACAACTTTTGTAGAAAGTCTTCCTCTGGACATGTCATCTAAATGTTGTATTACTAGAGTTATTAGAACAATATAACTTCATAATTACTTTCCAAGACTGCAAATATTTAGATGAACGTCTGTTACTCTTTCACGTAAAAAGCACTGAAGATATTTGCATAAAATTTGGTACATAAGTAGATCATATTGTAATCTGTAATACAGCAATTTATTGCCCATAGAAATCTGTTGTTATGGTACATTTGTCGCTAGAATTGTCATATTTATGTTCAATCGACTTTAAAATGAAAAGATATTTAATTTGAGTATTCCTGTTTTTAATGTACCTAATGTACCAAAGTTTGGCTAAATTGGGCTAAGTTTAATATAAGTTTATATTAATATTTACTGTAAATAGGAGGAGATTAAATCAAAGTGGCTAAGTCCTTCTTCTTCTCCTATTGAAGTAGGTAAATACATTATTTATATGTATTACATTGTATTAATATACAATGTAATACATACGAAAAACTAAATTTGACGATCACAAAGGTATAAAATAACAAAATTTATCCAATAATTTTACAATTCGAAAGAGTTAACTTTTGCCATGTACAGAATGAATGAATGACAGTTTGGTGCTCCCCCGTCTCCGTCTTTACTCAAAAGTGTACAGAGGATAATATGTAGCCCCTTCGTCAAAGTACTTTATAAAAAGTAATTCTTTATACTGTGTTAATATTATAAAGCGATATTTTATTCTACAAAATCGTTGATATAAAGTATCTATTTTAAGAACTTATATATTATTCTAAAATCTTTTAAACTTCGAGAACTATTCTGTTTGTGAAACCAGAGGTCGACTTTTTACAAAAGTCGATTGCTTGGGTACCTCTGTCCTATTCGTGTTTCAACCGTGAATTTACTGGGTACAGAGGAATAATACCTAAGTCCTCAGGAGTGGCAACGCATGGGGGGTATCATGGGCGAAACTGTAAACTCTGTTATATCCATGGTACTGCTCATGTCTATAGGCAACGGTTACCACTTTCCATCAGGTGGGCCGTCAGCTTGTTTGCCATTCTAAGTTGTACAAAAAAAAAACTTTAATATTTTGAAATATAGACGAGTTTAGAGGTAAAATAATGGTTTGCACAAATCTCGTTAGGTCTAACAATTACGGTCATTAGTACGAATTATAACAAGTATGCGCGTCTAAGTAAAAATACAAATACTATCTGTACAAAGAATAAAAGATAGAAACGCTAAGTGCTGCCTATGTATACATGCAGAGATTGCATTTCTAGTGAGGTATCTCTGGGTGGGTGGCATGTAAATCAACGCTCAGCGGGACACCTTCTGTACGCGACGCAATGCGTTGCCGTGCTGGCTTAATGTTTTCAAGTAAAGCATTCATTTTCAAAACTTTAGAATGTAAACAGACATATACATAGATTACATATGTATAGTTTAATAAAACGGAGAATAACCGAGCCGTAAAGGACATAATTAAAAAGAGGACAAGTATGGCCAGACCGTCACATGGGAGAAATAGGCTATGTCCAACATTACAGTGTCCCAAGCCGGGTGTATCATCAAAAACATCGCAAAAAGCCACAAGCGGTACAGGCCGTAATGGCAAATATAATGTATGCTAATGAGGGAGGGTGGGGCTGGAGGACGTGACGTCACGCGTCGGACCACAGCCGCTGCCGCCCGCGCTTAACGAGCGGCTGTATTTTCAATACGCAGGACACAAGCCCCGCCACCGGACTAACTCATAAACATAGACTCCAATAAGCGCACATTTAAACTTAATTTGCGCATATTAAATACACACGTTATTAATGTCTATTCTGAACCTGGGCTTTTATGTTTTTTCGCATAAAGGGATCAAAAATGTTTTCGTAAAATAGTTATTAAAAGTGAGATGATCTTTAAACTATTATGCTGTTTCATCATCATCATCATTATCATCATATCAGTCGTTAACTGTCCACTACTGAACATAGGTCTTCCCTTATTGAGTAGTTTTATCAGTAGTTGTTTGGCAGGCGGATTGGTAACTGCATTTAGGCTTTGGTGATGTTCTAAGAGGGACGCTGTTGCCAATCCCTTGACCATTAAGTTCCCTTAGTCGCTTTTTACGACACCCACAGGAATGGGAGTGGTAGCCCACTCTATGCCGGGATTACAAGTTATAAAATAGTGTTGTGCTGTTTGGTAACCTGTATTGACACAATTTTACAACTGTAAAATCTTCTTTTGTTTAAGGAAAACAACAGTTCAGTTTCTTACCTGTTTTCTTCAGCTAAAATTGCATTCCAAATAGGCAATACAAAAATGTAAAAAATGTTTTTTTTTAATACAAGTTAGAATGGCAAACAAGCTGACGGTCCACCTGATGGAAAGTGGTAACCGTCGCCTACAGACATGAGTAGTATCATGGGCATAACAGAGTATACTGTTTTGCCCATGATACCCCCCATGCATTGCCATTCCTGAGGACTCAGGTGTTATTCCTCTGTACCCAGTAATTTCACGCCATATCCCACCCTTCAAACTGAAACACAGTCATGCAAACACAACTGCTTCACGGTAGAAACACGAATGGGACAGAGGTAACCAAACAATCGACTTTTGTACAAATACAATTAAATATACTTGCATGAATTGAAATTATTATTATCGAATAATTTTTAATCAAATATAACTAAGAAAAATCTCGTGATGTATAAGAATAATTGCGACATAATTTATATGTAATGTTATTGAAATTAAATGGAAATTATTTCGAATGCACGTTTCAATTGTGTCGAAAACCACATCGCAGGTAAGAAAAAACGAATAAGTAACAATTGTAAAATCGCACATTGAAATCGCTTCAACCGTGTAAAAGTTATGATACCACACATTCATATACACAGAATGACAAAGGCTTATAACACTCCCTTTTTGCGTATTCTCTAAATGGAATACGATAAAAGTTTCTGTTGTTCGAATAGCTACAAAACCTTGCCTAGCTCGACACGCATTTATCCATTTTGTATAGCAGTTGTTAATTTTGGTCTATTTAGACGTGAGTATTCAATTTTTTCACGCTGACGGCCATCTAATGGATAATGGTAAACATAGTTTATACATATGAATGAAATAGGTATATCACAACCATCGGCAAATGTAACGCTCCATGCCACTCCTAAAGATATTATAACATATTGTTCTATTGTTCACCTGTAATGTTTTCGTTCATGGCGGCTTTCTTTTTAATGTGATTTGATCAAATTAATCTGATTGCATTGTACCACTTGAGGGACACCGCGGCCGCTATAATATAATAATAATAATAAATTATAAAATATATTTTCGGAGTTTCACTGCAAGATCGAATCGCGGATATTCGTAGAACTAAAGTGACAATAGGATTGGCCATATACCTTGAGCTACCTACAATTGAAAAAGTCATAATTAATTTAATATTATTTTTTAATTTGTTTGATAATTACTTATCGAAAAAAGTAAATAACTGTAGAGTTCCTTGGAGGTTCGTCTAGACAGATAACATTTCTATGGAGCGATGACCTCCAAAGTGTTGTAGGGAGTCGACAGATGCAGGTGGTTCGAAAATGTACATCGTACTGTTTGACGAATGATTTTAGAGATCAGTGGAAGATGAAAGGGCTGTAATGATAAATGGTTTATCATTGATCAATTGCTAAATAGAACAAATAATATAAAAAAAATTGGGTCAACAATTTTAAATGAATTTGTTACTTTAGGTTAATACCTACAAAATACAATATTAATAATATATATAATATATATACGAGATGTAGTGTTGCTAGCAGTTACGATTAAGTTAAAATACATTGTCTAATTCAATAGAACTTAATAGAAATTTTGATCAAATGAATAAATGACTCAATCATAGGACACTGTTGATGTTCAATAGATAAAATAAATAAAAAAATTAATGATTTCTGATAATTTCAACAAAAGTTTCTTATCTTTTCATAAAGTTTTATTGAAACAGATAATTATGCTTGATTGAAGCTGGTTGACCATCTCCAAATATCTTTAATTATTAATTTTTATTTTTTATGTTTCAACAAATTGCTTAAGAGCTACTATTCAATTTCATATTTATATTGATGAGGATAAAACAAAAAATAAAATATTTATATTTTTTTAATATAATATAGATGTTTTATATAACATTTTTTATTATTTTAGCCATCATTAGTCAGTTGAAAAACCGATAATGAATATTTATTCAAATTCGTTGATCTACGAATAAAAAAAAAACTATCAACAGATTACTTCTTACTCAGATGCGACAAAACTAAAATTTTGATAGTTTAGAACTTAAAATTCAGTTAAATTTGAAGTAGTAACAAAACATATGAGAAAGTTAAATTGTATTTGGGCTGACAAATACGAGTAACATTTTTGAGTACATTGAAACTAGAATAAACAGTTGTAAGATAATGAAAAATAGAGAGAAATATGTAATTCATAACAAATACCAACCCCAAACTATACGGAATGTAAGTAAATAAAATAGTATTGTATAAATAATAATCAAATCCCATGTTACAATGTAGAAGAAATTGTCTTCATAATATTAATGTATATAATACTGATGTAGGTTTGGATAAAACGAGATACAATCTGCCTCCTAATAGGTATACCTCTGTTTTTTCGAGGAAAATGCATCATCCATCAAAGGGTGTCGACTGATTTATGGCAGGAGTGTAGCAGGGCGACGGGACCGGAGCCTATTCGCGATGACGACGCGATTAAGAGCCGGGTCCGTGTCGAGGCGGAAGACGCCGAGACGGAGACGTGATCGCGTGACGTGTTACGACTACGACCCGTATATGTATATTTATTTTATGACATGCGAACAAACGCCATATCTCCATCTGATCATAAGGTTTTTTTGAGTGTATGCATGTTATAGTTTAAATGTAACATTTAAAAAATGAAATTAGCAGAAGATATTTTTATTAATAAACAATGAGCATCGGAACTTAGAGTTTACTTTTCTAATATTTATACTGAACAATTTATTAGTGTTACTTTATTATATAGTATGACTTTATGATTAGGCTTTAGTCATATATCCATTCTTACAATTAATAAAAATATCTATTATTTTATTGAAAATAAGAGTATGATGATCCACCATATTTGATTCGTTTTTTTGTTGCAAATATTGAATTTTGTTTTGTGTTAGAGTTATATTGTAAGAATACCGTTTGAATGCTATTTTTATATAAAATGTACATTGACTGGACCCAAGCTCTATACAGTCCTGAAAGATCTTCTTTGTATGCAAATACGAAATCCCTTAAAGATTATCAAGATGAAAAAAATGTTATTTCCATTGAAAATATGAACACTGATTTATATTTTGTTTGAAAACTAACTTTTATAGATTCACTTTAGGGAACAAAAATAAATGGAAATTAAATACTTTTTGGATGCAAAGATGTAAACAATGATGAATACGAATGTTACTCGTACCTATTTGGTATTTTTTTGAAACGCATTTTAATCGATTTGGTGTAAAATGTATTGTAGATGCTACAGATGTTAATCCAGATTACAAATATTGCTATTATAAGAGATTAATTTCCTTTGAACTGATTATGAAATACATGAAGTAACTTACCATTAATACTACCGAAGCTTGTACAATGGGTACATTTTGTAAATATATACAATTAATAGACGAATACAAATGTATTCACGAACATAAAAACATAAATGTTTGTGTTTGTGAGAATATAATTTGGAACCATCGAAAAGTGAAGTGGTATGTTAAACCGCTATAACACTCAAAACGTCAGTGATTTTACATTATAAGGTCAACATTTAACAGTTTTTGCATTCGGAACGCAAAAGAATACAATTTTTTTCTTTTATAGAAAGAAAAATTACGACAACTTGCGTATTACACATATAATAAAGAAAAAATCTTCAGTTTTTTCCATGAATTTTAACTTTAAATACTATGTACTTACATACATTATATACATGTTTATTTAATATAGAAAACAACAAAAAGGCGGCTTCCAGCGAGTCACATCGCTATTAGGCTCGCTGCTCCCGCGAGGAAATTGCGAGTATTCATCATAATGCGTGACGTTTAAAATTACCAACAGCCCGCCAGTCACTATAAATCAAAACATACACTAGTTTCGGGATAATGTTACCTACATTCATTCATTGTTCGTTTTAACAATAAAGCCGATATTATATTAGAAAGAAAAAAAAAAGCCATAAATAGCTAAATAAGTATGCGACACAAAAGTGACTAATAAAAAATATTAGAATTGTTAAACAATGTTAAACCTGAGGCTAATCATAAACGGTAAGCTGTTTTGATAAATTATATAAATTGAGCTCCAATACAGGAATTTGTTTAAAAAACATAACAGGCACAAGAAGAAAGTCTTACATTTATTATGAGTCACAGGTTAATAAAATGTTGCTAGCAGAACAATTTAATAATGTCTACAGTATACTCGTAATTATGAACAAAAAGAATCACTATCAATCTCCAACAAAATTAATGTTACACTTTTTACGGAAAATTCCCATGTGTGTAATAATTTAGCCGCTGCTTGGTTTGTAGATATTTATTTATTATAGAGCTTGGTTTACATGATGTTGGTTTTATGAGAGCCTGATGTTTACATTCGCTGGATACGTACTTAATAGGCGTGCATGATCGCTAATTTTTTCAATACCTTACACTGTATCTTTATATAATCACTAGCTTCTAACCGCGTGTTTATCTGTGTGAACAGGATATATGTTCACTAACTGGAATAAAAAGTATCCCATGTTCTTTTCTATCCCATATATTCTTTATACTTTATCATTCACTTCCATACATAATAACGTACTTCCATTTATTAAGGAGACTATTGTTTATAATAAACAATAATATTCGTACATATAATGTAGAGAATACATGAACCTGTATAAAATGGAAAGTATGGTATTATGAACAAAAGCTAGGGTTTAGAATAAATTCATATATATCCGTATAATATTTTTGCATATTTACCATAGATGAAAAGAAAATTATTATGTTGCTGTGTAATGGTTAGGCTATAGCAGGCAGCGGTTTCGAGCGAATATGCAGTCGTCACAAGAGACCTAACGAGTGCCTAGGAGGGCTCGTTCCGCTTCTCGTGCTCCGCGGACGCGGACCACCCTCTTGCATTTATTCATGTCGTTACCGCTAACGGTAATTTTATCGCGTGCTCATTTGCCGGCGCCAGTCTCGCGGCCATCCGTCAGCGCCTCCAAATCGACAATTTGTGCAACACTAAAAACTTTATTGCGACATAATTGACCCCTCTGTAAATAACCCGGAGCCGCAGGATTTTACTGCTGCGGCTTATTTTTACACACCGCGCTACTAGATCGTTTGGCTGTTACGATTTCAGATATTGCTATGAGTGCTATTTATTCTTGGCAATTACGAGTATTTATAACACATAAAAAATACAGATATCAACAATAAATACACATATTGAATAACGATAAATATATTCATGTTCTGTTTTGTTATAATAAGTCGAACAAGTTATACAACTCAAAAACTAAAAACAGCTATCATTCTAATAAGGCCATCTTGAAATTTTCTCTGAGAGCATAGTGGGTAATTGAATAGCAGTAGACGGTACCGTACGGTAGTTAAGGACGTGGCCGGCCACTGCGCGGCGCTCGGCGGCGGCGCGGCTACGGCATAATTGCAGAAACTTTCATGTGCTTCGCATACATTTTCATAATTAAAGGGGCAGTTCGCACCAACTGGCGAAACTGGTGAACGTTATTTATAGCCACTCACCTCAATAATGTAAGTTTATCTTGTTGTAACTACATCCTAACTTCAGTCGTATATTATACCTACGTCAGAAGTTTCATTTCATGGAAATTGTACAGTAGCTTTATCTTGTAGATAATTTCATACAAATGGATTCAAATACATACATATTGTTCGCAATAATTTTTTTCAAAAAATGCACGTAATGCCTGTGAAAATAGCATACATTTTCTTATAGTAGTATTCGATTCATAGAGACAGGCAGACAAGAAAGATAGACGCTTGGGATTTGCCTCTATAGTTACATATATGAGGGAAATGTTCGTTGCTTTATTCTAGCAACGTAGAATGTTGATGATAAGTTTGATCGATCACACAGTAATTTCTTTAATCCTCTAGTTTTATTTATAAAACTTGAAATGTTAAACAAATGGACGATACACCTGATAGAAAGTGGTAACCGTGGCCTAAGGATATAAACAGGAAGATGGACATCAAATAGAGTATACTGTGGCGTTCATTAGGTCCACCATGTTTTGTCATTCAAGCCAAAATTTCCTTTTTATGTACTTATTTATTAGCTATCGACTTAAATGGCAATTAAGTAAATACACTACCACAGGAATACAGGTGGGACTGAAATACTAACTATATGTATACTATATTATAAAGAGAAAAATTCTGACTAACTGACTGACTCATCAATGCACAGCCGAAACTACTAAAGTTAGAATTGCAAATTTTGACAGTAGATTCCTTTTATGTCTTAAACAGTAAAAAAAAAGGATTTTAGAAATTCAGTTCTTAGGGTGTAAAAATAGTGGAACTTTCTATGAAAAAATATATGTTCATTAATAATAATAATAGAGTTTATATATATAATATTAATCATTTTACTTGAAATTTCTCATAATATATATTTTCTTACATGAAAATAATTAAACTTAATTTCAGTATTTATCAAAAGTCATCTCCTAATAGTGTTAAATAGGAGATATAAGTTAATGTATAAAATACCTTTCTACATTGATTAAAAAGTAAAACTTAAAAAGTAATTAATCATGAAATAAAGGCAAAATATTTATTCGATTACTTTCTAAATAAAATAAATATTTCATCGAATATCCGGGTGTTAATTAGGGGAAAAAAATCAATAAGGGAAATATACCTTTTAAGTTAATTATATAAAATCGATTAAATCGGTCTAAAGAAAAATATAATTATGTACTTACCCATACAGACTTATTTTTAAAATATAGGCGGCAATCGATTTTAAAAATTCTTTGACCTGTGGTTGTCAGCGAGTAATACAGACTATATATTCGTATTATTTTTGAAAAATGTATCCACCTGTGCGAAGCCGCGCTGAATCGTTGGTAATGTATTTAATCATCTAGACGACTTTTGTATAAAGGGCCCCTTTAGGAATAGCTGTTTCGTGTTTGACTGTTACACTTTGTGACATGTTACTATTATTATGACTATTTCAGAGTCATAATATGAAATGATATAGATAGATATGATAGGATAGAAATGAAAATAATTTCACCAGGTAATTTTTAAGCTACAAAGATATTATAAATCTTTAAATGATAAAAGTGGATCAAAATTAAAAATTGGTCAATCTATATATTATATTTGAGTTGTACTAATCATATACATACATAAAATAACTATTTGTTTAAACGCGTCATGTCTTTTGCCAATCCATCCCAAATGTATTGCTTCTACGAGGCTTAAATGTAGTTAACTATTTTTCAGTGGTAATCTAGATACCTGGATATCATAATGTCTGGGGTAATATGTACATATTTCTTATATAAACTTGCTAGAAAAATAAGGCAATGAACAAGATACAGAAACATGGCCAACAACATATCAAACACGTGTAATTTACTCTTAATTTTATGTATTTTTTTTTTGCCTAATATTTATAATTTAAGTATCTTTTTTAAACTGTTGCAAGAAATACCAAATAAATTTTATTTTATAGATTACATAAAAAATAGTATTTGTACAAATACAAGCATTCACTAGAAGAAAAATAAATAAAAATACGTTTTATTCAACTAAATTTAATTACTGTGTTTACATTTTATTTATTATGGTAAACAAAATTATAATGTATTTGAATCTATACTATACATAGCATACTATACCGGTAGTAATCGCAATCATATATTTTGAACAAAATAAGAAGAAAAGTTGAGACATTCTACCATCGGTCTAATTTACTTAAAAGAAATTTTCTACAGCCTAATTTATAATTTGAAATGGTTTAAATTTACCCAGAAGAAACAATCAGTACTGAAAAAAAAAATTAAAGCAAGAAATATATATAGCTCCCAAAATTAAAATAAACAATAAAGAACGGAGTCACCTAATGAACTTGTGAAAATTTGGCGCCGGGCGTACACGAGGGGTTGCTTATTAGAAATTCTCCGCTCGAAAGTCGCATTCGGTGATGACAGCAGCAGGCGCGATGTAAACATTTTAAAACTGCTTCCAGATTATTTTTACGTGTCGGTTGTAAGAGCACATAAATATGGTAGGCGACAAGTATTAAGTGTAATCCGTTCTCTGTCCTTCATTTTTTTTTGTAAAATAATTGTCAGCTTAATTAAGCATATTGCTTTATTATGTTCTCTATTTTGAGATACATGTTTTACGAATTTATTGAACACTGACATTTGTTTAAGGAACAACTAAAGTAATAATATTACATTATAAATAGCTATTATTTCTCATTCGGAATATATTGCTAAATCAAACAACAGAGTAATTGTATAATTTCCTGTAATGGTTTGTAGATATAACAAGGAAAATGTAAAAGGAAGGTCTTTTCACAAAACCGAAATAAATATCTCGCTTTTCCATTAAGGACATAAAAGCAATTCCGCGAGAGCCGAATAATAACGAGGGGCAGCGTTGTCCGGCCGTGGCCTCCTCCGAATTTTATTTGCATCGCGGGGCTCGTCTCGGGCACGGCCTAGGGCGCCGCCGATTGCCCCAATAATCGCTATTGTGTAGCGCACTCGAGCCGCTAGGTGAGCGGGAGGGTAAGCGAAGTCAAGTTGGCTCGCTCGTTTTTACCGCTGCGCCTGTGCTTGCTTTCCGCACCTCAGTTGCCTGGCTGGACTCTAGTGTAACTTCGAAATTGCATGTGCCCGAGAAAACTTCTACCTTTGAGAAAATTCCAAACGCTCCGACGTGCCCTCGATATAAACTGGCAATATCCAGAAATGTAACCACTGGAATTGGCAATCTATTCCAATATTATTGTTGCAATAAAACAGGGCACCATGATCTAGATAGGTGAAATAACTTTAAAATTCTTATGTTAACAAATATTTACAGTACTTGCTGAAACATTATACATATATGAGTCAATTTAAATTAGCCATTCATAAACATTCTATTATTATCTATGTATCTCAGAATAAGTACATTATATGATAATATAAAATTAAATGACGACTATTATATGAATACGACTAACATTTCAAATATTAGGATAATTTTCTAATTATTTGCTCATTGTAGACACTTATATGAAGGCATTTCGCACATTTATAGAATTTGCGTATTTAATTGGACATATCTAAGAACTAAAATAATTTTATTGAGTTATGTCACTCTGATTTAAGAAAAAACATTAAATTTCCTACAAATATTTTGAATTATTATTATATTAAGTTATATTATTTTGTTGGTCTAATAAAAAATTAACTTTTACGGAAATAACACATTGTTTTGCAAATATAAAAATAAATATAGAAAAATGTATATAAATGCTATAGAATGTTGAAATAGAATTTTAATTATTTCTGTATATCTGTCGTAATAAAATATCAAATGAATGGTCGATGTATATGTTACAAAAGGCAGAGATCTCCTGATAACACTCTAGTGAATCCTTCAGTGGTACGTTTACACTTAATTTTCTTGGAACACAGTAGCGGTAAGAAATAAAGTTAAAATTAAGACGCGAGTTTATGGGGCGTTACGGGGGTGGAAGGCGCAAGGTGGGTGACGGGGGTGTACAGCGCGGTGTGAGAGGCCATTCGAATTCACCGCGCGAGCTGCGCCGTAGATAGCGGCAGGCGGAACACGTACTTCACTTCCACTAACTCCAACTATTGACAATATTAATGCACGCTTAGCAGGGCCAAGCGACGCCGTGCACCGCCTACTGAATATTATAAAAAAAAAAAAAAACTTGCCAAACACTTCTAAGTTCCGAAAGCTAAAGTGCTAACTGATTGAAAACTCGTAAAAAGATCGGTACTTCCAAAAATGTTACTTATTACACACATGGGTACATGTATTTATGGCTATTGACTGAAACTAAAATTTGCAATCTACGCTTATTGGCACTAATTTATTCCATTCGTAAAGGGAAGTCTCCGGAAGTAACGCAAATATTAGACGAGGTTCGGCCCACGGCGGCTGCCATTAATTCCAGAATTGAAATCTGGAATTGCGGCGGCGGTGGTGGCGAATTTACATTCATCGCGGTAAGAACTTAAATCAAGTTCTCAGTTACGATTCAGTTGCGATATTATTTTATTAAAATATGTAAATGACGCCGTTTCACCGCGTAGATACCATGGTAAGGACCTTACAATTGCGAGGGTGGATATCTCTAACGACGCAATATTTTCATTAGCGAGACTATTACCTACTAGCATTATCACAATTTTATACAGGTCTCTGCGTTATGTTACATCGTAATTATTTCCTTGTCTCTTATGGAAGGACTTTAGTTGCTTTGGTGGTAATTATTCCACACAGAGATATAGTTGGACGATTAAATTGTACTTCCAGCATCCATACAGTAAATTATATGTACATAAAAAAAATAACAGAAATGAATAACGGAAGGAAATCATGTATGTAATATTAAAACATATGTATCATGTCTGTAGATAGCTGTAATAGTAATATTTTGTTATATGATGCTTTTTAAACCAATATTTGTAAAAAATAATTGTTATTTTAATATTTTCTATAAATTAAATAATAATACTGGTTAATTATTTGAAAACGATTCTTTTTATCCTAAAATATAAGTTTTTTGCGCAGATTTTAAATTTAATCTAAATTAAATCACGTGAACTGCTACTTTAAAACAAAATAATTACAGTTATATTAAGTACATATTATGCGTACATAGTCCAAAGTTCGTAGTAACTAAGACGCGTCGGGAGTGATATACAAACTTCATGTAGTTACATATGTGTATTCAAAGAAAAACTCTACCCGCAGCTTCAACTCATTCCAAGCACAAAGCAGTTTTCAATTTATCGGGAATAAATGCTTCGGTTGGCAGCTCAGACACCCAATTACCGAGCACAAAAGCTGATTACCGCGGGTGCGGGCAACTGGTTGCGGAGCGTCGGCGTCGACGTTCGGCCTGCAGTGGTGCGCTTCCAGAATATTTGAACGACTTGTGAGGAACACTTCATTTACTCTCTTTACTTTAGTAGTCGCTAGACATATACTGTATGGTCATGATTGAAATTTACTGAATAGATTTTGCGCGGCAAAGAGATAATGTTCTTGTTCACAATGAAATCAGGCTGTTTATTTATGTCTCCGTGATTAATGAAAGTGAATTCTAAGAATGGTTATGGAATGATTCCGATGTGTCACGTGAAGGATCACGTTGTCGTTATTTTATTAAATAATATGAGTGTTTTAACTAATTGCCCCACATGAATGTGGTCTCTAAAACTTATTTTATAACAATAACCCACGTATTTCTAAAAAAACCTGATTCTTTTACCTACCTTATAGGAGAATTTATCGTTATAAATTGGTAATGAAAGAATATATATATATATATATATATATATATATATATATATATATATATATATATATATGTATATATATATATATATATATATATATATATATATATATATATATATATATATATATATATATATATATATATATATATATATATATATATATATATATATATATATATATATATATATATATATATATATAATCTAATGAGTAAGGTTATTCAGAGGCTGACAGTTGGGAATGCGCACTTGAAAAGCGGTATCTTTGAATTTTATATGAGCTACAATAATCGCTTTTCGGTAACAAGTTTTACTAAAAAAATCCCAACGGGTGCCGAAGAAGCACAGTAAATACCCGTAATAGCACGGCTCTAGAGTAGTAAGAGATGATAACTAAGGATAATGACAGTGACTGTGAACAGTCTTGCTTGTTTAGTGCAAATTACATATATATATGAACTATGTTATACGAAAATTAAAACTACAAATATTTTGAACGCGTATACGAGTAATAGTCGTAAGTTACCGTTCGTTTGATGAAATTGGTTAAAAACAATTGCGAATTGCCAAAATGTCTCTGTGATAAACTATTAAAGTGTTTATATTCGTATACTGTGGGACCGTACGATTAAATTGTTTAGAACATTGGAAACATTCCAAGTTAGAATGATATTATGACATTAGGAACGTTTGGTCTTGAACCAACTATATATATGATGCTGGAGTACTGTGGTTGACATTTTTACCGGTATACAACTTAGCGGTGCCTACACGTATCATTTGTACAACTATGTAACTGTAGTAATCAAATTCCAATCGATTTTGCTATAACAGATAATGAGATTTTCTAGTGTTTGTATAGCATACTCGTAACCGTATATTTTTTGACTGACGTTTAAAGGGAGGAGGTTCTCAATGTGTCTATATTTTTCGTGGCTATGTTACGCGATTGTGTTGCAATTCAAAATTATTCTTGATAATTCTTTTTGCAACTGACAGGATGTTAGTGCCATACTAATTTTGTGACGATTGAAATAGCTGTTTTTTCTTTGCAAAGCAAAATCTATATATAAACACGAGTCTGCGTTCTAAATTTGTGTATTTTCTAATAAAATACGTCCACGAAACATAATCATTCATAGTGATTTGAAGTAGCTGTTTTTTTATACACGTAGATGGCAAATTAGCATATTGCTAGTCTGAGGATAAACGGTCACTGACGCCTGTAACATTATTACAAACGTCAGTGGCTGTTATTTACAGTGAACATTATTATTATTATTGTAGAGCAATAAGTATTTGTCTAAACTTATAACAATATAATTACTGGTAATAATATAAACAGATTACTACCAAGAACGTCCGTCAAACAGGGGCAATGTAATGAAAGCTGACATGAATGCAATAAGAGGGCAGCAGTGCGAGCAACCTCAGGCGTCAACTGCAGTGAGCTTCCTGTGTCGCTAAATGAACTCCCAACATCACACGCCCTGGGAAATCACGACAAATGGCAACTTAAGTAGAAAAAGATGCTTTATACCTCTGAATTTTGATATTCTTTAATGATAAAATTTCCTTGAACATTTTATTATGTAGGTTGTTTTTAAATTACTTTTGTACTTATCATCCTCAATGTAAACTTAGAAAATGAAAATATACGGGGTAAAATCTAAATAATTAGCATCGTATTAAGAATAAGTGAGAAAAGATTACTTGTGAATTAAACTTTTTTTTTTAACAAAGAATCATGGGTTGAAAAGCAACAAAACGTTTAGAGCTTTCTATACTAATTTGACAGCTAAATACGACATGGAAGTACAAGAGTTTTTGTTATTTTTGGAACTATGTCTCTTTGGCAAAAATGTTTAGATAAGCTGGTTTATGATTTCAAAGTTATCTAAATTAAATAAATAAATATCGATCCTGTATACCTATAAACTAACAACAATATAAATTGTCGGTTATACTATTTCAAACAGGTAATTCAGGAACAGTGCACCTACCTGTCGTATTGTAGTCGTCCTTCATTAGCAGTGTAAACCTCCGCTCTGGTTGAATTATGGCGGCGTGTCATACGCTTAAGACGTATGCAAACAAGATTTATGTAATTAATTTAGGAGATAAGAGCGAGCGCGAGTATATATACGTTCTAGAATACAAAGGATGCTAACACAGTTGCTGAAAGCACCTTGTGTCCAATAACATTATCATTCTTTAAATTTTAAAAACGATTCAGAGAGAAATAGAATTGTTGAAAAAATAACTTCAATGTAATTTATTGTCTAAGCAAAACTAATTACATTAGAATAAGTTAGTTTCTGTTTCTATATTTTTTATGCTACACTAATTTAAGATAAACATATTCTGAAAAATAAAGTATAGCATATAAAATGGGGTCAGGAAAACAAAGCTAGAATCACAATTACTTGTTTGTCTGCAAGTTTTAGTAGTAAACAATAAAGCAGTATTGCTTTATGGTCCAATCTACATGATAAATCTATATAGAGATAAAACTTTCATAAGAAAGTCCAAAACATAACTTGGTAAACAGAATAAATAATTCCTAAAATCTACGTGGTGAAAATAATCGTCTTCTTTGTAATGGAAACCATAAAGGGTTAATTTTATATAATAAATGTGACTGATTGTGCGTATAACAATGACAGATGCTATCGGTAGTATAATTATTAAGGGAAAGAGGCAAACAGAGGTGGTAGCGTAGGGGCGAACACAAGCGGAGGCAAGTACGGGCGAGCGACCGACAGCTACGGCCGGAGATATTTACGTTTATCTCTGGGTAACGGCTTCATCGCAAGCTTTATTACGACATCCACTCACGTAATCCTCCGCCGCCGTCATAACTTCTCGTTTGCTGCCCCGCTACAATGTACTACACCGGTTTTCCACTAGCGGCGTGAGGACGGTGCATCGCTTCGTCCACGCCGTACAGGTACCTACAACGTAACAACTACCCGTGCTACCCTGTTTTGTTTTTATAGTTAGTAGTGAACTTTGCACGTATTACGGAATCTCCCGGATATATTTTCTTAACAGAGTTAAACTAAACTATATCATTATTTAGATACTTCCTCATATTCTTCCAAAAATAGGTTGAATATATAATTGTTATTTTCTCAAGTAAACGACTTTTCTATGAATACATACTAGTTATTTGTTCTCGAGACTCCATCGTAGGGGCCAGCCATGGACCCTCCCCAGCTATAAATGAATATCGGATATAGAATCCATAAATACTCAATCTAAATTCGTAAATTTTCTCCGGGGATCGTAAAAAATGAAGAGGTAATCCGAAATCGGCTTATGGCTGAGGCACTGTTAAAACATTTTCACCTCCAAAGCAATTTATTAAAACGGTTCATCAAAACCGGTCTAAATCCTTTTTTGTTTATTTAAATAAGACAGAAATGTTAAATTGGAATGTGATCATTTATTATGAAAAAAAAAAAAACTTTTGATTTCAATCGATTAAGAGTGGCACAATATTTAGATGGGATGGCCAGCACTAAAAATTACGCATTCCAGTAGTTGTTAAAAACAAATATTAGTGAATATAAGTTTTTTACTATATAATAGTTTATGCATATAAAATTGCTAGGTGCGATTGGGGTTACAGAAAGGCCGCAATTGAGCCTAGGGATTGAAACACAGCAGATTAGTGCACCCGCCGGAAGTACGTCTGTAACAACCACAGTATTATAGCTTCCAAATTGACCTTTCCACTTCGGCCTTCGCTTTTATTCGCTTTCACATTACCGTTATATTTTATAGCTAAATTAAGCGAACATTTAAAAATTTACCTTTATACACTGTATCAGAACACTGTACCACAACACATTATAGACATTTATTTTACTACAACCTCTTATACAAATAACTGCAAAATTAATTTTCATACAAAAGCATTAACATATAATAACAGCGGAAGTTTCGGAAGTGTTATTTCCTTTTATAGCAAAGGCGAACGTCAACCCACCGACGCGCGGCGGGACCGGGTATGAGGATAGTCAAATACATAAAAGGGACGAGTCGCGCGAAATACTGGCATTGTAGGATCCTAAGCCCTGTTTAGATTAGATCAGACCTTCGAAATAACAGTGAATGAGGACGTGGATTAACTACGGTCCAGGGCACTTCGGCCTGTGCGCCTAATGGGGCACAGTTAGGGGTAATGAGGGGAGCGGGGATAGGGCGGCGGTCCACCTCTCTCGATCCATTGCAAAAGCGCTCATGGAAAATATTAGCCTTTTGGTATTGAATGGAGGCATCTAGATTGACAATATTGTTTTTTGAAGCTGAAAACATAAAAATGTTTTCCAATATAATTTTTGTACCTACAATAACTAATATAGTTCTACATAAACAAAATCATTAAAAACTAGATAAAATTCTATGCTGAAGAAATTTCGAGTCTAAAGTGAAAAAATAGGCAGACAACAAAGTACATATTAGACAATGCCTATTGATCAATGAATAAAAAATATTACAGATACGACATTATAAATAGGGTAATATTTGAAACGACAAAATTTGTATAAAAATTGGGAATTGTGCAGAGGTTGGGTCAACGTATCCAGTTAACCGCTCAGGAAATCGATTCAGGTTCAATGTGGAGCTACAGATGTCCCAGAGGCAAGTAAGGGTCGAAATTCATTTTTCAATGTCAGAGAAGAAAATTCATTAGAACTTTGAAATTACTAATGGCTAAACGGACGGAGTAAAATTTGCTCTTAATTTGTACTGAAACTTTTTCGCGAATTTTAAGAAACTTTTCGAAACGACTTTTGAAGTGAGAGAGATGGGGGAGTGCTAATGATTATTGTTCCATTTTTATTTATTTATTTATTGTGAATCACTGGTCAAAGTTTAAATTTCAACGAAAATATTATAAGTCATGTAATACACATACTAGGAGGCATTCTATTTTTAAAGTATTACCAAAAAACCAGCGTAGGAAATGTACTGAAAAGTAGATCATAAACTAAAATAATAGCCTATTACTGTCTTTCTGGTAGACAAAAACTTTATCACTATATTTTTATTAGAATATAAAAAAAAGAAAAATTTTGGATGTGGATTTTGATATTGCGTGTACTCGTATATATTGCCTTTGTTTCATAACAGCGATTTCTATCGTAACAAATTTTAACATACACTCCATAAATGTGCAAATTAAGAATTTTTTTGTCCTTTTTGAAGCCGCTTAAAAAAAAAAGATTAACATTGAGAGATAGTTTTCTTTTTAATTCTATTTTTACTAGCGTTAACCATTGTGAATATGTTATCTATCATTTCCGTGGAAATATCGTAAATTTTTTTAAAACAATACCCTAGTTAAAGATTTCATATTTGTAGAACTACTATTAGCTCTACACGACACTATACTATATGCATACATATACAATTACTTTCTGATCTTATGTATGTAGAAAGATTGTAGAGTTTTTTATGTTTAAAGTTTGAATAAAGTCTACATTCACGTCATGGGCGACGGAGAGCTCATATTAAAAGTAATAAATCTGTAGCGAAGATGACGAGCCGTAGCGGGCGGCGGGCCACAGCGCCGCGGCGCTCTGCTAGCGGCCACCGGCGGTCGCCGTTCAGAACAAGCCGATATTAGTTTACTTTTCCTCTCAAACTTACTTTATTAGTTATCCACCCGCGATAGCTAACGGTGATAGTTTCCCAGATATTGCAAAGATATAAGAAACCTCAAACCATGTGGAGTAATTAAAGGACACGTCGTATATAATAAAGGGTATTATTAATAATATTTTTTAATACATTGGAATGGCTAACAAGTTGGCGGCCTACAAATTGGAAAGTGATAATCGTTGCCTGTAAAGATATTTAAAGCACTACGTTGTTATTCCTGAGGACTATCATGTTCAATTTGTTATTTTATTACCATATTTTATCCTCTATAGTTAAATACAGCTATGCTAGCAAAGTTCAATTTTCCTATAGTCTCTCTTCGATTTTATCTTATATGATATGTGGTGTGTTTGTTAGTAGTATTCTTAGGGGCTTTATAACTTAACCGATCGTCATGAAAATTGTCAAATATTATTATTTGCCATAGAGAAGAGAACATAGAGCATTTTTATCCTGGACAATGAACGCATCACGGCCAGTCAAACAAATTTGCAGGAACACCTACTTAGAAAGAAAGAGGGGATAGGGATAACTTTAGATAGGACTGTCGAATGTTCCTGTTATTACGAATGTTGCCCCAATTCATATTTCCCGGAAAACATTTGAATTTACCGTAGCAGAGACAAACAGATTACCGTTTCTCGGATTTATTTAATTTGTTGATGGTGTTTACGATTGTAATGGGAAGTTTTAGTAGGCCTAAAAGTATTTGTACTCATGACGATATTAATCTTATGAAACAGAGTTATAAACCTAGTAGAAATGATGAGTTAATGACGTACAATTTATCCTTTGATTGCAAACTTTATTCCGAGTGATGATGATAGGTTCGCATTTTATAAAGCTCGATGAGCGACGAAATGTGGGAATTTTGAGTATTACATTCACAGCAATATAATTCAGTCAGCAGTCTGTGACTAATCCATTAGGAATAGCCATAAAGTTGTAAGCAAACATTATTTCAATATTCATAAAATTTATAATTTATTTTTTTATGGAGTATGAAATAATACCAAAGAAACGAGTGACTAAAACGAATGCAAATTTGTCGTTATTGTGCAATAGCACACGCGGGACCCGCCGGAGGGTACAGGCCGGGCGGCTCGACGCAGAGTAGCTTTAGCCCCAATTCTCATAGCACTTCGTTCAATATACAAGCTGGGCGGATTTAGCCCGACTATCAAATCTCTTTAACAAGTACTCTATGTACATTAGATTTCGGGAATTGGATATTGTATTTATTATATTTATATAAAGAAACATTTTTTTGGATATTTGAAATCTGCTTTGCTTGATAAGTAGTATAGATAAAGGTAAATTATTCAAATAAAATTCGACAAGATTCTGTTTATAATTAAATACATAGATATAAAAAAATCTGCGATTTTTTTGTGTAGGCAGGTGTGTATATATTTTTGAAAAAATGTGTGATTTAGGATACTTGTCAACTGAATTACTGTCGAGGAGGCTTATATTCTGTACTATAAAGATAATGATAATATATAATGATTGATATGATGGTGATATGCAAATCTGCGATATTGTTTAGTCCAAATATGAAGTTGACATTTGTTATATTTATTAATTATTATATGTCATTGTGAAAATTTACCTAGCTAAGGTAAACAAATATTAGATATAAAAAGAAATTATCTTTGCGATGCCGGAACAAATATACAGATACAGGGTCGGCAATGCGTGTGTGACATCCCTAGTGTTACAGGCGTTCACAAGCTACGGTAATTCCCTTTACCATCAGACGGGCTATATGCTTGGTGTAAATAAATAGTAGTAGCATATAGTATAAAAAATACAGATAGATAGAAGTTATCGTACACTACCCTACCCTACTCTCATTATTTGTCTTAAATATATCTTAAGTGTAGACTCGTCTAGGTACAATTTTATTATAACAGAATTTATAGGGTACAGAGGAATAACACCTGAATCCTCAGGAATGGCAATGCATGGGGGGGGGGGGGGTTATCATGGGCGAAACATTATACTTTGTTATGTCTATGGTGCTGATCATATCAATAAGCGACGGTTACCACTTTCCACCAGGTGGGCCGTCAGCTTGTTTACCATTCTAAGTAGTATAAAAAAATATATCAGCATCATTATTCCCGTAGGTTTGGGTTCACCGTAAACTATGATTTTGGCCATTGAGATTGTTTATTTCCTATGCTTTCTTATAACGTTAGCTTGCAGCTACCCTAAAAATAATCGTAAGGTTCCAACAAAACCGGTTCAGACGTTATTATTGAAAGCAAACAAAATGTTAAAATGCTATTACAAAATTTCAATGCTTATGACAAAATAAAAAATGATAAACTTACCTTCTAAGTTATATCAATGTTATATTAATATAGAAAACAGATAAATAAAATACCATTATCATGTATGTGATTCACATTTGCAAACATTTTTTTTATATAATGCAATAGAAATTATACAAAAATATTATATATAAATAAACAATGGTAGCCCAGGCATATGTATTCTGTGTTTTGGACGCCACAGTTAGATAAATGCTTATTATTTTGATAAAAGAGACGTGGGTATGAGCAAACCTCCCTAGACGCCTAAAATAGCGTTATTACAAGTCGGCTCACTCTTCTCTACGCACGGACAATGCGGGGGATTCATATTATACACAAATCTTTCCCTACCATAAAAAGTTGTGGTCTCGAATATATCCTGGCATCTGCACCCATGTTAGGACGCATGTGATCCCATATTCATAAAAAATGCAAACATTTTTAGAAACATTCAATACTCTGTCACTGAGAAATCGTGTTAAACTTTAATAAAATTAGGAATTTTAGTGTATTGTTTTGTGTTGACAAACTTTATATTAGTATTATTTAGTAAACAGATAATGTCTGGTCATTATATGTTAGTCTATAACAATTATTATATCACAGTATTTTATTGTTTTAATGCATGTCTGTTGTACTCTTATTACTCATAAAAAAGGTTTATGGTTCTTTAAAAATTAATTATAATATGATCATTATATCAGCGGAATTAAATACAATTTTAAAAGTACTGATATATATATTACATCTGTAATAAATATTCAGACCTGAGTAATTTTATCAGACTATAAGAGCACATTGCAGATAATTGACAAAAAAAATAGATCACATGATTCCTAAGTTGGTTTAAAAGGTTAAAATAAAAATATATATTATGTAAAGAAATAAAAATAAGTTAGTAAGTTGTCAAATAAGTTTTGATAATAACTTTCAGTTGAGTATGTTTGTGTCATTGTCTTTACCAACTTTTACAAAACATTTCATATAAAAACCAGTTACATAAAGTTTATGGAGGAAACGTAACGATCATCAATTTTGATGTTTCCGGATAGCGGGTATCAGTCTTCGTTAGTTTTTATCTGTGTCCTTTATATTGTTCGTGGAAAGTGACAATAGCTTTCAGGCAGTAGTAGATTAGGCAGTTCGATATGATTAATTATACTTTGGTAGTAAGACGAATAACGGTGTCGGTAACATAACTGGATAAGATTAGTATGTTTGATTAATGATACCTCGGTATAGAAATTAAAAAATTCTCTAACACGCTGGAGTACATTGAAATACTTATTTTTTTGTTACTACAATGTAAACTACAGTGGAATGCAATTACGATTATGGAGTTTTAGATAAATGGTTTTGGACTAAGGTTTTATTTCCTTTGTACTCTGTAAAATCACTGCCATATCCCACCCTTCAAACCGAAACACAGACATGCACATGCACACGCACGCACGCACGCACGCACGCACGCACGTACGCACGCAGTAGTAAGATTTTTACATATATTTTTATATGACAATATTACTCGTATATATAACAATGTAATTTATTGTAAAATTATAATACTGGCATATTACACATTTGTATATGGGTACGATATAGTTCCAAAAATAGGCTTTTATAAAATATTTCTGTATAAATATTGCTATTGGTATAAACAATAAAATAAAATATGGACACTTTTTAGGCTTCGGAAACGATGACGGGGAAATCCGTGATGAACTAAAAACAGGTCAGGCTTTCCCGTTGACAACAACAGCTTTGTTAGGGAGGATTTTATTGGCACAAATATTGTCCAAGTCGAGCTGCGGCGTATACTTCCCGTGATTTACCGTACTGTTTACGTGAGCCTGCCTATGCCCAACTACCGACATTTTTACAGCACCATTTACCCGAAAATCGGACATTTTACACGATAAATCATTTTAAGTATATTTTTATGAAAATTTCATACTGTTACTACATTTCATGATGTCCTGTATAGAAATTGTAAAGACGCCAGTAAGTAAGGTTATATTCGAAAGGAATACTTAAAAAAAAACTTTCACAAGAATTATTGTTATACCGTAAAACCTCGAAGAATGGTAATTATAGCCATTTTACAAACATGATACTTAACAATAAAAAATAGCTTTTAAGCTATCAAACAAACTTTTCACGTTAACTTTTTTGTAGGTAAGTAAAAAAGTAGAAAGGTATTTTCCAATCTCTGGGAGGACGTAGGAGTCGACATTATGTCTCTTGGTGCCGAGCCGTCAGGGAAACAATTTCACTTCGCTGCTTCAGTCAGTAACACGATGTACTACCACATTCTTATCAATATTACATTTATTATTATTTAAGTGCAATAAACTAACTGATTCTTCCAAGAGGGTATTGTTCCCTATTTAAATGATGTTTATTGGATCCATTTTACACCATTTCTTTTGTGTTTTTAATTTACAAATTAATACCTAAAGTCCGATGTGTCGCTAATACCTCTTATATAATACAGTCAGTCTATTTTCAATCGACTTCAAAAAGGATGTTCTCAATTCGGTTGTATTTTTTTTTATGTTTGTTACCTTATAAATTGGTCAATTCTAAACCTATTTGAAAAAATCTTTTTTTTATCAAAATTTCTATGCAACCAATTTGTAAGTATGTCCTATACTTACAAATTGGTTGCATAGAAATTTTGTTAAAATCGGTTCAGATGTTTAGTTTTTAAATCAAAACAATTGGTTTTGTCTCAAATGAAGTCGGTTTTTTGTGGAATATACATAAATTAATTATATAACTAAAAGAGACACTTTCACTAATAAATTGTGAAAGTCTCGAAAACCACGTTACATTTTATTTTCATATGGAATATTGTAGGCCATTTTTGTAACTATTATTTTACCTATAACCGAAAGCTTTATCACGATTTTTGCGAAATACATTTATTGTGACGTTTGACCCTGTTAAATATATTCATATACCGAGACCGTAAGAGTGCCCAATATAAGTCAGTTTTTTTTTTAATAAAGTATCATACCTAGTATATATATATATATATATATATATATATATATATATATATATATATATATATATATATATATATTATATTATTACTGAGTAAACTATAATCTTAATATTTTATAAACTTATCGTACTGTACTTTCTATGTGTTTCTTCTATTTGAAAAAATTTAGAACAATTATTTGATTCGTAAACATATATATGTATTTAAATTTACCTGCCTGACACAGTTATGTCTAATTTGGAATGTTTTCATTATTCCATTTCCCAACTTCGGAACACAATAAAAAAAAAAACATAAATTTCCATTTGGTTATTGATTTTGGTATCTAGCTTGTTTACACGTTGGTGGCACTGATATCTGATAATTTTTTCTTGTCGCTAATCTTACTTTCTTTTCCACTGGCTATTTATTATAAATCTTAATAACACTCACACACAAATGGTAACCTCGACATACTGATTATAACGACAACTTTTAAATTGTCAACAATTCCAGTGTTCAAGTAGTAATATCGTCAAATGATTTTCGAAAATTCTTCACACAATATCTTATTCATGAAATTTCAGTAAAAAATTGATAAATGGGTATTCCTGTATTTCTTATTTATTTCATTATTATTGAATTTATTATTTAATTATCATAATTATGATACCATAATAAGTCGTGCACAATTTAATTAACTTTGAGCAACTCCCAATAATATGGGCTTTTCTAATAAAGCACCAGAAGACTGTCCTGATTCTACACAATGAATGACGCAAAAAAATTTGAAGGAGATAATAGCAGTAATTTATATTTAACATAGTAGTAGTTAACATAGCACTATTTGTTTTAACGATATTTACTAATCTTTACGTCTGATCTCTTATTACATAGGCAACAAAGACTTAGTACTTGTGATCTTTATTCTTAAATATATCTATTGTTTCGTATCACATAAATAAATATAAATAACAACCATACTTAAATGTATCACTCACCTCTAATTTTTTTTTTCATATTTGTACATCCTATGAATGGTTTTGTCAAAAATGACTCAGTTTAACTAAATTTAACACCCGACCCCGAGGCATGATGACCCAAGACTATATTCATGAATAACTGTCCTTATTACGCAAACAGAAAGGATCAAGGCTAGTGGGGCCAATTGACATTTTATTGAATTTTTCGAAGAGACGGGCATATGGCGAAATTGTAGAATGCGTTTGTATTGAGTCTACAAATGTATTAATTTTGGGGCTCGCTAAGCTAGGTAGGTTGTTTCAATTTTTGATTTATGCACAATATCTCAGTCTTAAGAAGTAGTAACGCGTGAGGGATGTCATAGACTTTAATAGTAATATAGTCTAGATATACATATATTTACGAATAAAAAAGCTACTTGACTGTTTAGCAATATAATCCATCCGTTAATATTTTAGTTTATCTTTTATATAAAAATGGCTACTTTTAAATTTAAGATTACTGAAATTACATATCATCGATGTATGGTGCAATAGTAAAAAATATTTCACTATTGCACCATACATCAATGGTTGGAAAGGTTTGTTATTAATATTTCCTACAATATTTTTTCAAAGGACAATTTTAAATTTTAATGAAATTGGTAGAGTTTACATAATTGATTAATCTAGAAGGAAGATATCGAGCTATTATTACGACGCTGGTGCATAAACTTAGCATAGGGTTTTATTTAGAGTTGTCCTTCTTTTATAGGTACTGGTATATTGTGATTTGTTCCCTTTGTCGTCCCTTTCGACATACTAGGGATGAAAAGGAGTCACGACACGATATATTATTATTCTGTTATTATATACATATCAAGAAAGAAAATAACAAATGCATTAGTTATGTCCACTTTTATTAAACTTATATAAATTAGAAAAAGAATATAAAGGAAATTTTGACCCCCACGTGAATAATAATAAGTTAAATCACAGATTAAATTTTAAATACGATATTTAATAATTTACCGGTTTACCTAAGTGTTGTTTTTCATTACGTTATTATTGATTAATTTGCCATTTTGTTTAATAAGCTTATTATGGAGATAATTGGATATTCACTTTTATCTGTCGAATTAATTAAATTTTGTGGTACATTAGATTCAATACATGTACCGAGGTCTTCTAGTAATTGTGTAAATTTTCATTCAAGTGAACAAACCTTATATTAACCTCAACACTGAAATGTTATCGAGATTATATTGGATCAAGGGGAATGGATCCAAAGTAAACGAAGTTATCCCATTAGTTAGCCTATTTCAAGACGCAATAAATTAAAGCCAAACATTAAGGATGCGCCGAAATCCGATCTGTGGAGGTACGTAGTCGTACTCAATAAATTCTAAATAGACATCGAAACGAAAGCTACGAACATTTGCAGAAATGCTTTTCTAAATCCTACAATGTACTTTTCTTTACTGCTAAATCGATTACAACCTGTAGATGAAAGAGAAAAAATATCTATAATGTTAAGATTAAGTGAACATGACTTTGAAAGCGGTGTGAGTTATATCCACGCGTGATGGTGAATTAAGAATATAAATTGTTACCATTCTTTTTTATCTCTGGTACATCCTGGAGCTTGAGAACCTCTCATTATAGAAAGAGACCAGTATCCAACATTGGAATGATAAATGCTTTTATCAATAATAACTATGCTAGGTTAATTATTTTAATACTTGAAAAGCTGTAATTATTTTATTAAAATATAGTCTGTACACATAAATAATACCATTCTAACCTACTTTAATAGGGAGGAAAAGGATTGTTAGTGATGGGGAGGTTAGATCCCATTGCTATAAATATACCCTAACAGGTCGACATCCACGCGGTTCCCCCTGAAAACTATCGTGACTAATTTATCGTTGAATTCGTCACGATGGGCTAACTGATCTGCCTTTTCATCCTCACCTTTCACCTCTCATTGGTGCCCCGCCAGTGTATACCAATAGAGCGGGTTACCATGTCATTTTCATGAATTATAAAAAAACAACCTACTTTAATAGGGGGAAAGGGATTGTTAGTAATGGAGACTGAGAATCCCATTGCTAGCAATATACCCAACCAGGTCGACCTCCTCGCGGTTCTCCCTGGAAACTATCATGGTTAATTCCTGATGAATTTATCATGATGGGCTAACTGGCCTGTTTTCATTCTCATCTATCATCCTTCACTGGTGCTCCGCTAGCGTATCCCATTAGCGCAGGCGGGGTTACCGTTACCATACCATTTTCACCCATAAAAAAATCTACTTTAATAATATCCATGTTACCAAAAAGATTTTTGATAAGCTGATGCTTAATTTTGTTACACAATGACATAATTATTATATAACTTTTATATACAACTCATATTGGACAAATTGTATATTTGAGAGAGAGTCATGATGATAATGACGTCATTACGAAAACAATTATTAATTAGGGGGAATGTATAATTCATGGTAGAAGATGTGAGACGTGTCCTTACGTACTTAATTAAGTGCTGAGTGGTGGATATAAAGTAATCGTCAATTAGTACTATATAAAGGAAAGTAGAAAGTCTACTAATCCTTTTATCTAAGCGCAGCACTCGGTGGAGTTAGTATTGTGGGGCTGTAGCATATAGCTTGCAGGCGCTCGCACCTGTACGACTAAAGGAAGCGGCAGCGAGCGTAATCTACTCTCTTTTTATCATTACTACGTCTCGGTCGCTTAATTAACAAACATTTCGCTTCACCAACTTTTAACGTTGTGTCTATCTTTTTTAAAGGACTCCAGCGATGTTCAAAAAGGTTTGCATAAGAATGTTTATAATTAGTAACTTTTTGGATGGAGAGATCTAGAATTTTAGCTGTGTAATTATTGTTAATGACATTGTTGTTCTTTAAGCTTTTGTTAAAAGCATTGGCTAAACTTACTTTAACATAGGTACTCGTATATTAATAACCATAACTAAGTTTTCGCTCACATGATCTATCTCTAGATAAAAAGAATTCCATTTAAACTTTTAGTTATTTTTGATAAAGATTGAATGGCATAACTGTTAAAATGTCACGAGGTACGAAACAAACGAGTTCACTTTCATCCTAATAGTATTATTTGGCATTTCGATTTTTTTTTACTGTTAGTTTAACACCATTCATTAATAAATATAGATATCAAATAAAATATTATGTTAATAAAATTATCATTATTGAACAGTACATAATGTAAAGTTGGAAAAATTAATATTGGTTTTAATTATACTTTTATTGTAATAGTAGTCACGAAACTTTTAAATCTAAAACAAGTTCGTTCTTAATCACGCCACGATAAGAAAGGTACATTAAAAAGGTCTGGCGTGACAACAAATCTAAAGGAAAAATCTCCGCTTGTGAGAGCCCAACGGTGATAAACGAGAAAAACTTTGGAACTAAATGGAGCATTCGAGACGGCGGAGCTGCGCTGCTCTCGTAGAATAATACTTCTCCTGAAGAAATAACACTTATAGTCCGCGAGGCTTAAAATCAAATGTCCTCCGTTTTCTCAGAGTTTCTAGCCAGTGCGACGTATCTTGAAAAATGGTGGTAGAAACAAATACCAATTTTTAAATACCGATGCAAATGACGGATGTTATAAATTCGAAACTTTGCGTCTATGTATGTATCTATTACATCATAAATCTAAAATGTATGAACAAAAAAATCGGTTTTACTTGGAAGGCTTATCGAGATGGTTCTTGGCTACATACTTATAATTAATAATTATAGTCGTATGATCACAGTTTAATTTTAAATTTCAAGTAACATGTAAATATAATAAATAAAGTAACAAATAATATGAAACCATGAATTGGAACCATGAATATACCACAATATACTATGTCACCCATGACATTCCTCATGCGTCGCCTATCCTTAGTAACAAGATTTTTAACATTTTGGTTCATTTGTTCGTTGTTCTTTATTTTGTTTGCTCTATACAGCAGACAAGACCAGCTTAAAAAGATGTACGAACTGATCAAAACTATAGTAGGTATTAAGCTGTAGTAACAACTACACATCGCATTAGAATTTACATGAAATGTTCAATGCAAGACTATGTTACTTCTAAGAATTACACTATAATAATTTAATATATATAGATAATTATAATCAAGTTGAATTTCAGCATAAAGTTTGGAATTTCCAGCTCAGATTATTCAAAAGATTGTCACTTGGTGCTTCAAAAGGCCTTTGCCCTTCGGTAAATCACTCAGAGACCTTCGTGTACATATGTCTGGTACTACCAACCACATGTATGGTACTAAATGGGGTAATAGGTAAGACGATAGTGCTTGCGTAATTACACAAAACTAGCATCAAGACCTACTACTTCAAAGTTGACATTTAGTTTTGCTAAAACCACAATAACATTTTCAAGAATAAAAGTAATCTGTGAGTATCAATGGTATGGAATGTGTGCGTTACATTAATTACTTACGACATCTATTATTATATATTGAATCCTCTTTCACGCACTGCTTCTTACCTGTAAGTAAGAAAAATTAATTAAACGTCTATACAGCAATATCATTTTCTTATGTCTAAATCAGATATATTAAATTCTATATTTTTTAAAGCCTTCGTTATGATTTGTTGTGAAACCAGAATATAACTAGATACTGTTCACGCACTTATTTTGATATAATAGTAAAATAGGTCACATAATAGGTACACTGTATGAATAAGATTGACACTTTCTGATTAGAAATATCTAATTAATCATATAGAAATGACAAACATGAATGAAACAAAATATTTGTATATTGTATTAGTGTTATAAAAGTAAATAGAAAATGACTCTATTTATTTTCATAGTAGGTATGCATTACATATCATCAATAACTCAAAAATAAATATGTATCGAGACAAAAACAAAGACGAAACAAACATCAATAGATACGATAGAATATCATATATTCTTTTACATGTGGTATCATCCAAATCCATTGGGTAAATATACTCTGAAAATGGAATACGAACGACTCAGAATTCAGCAGATATACAAAGTCGTAAAGACAGGGGCGCTTTGTGCCGACGACGGGGAGAGCAAGGGCAGATTACTCCAATTTACATTAATACGAGTTTTCCGGGAGCAATGACGTAGCGAGTTTCAGCCTGTCAATGTACATTGTACACTGCGGAGCGGCTGGCAGGCGGCAAGTGGAGCGATGGAACAGGCCAGCGAGCGGCACGGGCGGGGGTCGCTGTGGACTGAATCACACGTTCCACGATCACTCGCCTCGCAACGCAACAGGATTATGTTATATGAAAATAATTGCCGCGTTGCGTCAGTACACGGTCCACCACCGAAATTACCTTATGAAATGAGGGTCGAGGTGTTGTTGTTGCCGGGAACTTTCTTAATTTGATTAATTTTAGTGTCGGAGTTTGGGCATGTTGTGGAAATTTACACGAATCTATTCACAGTACAGTTGTAAATTAGACAAATATATTATATTTCTACTTTATAATTTTGTTCTGTTTTGTATTACAATTAGTAACATTTCAGGTCTTTTACTTTCGGCCAGGTTTACAAAACTTGTAGAAAAATAACGAATGTTGAACGCACTAGATATGACACTGATTCCGACAATCGTGGCAGAAAAAGTAGCCTGCAGTGGCGATCGTGTGACACGACTTGATGTGTATCACTCCTCAATGTCAGCGAGAGTCAACTTTCTCCTTATACTCGATTTTAGCATTTCTCTTCAAGTTACCATCTATTATTACACAATTGACCCAACGAACGAATTAGGCTCGACAATTTTATATAAAATTTGGAATGGCAAACAAGCCGACGGCCCACTTAATACAAAGCAATAACCGAGATCTATATGCATGAAGTGCATATACGAGTAGATCTTGGTATATGCATGCTGTGTGGTCTCGCCATAGATACGCCACCACTTCCTTTCCCGTGGGTGTCGTAAGAGTCGACTAAGGGAAGGCGAGGGAGGGGCAGCAGCATCCCTTTTAAAACATTTCTAAAAGTCTAACTGCGGTTACCAACCCGCCTGCCAAGCGTGACAACTACTGGTAAAACTCCCCTTAAGGGTAAAGCTTATGCTCAGCAGTGGACAGTTAATGGATGAAATAATAAAATATGCATAAAGAGCATCATGGAAAACCTTGACACCCATAAATGTTCTTCACACGTTGCTATTCCAGGAGATTGAGGTATTATGACTTTGTATCTATTAATGCCATTGCCATATCTAGCTATTCAAATGGAAACACAATGATGCAAACAGTTGCTTGACGACTGTCATTTTGTTGTCACAGAAAACGATTAAATTTATGTAAACTTCACGCCGTCTTGTTTGTCGGTCTATGCAACTGAGGATATAAGCTATGGAAAATAGAGCACTGAGAGAAATTTTATATTCCGGTCTATTAATTAGTACAGTGAAGTTAAAAGCACAAACATCATAGCCGCAATAGAGGGATCGCTTAAGTTGTCAATCACGTAATTGACGGTGTACGGGTCGCGTGTCGCGCCGACATTCACAGTGCACTCGCTGACGCGGCTGATGCACTTGACGCGGCGCACGTGCCGATCACCGCCACTCCTGTCGATGCTATCTTTCAGAACAGTGATGACAACCACGCTCATACCATTATTGTGTTATCTCAAATATTATATCCTAACCATAATAACGTCAAACATCTTAAACCGTATCCTATTAAGCTACTGTGTCTTTCTTTTGTGATATATTTTTGGAGAAGATTTTCGAACAATTCAAATGTGATTTGGAAAGTTTAACTAATATTATACTGCTGTTATTATTTTTATTAACAATTTAATAATAATTCCAAAACTTATAATAAAATCGATTTAATACTAGTTATGTTTTATAAAAAGCTCTGGAAAATCACTTTCATTTAAATACATACCTAGAAGTAAAAACAAATTTCACTCAAAGGGCAATATCATAATGGGAGTGGCGTGGCTTCAGATATGTGTAGCTGCATTGCATTCGTATTATGAGCTGGTAGTACTAACCGCTGGATAGCTCTTTATTACTCTCCGAGTGGCAAAGGGAGGCATCGTTTTAATTCATTTTACAGAAGTACTAGCGGTTTCATAGTTGTCTACTTTTGCTACTTGAATCCAACAAATACTACAAGTATTATACAAAATACTATAGTATATGTTAGATTAAAATAGGAAAGATGGGTTTAAATGTATCAAATAGAGTGATAATACCTGTCATTTCCGTGTGATATCGAAAAAATACATTTTCAATGTTGTTCATTTGGTTGTCCTATATTTGATTGATAGACATTAAAAACATGTTACACAGAATTAAGACCATTCCTTGCGACAGATTGGAAGCATACGTAAACAATAGTAAATTATTCTCAACGAAGAATGAACATTATTCAGTATTTTGAGTTCAGTTTAATCATACTACAAATTGTTTACGAACAAGATAAACTCTAATAAAAGAATTACATATTTGATTTTTTTTTAAATCTATTGAATTTTCATTTTGGTGAGTACTTGCTAGTGATCTGATTAACCCATACAAGACTGACTAGGTTGTGCTCTGTTTAGATACAATTGAGAGAATACAGATTAAATATAAAATTCTAATACAAAAGTAAAACAATATTTATTTTGGGGAAAATAATAGTCAAACGCATAACGTCCCTAGTTTTGCAGGCATTGATAGGCTAACCGTAATCGTTTACTATCAGGTACGCCGTATGCTTGTTTGTCATCTCAGTGATATACAAAAACTTAGCTATTTTTTCAAAATAGGGTAGGAAGTTATAAAGTAAACGAGGAGGAATGAAGTAATAAAGCAAATGAAAGATGATAAAATAATATTAAAAATGACCTACTACTATAAGATTATCTAAAATCCTAAACTTATCAGTGCTTGTTTGTTATATTTTTAAAGTTAACAGTAGTTGATCTATTCTCATTTCAGTAATGTCGAGGAGTAGGTACATAAATATTTAAGTATTCTTCATTGCACCAGTTAAAGAATAATACAAAAAATATTTCTGAGTATATATAAATCACGATTATTAACTCCAGATTGTTGACAAATTCTGATAAGAAACTATCGGAATAAATTAGTTTAGTAGGTATTATGAAAGTAAAAGTTCTTTTCGAGTTTTGCTCCCAAAGGACAGGAATCACTAAAAAGCTCCTGTTACGGTGACTTCGCAGGAAGTGAAATAGGCAAATACGTACAGACCGTTGAAGTGATTTCATTTGAACAAAGTTTCTCTATCAACGAAATTCAGAGTGTAATTTGCGAGCAAGGGAAAGTTTCTCCTTATCAGAGAATTCCACGTGGAGTGTTTTGTTGAAATACCTAATTTTATTCACTGGGCGAAGGAAGTTTTTCGACTTAATGCAGCTATACACGATATCAGTAGTCATTTAACAACAGAATTACTAGACTAATATTTACTGTAATTTTGTATTTGTTATTTTTAGTCTAGTAATACTACTAAAATTAATTTAAAGTCTAGTATTGTTATGGTAAATGTTTTTTTTTATTCGTAAGTCAAAATATATTACAATACAATATTCTTTTAAATATATAAGGATATAAATCAAGGAAGTACCTATGTGAAACAGGCGGAGAGACTGAAAGAAAGCAAAAACGTAAAAACGAGAAGAGGCATTCTCCGCTGGACGGAACATAAATTGAAGGGAATGGACAATGAAAAATTGACGAAAGTTGATTCGCTAGCGATATTTGTTATTATACGAATATGGCGACACTGAATAGATTGACATCACGTAATTGGTTCATAACACTGTAAAATAAATATTATTAAAATCTGGAGGCATAAATCGTCTTCGTCAATACAGACGACTGAGCAAGCATTGTATAATTAACACAATGCCAAGCGTGGCTTTCCATTAACATATCATATACTTTTTATGGCAAAAGAGATTAACGATAAATTAATGATGAAATGTTTTTGATGGAGATATCATTGTCTCAGTTGCCTAAATAAAATGTAAAGTAAGAAATGAACAAAAACACGTACCTTATAATTAGAAGTGAATACCTCAGTTTTCTCTGTTCAGAACTTTTTGTACTAAACAATTACATTAGTTAATAACAATGTACACGATTTCGTTCACTTTATAATCGAAATTAATTTATGAAAACATTATGTAATTATCTAATGAGTACATTCTAGTAACTTTATACAACGTTAATAAATCATTAGTTCTGAAAATGTTTAGGATTTTTTTCTAGGCTGTTGTTTGAAAAAATTCTTAAAAGGAAAAAATAACAAGGTAAAATTATTTCGACCTTTAAAATTTTATTATTATCGCAGTATAACAGATGATTAATTTTTTTATATTGCCAAAATGTTCTTCGCAACATATTCATATGATTTTGTAACAATATGAGTAAATATAATATAATATAAGAGAATTAAGATATTTGAAATTTTAATTTCAAAATATTCAACATTTGCAGAGGTTACACAATCTATTTCTAATAAAAAGTATCAGCAATTTTGTTCGTGGCAACGAGTTATGGAAGTTAAAGCTCGGCGGGTCCAGATGTTAGTGGCACGTCCCGGTAACGAATGGAACGCAGCGTGACTCCAGCCCGGCAGACGTAGCCGCCGCTGCTGTAGCGTAATTGGAAAGACGCTACGTGGCACTACGACTTTTGAGCGCCCTATCATTAGCGTCACTCACAATTTACCATCTACCACCTCACTGCTCTGCACCGATATCACCATCCAAATTATGATTTATTTTATGAGATTATTAATTTTGTAAAAGTCAATCTTTTTGCAAGATACACAGATACAGTGAAGATTTTATGTTTAATGAACTACCGAATAACAGATAATACTGCAAATTGTGCACAATAGGTTTTTAAAATCTGACAATAGCTGTAACGTATAGACTGTAATGCATATCTTATTGCTAATGATGAGTATGGTTTTGGTTTATGTTGCATTTTCAGAGACTTATTTTTTAGATCGTACCTATTTTCTACCGCCTTCAAAAAGGAGGTTCTCGATACAGTTGTATTTTTTTATGTTTATTAACGCATAAATCTGTCAGTTATTAACCGATTTGGATTTGTTTTATCTGAAAGGACAGGTATACCTATTTACAAATTAATTCCATAGATAATTATTAAAATTGGTTCAGTACTCTAGTTTTTAAATTATTATAACTAGTTTTGCTACTATTGAAGTTGGTGTTTTTTTTTTTTTTGTAAAGTAAAATCGTAAATTATAATATAAAAATTTGTTGTCTATATATTAGATATAGTTGTCTATATAATAGATTGGTTATCTATTATAATTACTTACCAATAAGAATAGATATAGCAAGCGATAAGTTTTTGTAATACAGTTTACCTTGTATCTTAAAAAAATAGGGAATTTTCTTATTTTTACGTAATTTTTTGCTACATCTCTTATAAAATATTATAACAGGTTTAAGATACCTACTAATTTTTTTTTTATTATTCTAGTTGAATTTTTTTAAACCGCAAAATGGACAGGGCAATTTGATAACCATCAACACCTGAAGACTCACTGGTATGATTTATATGCACATAAGCAAGCAAAAAATATAAAAAGAATCAGAGCATACAACTCCTTTGGGATAAAGGCGTGATTGATTGATGCAATTTATTTTTAAATGCCTTATTTATGAATTTTACATTGTTGAATAATTGTTCACACAGTAAACACAGTTTACACATCTTAAAATCTTTTTCGGAATAGCTGGGATAAGCTGAATGCGAAGGAAAGCATCCTGGGAGAGGTTAAGACAATCCTCTAACACAATAACTACCGGTTTAACTTACGTGTACATTAGTCGAGAAAACTCGACTAGATTTGGGACCATCTGAGACCCTTAGTCATGAGTGGCTGTGAAGCTAGCGCTAGCCTGATAGTTTATACATTAAAATATAATGTATACTTGTGAAACTTTTAAAACACTCCCAAAGCTGGTAATGTTTGGTTGTTTACTTAATCAGGCTTAAATGGTGGAACGGGTTTGAATAAAAAAAAAATGCTATTCACAATATGTTCTAGTAACGTATAGGATCGTAGGATATAACGTATAACTACTCTATTATAATTCAATAATACTTAATTTCTTATTTTGTCCCTAAAAGCTTTTGTTAGTACTATTATTACTGCAATTATTTATCCACCTAGTGTTTAAATGATTTATGGGCACTTATGTATTGAATGAATGAATGAACGGTTTATTTTCTCTTCACAAAAGGTGGAATAAAGTAACAACATGAGGTACAATTTGAAATGAAGACCAGTTTTGTGAGAGACTGGTGCTTGCGGTAGGTTTAGAAGAACCTGTGTTACAAGTCACCAGTGGCAACCAATTAGTGTTATAATACAGAGATAACAATAATAAGATATAGAGTGCAAGAATAAACTTAACATTAAAACTTATTTCTAGTATATAACTTAGGCAAAGTTAACAAAAAAACAAAATACAGACTATGTGTGCGCGCGCGCGTGTGTGTGTGTGTGTGTGTGTGTGTGTGTGTGTGTGTGTGTGTGTGTGTGTGTGTGTGTGTGTGTGTGTGTGTGTGTGTGTGTGTGTGTGTGTGTGTTCAACCAAATAGAGTAGAGATAGATATATAATTTAATTGTATCACTTACAGCATATAAATAACATTAGCCATTGGTACTTATTTAAGGAGATCTTAAATTGATGGAGACAAAAGACCTTCAGTTTGCTGATAATTGAGGGATTTTAGATATTTGATAATTGATCTTTTGCAACTTGATCTATGCAAGACATATACATTCAATAAGCAATTCAGTTTATTGTAAATGTAGGGTCCAAGGAAACAGAAGAAGTTTTGAGAGAGACTAGTGCGGAGGGCAGGAGAACGGCAGACAGAACCTTTTCTGCGCTTGTCGCTATTTAGATTAGGATCGTATTCTAGTTGTGAGTGTTTTTTGAGTACTGTATTGAGGATAAATATTTGTCTCACTGTTAGTACGTCCCATTTGTTATAGAGCTCTGTAGTTGGGTAGCGATAAGGAAGAGCGAAGCCAATCTTCAGTATAGCTCGCTGTGCTCTCTCCAGTTCGATGAGGTGAGATTTAGCTGCTCCTCCCCATGAGGTTATACAATATTCAATAATCGATTGACCAAGTGCATAATACACTATTCGTATAATGGTATGATCAGCGATATGTTGAAGTTTCTTGAATATGTATATCATTTTTCTCAATCTAGATACCAGAACATTAATATGGGGTTTAAAGGTGAGAGTCTGGTCAATAGTAACGCCAAGATACTTTATACAGTCCGTAGACTCTAGAGTTGAGCATGAACAAGTGGACGGTACATTATTAGCGCACTTATGAGCCACGATAGAGAGGGATTGGGGAGGGAGGAGGTTTTTTCTGAAAGCAAATGGCATGTATTTAGTTTTAATAAAGTTCAATGTAAGAATATTTGTTTGAAGCCAGGAACACACCTTATTAAAACCCTGTTGAGCACTTTCAAACACTTCATTCCAGTCACTCCCGCTAAAGAAAAGCACCGTATCGTCAGCAAAAGAGAGTATTTTCCCGTTACAGAGTTGCATATTGCAGAGACCGTTGATGTAGACTAAGAACAGCGTAGGACCAAGGATACTCCCTTGCGGGATTCCGAAGGTCACCGGTCGATCCTCGCTCTGCCATTGATCAATTTTAACGCGTTGGTTTCTATTTGTGAGGTAATCAGTGAGTAATTTCAGTGGTAAGCCCCTTACTCCAAACCGTTCCAGCTTTAACAACAAGTGCGGCAGAGACACCGTATCAAAGGCCCTAGCTAAGTCTAAAAATATCGCCAAGCATTTCCTTTTCTCGTCAAGATTTGTTATTATGGAAGTAATCAGCTCATGCACAGCATCCCCAGTTGACCTGCCAGAACGAAATCCAAATTGAGAGGGAGAGAGGAGGTTATTGTATTCTAGGTATTTTATTAGACGTTTGTTAATAATACGTTCTAAGATTTTTGAGAGGGCTGTCAGGATGGAAATAGGCCTAAAATTACTAACTAGATCTCTCTCCTCCTTTGTGGATGGGTTTAATAAGAGCCGTTTTAAAAGCTTGGGGAAAGACCCCTGTTGACATGGCCAGATTACAAATGAACGAAATGACTGGAGCCAGAATGTCATTGTAGCGCTTTATGATGCTACTGGAAATCTGATCCAGTCCTGTGGCACACCTATCCTTTAAATTGACAATGATTTGCCTAACTTCGCTTTCGTCAGTGGGGAGAAGAACAAGTGAATGGCAAGTAACAGGCAAAAGGCACTCCGATGAATTAATGCTGTAGGGAACAGCAACATGTAAATTATTTTCGGCAAGACGCTTACCAGTATCAGCAAAGTAGGTATTAATTTTAGATAAACTCTCTACAGGATTTTGAGGCGACAATAACGAAGAAGAATAGTCGACCTTCTTTTTAAAACCAGATATATCTTTTATAACATTCCAAAGCGTTTTTTTGTTATCTTTTGATTTCTCAATCTCTAGTTTTTCATAATTTTTCCTTGCCTTTTTTAGAATAGTATTGCATAAATTCCTGTATCTCCGATAGATTTGTTTTAACATTTCATTGGTAGGATTTTTTTTTTTAACCTTTTTATACAGCTTGTCTCTGTTACGCATACTTCTCAGTAATCCTTCCGTAATCCATGGTTTATTCGTCTTTTTCCTTCTAGAGACTTTAACTGTCGTGGAATTATCTTTAATTGCAATACTAAGACAGTCAATGAGAAGATCAGTGGCGACATTCGCATCATTGCAATTTAGTATATGTTGAAAGTTTAAGTTACTCATAGTCCTATCCAAACCCTCATGATCTACACGCGTAATGGTTCTATTGGTATTATGAACTCTATTATTAAGATCGATATATAGTGCCACACATTCATGATCTGTAATTGAGGATTCAATCACAAAGCACGTGGCATCCAACTGAGTTTTGATCATCATGTGGTCTAAGCATGTTAGAAATTAGTTAGTATTAATGAGACGGCTACGGAACTCCAAAACAACTCTACTGAAATGACAAAACGCTCTTATAGGTACATTACGAGTACATAAAACACTGTAGGAAACTGGAATATATTTTAGACTTATTACTAAATTATGATAGAATAACTTATTACTGTGGCCTGTGTCCAAAATTACTTTTTCTCTTGTTAAGATAGTTTCTGTATATTGGTCTGTAATATAGAGTTGCCATGTACCTAATCGTTTCCGTGTGGTCTCGGCTTAGAATAGACACCCCTCTCTTTCTCATGGGTACTGGAAGAGGCGACTAAGGGAACTTAAAGGTCGAGGGATGGGCAACAGCGTCCCTCATTAAATATTACCAAAGCATAACTACGGTAGCCAACCCGCTTGCCAAGCGTGGCGAGTACTGGCAAAACCTAGTAATAGGAGAGGCTTGTATTCAACAGTGTACAGTTAAGGGTTGATATGATGGTGATGTATGATGTACCTTTAACACTCAACATAATAATTAAAAACATAAGCCTTTTTCAGTAATAGGGCAAGAAGAAATGGGCGTACTAAACAATGTATTAAAAAAATAGACATTGAGCTACTTCGTAAAGTCATATTATTTCGAATACGCTGTAAATATTTCACTATTATTAAAATATTGCATTTGCAAACATATTTATATAATTCTGTAAAAAAAGAATGATGATAAAGAATTCTCATGGATTATTTCGTCAAGCCATAATAATAATTCGGGACGCTTTAAATATAAAAGGGAAATTTAAAACTTAGGGCGAACATGGGATAACGTAAATCTATGATATATGTTTATTGTTTAAGTACTCGTAATTTTGGGATCTTTGGCGCAACGTAGATCATCTTAATTATGGAAGTGATATATATATATATATAATAAACATGGTGGCTATAAACTATCAAAAAATTGCTACATATATTTTCAAGTGACACAAAGGAAGAAGTTCCCAGTTCGTTTGTGGACAAAATTGACTTGTTATATAAAGTCACTTCTAAATATGTGCATTTAGATAAAGAATCAATTGTTATATTATTATTTCTAGTTTAACTGAAACTGCAATCATATTAAAGATGGTTTACGTAATTCCTGATTTCATTTTTGATCAGCTACAGTTTTTCATTTACCTGTGTATATTTAACTACTTTGTATACAATTGGTTATTAAACCAGAAAATAGACAATTAGTTATAAACTATTATAAAATTTTAATAAAATTACACGAGCCAAAAATACAAGCCATTAAAAATAAGACTTCAGATTTTCTTATGTAATCTGGAAATATGCCAACAACGTTGGAAAAAGTATTGACTTTTTCCTATTTATTATATCAGCGAAGATCTGAAGTGAATACTCGGTCAACATAATAAATGAAATGTTACATTTTAATTTTTTTTGTTTCTTAGAATAGCAAATGACTATCAGGTGGGGTAATATGGGCCCATGGAAAGTGGTATCCGTCGGCTATTGTCCAGTATCATGGTCATAACAAAGAATACTGTGTCGCCCATGACACCTTCCGTGCGTTACCATTACTGAAGCCTACGATGTTATGCCTATGTAGCCTATTCAATTATATTGGATACTGTATTTAGAACTGTTCTACGCAAAGAATTCTAAAGTCCATTTAAGATCATATATAAATTAAGATTTTCATTAATAACTGTAGCCTGATATCATAAAGGGTGTGAATTCTTTTGTTCCTTTTGCAATATAAGATGGTAGTCATTTATTACATGGTAAATAGACCTTATTTTAGTTTAATGACGTTCAAAAAACGATAAATTTGATAGTAATAATGTAATTGGAAAAGTGCTCGGTTCGGAAAGGTGACGAATGCGGGTTCGAATTCTGTCGGATTCAGTCCTGTCGGAGGATAAAATGCTTCAATCTCAAATATTTAAGATTCCCGTATGCATGGTAGGAATTTTAAAACGTTTCCAAACACGTTTTATACTATATTGTATGTGAGATCACATTCAGCTTGCGATGAGCGTTTCGTCTACAAGAATCTCTACCTTCTTAATATTAGTCTTAAAGGTTAAAATCGTTGCTAGGCTAGACTTTTCTGTGAGTAATAGATGCTGTATCCATTCAGATTGGTCCCGGTATAGTCTAAATAAAAATTTTTACCTATTATATATTTACATGTAAGAATGTAATCCAGAGCTTATTAATTTCATATTGTCATATTAATTATTAGTATCATCGGGTTATGCCGGTGTCGAACTGCCGACCAAGTTACAAAAAATGAAACGCGTATGAACGCGGTTCGATATTGGGCATCAGCTCAGTTTTCGATTACGAGTCACCAACTCCTCTGAGAATAATAATCAGCATGTTGATCTCAATATGAATATTACAATTATTCGTACTGGTAAATACACGAAGAAGGCATTTTATGTAATTAAACATTTGAGCGTCGCCAGTTTATGTGACGATTAGTGAGCAGGGCGCGCAGAAGGCTCGGCCGTTCAATTTGCCGCTTCACTTGACACAATTCGATGCCTGACTCGGGGACAATCGCACTCGAAGCCCCGTCGACCTCCTTATCTCCCGCCGAGGTAATCTTTCCTTCCCTCGGCGGCAATAACTCCAAGTGGGCAGGATTACCTGCAAAGGGGCTTCGTGAGCCAACCACCTCAACAAAGGTTATCGATTTAGTCAATGTTTGGACGCATTACTAATATTTTTTTATGCCGTTGTGAATAGAATTATTTTTTAAATTTGAATTTTTATTTTCTTATAAATTAATTGTTTTTCCGTGTCTTGTTACCAGATACCAGACACGTCATTATAACTTATTTTTTAATTTAAATGTTAATAGCTTAGTATCCTAAAAATATTTATATTTTATAGTGTATTAAATAAAAAGACGTTTACGAACATCTTAGTATCTTTATACTAAATTAACTTTGTTGAGACTTCACACACAACTCTAATGAATTCAAATTTTACACAAAGGACATGTGTTATAAAGCTTGTATGGGTTTGTTGAGATTCGAATGTATCTCCAAATGGTTTATATAAGTACACGAAATGAAATACGTGATCTTTTTTCTCGAGCTTGAAAACCGTGTGTTTGGAGTGTAGATAAATGTTACTATACGAGTACATTTATTGTAATTGCGTCCCGTATTATTAAAAAATTTTATATACAAATTAAATTGACTCTGAAAACATTAGTAGTTGTAACAAAATATCTAAACAAATTATTGATATATCTCCATTTTACATTTAATAATATCTTCCAGTGTGGAAATATGAAGTGATAATTTAATTTATTCGGGAAACCTTAAAGTGTATTCGGCACGAATCATAAAATATAGATGAATCCTTCGAGGTACCATTTGCAATAATTTCGTTGGCATGTAAATCTGCGCACGTAAATTCCGTTGCTGTCTGTGGACGGAAATTGAATCGTCGGAAGAACCATGCCCGTAAGTATGTACAATAAAATCAAAATCTGTTTTATAAGAGTTTAAATGTTACAAATAGGTAAAAAAAATTAAATTAACCAGCCCAAACTGATTAATTGACTGATAAAGTACAATAAATATCTTATGATTATTTTTTTATAAAAACAAATTGCGCTGGTTAATAACGTATATAATATTTCACTTCATTCTTTGAATACTGAAAATAATAATCGATAAATAAATAATAAAAAGGAATGTGCGTTTAAATAGTATAAGTGGGTGGGAGTGGACGCAGGGCGGCGCGTAGCGGTGGCGTGGCGTTCATCGCGAGTGGTGAACCCGTGGCAGCGAGATATTTCAATTTGGCCGGAGACGCGACCCGAGAGGCTGCGCGGCTGGTGCACGGCTCGCTGAACCGTAAGCCCGTTGCGGGCTCCGCCAAAGAGCAAACAGTGCCTCCGCAATCTTGTGCCTCGTGGACCATGCCGAGTACTCGACCACGACAATGTACTAGTACAATTATCCACAATCTACTATAGATATACAGGCATAGAGCTTTGAGTGTTCGATTCCCCTGCATCTAGTAATCGATAGGTTGGTAGTTTAAGATTTAGATACGTATAGGTAGTTTAAGTGTATGATCGGGATTGTAATCTTATGATGTAGGTATATAGATCTGTTTTTATTTGTAATAAAAATTATATTAAAAAATTAATTTGAGTGGTCAAGAAAACATATTAATTTAGAGAGTACTACTACACTATTTTGTATATTTGGGAGGTATCATGGGCGAAACGGTATACTCTGTTATGTCACACAGTAAATAAACAATATATTAGTATACCTGCGACTTCGTCTGCGTAATCGAGATACATTGATTAATCGGCTTGATGTCTTTTTTCATTACATTTATACTAAATTTAAAAAGGATTAGTTGAGTAAAAAGGTAATAAATTAAGTCACTTCATTAATTTAATATGTAGGTACTAACTGTCGATTTCATTTCGTGATTTGTGTATGTATTCAGACAAATATTTACGTAATATAAATACGTATGAAGATACATATTACAAATACCGTAGATAAAAACTAGCTATTATAATTTGCGTAAAACGTGTGTGTTTCTAGGTGTATCTAGGTAAATAACACATAGTATGAGTAAAGTTTATGTACCTATTTCCGGCTGTAGAAAAACTATAATGCGAGGGAAACTATACATCTTCCTGAATATTACCGGTGAGCTGTGTAACGGCCGGTAAGGGGATGAGGTAAGGCTGGCAGCCGTCACATCAAGACCGAGAGCTATTTCTTTGAAATGGCCCTTAAAAGGAACCCAACCAATATATTTGGAGAATGATGATGAGAACTATTATTCCAAGGAAGAGTACATATAAGGCGAACGTCATGCTCATTGGCTGTGAATAACAATGAATTTGCGGAGCTCGTAAATCCAGCAGGTGCGCGCCTGTTATTGAATAGAGTACGCCAATACGAGACTACATTAATCGTAGCCAGAGTCCTTATGAATCAATAGATGTCAGAGCACCGTAGGCAAAAATAAGCAAATCATTTATCCCAACGTTATTTGTATTCACAAGCTTATATTTCACTTGTAGGTAATATTTCTATGTAAGTCGAAGATACAAATAAAAATAAATTGTATATTTTTTTCGACACATTTTGGTAAAAATATTCAGTTTCAGAGGTAAAACACTATTTTGAAAAGATAGTAAATTTTGATTTTACGTGTAATAAATACAATAAAAATGGAATATTATTGGTATTGGTACAATGTAATAGGATAACCGCGACAGTTACAAAACTTTTGCTATTGGTTTCAATGCATGTAGTTGGCTGACAGTTTAGACAATAAGAATTTGATGACGGCTTCTGAAGATTAACACAAAATTTCCGCATAAAAGTGGTATGTACGAATATGTATACACATTTTATTACACTTATTTTCTTAATAAAATTTATAATTATGTAGGGGAATATTAGAAAATAACAAAGCCCCTAAAACAGTGTAATTTTCATGGTTGGTACTTTGATTTCCCTTGAGCCTTACCTTTCGTCCTATAACGAGTTAAATCTGTCTAAAAATAAATATGAAATATTAGATACATAATTAATATCAATGTGAAATTGGTACGGCTTTGTATTCTTATGTATAAATTAATTGTAGTTAGCCACATAAATATGAATCTACCGTAGAAAATTTTGGAAAGGAAAATCTACACAAGACCAGTAATACCTTTAGTTTACATAAATAGGTGTCTATATCAATTTCTATTTATAAATTTTCTTAGTATAATATTACAGAAATGAATGATTTGATTTTTATATGTATGTATATATGTTTAAATTAAAAAAGTATTCATCCGATTTTATAAATTCATTTACCTATAGAAAGCTATATTTATCAGTGAGTAGTATAGGCTATATCTACATTATTTAATAAAAATTTAAAGATGTCTTCGAAAATTACAATAAATGTAACCTAAAGTATTAAAATTTGCCTATTAAAATTAATATAAAATACTTATTTTTGTTTGTACTTATATATTCATACGAAGCCGGAGCCGATCGTTATTTTTAAATATGATGAATAATTATATAGTTAAATAACAATAGACGTGTATTTTAATTTACGACAAAATCAGAAGAAGGATATATATATTTTTTACTAATTTTTAAACAACTACCATTAATTACCATTAATTACCATTTTAATGTACCATTTAATCGTTCATAGATGTATGTGGGTTCACAATTGAAGTTACTTTTTTTGTGGATCTAAATGCACTTATTAAACTATTATAATTTTAGTTTTTAAGACATTAGGAAAGCAGGAATGGTTCTAACTTCTATACCTCGACGAAAAAATTTAGTGTTTTTTTTTTTTTATACGTGCGATAAACATTTTACATGCATTTTAGATTTTTGCAGAGTTCGTGGATCATGCCCTTCGGTCACCCATAGCGCTAGCGTTTTCCTCCCATTTTCTTTCTTTTTTAGAACGTAACGAACTGTGTAATTGGAAACAGGGGCCAAGCCAGGCGGCGACGCGCATTATGCCAGCTCTGTTTTCTATTTCTTGGTTTCAAAATTTAGCATATACATATATACTATGTTAAGTATTATTAAGAGTCGAGGCATCTGTAGGTACAATAAGAATTTTCAATCGGCTAAACTGATTTCAATTAAATCAAATACGTAATAGTGTGACTTAAAAACTAGTGATATTTTATCAGAATCGGTCGAACAAATAAGAGTACACATTTACCACTCCATTATATAAGATACACGATCTTATATTTATTTAGAGGTTATTGCAAGAAGGATAGTCATGTTTACGAAAAAAATAAATGCTATAAATATAAGTTATTATTATTTAAGTCGTTAACTGTCCACTGCTGAACATAAGTTTTCCCCATAAGGGAAGTTTTGCCAGTATTTGCCACGCTTGGCAGGCGGGTTGGCAACCGCAGTTAGGGTTTTACAGATTTTTAAGAGGGACTCTGCTGCCCATCCCTCCACCATAAGCTCCCTTAGTCGCTTCTTACGACATCCACTGGAAAGGAAGGGGTATATACGGCGAACAAACAAATGAATGAATAAATAAATTTATGTTTCGTAATACACGAGACGAGTCATAGATAGAGCTAGTATATAACTTATACTGTGATTTTTTCATTTTTAAAACAGTATTTAATAAAATCATGTTTGAGCCAATACCAATAATAGTAATTCACTGTAATCGTCATCTGACAGTATCATAATAAGAATAAGATTAATTACTTTTATGGTATTTATTTGTTTATTAAACTTTAATACAGTTAGTGTAAATGGCGGACTTTACACCATATGGCGTTATCACCAGTCGACCGAGAATATGCGATACTTACACATATTTTGGACAGGAGAAAGAATAATAATAGCGTATCTAAAATTGTTTAATTTGGTGTTGAGATTATTATTTGCAATTGAATGTAATATACTATTTCCAACGTAAACAGTATAATTAAAAACAAATTAAACATACTTTTTACGTCTAAAACTAAAAAAAGAAAATGGGTTACTAATTAATAAATTATATATTTTTTTAATGACCATAACATTAAATGTGATCTATTGATTATGATAGATTACTGATTATTTAAGAAGACATTTTCATAATCTGTTAAAAAAGATAAACCAATAATTGTCAAATGTATATTCACCCTGAATATTGTGTAGAATTATAAATACAATTTATTTAAAAAAATACAGTGAGTGAGCAAGCAAGCTTTAAATCCGATTAAAAACTTTTACTTATAAAAAATCCATATTTAATCTCTATGAAAACACCGCACCGATATAAATCGGGGAACGGTATTATTACAGAACTTGATTCAGTGTTGAAATGCAAAATACAATTCAAGTAGGAAAAAAGAATAGAACAAGAAAGTTAAATGCATTGTATTCAATATAAAGTATACGAAATGAACGCCCCATGGAATATAAAAACTTAGTTTAATACTATGACTAAAAAGGTAAAAATTGTGAATTCGAATATAGGCAGAACCAAAACTTTGTGTAAATAATATTTAAATTTCATTTAAAGTAGATATCGGGCTCAATTATTAACCCATGTCGTCCAAAATGACATTTATGACGAAATTGATCAAATTTTATTTAAAAAACTGTACTTATTTTTTTTATTTATTAATGCACACAACAAAGATCATAGGACATTAATAATACAAATAATACTTAATATATTATTATGAGAAAATTTTGTAATTGCATTATATAATTAATAAACACTAACATTGGAGTTTTGCGTAATTAATATAAGCCTAGAAGGCTCCCGAAGAAAATTGATAGTTTCTGAATAAGTACTTACAATAGTTCAGACTCTTTTTTTCAGTCGATTTTTCTTTCATATGCATTACACGAGAATAGGCAGTAAAATATGCAGAAGGCAAAATCTCTCTTTAAAGTTTAGGCAGGACAATGCTTGTGACCTTTGATAATTCTCATAGCATGTCGTTGAACGGAGTTAGAAGATTCAAGTATCTAGGATAAAAAATATTATAGGTAATTATGTTAATTCCTGGATACAATGTAAAGATGAAAGTTTAAAATATTATTAGTAAAAATTACATAGCGCTTCAGGGTTGAGTCCACTTTATAGCTTGCGAGTGTTAGACATACATTTATATACACCTAAGAGGGTAGTAAAATTGCTAAAGCGGACGTTACTAGCTCCATATATTTCGCTACTTTATTTCATAAGATTGCTTTAAAAAGCAATGTATTTATAAATAAAATTGTAGTTGAAGCAGCATGTATGTACGGTAACATCGATCTCTAGATATGTATATTTTCAGATTTATGCATTTGCTGAACGCGGCATGATCATGTAAACATGTTATAATGTAAGCATTTTTGCATTGGCAAAGGAAGTTAATATTAACATTAATTTCACAATTTAATTAAAAAAAATAACAATTCACATTGAATATTAAAGAAAATGTAACGCAAAAAAGATAAACCAAATTTTCTTAATCAGAATTAGATAACAGCCACATCCCACATAATGTACTTTATCTATAGAGATAAATGTACGTTCGTAAAACTACAATAAATCCTCAAGTAATATAAACGCTCTGTCGACATTGGCGAGCGAGGCGGGCGGGACGCGCGGGAAAAGCGCGAGCAGCAGGGTGCGGGGCGCGGAGTGTGCCAGTGCGGCAATTTTTCTCTCCGCTGACAACATGATGTAACGCCAATATCGTACGCTGAGCGATTAAGCCGCGTACGCCGATATTTCAGACTTGCCCCTACTAACTGTCAAAGTGTCGGCAAGTAACGTTGTATACCGACACATGTGCATAGACGCGTCGCGATCCGACACAGTATATCATGTGAATCAACTGAAAGTAACAAACAACCTACCCTTTTTAAGCTTTTTTCGTTATCCTGACAAAAGTGATAAATTGTCTGATAGATATGCAAAAATCTAATCTCTATTTCACTCCTTGTAGATTACGGTTTACGCAGATTACGTTTGCATTGACTATAATCCTAAATCACGCGACGGACTATAAAACAGAAATAAAATAAAACTAATCTTGGAGAAAGAACGTTCCTATAGCTTCAAAGGATGTTGGCGAGTCGGATCACGCAGACAGGCAATCACTCGATAATAAACGTGGAGCGAGTCGAGAGCTATGCGGCGCAGTACGGCCTCACGTACTGCTGACGCCGTCTTCCGGTTGCATTGCCAGCTCCGTCTACCTCGTGGAATATTCTTAACTAACTTTGTCCACGTTTTCGTTCAGGTGTACTAACTTTTGTTTACACACCTTACTTGTAATAGTTCAAAATGTAAGCTTGAATATATCATCTAGACACGTTGTAACATTTCAAATCAAACACTTATTTAGCGTAAAGCAGCTATTATATAGTACCATCTTGCCGCCAGATATCATTTCTGTAATTGAGAATACACTCTCCTGGATAGCTGAAAAAATGCGGGATTGAATCTCACTAGGTTGAGTTGGCGGGAGGTTAGATTTTTCAACCAAATAAATTGTAAGATTTCTAAATGGTTCTATTATTAAATATTTTCATATTCACAGAACAAACTTTTTTGAATTAGTTCTGGTTTGAAATGTGGGCACATTTTATTACGTTTTCTTTGCCTAGTACTTCATATCTTAGCTCGAGAACTGGGCGATTCTTGTGTGGCACTTTTTTATTATTACTTTTATTTATGTCTATACGTCGCGCGTACTACCTGTGCTAATATATACATACTAACTATATGACAATTCCACCAACTAAAAATCACTCAACGAGTTAGAGATTATCAAAGACAGATCTTTAATTAAGTAATTTAGTAGAATGGCAAACAAACTGACGGCCCACTTGATGGAAAGTGGTAACCGTCGCCTATAGACATGAGCGGTGCCATGGACATAACAGAGTATACTGTTTCGCCCATGATTCATTCATGATCGTTGCCATTCCTGAGGACTTAGATGTTATTTCTCTGTACCCTGTAAATTCTTCTAAACAAGCTAAAATGGCAGGGAACTGGTCATATCTACCATAGAATTCACAACCGTAAGAATAAATGTGGTCTGAAGCGGAGACCGCGAATAGGCAAGCGTAGTATGAGACGAGTTGTGGCTATGTCAATCAATCATTGGGTCTTAAACACCCGAGATAGGGCGTAAGTAGAGGCCTACTCCGACAACTCGCAAGTCGTTGTTGCCGATCATACATTTCTGAGATCGTTTGTTGGAGAGACGATTTACGTAGTTGGTAATAATTGAAAACTAAAAGCCAAAGATCGGGAGAGTATATAAAGGATTTTTTTGTTTCTTAAGGGAACAAACAAATAAAGCGGCGGTAGTCACTTACCATCAGGTGAGTCGCATGCTCGTTTGCCCGTGTTGTAAAAAAAAATATTCCAAATTTTTCTATAAAAAAAATATATTATTTTAAAAATTTTAATATCTGATAGTATTTTTTTATGCAACTTAGAACGGCAAACAAGCTGACGACCCACCTGATGGAAAGTAGTAACCGTCACCTATAGACATGAGGAGCACTATGGACATGTCCATGGTGCTGCTCACAGTATAATGTTTCGCCGATGATACCCTTCATGTGTTGCCATTCCTGAGGACTTAGGTGTTATTCCTCTATCTATCTATCCATTTAAGAGCTGCCGCTGAGCTGAGTTGTCGGTGGAGCTCTTGCCACTCACTACGATTTATTTACTTACTTTTTTATTTTTTAGTTATTCCTCTATACTCTGTAAATTCACTGCCATATCCCACCTTTCAAACCGAAACACAGCTATGCAAACACAACTGCTTCACAGTAGAAACACGAATGGGACAGACGTGCCTTTGACTTTTGTATAAAGTATCCCACTGGTAATATAGTATATATATATTATATTAGCTTCTCTTTGCTGGACATAAATCTTCCAATATAAGAAAGGTAGACAATACTCTATTGTTATCATGTTGGCCTGTTTGTATAATAGTTTATTTCAATCATTAATATTACCTATTTCACATTAAGTTAGTATTAAGACATACATAATATGCATAAAGTATATTTTTCATATTTGGAGCAAAGTCTGATGTATTCGCCATTCGATATTTATCCATCCATTCACCCATATAACATTTTTGGGACAATGTACAAAATTGTATCGCGGGCTCACCGCAACAGGGATTTATAAAATACATTATATTTTGTATTATTGATTTTAATTTTCAATTTATGGGAATTACAATTGCCTACTAAGGTAATAAAGTAAGCTCTTTAGACAAGATGCTAAGTCATAATAAAATACATTTATTCAATTGTAAATTGAAATATAAGTACAACACAAAGATAATATTATTTTATTTATATTATATTTTATAGTCCCATAACAATTCCTGTACATATTCTCAAAATAGCTATCTTAGATATCAGAGTCATATATAAAAATGGTATGCAAATTTCAAGTTTCTGGATTCAGTAAGTCTATAAATTTTTAGATCAGTAAGAACAGCTAGAGTAAATCCCATGGTCTCTCCCACTTCAAGTTTCACTGTTTTATGAATAAGAATAGTAATGTTTTATTATTATTATTGACAGACGGGCTTTTTCAATCAGAAAAACCTATAAAGGATATTTTTCAACGGAGATATATCGTTTATATATGAGTAGGGTACAGTCACAAATTAAGTGGCTGCGGTGTTTCTTTCTCATTGTAACAAAATCTGCAAACACTTTTTGAGCTTAAGCCTAGTTGGGCCACGTGCTTGTTTAGTTTGATGTCTCCAGTGAGAGTCCGTGTTAATACACACATATTCTTTTTACTCAACACAACAACAAGTTGGAAACAAGAGCCAACTATTATTTACTGCTTCAAGCTTTTGAGTTAGAGGTGTCTGAGTTTTAAGGTATTCTTTGCCCCTTCCTTTGCTAATTGGTCAGTTGTAATTATGTATACTGTTACATATAGTACCTACACGACAATATTTTATCAACTGTCTAGATTAGCCAATTTTAATGTTAACAAGTTATAGATATGGCTGTATATGAAGTCTTACGTAATTTAGGACTAAATGCTAGCATCGTGTATTGTCACAGCAAATATTAAAGGTTTAAATTATTTTGCATATGTTAGTAACATTGATAGCACAACACTGCTACAGTAAAATTGTCCAACGACCAAATACGAAAAAAAAACAACAGTCATAGTATATTCAAATTAGTGTATATTGACTGGTTAACAAGTACTATGTATTGCTTGGTGATGAGTTTTAATTATAATATCTAGGTAAATAAATAAACCAATAATTTTACAAATTCTTAGTAAGTTAAAAAATATATTACATTTCTATAAGTAAATAAAGTGAATATATAAAATTTCCACACTGTAAACATAACTTTACAAATAAAACTCTTCTTTTTATACTCGTTTAGCTTAGCTTAGAATTTTATTAAATGTTAACCTCAGTTTTTTTTTATCTTTACGCTATTCGAGATATACTCGTACATATAAAATGAAACGTTAAATGTTTTGCTAAGCTTGGAAGGACCAATTCGGCATTTTTTAAATATTCTTTGAAGTCCGAGGAAGGTTTTTATGAAGAGGATAATTGGAAAAAATGTAAAAATCCCATTTTTCTTTTTTTATATAGACTGTTCCTAGCTGCCAATTTAAACATTTCAATCGAATATTGACCTTAATGTTGAAAGAAAGATGTCTGTCGTAAGTATACCTATACAAAATAATATTTTGTAATTTTGTAAGTTCTTTTACGAACTGTTCTTAAAAAATACCCACACATATATATTTCATTATATATATTATTTGTATCAAATATTAGGAAGTAGTACTGAAACACCATATTTTAATATTTTGTTACACTTAATGAAATCAATGAAAAACAGTGTCTATCTAGAAAATAAAATAAAATATACCTAGTCCAGCCATAAGTTCTGTTACAAATGAAAATGTATTTTTTTCTTTATGAAATAATGTAATATTACTATAATTTATACCTACATATTTATTAAAATTTCAGCAAAAATAAAAAAATCTATTTGAAATGACCACCTTTGGCTTTTATATAGGTTTTTAATCTGTCTGGCCACGAATCTATGGATTTACGCATTGTTTCCAAGGGAAAAGATTTTTTAAAGACTTAATGTCGCCCTGTCGTTTAGGCAGACAGAGCAGGCCATGCCTTCTAAAACCGACCATAATCTGAAATCTAAAGGGTTGAGATCTGGGCTAGATGAGGGCCAGTCTTCAGCTCTTATAAAGTCCGGAACGTTGGTTTCAAGTCAGGCTTGGGTAGTTCGTGCCTTGTAACCAGGTGCAATGTCTTGCTGGAAAGTCCACGGTATATTTTTAAAGTGTATTGCTGAGAGGTATCACAAAACGATCAAAGACTGTCTCTTGATACACTTATATATATAGATTTAATAGCTGAAGTTTTCACTCCTTTTTCACAAAAATGTTGTTTTATGACTCCTTGATAAGACACGCCCCACTAAACCATCAATGATGCAGGATGATGACCACGTTGTACCTTTCTGACCACTTCAGCAGCTTCTTTAGAACTGATGATAAGCACAGAGCTTTATCAGGTCTTGTTTTATAATACACGAAAGAATCCTAGCGAAAATCTTCATTTCTCGCGATAAGATTTTTTGCTTCCTAATGGGGTTTTGACGAATTCTGGCTTTAACAACATTAACAGCGTTTTTAATTCTAACAGCACGCGGCCGCCCCGATCTTTTCAGATGTTCGACAGAGGACGTGTTGTTGTATGTGTTGACAGTACGATATACGAACATACGTCTGATACCAAGCTTTTGAAGTGTCTGGAATATGACCGACGGCTCCATACCCACTTTGTGCAAGGCGAATACTGTAATCCTATTTTCTTTAACACCTCATTCCATATTGTAATTTGATAATGAACACGAAAAAATATGTTAAATGGCGCGAAATCGAAAGAAGTTTTTAAAGTAATAAATGTGTTCCAAATTCAAAATAATTAAAAAGTTGTAAAAAAAGAGAAAACTTTATGTAATAGTTTTTATGGTCAGACCAGTTAGATATCATCTCGAAGAAATTCAGCTTGCATTATGTACGCCAGGATTACAATTTTAAGAAGTAATATAATATTTTAGAGCTATTTATTGTAAATGATTTTGGGCACTATGGTTATATTCATAAATAACTAAGGGCATGGACATGGCAGTGAAGTCGGTGATAAACGACCTAGAGAAGGCGCCTCAACGTCGGCCGCTGGCCGCGAAAAATACAACTGTCATCTTGACTGATGATAAAATAACGCCTGCGTCATGCTTACTTCTGCATGCCGAGGGCTATTGTAATTCTCATTGTAAGCGGGCCCTTATTACAAGGATCAAATAAAAGCCTATCAACCGACGTGTTAGGGATGGTAAATCTTAACAATAGAGTTATGTTAAATTTTTCAGCTTATGAATTTAATTTTTATCGATATCTTTTACAATTATGTCCATAGACTATGGTTAATACTATCCATCAGGCAGGACGTCAGTTCAACTGCCATCTTAAGTTCTACAAATAAGAAACCAAATTTATTATGATAAAACTATTAAAATGCAGTTTTTAAATAGAGTTTAAGGAATAATTGTATGCATTAAATATCTACGACATCTGCAATACACTAAATAGAAAATGGTGTCCTTATATATTTAAAATGAAAGTTATTAAAATTCATCTTTAATTGGTGTTGCAATTGTAACAACTTTAACTAAACAACAAGTTATAACCGTCGCCTATAGACATGAACAGAACATAAATTTGTTATTTAGATGTGGTTTATTTGTTTGGTTTTCCTACTTCTGAACCCACACGTTTTAAATAGCGGGCAAAAAGCTAGTATACAAATAAAAAGAAATAAAACGTTCCTTTTGAAGTCGTTTAAAATATGTTACTACCTACAACATTAAATCAGAGTTTCACGAGAAGCAAGTATCTCTATTGTAAGTAATAAAACACAGGCCAATTGATTGTTGCTATTGCGGTCACGTCGCTCAGTTACTGTTTTCACGTCTGACGTAATAACGTTAGCAACAAAGTTATGGTACATACGTGACCTGTTACTCAGCATCATTCCTTACCACCACTGATCCTGTTCGTATCTTTTTGCGACTTCAGGAAATAAAAGAATCAATAATGTTATCAAATACTTCGATAACGAACTACATTATTCATTACTAGGTATTACACATGGTTTCATTTGCGAACATTTATTTTTATTGTAACATGGGAGCACTTGATATACTAGTCCAGATAAAAACTGGCTCATGTCTACTATGCTAACTGTTATGTATATATTAAACTGCATGAGTAGTAGTGAGGCCCTTAAGGCACTATGAGTTATATTATATATACTTTCTACTAATATTATGTGAAAGTTTGTAAAAATGTTTCTATTTCTTACTCTTTAATGTATAAACGACTAAACTGATTTGAATAAAAATTACACAGATTATATTATATATTAACATTATAATAGTAAGTGCCTGTTGTAAATAAAAAGTAAAGTAAATATAATAACACAAAAAATAAAGATCATTATATATATTAACCACATGTAGCATCTAACACAGTATCTTATGGCAAAACCTAATGTATCGTAGACATATTTGAGCAGAAGCGATAATAAGTGATACGTGCGACATATTTCAGGAATATTCCAGCTATTTCCGCGTAAAACAACACAAATTGGAATCTATATTGTCACATGTCACATGCACCGTACGTTAATTCATTCAGTCGAATTTGTTGATATTCACTCGCAAAGCTCTACGCAGTTACAGAAGCACCACGCCGTAGCGCATCTGTAACTCTACGAAAATATTAAGGTCTAGCAGCAATATTCTTTTATTATAGTATAGTATAAATAGTGAAGTATAAAATATGTTAATCTAAAAAATGGTCCATGTGTGTACCAATTTTCATTCAAATTCAGCTTTTCAAGCGTAACTGAATAGCAAATTTCCAAACACCTTTATAAACTTTCATATTAATTAGTTTGTTCTCTTCAGGTATCATAAATTATACACAGTAAATAAAAACATTTGTATTACATATAACTACTATTTGGTAATAAAACATGGAATAATTATTAAATTGATGACATTTTCTTTTGATTATAATGTGATATTCAAACATAAATTACTTTTTTATCAACTTCAAAAAGAAGGAAGGCCTTTTTTCGATTGTATTTTATTATTTATATGTTACTATGGACTATTTTGGATGATTTTATAATCGAGACCTTATATTCTTGTGCTGTAAAAGTTAAAACAAAAATTAAATGAGGCCATATCTATTGTAAATGGGAGATTTTGTGATAATAAAGTTATTAGTATAATTATAATATAACGTAAAAGAAAATAAGACTACTTTTTGAACAGGACAATGAAATATAAAAGAAAACATGTCATAAGTTTCTGTAATAATCCCATATGAAGAATAATATTTCTTATTCTGATTCAAGTAGCTCTCTCTTGAACGGATTAGTGGAAAACTATTAAGAAAAACCAATAATATGTAGACTGTACGTAATATTAATATGAATAAATTTCTTATATTATATATACTTCATATATTTCATAACACTGGTGATGTAACAGTTTAATAAAGTGTCTCATTTTTCGATGGTGGCGGGTTTGATCCCCGCACAATACAAATATTTGCATTCGTGAGTATTACTCGTATATTGCACTGATGTTTTTCATGCAATATTATTTTATAATGTTTTATAAAATAATATTGCAAATATTAAAAAAATATATTTAAAGATATTTATTTATTTTATCTATTTGGTGCAACAATTATATCAAATTATATTAATTGTAATCGGAATAAATGTAATTGTAATTGACCTAGTTTCAATTAACCGGGAGGAAGATTGTTAGTAAGGGGGACGATAGACCACCATTACTAATATACACATATTAGATCGACCTCTACGCGATCCCCATGGAAAACATTGTGGTTAATTCCTGAAGGATTCGTCAGAATAAGCCCACAGATTTCATTTCATCATTGCCTTGCCTATTATTCCTGATGCACCAATTGGACAATCCAATCGTCGTACCATTTTACTTTTATATGTTAAAAGATCACTTAACAATAAATTTGTTGCACTGTCTGTTACGATTGATTTTGGAAGACAGTAAAGGAGTTAGCAACTGGCAACTGGTCAGTAGAGGAGTATCACCTGTGATTGATGATCGTATCTGTTTCACTCTCGCTGCGAATATTTCATTAAGCAAGCTTTGTGGAGCCACGCTATGCATCATAGGGTATGTTCGGGGAAGCCGCGCCGACACTCTGATCCACTCAGCTTAGCACAGAAATTAATACGCAAAGTACCATAACATATGACTGCGACGAAGACTGCAGATGAATTAAAATCGCGTTTATTAGGTAACTATGTTTGCGTTCAGTGGTAAGAGATTTAATGCAGATTATGTTTATTTTCCTACACGGTAGTATATATTCGTTCAATGCGTACTCATTTACTAGGACAGATTAATAAAGTAGATAAAAATCAATGGAACTAAGTTATCTTCGAAACTCTTTAAATAAATATTTGAAATACAAAAATAAGTATACCCTTTGTTTAAAGTGGACTAAATAAACATTTATATAGTATATAAAGCTTACTAGAACAAACATCTTTCGGGTAAAGCGTAACGAACAGTGAGAAGAAAAGTTCCGTAAAGTATGGTGTGAGGAATTTGCGACTACAAACATCCCACTGTAAGGGGTTGCACGTACAAAACTTCGGGAAAATCTGAGTACGCAATTCGTTGAAAGTTTATTGCCATATTCATATTATCAAAATTTGAGTAGATTACATACCTTAACTGAGACATTTTTGTTAAACGAAGTACATGATTCTTTTAGTTTACAATCAGTAAGCCCGAAGATAGTTAAACGTGTAATGAATGAAGAGAATAAATGCCTTTAAGAAATGCTGGGGCAACTCGGGTGATTAAGTGTCTCATTTAAATGTATTCTCCCGACGCGGACGTCTCAAACGCAAAGGGAGCGCGCCACTCGTGGAAAACGGAAGACGAGTCTCTTCACAAAAGGAAGAGAGGTATTTAAATTAGCGTAGTCGTAGAAAAAGTGCACTAACAACATTAGCAAGAGGAACAATAGCAAGGCATACAAAGACAGGGAACAATCCGAGAAAATGTAAGCGGGGCGCGACGGGTGCTGTTTCTGTGATGTACTGCATGTAGGTATGCTACTTACCATGAAAGTTTGGTTATGTTATTGTCATTTGGAGCAATAATTAATTTTACACTTTCACGTTAAAATTATTTGTAGACAGTGCATGTCAAAAAGTAACTCTGTATAATTATAGCAGCAGTAGTAATGAAGTCATTATTATCAGACAAAAAAAATATGTTCACGACTGTAATTTTTTGATCAGATAGTCGGAGACAACTGTCGATTGTTGTTGTTTTGGTGAAGACAAAAATAAATACGCTCTTATTTCACAATGCACAATATAACAAGATTAATAAACTTAAAAGTTATGAATTTTCACAATATATTTTACAATTTACAAATTTATTTGAACTGTCAACTATAACATGTGCTAAAAACGAAAAAATAATAAGTATGTAAAAGTTTCAAGACAAAAAACATGGTAAAGAGAAGTTTTCTACGTCAGTCAGCTCACGAGGATCTGTAAATATTATCAGCTACGTATAAAAGAACAAACGGAGTACATTCAGATAATAGCAGACATGAGAATACTATATACACGTTGCCGAAATAGAAGTTTTACTATGCTGCTAGTTCTATATAATTCTAAGAATACGGAAACTAGTCTCTTACAAGATTATAAAAACAGAGATATACATTTATAATTTTTATTTTCTATAGATGTCAACTTTTGATAAATATTTAATAAGAGATTAAAGGACTATTATTGTGTACGTGGAGAAGGCAACGAGGTTAATCCGCCTAAACAAATTAGGAACAACATTAATATATCCTCTGTATCCGGCAACTTCCCCGCAATAAGCAGAATGTATTAGTGTTATTTATCTTAGCTCGAGCGCCAACAAAGTTTTAATTGCAAGCGCCAATACAATTTGCGTACAAATGAATTTATTTGCTGAATCCAGAGTGCAGTCGTGTGCGGGCCACGGGTAGCGGTGGCGCGGGCGGCGCGAATGTTGCGGATTATCAGCATGTGTAGTGCCGCTAATTGCGGATAACAACGAGTCGCCCGCGGCCGCGCCTGCAACCGCTTCCACAACTTCAACGACCCATGTCCAGAGTGCTCCCAACAATAGCGGAGGCTATCGTGTATTATTTATAATTCTTATTCATTAATTATACAGGCTTAGGGACTTTAAACTAAAATATTAATTTAATTTTTCAGAGAAATTTCATACCTAAAATCTAAACTATTTATAGTAACAATGTAACTCAGATAATATAACTTTTTGTAAATACAATCATCATTGCAGTAGTAACCATTTATTAAAAAGTGCATGACAAAGAATCTGTGCAGAAAATCTATGAACAGATCCCTTTGTCGTCTTGTAATTAAGTACAATAAAATATACTATAAAAAAAATGTTGTATAAACGGATAAACTTTAGATTTATCGAATAAATTCCAAAGATTTATTTCACCAATAGAACGTTGCAGTTGACCCGATATTTTCCACGTGATAATATTTAATAAATACCGTAAAAAGTTTAATTTAGTACAACAAAAAAAAAAGCAAACAACTATACTATCACGCCAATCGCCCGGGCCGTAAGTTAGGATTATAAGAACTACATAGTAATCGAACATCTGTAGGAGTTTCCAAACACACTCAGACCTCAGTCAATTTAGAAAACTATAATAACTTTCCACATATACGTATATATACAAAAAGGCATAAACTAATTTACCGATCAAAGCAGTAACTGTTATGTCTGTAAACATGAAATTTTGTAGAGGGATTTCTTATACAATACATTTGAGTACTTTGAGAGAAAGTTTTTCCTGAAATTCTCACAGAAGTGGGAGATATTTCATCACCGGTAAACCCGCAAAAAATTGTATAATATAAAACAATATCATACTTAGTATGTAAAGCTATTTATTCTCGAAGATACGCGAATAAGATTTCTGAACAAATATTATCATAACATCGGAGCACCGCCGTGCACTGTTATCTAGTTATAATTAATAGTCGATTATATAAAATTATTACAGCAATAGTAGAGTAATAGTAGAAGACATAAATGGAGGACGCGGGAACAAAGAGGTAAATAAAGTGAAATTAAATTTTTCCCAATTTGATTCACGGGATTATACTAAAATTGATGGTAGTTGTAATAACAACAAAACTTAAAGAATAGTTTAGTTAGTTACAAATACATATACCCCAAATAAAGGGGATAAAGATAGGGTAATAATAACACATAAGTTAGACATTCCGTCAAGGATTACAGTTGTATTTGTTTTATATAATGCGGAAATGTGGAAATGCAACAACATATCTTTGTATGTCGTTACATTTCCACGTACTAAGTTTTCAACGATTATATGATTTAATAAGATTTAAAAAATTATATCAATAAATTAAAGTTAATTATTATTTATAGTAGAAGCAAATATACACACAATATCAAGTACAATGATAAGTTATTTTCCGTGTGTTCCATGCAGAGAAAAATTTAATTTGTGTACCGAGTTGTTGCATTCGGGCCAACGGAACTAGCACAGCAGTCGGTATTCAGCCCAACAAAAGGGTGATAGCAGTGCGTGCGTAAATCAAACGTCGCACAATAACAGAGCCTCCCGCGGCCCGACCCCATCGCCCGCTCCTGAACCTCCCCGTTCCTAACCAACGGTCGGTCCTCATAAATCTGCTATACTAAAATGTGCCCCGCTGCCGTCCAGTCGTGTGACGGTGACGGTCCCCGTCGATATCTGTGCCAATAGGTTCTCAATGGCAGTGTTCGCTGTTTCGATTCAGTTAAAACCAGCCGTCTATCAGCCGCGCCCTTTTGCTATCTACTTCAATATAGCAACCCCCTTTTTTATTCCACACCGTTACTTTTTTTTGTGAAAATGTCCTGATGGTAACGAACATTTTTACCTGACAGGCCAAGAAAGAAGGGTAATGTTTTTCTGATTCTTAACAGATAGATAGATTTTTATGAAAGAAGTATTAGATTCATTATAACTGAGAGTGTGCTACATAATGACAGTACAAAATAAACATGGCTGCCATAAATATCAAAAAATTATAGTAGTTTGTAATTTTGTAATGTTTATTTGTTATTGTATACGGAGGTATTTTAATCGGGAAAGTTTTTGTGATACTTACCTACGTATATACGGTGTACCTACAAACTCATATATAATCAACAACGAAGTTGGTGCACCATACATTTCTCGTTTGGATGGAACGATACCATCGCACTTCGCTTCATTCACTGCAATTAACGCAGAACAATGACCATATAAATCTCTCGTGAATGCTCTATTCGTGCTATATTCCAGACACAGGGGTATTTTTACATAGTTTAGATATCCGTTGAAGTGTTGTTTGTTTATGAATGCAATACAGTTTCATGAAATTATGAGTTACAGGAATGGATTGTCATTTTTCTCGTGTTGTGACGCGACATCTAAATGAAGCGTTTTCAAATCGATGAATCGGTAGGGAAGGTATAGTGGCATGGCTTTCGCGTTCACCTAATTTTAATCCGATCGACTATTTTCTTTGGGGATATTTTAAAGAAGCTGTGTAAGAAAAAGAAAATAGAAATGAGTTGGAGCTTCGATAAAAATTACATGCTGTAGCAGACAGAGTTCGAAATAATCAATGGGCTCTAAATTTTTTACGTAGGAATTTTATACGACTTTATCAATTATATATTAGAGTTGGTGGAAGAAATTTTGAACACTTATTGTAAAAATAAAATTTAATACTAATCACATGTGTTTCATTATTAAAACATGAGCAAATTCAAATGTACTTTACCGTCATGTTTTCTCTCATTTTAGAAACGTAATTTAATAGTGACATTTGTATTTATTTTAAATCACAATATTGCACATTTTTATAATCATTATAAAATGTAGAAGTTTCTATAGGAATGTGCCAAACTTGTGTAGTACATTTTTTTGAGTCAGGCTTCATGCAAACTTCATACTAAAAAATTATTCGATTTCAATTTTTTTACAAAAAAGGTTAATTTGTTAAAGTAACAGTAGAAAAATCCAAACAAACATTTTCACTCGAAAGCCACATTATGTGTTTTTCCCTTTACATAAAAAGAATTCTGTGGAATGCACAATTTTTATTAAACATTTATGAAATATGTCATCTAAGTAGAAATATTTTTAGAAAAATTAAAAATCGGCACTATTTTATACTTATTTTTAATTTTAATTTTTGTTTTTTTTTATAGGGCGTGACCCCCACTTTTGTAGTATTAACAGATAACTTGATTAGTGATTAGATGTTTTCTTACAAAAAATAAATCGTAGGTGATTAGTAAGAGCAAATTATATGAGGTCGGCAAAGGAAAGCGGCTGAACGGCTCGACAATACGGATTGAGGGCGCGTTGCCTAATCTTACCTATACGTCTCGAGCCGAAGAACAAACAAGCCGCGAGCTGAGATTACGCTCCGAATAAATCAATGTTACGACGCGTTAAAATATTTAAGCTCACGATTAATGCCTAGTACAAATGCGCGTCTTATCATACTGAGCGGCACCGCGACGAACCCAGCTGCTCAGTCCGCTGATGGTCGTTGGATACCGCGTCATATTAATCATGTCAATGTTCACTCTAAAATATTTATATAATTTTGTTAAGAGAACCAACAGAATACCATTTTTTATATAAACCTGAGCTACTATTAATGTTACGTGATCTTCGCCAATTCTAAAGATGTAATAATTTAGATGATCCGATTTTTAATCAAAAGGGTTAGCTGCCATACTAATCACATACCTTTTAATTATGTCAAGATTTAAGTCGTTTCTTGTGACTTCAAAAAGGAAGATCAATTTTAATGTTTCTTTTCTTTTACAATTGACAGAATTTAGTGCCATGTTTGTTGCGTACTACTATTGTTATGTTAGAAAGTCAGTTTAATAACAATATTTTAAATTTTAGTACGCATAACATATTGACACTTGTGTATGCCTTTATATCTTAAGCAGACGGTGTTCCATGGTATGTGCCCCTTAATTAATTAACATTTCCAAAAATTATAAAATAAATCTAAAATTCTAAAAGAATATATACATATTAATAGATAGATAGATACTCTTTATTGTTTCCTCCAAAAGATTACAATAGTAAACTTATTATAAATATAAATAATTACAAGAAATAATCACAATGAGAAAACAATGGGCGACCTTATCGCTAAGAGCGATCTCTTCCAGGCAACCTTTGGATGGAGAGGAGTAATTATAAACAAATAATTAATTAATTAGCTTAAATGATTAATAATTTAAAATAATATATTTACAAGGTTTAAATCCTAACTACTGTTACTGTTGGTTTGAGTATCGTTTCGTTACTTACCGAAACTATTTATCTTCACTCTCTTCGAATACGTCTCATTGATCATGAAGGTATTAAAGGAAAAGTACCAATAAAAAAATCCAATAGGTCGACACAAGACAGAGTTAATGTAACGTATTATAGCTATTATAAATGTACACAGCAACAAAGATAATAGATGCTATGCAAATTAGTAAATTCCCTATTTGGTATCGTTGTAGTTGGTTAATGATTAACTCTTCATCTATCAATGTAAATAGTTCCCAATGGAAATATAACGAGGTCGGAGTAAGCTTCATTAGCAAGAACTGTGCGAATCCATTTTGATCTCTTAATTAAGAGTTAGTTTCATTCAGAATCGAATCGAAACCCTAATTCACTATTACTATTTATCTTAATTATGAAAAATGATATATAGAGACGATTTCCGAGTCATAATGGTAAACACTTTGCTCCGCCATAATGAGTTCTCGGATTTAGTCATGGTTGAGGTAATATTGTAAATTAAATTATAAAAGTGCTGAGCTTTAATGAGGATTCAGTAGTAATGGGAATATGGTATACCTTGATGCAAAGGGCCAAGTCTAACCTTAAATTCATGAACTAATTTAATAAGGGCCAAAACAAAGAGAAGTGAAAGAAATGAGGGGAAGTCTTTGCATTACAACGGGATGTATCCCGTTGTAATGCAAAAAATAATAATTACAATTATTATCGGAAAACAATTTATGAAAAGGTAGAACAAAGTTACATTATATTGTCAATAAAATTAATTGTAATTTATGATTTTGGTCCGTCGAATAACACAGCTTTTTCAATACTGACAATATTAATATAGGACTCACGCAAAGTTTAAAGATTGTCGATCTTAAAAAAAATTAACAAAACATGATGATACATTTTAAAATATTTTTAATCAGTATATTACAATTAAACTGCTGAATTTGGAAGAATTAGTTGTGCAGGAAGTAACCAATGCAAACAAAACAGAGGGTTACAATTAGCAAACAATGTAATCCGTATTCAAACTAACATGCCACCACCCACAGAAAGTTATATTACAATTTCCTAATCGCAAATATTTAAATATTATCGTTTATCACGACTAGTCCCGGAGGAGAGAGTTCAAGAGTAGGCATTTGCATATGCAAATAGTACCTTACCAATGTTGATTGGTGATGTGTTGGTTAAACCAATTTAATGCAAGTAAATTAGTCTCGACTTTATAGCTTTGTGACTTTGTATAGAAGGGAATTCAAAAACGTTTACTCTTTTTATAAATATAAAGCAAATTTTAATTACATTAAAATCCCAGCGGTTTAACAGAAATTCAGTATGACGAGAAAAAATAGGTCGTTACTGAGGTGTGAAGTTTGTTTAATATATGAAAAGGAAAAGTATATATATCTGATTTTCTATAAAGTTATATACCTGAAACTACTGAACGCATTTTTATAATTCAAATTAATTTTTCACCACATTATTTTCTAAGTAAGATAGGTGTAATTTTTCGTGGAAATGGGAAATAATGGCGTGAGAGACAAACATCCAGTCAATGACAAAATGTATGTCCTATGTTATCATACCACTATTATAAATGCGAAAATTTGTGAGAATGGATGGATTATTGTTACTTTCTTAAGCAACAATTATTGAATGGATTTCAATGAATTGGTACGCGGGTAGTTCATATACTAATAGATAAGCTACGTAATATGCTGATTTACACGGACGTAGCCGTAGGAAATAACTAGTACTAAACATATATGAAACGAAGTTTTCGGAGATAAAATATCTCGACAAGAGTTAATCTCAGAAAAAAAATTGTTAAGACAGAATAGAATCTCGCTTGTTCAAGTACTAACATTAAAACGACAAGTACCGTATGAGCATCAAGGATTTACGATTATCAAGATTAAAGTTTACAATCTAATTGCGTATTTGATTGTGAATAAATGTGGAATTTATGAGGATGATTAACCGGAAGTTTATCGTGTCCCCGTAATGTATCGCGAAATTGCTATAGAAGTTTTACAAGGACTCGTTAGGGGGGGTGTAACGATAACCGCGGTAGATAACTGTTTCTAATCAGACGTAATGACACAGCGTTGCCGCCGCCGCCGCCGCCGCCGCCGCCTAGAGAGCTCTCTCCACGGAAGGGTGTCGACGGAGACTGCGGCTTGCGACCTCCCCTGCGTCTCCTCTTCATAAGATCGCTTGTTTAATTTCATTAAGTAAATACACGTTTGTAGAATACTATACGAATCGTCTGGGCTTATTAAAGCGTTTTGCTAGTGACAATTATTTCGAGTTAGTTGCACACGCTCAGGATAAAGAAACATACGTATCATATCATGTAACACCTTAAAAATTAATTACAATCTCGTACTTAATAACAGTTTTAAAAAATATTCAAATCTAAATTCTGATATGAGTTGATATAAATTCAATTTCATTGGAATACCCTCCTAAGCAGACCTCTGTAGGTCATTTTTAAAATTGAACACAACATTTAGACATACTTGTTTTTCTGCCTTTAAACTGGAATATTTCTTACAAAAATTGTTAAAAAGTTACATTACATGAAAACATATTATTAATGTGCGTACGCGATGCTTTTGAGCGGTTGTTTATAAAAAAAAACTTTCTGGTAGGATCTAAAGAGGATGGGTTCTTCGGATACAACGATATACTGGCGGAAGTAATAAAATAAAACGATTTTACATCTCCAGGGGGAAACGAACGTTTTTGTCGAATGGGAAAAGTCGCGAGCGACTTCTCATTCCGCGATAAAATCAAGAACGTTTTACGACAATCTTCTATTCGATTACCGTTAAACAACAATCTTAAAACAGAGTTTCTTTAACTTTCATGCTCTATATATACTCATATATATATATATATATATATAATAATTTTTGAATGCGATATTTTATTTTTATTCCTGTAAATATTTTTTTCCAATACACCATGTAATTTAATTAATAAATAAATAATATTATAAATTTTATTTGTTCTATTTATTGCTCTCAAAACCTTTTCTTTGGTAAATAAACATTTATATTATTTATTTATTTTTCTAACCTGCAATTGCTTGAGTATGTTCCAGGAAAATTGTATGAACCGTATGCATATTATAAATAATATATACCTAATATTTTACATTCAAATCTATTTTATCGTTAGGCAATATGTAATAGGTTTGAGAAATTTTGCAAAAATTTTATGGTAAGTAGATTCTCACTGTTAATATAATCAATAATTTCTCTATTAAAATCGTAATCATATTTTATTTATTCTATTCATAATGCCAATTATAAACGTGTTAATTTAGTTTTTTATACGTACGGAATAAGTTGCTTCATTTTGCGTGACATGTTTTGTGTTCCTCGACCCCTATATAAATTAGGAAAGGTAACGAAATGCAGTAAGTGCAGGTGATTTAAAAAGAAATCCTGCAAGGTTCGTGTGCTGAGGCACGTTCAGCTGTTTGTAATATGTGGCCCAGTTGAACATACGTAAAGTAACCGACGTCGTCCGAGGTGACCGCGAGGGCTCCGTTCTGCGTTGCCGCATAATGAACTGGTCACGTAGCCACATTTCGTATTATTTCCCTGGGACGCGTCACGTGACTTGAATAAATGTGGGCGGACGGTGTGCGGCCGTCCACGGCTCCAGCGCCTCCTCGGACCCTCCACAAATAAACCGCTTCACGCACGATTCGGCAGCGGAGATTCATTATTCTAACTCTTACTTGCCGATTCATAATATATTGGGAAAGTTTTCTTTTCAAATATAAATTTTATTCGATATCAGCAGCGTTATAAAGTCTTTTGAATTCCGAATCAAAATGATGATGATGACCGCAAAACAATGAAACTCGTATAATCATATTCTTTGGTTTTAAACATTACAGGGGATTGTATATTTATTTTAAATTTTACCGGCAACATCAAATGCTGTTCAAATTGTATACATTTGTTTGTATATTACATAAATTGAAATTTTTTATCTATCATCATGCCGCCCTTGCGAGATAATAATGAACTAAATGCTAATACATTTCTTGCCTCATCCACTTTCATAAGTCATCTCACATACACGCTGGTTTCTGAGACTGGAATCTTTTAGCGTTGCACGTAAGCGAGTAAACATGACTGTATTAATAAATTTGTGTTAATTGTAGACACGCATTGGTGTTATCTAAACAAAGTCTTAGTACTAATAAAATGAAAAAGTTTTATAGACTTCGTTAATCACTAAAGTAGTAGTAGCAATAATCTTACTATTCTCAAATGAGAATCAAGTGCAGACTACGTACTCAATATTGAAATTTCCAGGAGACTCTAAATGCCATTTGTTTGAAGATAAGGTAGAATTAGAAACTTCGAGAGTTAAGAAGAAAATGCTACCATTCTTTTATATTATCTCCAAGCGCTAGTCACCCAATATGTGAAGTTCTTTACTAAAGTTTATAAAACACTTTAACAATAGATACTTAGCTCTCAAAGAAAACTATTTAAAAAAGTCATTTTCATATGTTGATCGTAGTTTTCTACTAAAATAAATTGAAGTAAACGTTTGAAAGTCACGATAAATTTCGTTAACCAAATACAGGTACCACTCATATGAGGATGGCGCCCTCTAAGATCAAAAGTTTTTAGACTGCTTTCGTTACCTACACAAATAAGAAAACCTTGCCTTACGCTCCAGTATGAGGCACCATACAGTGATCCGGGGGGTAATTGCCCCCGGAGATGCTGGGGTGAAGGTAATCATCCCGAGGCATCCACCAACCCGCTCTCCAGAGGGTATGAAGACCTGATTGTTACCTACACAAAGACCTCCGATGTGGTTTACCGGACGACGGCTTTACGTGCCCTCTAAAGTATGAAGCGAGTGACAAACAAATGATATAAAGATGAATTTGAAAAATTCAGAAGTTTAGGCGGAGATTCAACTTTAGGATATTTGGTTCGCAGTCAAATGTAATCCAAATGAGCTGTCGCCGTTCTAAAATAATGATATATTTATACTGATACGTAGATGAATTGTCTCTTAAGAAAATATAAAAAACAACCGTAACAAAAATCCTGCATATTAAAAATACTTAATTTTACGTTGTAATAAATTCATATACTCTTAATATAAAGCATATAAGTAAATTTTTGGACAGAAATCTATATCTACGAGTTCTTGTAGGCAATAAAGACGTCACACAAGGCGCTAAGCACACAACCGGAGCACGCTAAGCAGTTTATTGTGCGGCAGGCTCGCTCATAACTACCCATTCTCCTAGGAATAATGTCGGACAACAACCGACATAATGCTTATTTCAGACAAGGTACACAAATATACAAATTTACAGATAAGTGTATCCCGAGGTTATCTAAAATACATATCACTTAAGTTATCTCATAATATGATCTACTAGCTGACCCGTCCCAGTTTCGCACGGGTGAATAAGAAGACTCAATGGGGGACATCTCAATTATATGAACGATTTTCCATCTAAAGTTAGACCTGTTGGTCAAATAAATTAAACTATATACTGATATTCTTAATATGTCACTGAAACTACAAAATCTAATTATAGTATATATATTAATTGCACACCAAATAGTAAATCTGTCTATATATATAACAGTCTTGTGTCATAGTGTTTGTGATAGCACTCCTCCGAAATGGCTCGACCGATTTTCTGAATTTTTTTATGTTATCAAATATTGATAGGTATGAAAATAGGTCGTAAAGTATATCATACCGCTAGATGATTAGGGTCCTTATCCATAATTTATATAGCAGAATATTTGCCGACTCAGCTAGTCAATTAATGAAACTGTAATAAAATCCGTAGTTGTTGCTATTATAATTCAAATGAACGATGGCAGAAATGCGGCAGATATACGACATGTATGTGTATATTAATTGAAAATCGAAAACCATACAATGTAATATAGGTAAGTATTTCATATTATTTTCTTCATTATCCTTCAATCCATTCATTATTGTTTATGTTTGTTTTTGTGAATTTTCTTAGATAACCATACCTAATTTATGATACGACATGGACAGTTTTTCAGTAAATAACACTCAAATTTTTAAGCCCTAAAGTAAAATATTATTCTCATTTCATAATAAAAAATCCAAATGATGGAAATTTTATTATACATAAGTCAAATAACTTTGTGATCGATTAGTTTAGACCAATACCAAATTTCATTCAAAAGGCAACAACGTAATTTTTCTATAATTTTCAGGTAAAACGAATACACTACATACCTTGGATTGCCTCGCAGTGCAGCATGGTGGAGAGCGTTGAATCCATTATTGTTGGTTAAAGTCATGTCTGCTCCATGATCCAACAGTAGCGTTAACATATCGTCACGTTTCTTGGTGATGGCGTCATGAAGAGATGTATCACCCTCGGAATCCTGAAGAAAACAAAATGATTACTTTCTTTGATTCGATGATATTATAAAATCATCGAAGATAATCAATATCAAAGTTTTTAAGCCCTAAACGAATCCATAGTGAAGGAAAGCCTAAAGACTGGAATCCGGCGCCAGCTGTGTCGACAACATTCGACTCGTGAATTATAAAGCGTAGCCCGTCTCGAGTATCGCGACGATTTTCTAAAACATCAAACCGCTCGAATGAATAATTGAGGCGGCGGAGAAGGCGTTTAGGGCGTGGATTATGGCAACTTGCATAATTTATAAGCATCTCAGAGTGGTTAAAGAGAACAGCGAGAGGCGAGCACGAGGCCTGGGCGAGGCACTGTGAGCTGCCGATTGCCAGGCGCACGGAGCACAGGCGAAATCAGAAAATGGTGTCGAGTTCCGTAATATGGGGAGAACGGCGCAAAAAGCGCGGCCACCGCGTCATTATCATAATCACCACCGCTGCGTGCCGCTACGGTGCCGCCCAAGCCGTTTCGCTTTGTGAGCGTGCATTAAGAGAGCTGAACATTGTGCTCTGTCATTCAGCAATTAATTTGCAAGAAACTGCTAGATCAGTTTCGGTTACAAATAAGAGTAACTGACAGAGTAAACATAACTCAATGTTTATTGTTTTTTATAAGTTCTACACAGAATATTATTTTTTATTCAGAATATAAAAATGTACATTTTCAAGTAAACGAAACAGAATTTCATATAATGTAATTGAAGGGTAATGCGATGACAAAACACACACACATTCAGTAAGCAGTAATTTAGTATAAGCTCAACCACAGACACGGTAATTTCGCGCAGAATAG